>NC_139561.1:50792633-51420868 GCF_965112155.1 Podarcis liolepis | reverse complement strand
CAACACCTTTATAAATTGCTTGGATTTAGACCTCAAGCTTAACATGAGTCAACAATGTGATGCAGCAGCCCCAAAGCCCTAATGCTATTTTTGGCTGTCCCAAGCAGGATTGCCAGCTTGGCCTTGCGACCATGGGTGCCTGGCGCCATGGTTACCATGCACTGTGCATGGCCCTGGCGATGAAATTTGTGGGTGCCTGGCCCCTTCATGGGGAATTTTGTAGGTCCTCAGGCACCCAGAGCCCCAGGGAGTTGGCACCTATGTTCCCAAGCAAGGGAAGTAATAGTACCACTCTATTCTGCCTTGGTCAAACCACATCTAGAATCCTGTATGTAGTTCTGGGCACCACAACTTAAGGATGTTGACAAGCTGGAACATGTGCAAAGCAGGGTGGCCAAAATGATCAAGGGCCTGGATAAGAGGAGACTGAGAGAAGATATGATAACTATTTTCAAATATCTGAAGGGCTGTCACATGGAGCAAGTTTGTTTGTTCTTGCTCCAGAGGCTAGAACCTGAACCAAAGGCTTCAAGTTACAAGAAATGACATTTCTGACAGTAAGAGCTGTTTGACAGTGGAACAGACTTCTACAAGTGGTGGTAGACATGTTTAATTAGGATTTTAAACCCTAATTAAACTGTGTATGGCCCCCATTTGCTTCAAAAACTAGATCCAGGTTGAATTGGCAGCAGATCATCCCCAAATTGGAAGTGGGGAGCACACAGTTCTATTGACAACCTGTTCTTACTGCAGTCAACATGGGAGGAGTAAATTCTAGTATTCATATGAAGCCTAGCTAGGTTGGCTTTCCCTATTAACCTTAACTCAGCATCAAATTGGCTGCCTTTGGCCTCTGCCTTTGGCCTTTCTTTGCTTTCAGCTACAGCTACCAGCCATGATGTCTATACTCTGGTTGAATCTAGGTAAAGGGACCCCTAACCATTAGGTCCAGTCGTGGCCAACTCTGGGGTTGCAGTGCTCATCTTGCTTTATTGGCTGAGGGAGCCGGCATACAGCTTCCAGGTCATGTGGCCAGCATAAGCCGCTTCTGGTGAACCAGAGCAGCACACGGAAATGCCGTTTTCCTTCCCGCCGGAGCGGTACCTATTTATCTACTTGCACTTTGACGTGCTTTTGAACTGCTAGGTTGGCAGGAGCAGGGACCGAGCAACGGGAGCTCACCCTGTTGCGGGGATTCGAACCGCTGACCTTCTGATCGGCAAGTCCTAGGCTCTGTGGTTTAACCCACAGTGCCACCCGCGTCCCTTCTGGTTGAATCTACACACACATAAAAACTGTTCTGAAAATGGTTTTTTAAAAATACATTGAATTTTCCATAAGGCTCGCCATCGCCATCTAGCGTCACATTGTATATTGCACTTAAAACACACTTGAAATGTTTTGTTTGCAGCTGTATGGCTGGGTCCTCTGATTATCAGCTACTGGAAATTGCAGGTAGGGAGAGTGCAGTTGTCCTGATGTCCTGCTTGCAAGCGTCCCAAAGGCGTCTAGTTGGCAGTTGTGAGAACAGCATGCAGCATCCAGCAGGGCTCTTCCTATTCTTAGCTGTTGGCTTAAAAATATTCAACAGATGCAGCTTGTATTATAGCAAGAGAGGTTGCACTGGTTGAACCAGTTCCTGAAAGGCACCTTAAATGCCTACATACCTGTTTTTAAGTGAAGAACTAGCCTCTCCTCTTGTTATTCATGTACTGCAGGAGAACAAGGGGAGTGCCCATCTGAGCATTGCTCAGGTGTGTGAAGGGGAAACAGAATTCCCATAGCCCAACTTTCTGTCCTTGTGGTCCCCACCCTTTTAAACCCCAGAGGCACATTTGGACCTAAAACTGAGTGCAGTGGAAAACATCCTCTCTGGTAGGGTTGACCCAAGATATTTTGGCACCTGATACAAACCACAAAATGGCCCATACCCCAGCCAAGGAAGAAGGGGGTGAGTGAAGGGAGGAATAAAGAACTACACTGGAGATAATGGTAGGGAGAGACCAGCAGTGCCTCCTATTTGCAAAGAAGCCACTGCAGAGGCAGCATGGGGGGGGGGGAGGCTGCTGAGGAGGCAGAAGATCTGGCCACTGTAGTACATAGCTGTCAATGTTTCCCTTTTTTTTAAGGGAAATTCCCTTATTCCAAATAGGATTCCTCGCAAGAAAAGGGAAAAGTTGACAGCTATGCTGTAGTAGCAGGTGATACATGCCTTGGAGACCAGAACTAGCTGCCTTTGCAGATACTACTGCCAGAGGGAGTCGCTTCACCTTGGTTTATGGGCCCTCCCCTTGGTCACTTCTCTCCCCCCCCCCCCAATCTTCCAAAGAGACAGAAAGAGAGAGCAGTAGCAGCAGCTCCCCCAAAAAAGGATTGGGACCAGCAAACAATTTAAAACTTTTGGAAGGGGTGTGAGAGAGACATTGTTCTTCACTTTCTCCTGCAAACCACAATACAAAATGAACCTGTGGGAATTTGCACATCACTAAAGGAAAGTAGTGGGATGTGGGTGGCACTGTGGGTTAAACTACAGAGCCTAGGACTTGCCAATCAGAAGGTTGGCGGTTTGAATCCCCGCGACGGGGTGAGCTCCCGTTGCTCGGTCCCTGCTCCTGCCAACCTAGCAGTTTGAAAGCACGTCAAAGTGCAAGTAGATAAATAGGTATCGCTCCGGCGGGAAGGTAAACGGCGTTTCTGTGCACTGCTGTGATTCGCCAGAAGCGGTTCTGGACCTAA
Organism: Podarcis liolepis; assembly: GCF_965112155.1. Classification (NCBI taxonomy): domain Eukaryota; kingdom Metazoa; phylum Chordata; class Lepidosauria; order Squamata; family Lacertidae; genus Podarcis; species Podarcis liolepis. The sequence goes on along the minus strand of NC_139561.1, from coordinate 51,418,132 downwards.
TGGTCCCTTTACCTTTTTAAAGGAAAGTAACTCCCTCCCAGAGAGAAGTAACTCTCTGAGGTCCCTTTCACACTGGGGAGACAATGGGCAAGCACTGTCACAGCTTATATGCACAGTGCTTAGCAAGATTTGGGTGCTTTATAGATGTTTTAAATGATGGAGACAATGAAACCACAGGGCTCTCAAAAAATAATAATAAGGTGGGAGTTACTTTTTTATTTTAACTACCATCTAGCTAAAATGCTATTTTAAGCAGGGTAACCCAAGTTGTTGTTGTTGTTGCTTTAATTTTAATCATAGCAGATTCCCCACTTGAAACAGGAAGAGAGGAAATCCAATAGTTGATAAATGCATACTGTCAGGAAACACAAATCTTTTTAGGAAGTACATCATGTAATTGTGTCTCAGAGCCCCATGACTTTTTAGAGTTCAGGGCTGTAATTCTTGGATGGATAAATCTGCCCAGGCTCAGTATTTGTGTTTCTGGGAGGTGTAGGGTGCCGCAATGGCTCAGAAGCCTGTAAGGCCTCACCTAGAACATAAACCCAGACAAGAGGCAAAAGCCAATGCACAGTTTCTGCGGTTGAAGAGCATGGTCTCAGCCATGCCATATATTGAAAGTGCACTTAAAGCACATGGATTCCTCAGAGCTCTACTTTGTTAAAGGTGCTGGGAATTGTAACTTAGAGGAGCCCAGGATTCTTTGCGGGAAGCCATTATTATTAAAATGGTATAAATATGCTGTATAGTGTGGAAGTGACCCATGGCAGCACCCAAAGAGCAAGGAAGCTTTGGAATGATATACAAGCTGACGTTTCCAAACGGCACATTGGGCAGATTACAGTATTCTAGACAAGGTATAACTTAAGAAGGCATTTGCCACCATGTCCAGAGATGAATGGCACAGTTGGAGCACTAGACTTAGCTGCATCACTGAAGCCACAACAAATAATAATAATAATAATAATAATAATAATAATAATAATAATAATAATAATAATAATAATATAGTAATGATATATTATTATTTTCAATGGGACTTATTCTCAAGTAAATGTGTTTAGAGGTGCTACTATTTTTAATATTGATGCTCTACTATTTTGTTTTACTGTTTTACTGTGGTTTATTCATGAATTAATTGTTTTATGACTGTTACATTTTGTTTTTGTAAGCTGCTTTGAGAGCATTTGTTAATATTCCTGTTCAGAAAGCAGGTAGTGCTAATTCCACAGGGGATGTAGAAAGGGGCACTTAGTTAAGTGTAATGAGCATCTTCTGTAGATGCAATTTAGCAATGCTATGTTTTTCTCCACCAAAGGGAAGGCTATCGCTCAATGGTAAAATATCTGCTTTGAATGCTGAAGACCCCTTGGTTCAATCTTCAAGATCTTCAAGATAGGGTTGAAGGAGACTAGACAGTGACTGGTGGTAAGTGAAGACAATATTTAGTTAGACTAACCCAAATGTCTGACTCAGTAGAAGGAAGATTACCTATGTTCAAAGTGTTCTAGGAATAGTTCTGATAAAATCGGAGAATTGGATGGGCACCTGGAGGTAACCTACCGGTAGTTCAATCCCTTGTTCAAAGTAGGAAATTAGAGCTAGACCTTCCCCAACATCTAGCTTTTGCTTGATGACTGCCAGAGAGAAAGGAGCCACAACTCCCCATGGTAATTGGTTGCCATCATAAAGCTTCTCCTGATATTCCACCTTCTTGTAGAGTAAACCCTTAGATCTCCCTCTGAAGAAAACTTATATGGCAGAAAGGTTACACCCCACAGAAGAGAGCCATTTTTCCACACTCCCTCCCCACCTCGATTCCCGTAGTGTTTCCTGAATGTTTGAGTCCATAGAAATCATTACAAAAATAATTCTATGGAGAGAAAAAATATTGTGTAGCTTCCTAGTAAATGGACTCAGAGACTCACATGAATGTGGACATTATGCAAACCTGGTGCCAGATGTTTATGATAATTTTCCCCACCAAAAAAAAATAATGAAAACTTTAATGACTATCCCTTACAATTCAATTTGTCTACATTCATCTCAAAATAAAATGGAGTTTTAGTGCAAACAAAAATGTTCTGAGAATGGGCAAACTGCAGAATCACTATGCATCCACTTTCTAAATGGAAACAGTAGACCTGGTTTTTAAATATGCGCACACATATATTTCCCTTCCTAGGATGCAAATTGATTTTCCAAAACAACTATGCCAAATCCAGTGTTTACAGTGGGCAATTGGATCAGTTAGTCTGGTCTGGGCAGTAGCATTCCATTGCCTTGAAGCAAACAATGTGCAGCCTGAACTCTAAGTGACCCAGTTGTCTCTACTAATCACTGGCTGATTACTAGCTAATCAGTGTCTTGTTTAGAGCATGGAAGCCAAAAACACTTTGGACTGTGGGCTGCCTTTGGGAAGCGAGACACATTTTTGCAATTTTCATTAGCATGCTGCAATTACACCAGAGGTGGACAAAGAGAACCCAGGGCTGAAATCAAAGCAAACTGTAAAACCCGGAGCTATAAAGGGACTCTGGCAACATATTAGAATGACTATAAACCATCTCAGACTTCTGTTGTTCTAAATATGCTGGACCCCAGACTTCTAAGTCCCCTGGAGGCCTTATTCTTTCCTTCTGTTCAGAACGGTCATCTGAATAGGGCTTTAGAAGGAACACAAATCTTACATCAGCTGGGGCTCTGTCTGAAATGGATCTGTGAGGCTCCTGAAGCCTGGTGCTCTAAGGTCTCCTTTTGGACTGCCCATAGGAAAAAACAAGAGAGGAAAGAGTGAGAGCGCTAAGAAAAGTAAGATAAGCAGGAAGAAGCAAAAGGAGAAAGGAGGAACAAGCAAGCACACCCTTGCCTCTGACCAAGATGTCGTTCACATATCACTCCCAAAGAATAGGTGGAAGTGACTGCTTCATCTCTCCTTGGCCCTCGGTATCTGCTCAGACAAGGGGCTGTCAACAATACACACACTGCACTCCTCAACTATTAAGAGTGCCTCAAATACTGGAAACCCTACGATCTTTTAATCTTTCCGTTTCCTGGTCAGCACACCCAAGGATACATGCAGATCCAAGAGCCTTGGAGAAAGAGAAGAGGAAGCGTTCCAGCCCCCACAAATCTGTACGTGATAAAGTCAGCGTTGAGAGAGCCAGAACAGGGACATAGGAAGCTGCCTTGTACTGAGCCAAGCCAAGGGTCCATCTAGCACAGTATTGTCTATAGCTCTTCTGGACGTCAGACATTGCTTTTCTCTGAGCCAGAGCTGGAGGTGGCAGGGATTGAACCTGGGACCATCTGCATGCAAAGCAGAAGCAGGCAGAGCAACAGATGTAGATTTTACCTTTGTGCAGTTTCTATACACAAACACTGCTCTCTTTCCTCCTTCTAAGGGAGCAAGAAGCATTATCAGAAATCAAGATCACATTCAAGCCAAGCAAAACACTCCAGGAGGGCAAAAAGGAACAGAAGAGAGTGTGGCTTGAAAAGAGGGTGTCTTACCTGGTGAGGGTTTTGAGGGCCACACAGAGGGCCCCATTCAGCCCCCAGCCCTGGGGATCCCCACCCCTGGTCTGGCAGTGGCTCTCCAGGGTCTCAGAAAGGGATGTTTCCATGCCCTACTTGCAGATACTTGGGATTGAACCAGCAACCTTTTGCAGGCAAAGCAAATGCTCTACCATTCCTGTAAAATCTCTTCAGCATCCTTCAGTAACTTTTAATAGCTGCATGGCCACCAGAATTTTGCTTAAACCCAAAATAAATTTTGGAGGTTTTTCCTCAGGAGAAAACATCTGAGAAATTTTGAAGGAAGCCAAAAGGATCAAAGAGAAGCAAGATTTCTCTGGAGAGTTCTGCACATCCCTCGCTGGTTTGAGTTTGAGTTGTTTGTTTTTTGCTTTTGCCTGCTGTGAAATTCAGAGCAAATTTAGAGGTTCTTCCTCATCTGAGAAATGTTGAAAGAAGCAAAATGCCTTGATGAGACCAGTGGGATTTCTTGGAGTCAGGAAGCCTGATTCCCAACAAGGATACATTTGTCACAACCATATAGCCGTCTCTGGGTAAACAGGTGCTAATTAAGTCTGTACCTAGGACTTCAAAAAGCAGTGCTAGCAGCTGGATTATCAGGGGAAAGTAGGGGGACCCTAAATGAACGTCACAATCTCCACCCCTTGACTCCTTCCTATATTTAGCCAGTAGTAGATAGGTAGCCGTGTTGGTCTGCCATAGTCAAAATAAAAAAATTCCTTCCAGTAGCACCTTAAAGACCAACTAAGTTAGTTCTTGGTATGAGCTTTCGTGTGCATGCACACTTCTTCAGACTGAAGAAGTGTGCATGCACACGAAAGCTCATACCAAGAACTAACTTAGTTGGTCTTTAAGGTGCTACTGGAAGGAATTTTTTTATATTTAGCCAATCATGCTTCTCCATAATGCTTCTGGCAACAGTAGCTATGAAGGCCATCAGAGGCCAGGTCCCCCTCCCACCACTACTTATAATTCAGGCAGTGGGCAACATCTGCATTTGTCTGAATAAGGCAACTTGAAATCTTGGATGCAACCCCCACAAATACCTTTAAAAAACAGGTTCTAAGACCCCAGTTCACCTTCTTCTTGCTACCAACACTACTATTATTATCTACCATATTGTTCATCTGCTAACCCTTTACAAAAGATCAGGCCATCCCTACCATTAAGTAGAGTCCCGAGTGGTGCAACCTGGACTGCATCCTAGGGCTCTGATGTCCAAGGCCCCACACCCAACCCATCCATCCATTCAGAGAGCTAGAAATGATGACAGCAGTGGCAAACAGAGCCCCAAATCAGCAGTTCGGTGTTGGCATGCCAGGGCCCACTAGGGCTGATCCTGCAACATTCTTTGTTTCTTCTTTTTTTTTAAAAAAAAAAAAGCATTTTATAGATTATTGGGGGGGGCATCTAGACATCTACATGTTTGCATTCTTTAGGGATATAGGAGAATTCTGACGAAAACAGAAATTGCAGTTTGTGTGTTTGTCTGATGTCAGGTACTGAAGTCAGCCAAATGAAAACAATCAGTATTCATTCACATCATTGTCATCCCTCTTTTGTTTTGTTTTTTAATTTTTAATTTAATTCTGGTGTTAGTCACATGACACCTAATTATTCATCCTTTGTTACATTGTTTTGACATTTCCTTTACATTGAATTGTAGGGACGCGGGTGGTGCTGTGATCTAAACCACTGAGCCTAGGGCTTGCTGATCGGAAGGTCGGCAGTTTGAATCCCCGCAACGGGGTGAGCTCCCATTGCTCAGTCCCAGCTCCTGCCAACCTAGCAGTTTGAAAGCACGTCAAAGTGCAAGCAGATAAATAGGTACCACTCTGGCGGGAAGGTAAACAGCGTTTCCGTGCGCTGCTCTGGTTTTGCCAGAAGCGGCTTAGTCATACTGGTCACATGACTCGGAAAAACTATCTGCGGACAAACGTCAGCTCCCTTGGCCAGTAAAGTGAATTGAGCACCGCAACTCCAGAGTCGTTTGCGACTGGACTTCACCGTCAGGGGTCTTTCTTCTTTTACATTGAATTAAATGCAACGTGTAGTATTTGGCAGAAACTAGACTGCAGCAGAACAGAAAATGTGCTGATTGTGGTGAATACATGTTGAAATGGAAATCACTGCCTTCTTACATCCCTACTCATTTTATTATGTTCACTTTTAAATATATATTATCCTTTCCTACAACAGCTGCAGAAGCGAACTGCATTTTACTCTTGTAGCCATGAGGATGTGATGATTTAATTGTGTTTAAAATGCAAAACTGCACATATTTAGAGTAAGGTTACAGGGCGTCCCAAATTTTCTGGACATTTCCAGGATTTGGCTGTTGGAAACAGTGTCTGGGTGAAAACTGCTTAGATGGCCGGGAAAATCCGGACGTATGGCAACCCATGTCAAAAGTGTAGATTTTGGCGAATTTCCTTAAAAATAGCTCAAAAACTTCTCTTTTTGTGAGATCTTGCAATGAAAGCTCAACAACCTTGGGCAAAACAACTTTTTTCATCCGGATTTTCACTTTTTGAAATATGGCAACCCTAGTTTAGAGTATTCTTTAAAATAAAACAAGAAGTCAGGGAAGGAAAACAGTTTGGGGGCATTGCTCTGTTGGAGTCTAACATCTCAGGAATGTAGAATCCATTATGAAGCATAAAATGGTTAGCAGGGGGTAGGGAGAGGAAAACTGTTTCACAACAGAAGTAACACAAACAGTTGTCTACAGTGGAAACCCATAAAACTACTTTGTTCAAGGTCTAAAAGTACCTAGCTACAACACTGGAGCCTCAAGTGGAAAAGCTTTTGAGAGGGAGGCAGAGCAGCAGCAATATAATAAAGAGCCTAATTTAGTGGGAGAGGGCTGTAGCCCAGTGAAAGAGCAAGCACTTGGCATTCAGAAGGTCCCAAGTTCAATCCCTGACATCTCCAGGTAACGCTAGAAGCCCTGGAGAGTCATTGCCAGTCAGTGTAGAGACAGACCTGGGCTGGATGGGGCCAATGCCCTGGCTCTGTGGAAGGCAGCTTCCTATATTCCTAAGGTCAGAGTGCCTACCCTGCTGCTGTCGGGTGCAGTGGAGATGTACATTGCAGGGGGGCACCATTTTGCCCTTCACCGTAGGCTGGCCCTGAGAAAACTACCTCTCCTCCTACTGCCGTTTGGCACAACAGCGTCTGGTTAACAATCCAGCTGCATTGTTCAGGACACATAGCCAAACAAAGAGGAGAGTAAATAGACAAGACTTTTGATCTGCTGGAAGGCAAGGAGACTGAATGTCTGCAGCAGGAGAATTCATTTGACAAATACACCCCAAGCTGCAAATTAAAAGAAAATGGCCACTTGTGTTTTTTCATTGCCACCCCCCCACCCCGTATCGCCCCATAAAAACTGGGGCATATGCTACACACAAATTTGAGATTATCTGCCACTATTATCTAAAATTAACTGTGGTTTTGTAATGAAAAACATTAAAAGGAGGATCAGATAGTAATGGGGCCTATTTATAATACTTGCTACAGGAAAAAGAGAGAGAATCAGATGTCTGATGCTTTAAATGAAACCAACATGCTCCGTGTGTAGAGCATAACATGCTCATTGGCTGGCTTTCTGCTGCTTTATTAACAACACGTAAGAGGGTGTTTTATCACATCCATCAGTGGTTAGCAGAAATGAATCAACTGCAGAAAGACGCTCGTACCTCTTCATGTCCTACCACTGTCTCTGTAAACATCATAATCCTTTTGAGATGCTAACTCAGACAAATGTAGACAAGTCATGGATTACCAAAACCACTTTGCTAGGTGAAGATACACTGACTGGGGGGGGGGGAGAGAACAGTCATATGGGAGTTATGGAAAGAGGCTCTGGCCCCATCTGTAAAAGGTTTGGGGGGTAAAGGTAAAGGGACCCCTGACCATTAGGTCCAGTCGTGGCCAACTCTGGGGTTGCGGCGCTCATCTCGCTTTACTGGCCGAAGCAGCCGGCGTACAGCTTCCGGGTCATGTGGCCAGCATGACTAAGCTGCTTCTGGCGAACCAGAGCAGCGCATGGAAACACCATTTACCTCCCCACCTATTTATCTACTTGCACTTTGATGTGCTTTCGAACTGCTAGGTTGGCAGGAGCAGGGACCGAGGAATGGGAGCTCACCCCGTTGCAGGGATTCGAACCGCCGACCTTCTGATCGGCAAGTCCTAGGCTCTGTGGTTTAACCCACAGCGCCACCCACATCCCCGGCCCTATCTGTACTCCACCTTTATTGCAGTATCACATCACTTAAACAGCCATGGCTTCCCACAAAAAATCCGGGCAACTGTAGTTTGTTACAGGTGCTAAAAGTTGTTAGGAGACCCCTATTCCCCTCACAGTTCTCTGCAAAGAGGCACTGATTATTAAACCACTCAAGGAAACTTTGCTCTGTGGATGGAATAGGGGTCTGTTGAACTAAGTTCCTGCTTGTGGTCTTCCTAAAGTATCTGGTTGGGTTGGGTTGCCATATGTCTGGAATTTCCTGGACATAGCTGGTATATGGCAGTTGGAAACGGTGTCTAGACAAATGGCAACCCACAGTTTTTGTGGCCGGATTTTCACTTTTTGAAATATGGCAACCCTACCACTGTGAGAACAGAGTGCTTGACTAGATGGCCTTTGGTCTGATTCAGCAGGGGTCTTCTTAGGACGGGACATGTGGTGTACCCAGCTCAGTCCTTGAATGCCTCGCAGTGCCTCCCCACCCACCAGATTTGCTTAATGGCAGAGGTGGTCCTGCTTGCAAGAGATTTTTCTTCTTACTATTATGGGAAACCACACCATTATGGTTGTGTGTGTCGGCACCAATAAGAAGTTCACAACCTGGTCATTTGGGGGGGGGGATTGTGTCTCTGTTTTTGCAGATTTTTTGACATGCATAAAAAATTGCAAAGGGGGATCCCCAAACACTCATTCCTCCCTTAACCCTTTAAGGACACTTAACAGAGCGGGCCATAGGGACACAGAAAGGGGCCTTATATGGATTCCATCTGACTTTGTATTGTCTACATTGGTTGGCAGCAGCTCTCTAGTTCTGTCCCAGATCTCTCCCAGCTCTCTCCCAGCCCTTTGTGGAGACACTGGGAATTGAACCTGGGACCTTTCATATGCAACACAGATGCTCTACTACTGAGCTATGGCATTCCACTTGCTCTTGATGCAAGACTGCATCTGCTAGGAAACACTGTGCTTCATAACAAGCACCATAACAAGGGGGAGGGGGAGGGGTTAGAGTAAGGCAAGAATCAGAGCCTGAATTTTTAAAACGCCAGCCCTAGCAAAGGGATGTGGGGAGGTGTGTATGGGAAGTGGCCATGTGGGGAAGTCTTCAGGCAAGACAGCCACATCCCCCCACTCCAGGTCATAGGTGGGTCTCTCTCTCCCTAATGGACAAGTGGTAACAATGAACCAGCAAGATGCATCTGATGTACTGGAAGAGAACCACTTTGACTGGCACCTACAAGCTGAATGCCTCTGAGCATATGTAGGGAAAACATATCATGGAAAAAGCAAAGGGCCAGGTATCCCTGAGCATACGCAGAATGCTGCCTCAACTGTTGATTATAAGCTGCGCATTAATACATAAACTTGGGTTACAGGGAATAGAATGCCATGCGCTGGAACTGTTGACAGATAATAGAGAGCATTGAAAGACTTGGAGGGAGAGGGAGAAGCAGATGGGGTGACAGAGGGGGCGCTCAGTGTTCTTTCTTAAGCATTTAGGCTGTGGTTGTAGGGAATGTTGGCAAATAGTTGGAGAAACCTGCATCTCGGATTGCCGGAAGGCGTTTGTATATCTGACCGCGTCTTTGTTTTTCATTTTTATAGAACCACTCTTAACTCTCTCTTCTTCTATTTTTTTTTTGAAGTTTCCACATGAGAAATGTTTTCCCAGCTGTTGGAAGTAATTAGCCGACACAAGGAACGGCTTTGTTACATTTTTTCCTCTGGATAGGAGCGAAGTTATTTCGTGCAATTTTTATTTATTTTTTACACAACTCTGCGGCGCAATGTGCTGCATACAGAGCAGTTTATTTATACTGCTTTATCTCACACCTGTTTGGATCCTGGCTGTTTTATGGTATTTAAACATACTATTTCTTGCCAATTGCTTTATCTCCACAATTCCCCACGTTTGCTGCAAATGTTTCTTATTAACTCTAAAAGGAAACTTCAGTTGCTCCCCAAGCATGATTAGCACGGACAAAAATAACATAATTGATAGTTACGTCCGATGTGTTATCGCTGAAGACCTATAAAGCAGGCATTCTTTTAGAATACTGGAGGAGCTATTTGACTTCTCTGAGAAGTAATAATGCGTATGGGAAGCACTAGCTATTTCTGGGGGAGTTTGTTTTTCAGTGAAAAAATACTGGAGCTTGTTTTTAAGTCCTTCTTTCATTTATGCTCATTTTAGGTCTGGTCTTACGTACAGAATGAGTTAATAGAATTCAGGTGGACAATTGGGCTCTGCAACAAAACACTGCAGCTTAGAGAGTTGTTCTTCAGAATTCCAGCCACCCCATAGTTCCTCTCTACTATTCTTCCCCCACATCGTGCCTCCATCAATCAGGCAGCATTCCAGGGCTACTGAGCATGCTCAGTCGTTATTGGGCTATTTGGAGGGATCCTTCCCTATGGATGGGAAAGAAATTTAATTCACACTTTCCGAAACAAGGCGAGAACCAAAACACAGTCATCCTTCATGAATGCATTTTTCTATATTTTGTAATGCAGATCTACAGCCAAGCAATGAGAATATTGTTCTAGGTTGTAGGCACTAGAACATAATTAAGGCATCAAACCCCCAAGTGTTGGAATGGGTGGTGTCTGTTTGAATCCAATTCTGTGACTATGGGGGAAGCAAGAACCTCTTGGGGTATGGTTGCTGCAAGCCTCTCAGGTTGTTTATATGTGTATATAAAGCATATATCATAAAGACCCCACAGTCTTCAGTGCGCTCCATTTCCAAAACAAATACAAACCCTGGGCAACACATGCCTGGAATTCCCTGAAATCTCACACTGCTATGGAGATTGGGGGTGTCATGTAACAATATAATGCAGTAAAGTGTGCATATATTGGTTGAAATAATGTACAAAAATGCATGGCAAGAGGGGAAATTGCTTTGCAAAAATTTGTATATTAGGCAGCGTTGCATACAAACAGATGTGTATCAGGAGAAATTTGCACTAAAACCCTGATAAATTTTCACAATGACTCTTTTTTAAATTGCAAACTGATCTGAAACTGTGGAGAACTGAGCATAAGTTAGGAAAAATGAGAAATGGATAGAAACCAAAATGGACAGATTTGACTCTCCCTACCTTCCCCCATAGTGTTTAGATTATAGATCATAGAATCATAGAGTTGAAAGGGACCCTGAGGATAATCCAGTCCAATGCAGGAATATGCAGGTCTCTCATATGGGGATCAAACTTGCAAACTTGGCATGATCAGCAGCAAGCTCTAACCAACCGAGCTATCCACATTTTCTTTTCATTTCATTTTGTCCAGCTGCAAACCTTGGGGCTACCCCCAAACCTACTAATACCTCTTTCTTGTGCCTGGATGACGCCATTCTGGCTACATAAAATAACACTCACAGCCTGATCATCTGAAATAGAAGGAAATATAGTACTGTTTCATACTGCAACTGGGTAATAGTATTTTTAATGCTCTCCTACATTAAAAATAGACTCCTTGCAAATTGAAAACTACCATATCATGGAGAGAAGTTCAGGCACAGTCTTCTGCCAGCTGTTCTAGGGCCACATCCCCACAATCCTTTTAAACACTCTTATACAACTTTAAGCACATACATTGAAATGTAAGAAGCTGCCTTATATTGAGTCAGACAACTGGTCCATCTAGCTGATTGACAGCAACTCCTCCAGGATTTAAGACAGGGAATATTCCCCTGCCCTACCTGGGGATGCCAGGGATTGAACCTGGGACCTTCAGGATGCTGTGGCATTTTAAAAGTCATCTCCCCCCCCCCCCCCGAATCCTGGGAACTGTAGTTTATTAAAGATGCTAAGAGTTGTTAAGAGAAGCTCAACAGAACCACGTGGGAACACTGGCCCTGTTCTTACATGTTCCTATAAGCACTAGTATCTTGCACAGGTCAGCTAGCTAGGAAGCTGGGGTCAGATTTAGAGCGAAGTTTTCATATAAGTCAGAAGCTATTATTAGAAGGTTGTGGTGTCTTATCAATGGAAGCTCATCACTATCTTTACTGATAGCTCTGAATGATTCATTTCTAGCAATCCTGCTTCAAAAGGATGTGCCATAAGAGCCTCCCCAAAGGGTCTCGTTTGCTCTCCAAACAAATGTTTTGCACACACACACACAAATGCTCCGATTCATTCTGTATTTCTGAAGTAGCTTCTTTTATCCACAGCCAGAATACACATCCTCTTCATTCTTTCTTCCTCCACCCCCCTTTTTTTCTAATTCACATCACTTTCCCCTCCTTTCCTGAAGATTTTTCCGGGCTTTGCTCGAAGTTCCTAATCACTGTCTCACAGATGCAGTTTTGGAGCTAAACACTGCATTGCACTTTTCTTATTAAGGATAAATTTGCACACGTTTTGGGGTCTTGAAATAACAGAAACAAAAAAAGTCAAAGTCAAATAAAATGCAAGTGGCTCAGAGTTTGAGGTTTGCATGGCTTTGTAATAGCCCTGAGTAACAGGGCTTGTAAAAGAACTTTAAAGGACCAAGTGCAATGTCCACTCACCATACATTTCAATAGGGCTTAGGCTCATCAGCTAGAAACATAAGAAGGCCTTGGTGGTGATGGTGCCACCAAGAGCTGCCATCTTGGTGTTGACCTGTAACAGGGCCATTTGTGGAATGCCTTCTCTAGTGAAGTGCACTGTCTGTTATTACTGATGCTCAGGAGGTATATGAAAACATTCCTGTTTACCCGGGCCTTCAAAGGCTGAACAACATTGTTCTGGCAACCCTGAGATCACTGAATGAAATCATGTTTTTACTATTTACTCATTGGTTCAGGAAGTGAAAACTCATTAAAATGCAAATAAAATCAAATTCCTCCCCCCGCCCCCACCAGTCGTAGATGAATGAATGATTAAACACCATGCCAGAAAATCAGAATGAATGCTCATTATATTATAACCTCCCTGTAAAGAAAACAAACAAATGCTCATTAAATCCCTGGTATAGTCTAAACCAGTTGTGGCTGGTGTCCACTGGAATTGGTAGAGCAGAAGACAGGGAGGCCAACAGTAGGTGGAGCCAGAGCAAATAACAGGTTTAGTCAATTAATTCCAGTTTTGTCCCCATTCTCCTCCCTACTGAGTTCTACAAGCACGACACTGAAACTGAGAAGGAGGAAGCTGACAGCCAGGGTCACCCTCTGGACTGGTTATAAGTAAGGCAGACAGGTGGGAGTTGGCTTCAGATAGACTGGGCCTCCACTGGCCAAACACCTGTGTAAGTTCTGTGCAAGCAAATCAGAATGAATGCTCAATAAATAGGTCATCTGGAGGAGCCCTGTTGAAACCCTGAAAGCTTGGGGAGGGAACAGTAGTTAGATGTGTATTTGAAAGGATTTATATGTGAGTTCCAGTGCTAACACACTGGTTGGTATTCAACTAGGTTTTACTTAGAGTCGACCCAATAAAATTATTGGATTTCAGTAGGTCTACTTTGAGTAAAGCTTAGTCCAATGTCATAGAATCATAGACTGGTAGAGTTGGAAGTGACCCAAAGGTAATCTAGTACAACTTCCTGCAATGCAGGAAACACAGCTAAGGAATCCCCAACAGATGGCCATCCAACCTCTGTTTAAAAACCTCCAGTGAAGGAGAGTCCACCACCTTCCAAAGTAGTCCATTTCACTGTCAGATGGCTCTTACCATCAGGAAGTTCTTCCTAATATTTACCTGGAATCACCCTTCTTGTAATTTGAATCCATTAGTTCGGGTCCTACCCTCAGGAGCAGCAGGAAGGAAGCTTCCTACCTCTTCCATGTGATAGTTGAAGATGGCCATCACTCTCCTCTCAGTTTCCTCTTTTCCATGCTAAACATACCCAATCCCTCAACCGTTCCACATAAGGCTTGGTTTCCAGACCCTTTATCATCTTGGTGGCCCTCCTCTGCACATTCTCAGCTTGTCAATATCCTTCTTAAACTGTGGCAAGTTCCAATGCTCACAAATTCCTCATCAGATCATGTACTCATGTACTATTCTGCATCTGACCCCAAAGTTCTAGTACTCTTGGGTTGGGGTGTTGGGGTGGGTGTGTTTTTTTGAGTGGGAGGAGTTGTTGCTAGGGTTTTAAAATATTTATTTTAGATCTTTTGATTTATGTGGAAATTGTCCAGTTTGATTGTGTGTTTTTTAAATGTTTTATTTACTGTTTATGACTACTTTCATTTTGTTGTAACCTAAAGCTTTGGTGTAGTAGTTAAAGTGTAAATCTGGGACTGGGAAGTGACTAGAGTTCAAATCCCCACTTAGCCACAAAGAGCAGTCACGGGGTGACCTTAGACTAGTCCTCCCCATCTCTCAGTCTAACCTACCTTCCAGGGTTGTTGTGAGCCCAGAGCTCCTCGGAGAGGATAAAAATGTAACCAGTAAATCAATGCATTTGACATCCATACATAGCAGCCAATAAGGCTGCTTGTAGTTTATTAGCATTGTACGAAGAGGCTGGCTGAATTAAGTCCAGCTTGTAGGAAGGTAGCAAAGGCAATATAAAGCTGTCTGTCCAGCCCATGCCTAGAGCTGACAACCAAGATGTAACTCACCCTCGTCTTCGGCCGTGCTGACAAGCCCATCTCATAACCATCCTCTGCCAACAGTTGGCAGGTTTACAGTCCCGTAACTCAGCCAGCTCATTGCTCCACGCTGCCACATGAGCGGCATTTCCATAACCCCCAAACAGTTAATTCCTGGCTTGACCGTGCTACAGTACATGGAAAGTTTCTTTTCTTTTCTTTTTTTGGTAAAAAGCAAGTCACGAGAAAAGGGGGCTACTCCCTTGCACATGAGGGATATGCTGTAAGCACGCACACCTCGACAAGCAATGAAAACCAGCTGCCCAACTCCCAGCTGACATTACGAGCCATGAATCCACACTGCCCAAGAGCGAGCCTGCTTCTCTGGAGCTGTGAATCTTACCTATCCCTCTTGCTTATGAAGCGGTGAGGGGTGTGTGTGTCATATATCTCCCATTATGGAAATGCCTCCTCCTTCATGACACATGGCAGGGGAGGAAGAGATCTGTGGCTCAGTGGTAGGGCATCTGCTGCAGCTGTTCCTCTACCACTCTGTTCAAAACGATGTTTCCCCACATGCAGGGCTAAGGAAAGAGTGCAATTACACATCTGTATGATTGATCCTCACGGGAGCAGAGAAAGCTGCCTAGTCAGACCACTAGCCCATCAAGCTCAGACAGCTGCTCTGCATGGTTTCAGGCAGGGGTCTCTCCCATTCCTACTTGGAGCTGTTGGGGATTGAACTTGGGACCATCCACATACAAGGCAGATTGTCCACCACTGAGCTACAGCGCTTCCCCAATATGAACCTCCAACATGACCCGATGCTCACGCTGTGGATTGTAGCCAACTGAGTTCTATTATGAGTAGACCCAAGGAAATTAATATACCAAAGTTAATCAAGCACATCACTTTGAATAGGTCTACTCTGAGTAGGTCTAATGTTGGATACAACCCAGTTGCTTTATTAAGAAATGAAATGACACAAGCTCAGTTCAGTCTCTCAGTCCTTCTGGTGGTAGGACACCTAGGGTCTACAAAGACAAAGGGGAGGAAAAATGAATTTCTGGTTTCTCATTCCCCACTCCGGGAATAAAGTCCTTTAGGGTCTGCAACAGACAGCTCGTGTATTTTAGCTTCTTTAGGATACTTCATCCTGCAGAAGAGCTGTTGCAGGTACTAGGGCGATTACAAAAAAGTTGTTCTTTAACTGCCTGAGGATCATTAATGGAGGCATCTAGAGAAAAATTGACAAAAGGCAGAAAATGCCTTTAATTATTACCTGTCTCCTTTTTATGTTTTCATTCTGTAATTCTTTGTTGTCTCCCCTCATAGTTTCACATCCATACTCAACGGCAGGGGTGGGTGGGAAACCTTTTTAACTCTAGGGCTGCAATTCCTTCTGAGCAATCTTCTGGGGGCCACAGCCAATTGTAGGCATCTTCCTGCATTTGAACACTATCCATGGAATATAGGAAGCTGTGGGATATTCTGTAGTTAAAAGTGCAGAGAGGCAGATAAGTACCACTAACCCTTCCTGCTACTTGCTACAGTTTACTGGGATGGGCAAGTCAAGGAGGTCAGCATGATACAGGCACCCCAATGGAACCAATTCAACACTCCTGCTGGTGCATTTTTTGAAACATACACACATACATACAGTCGTATCTTGGATCCCAAATGCCGCAAACTCAGAAGTGAGTGTTCCAGTTTGTGAACATTCTTTGGAACCCAAACGTCCAATGCGACTTCTGCTGCTTCTGACAGGCTGCAGGAGCCTTTTGGAAGTCAAACGGACTTCTGGAACGGACTTTGCTCGATTTCCAAGGTACCACTGTACTTTTATTTCTATGCCATATACTGTTACTTTGTACAGTGGTACTTCTGGATGCAAACGGGATCCATTCCGGAGCCCCATTCGCATCCTGGAGCGAATGCAACCAGCGTCTGCGCGTGCGCGAGTCGTGATTCACCACTTCCGCGCATGCTCATGACATCATTTTGAGCGTCTGCGCAGGCTTGAGCGGCGAAACCTGGAAGTAATGCATTCTGTTACTTCCAGGTCGCCATGGAGCGTAACCTGAAAACGCTCAACCTGAAGCATATTTAACCCGAGGTATGACTGTATTTTTATCATGTGAACCGTCCTGAGATCTTGTGATGAAGAGCAGTAGGTAAATCTAATCAATCAATCAATCAATCAATCAATGTTAAGAGATAGTCTGGAGAAGGTATAAACTGCAGTGGGTTGGACAAATTGCTGCTGTTGAGATGAACATTCTTCTTAAGTTCTTATTTTTGTTACTTGAAATACCAAAAAAGATTTTGAGACAAGTGGCACAAAATGATTAGAGGCTTTATGGAGGCAAGAAAGAAAGCAGGCATTTCCTTTGACACACAGACATGCACAAAATAAAAGAGGGTTTGGGAGTTCCTAATATAGTGATTTATTATTAGCATCACTTATACTATATTTAGTTGCAGTCTGAAATGAAGCATGTATCTGATTTGATCTAGCACAAAGCATTTTGGGCTGAGTTCAGGGCCTTTTCTCACAACAAACAAAAATGGAGGATCAAAAATAGGGATAGATTAAAAAAAGAAAAAACCTTGGCAATGTAATCTGCACTGATTTATTCTAACGCCTATCTCAATCCTTAATCTTGACAAGAATTGAGTTTTCCCTCCCCCATTGTCAATTCTGCCAAACAAATGCACAATTTTCACATACTGTATGCATTATTATACAGATAATGGTATATGCATATACACACCAGGTTCCCTAACATAACCAGCCCACAAACTGATACCTGCAGTCATTCATACACCTGTATAAAAATACATATGGACTGAAATACTCTTTTCTTCAAAACGCATTGGAGGTTGTGCTCTGAGAGGAATTTTCAAATTCACTTCGAATTTTGCTTTGGGTGAAGCTTCAGTAGCAACTCCAAGAAATACAATTGCTAATCATATCTCATTACATTCTATATATTATATTTATTTTTTAACAGAAAGCAGCGGTGGTTTTCTATAACTGTAGCCTTTGGATGTAACCTTAGATGTATCTTTTTGTGCCTAGCATGAACGAATCAATTAAACCTACGAAGTGCCTTCTCATTGACCTAAAACTCTTGATAGCTGAAGGTTGCAGCTTTTTGATCATGCCTAGGAGAATTTACCTTCCCCCCCCCCAACCCACCGGCACCCATTTCTCCCCTGCCCAATCTCTCTCCTTTGAATACCTAATCCAATAAAGAGTCAGGGAGCATGGGATTTGTTGTTTTCTCTGTCTCCCAATTCAGATACAAACCGAATGCTTCCCAGGATGAAACAATATCCCAGAGCATCTCTAAGAACATCCTTTCCCATGGAGGATGAGAGCCAGTGTGATGTAGTGGTTAAGAGAAGTAGTCTCGTAATCTGGTGAACCGGGTTTGCTTCCCCGTTCCTCCACATGCAGCTGCTGGGTGACCTTGGGCCAGTCACACTTCTCTGAAGTCTCTCAGCCCCACTCACTTCACAGAGTGTTTGTTGTGGGGGAGGAAGGGAAAGGAGAATTTTAGCTGCTTTGAGACTCCTTAGGGTAGTGATAAAGCGGGATATCAAATCCAAACTCTTCTTCTTCTCCAGAAAACCCTTCCCATCACTGAAAGGAAAGCTAGCTGCTAGAGGAAGTGGAGATGAGCTTCATTGTGAGCTTGGCCTAGATTCAGAGGCATCTGACCCTGGCTTGTAAAGAGATGAGGTTTTCCTAATTTGCCACCCCCACCCCCTATTGCTTATTTCTTTATAACTTTTTTGTTGGTCCTAATAAAGGTATTACTCTACCATTACACTTATGAGTGTCATCCAGCTCTAGAGGGTACTTCTGTGCCTGGAAGGGTTGTGTGTCAGGGAGCCGCTTGACAGGTGCATTGACAGCCCTGCCAAATTTTGCCCTTTCATGCAGCAATTAATTAAAGACAAAGGAGACGTCTTTGGGTCAGAAATTGGCAGTCTCAGTCTTGCTATGTGGCTGCCAGTTCTGCTGTGTAACATCTCTCCCTCTTTTGAAGTATATGCTTTCCTTTTCATACATCGAACATGGAAAGGGCTGTCAGATGATGGCGTATTGGCCACTTGGGCCCTGAAATGGGCAAGAAAAGGCATTGCTCGTTATCCTGTCAAGGACTCCCGTGCCAGTCTATGCAAACTGATTTGCAATCAATGGCAAGTGATTACTCATTGTTTCCTATCGATTGACACAAGGAATCCTTGAGAGAATAATGAGCTACAGCTGATGACAATCAAGAACTACTGTCTCATGGCAAGTTTGATTGCACACTCCTCTATGGAGGCAATGAACACTCAATACCACAATGTATGTACAGCACACATACAAACACAAAATTATATATTGTTGCAGGCTCATCCCACTCTCCTGGGCACTAAAGAATTCTGGAGATGGCATCACAGGGTTTCATTTCCTTTGGTTCAAACACTTATGGTGACTTTGTTGTAACATTTGCTTCATTTACAAATGGGCAAGCATTGCTCAGCCAGGGCAAAATACCTCTCCAATAGGTCAGCAGATCCTCTATCCCACATAAGACCCTCAGAGAGCAGGTTTTGCCACCTCCACCAGGCTGCACTCCAGCTTAGCTAACTACAATCTTGGTTCTGTTCTCCGGCTCAAACGGAAAAGTCTTGTTTCTCTCCCTGATCTAAGACCACCCTCACCCCACTAGAGATGCTGGACAATTTCAATGGAAATAGGAGCAGAAATTCCCAGTGTTCACTTAGTCACCCATGTCCAGAACATGAATCAATCCAAGGAAAACAATCCGTATTCACTGCTGCTGCTGCTGCTTCCAGTCCACCAACTATCCATAATTGATTACATTCCTCCCCTCATTTGCATTGCATTTCCTTTGCATTGAAATGAATGGAGTGGAATAACATAATCACAATCTAATTTACATAATTAATTATGTAAGTTTTGTTATTTCATCACAGTTGACAGCAAGAGACAGGTTTGGGTGGAAGATAAACTGCAGCAGAATGGAAATAGTGCTGCATGTGAAGAATACAGTGTGGAACAGGAAAAAATGTCTCCTTACAACCCTGCCCCTCCATACTCTCTGGATGATGTAGACCACTTGGTGGTACTCTTCTGTCATACCTTTTCAGTTCAGCACCTCTTTACTGTTGAAGTACTATTTTAGTAGAATCCTCAATTTAGAAAAAAAAACTTTTTTAAATTGCAGCAATCACTTTTTGTTGTTGTTAGTAGTAGTAATAGCACTTAAGCAACAAAATGCATTATAGCATAATTTTGATTGATTTTTGAAAGGAACATAAGAAGTAGGGGCACATTCATTTCTCAATACCTCCTGCTGAGTTTTATGGGACATAAGATTGGGGGTTCCTTGCCCTTTGGCTTCAAAATCAGGAGGTGAACTGACCTCAACTGACAGGGAACCCATGAGTGAGGGTGTCACTTGGGGGAGTCTGAAATATGAGAGGCATTTCACTATTAATCTAATAAAAAGTAAGGGGACATAATGAAATATGCTTGACTTGAGATAAGAGACACTGTTCCTTTAAGCTGCTCACTATGAGGCTCTTCTTCTTGTTGCTGCTGCTGCTGCTGCTGCTGCTGCTTAGAGGAGAAAGAAGAACTACAGCTCAGTGGTGGAGCCTCTACCTTGCTTGCAAAAAGTTCTGGGTTCAATCCCTGGTGTTTCCAGGTAGGACTGGGAAATACTCCCATCTCCCAAACCCCGGAAGGATGGTGCCAAGTCAACATAGGCCATACTGAGCTAGATGGGCCATTGATCTGACTTGGTATACAGCTGGCCCTTATCTTCGTATGTAACAAAAGGCACATTCAAAATAAAAAAAATTCCTTCCAGTAGCACCTTAAAGACCAACTAAGTTAGTTCTTGGTATGAGCTTCCGTGTGCATGCACTGTGTATCTGAAGAAGTGTGCATGCACACGAAAGCTCATACCAAGAACTAACTTAGTTGGTCTTTAAGGTGCTACTGGAAGGAATTTTTTTATTTTGACTATGGCAGACCAACACGGCTACCTATCTGTAAAAGGCACATTGTTTTGGAAAGCTGTCCTGTGCTTTTCAATTCCTTTGGTTCTTCTATGGCAGAGGACTCCTTTGTGTTTAACCTGCCGTGGACATCTATCTTTAGAGACGCTAAAGCAACAGGGAAGCTATAACTCCATTAATTGTGCATTTAGTCCTTCAGCGAGTCCCACATGCACAGGCCACATGTATGTGGCAGAGGTGGAGATATTTTTTAGCATGTTGTACTTCTACAGACCTCAGGACTTCCCCAAGTATGCAGATACGACCTTCCTCTTTGTGGAAAGGGCCACTTTGGCCACAGAGTTGTCTGCACCCACCATCTTGAGTTTGCTATGACAGGGAGTGGTTGGGCAAATAGGCTACTGGGATATCTCTGCAGGTGTCTATAAATGCACTTCTCCAAGGATTGTGGTAGTTAATGTTAGACTCTCCTCTCCAGCAGAAATTTCAAACAGAAACAATGACCACTTGAAAAGCAAACATATAAATCACTAACATCATGTAACTGTCCTGACTTAGAGTTTTAATTAAATACAGGGATTTATGAGCCTTTAAGAACCAATAAGAAGAGCTCCTATAAAGTGCAGTGACATGTACAGGGAGGTGCTCAGGAGGAAGCAGAGACAAATATGAAATAGGAAAGGGAGGCAGTCAAAATAGAGGGTATGATTCCAAGTAAAGTGTAGCTAAAAACAACAACAGTGTGAGGATTCTGAGATGGGGGAGAAATTCTGCTTCATTTGCATTTTAAGGTGAAACTACCTAACTCAAACTTCCAGAAACAATGCGGACAATTATGTCCATCCCTACTTTCAAGCAAAGAAAATGACATCAGATCTAATTTGCCTTTTAGTTTTTGAATTGTGTTTCATATCCTACATCTCTCCCTGTCCGTTTGGTAGCATTTGTAGCTTGTTTCAGGCGGAGTCTGATCATTAAAATGAGCACATTCTTCCATATGCATATGAGATCCCCATGGGAAGGGTGACACTTAGAATCTTATTTGCAATTATTTGTTTTGGAAATTAGGTTATGTTGAGGGTTTTAAAAACAAAAACTTAGACGCTCGGGGGATTTGTAGCCTAACTGCTACTTATTTTTCACTAAATCAGGGGAATAAATGTTTCAAGTAAAACAGCAGAGGCAAAACTCCTGAGTCACATACATTCTCCACTAGCTCTGCCAGAGGTATGCCTTGAATACTACCCAGGCAGGGCAAAGTGAACCACTGCTGTCCTAACTTCTCTTGGCCCGATGTCTCAATATAGTCCACCCTCCCATTTATCCTTCCATCTTCTTCAAGTCTGAGATACACAAAATAGGAACAGGTATCCATTATCTGGTACCAATTCTGTATACAGTGGAACTTTGGTTTTCGAACATAATCTGTTCCGGACGTCCATTTGACTTCTGAAATGTTTGAAAACCAAGGACCAAAGGACTGTCAGCAAGTTCAATGGGGAAAATTGAGAAACACGCCTCAGAAGCTGTTCGACTTCCGAGGTGCGTTCAAAAATGGAAGAATTCACTTCCAGGTTTTGGGAGTTCGGCTTCTGAAACATTCGGCAGTCGAAACATTCATAAACCAAGGTTCCATTGTATTTAGAAAAAAACTTTTGAACCAACACATAAGGCTGTTATCAACTAATTTATACACAGAATAGACCCATTGAAATTATTGGACCTAAATTAGAACTGTGTAGAACTAACATTAGCTACAACCTAAAAGACAATTTCCAACATTACACAAATACAGCAAAAAGTAGGTGCATTTGGGTCAGATATGTATTACATTCAATTTGTGATCACATTTAACCTGTTTGCACTTGTTTGTTTTTATTATATAACAGCCAGTGGGTGGGGGAGGGAATCAGCATTAGGGCTGTGATGCATGGGTTAACTATTTCTCCACATTACCATTCCAAACAAAACCCTCCTCCTGCTATCCCACGGCAGCTGCTATTGTCTTTTATGTTAAGCTCTACAACCCATGGTGCAGTGCAACTGTAGTCCAATTATGCACACATGAGAATACCCAAGACCTGCCCAACACTATAAATGATAAAGTATAAATAATAAAATGGTTGTTGTTGTTGTTATCATTATTATCATTATCATTATAGTTAAGGGGAAACAGTGTGCACACAGGCAACCAGAATAAAAGAGGGCAGGATAACTTCTTTATGGAAGTCCCTCATTCTGAAAAATGTATACAATTTTCACAGCAGAATTCTGTTTGGGGTTTTCACGCATGCCTGCTTAAGAAAGCAAACTGCAGACTTGTGTTCTTTCTGCTCTGGAAAGCTAACTCAGGCATGTGGAAGTCAAACTACAGAACACTGAATCACACGCACCCAACATATTCTGTAGATCAAGCTGTTCATTGTGCCTTAAATATGCATTATGTAACTTGCCTGTTATGATGTACTTAGCGTTGTGGAGATGTGTGCGGAACTATGTGAGATGTGAGAAAATCCACAGGCCATTCCATCTTGAATCCATCATTGTGTATGTATTTTGGAGTTCCTCTGTCTGAACTTATGATGATGAGCACAACAAAACCCTATGTGCAATGTGTGGGATTTATGGGGTGTGTATGTGTATATGCCGGGCAGATGTGCTTTGGAAGTGCTTGTCATATTTTTCATATTGGCACATGTTTTGCATTGCTTAGCCACCATATGTAGGTGCAGCCATGCCTGGAGCTCCAT
The DNA here is from genome assembly GCF_965112155.1 of Podarcis liolepis. Classification (NCBI taxonomy): domain Eukaryota; kingdom Metazoa; phylum Chordata; class Lepidosauria; order Squamata; family Lacertidae; genus Podarcis; species Podarcis liolepis. Next base: position 51,395,013 of record NC_139561.1, on the reverse strand, counting down.
AGTCTTTATTGTCTCATATTTCCTCCCTAACAAATGAATTGGCCAGTTCCAGCTGAGTTCAGCTATCTATAAAGCAGATTCACTCATAAAGAGTTATAAGGCGGTACTCTTATTTGTTTTTCTAGGATGCATGAATGGTTCTTATGATGAATAGCTCTCCAGGGAGCGGGGCATGGTTCTGCGTTTGAGTGCATGCTTTGCATGCAGAGATCTCCAAGATCAATCCCTGGTCTCTCCAGTTAGAAGTCTCAGGTCAAAGGTTGGAAAGGCTCCTTCTGGAGACCCTCAAGAGTAGCTGCAAACCATCTGGGTTGACAGACTCATGGTCTGATTTGATACATATTCCCATTCAGTTGTGGGTTATGTAGGTCCTTTACTCCAACTTGGTTATTCTATGGTCTGCCTCCAACTTTACTGTTCAGTGTAGACCTCTCCCATAAACCAAAGTTGGTGTGTCTGTGACCTTCCAGTTGTTGCTGGACAACAACTTCCATCATTCCTGAACCTCCTGGTGTCCACAATTTCTTCACCTCTGCCATTTCTTAAACATTAACACCTTTAAGAAAATGAGTCAATATTTCTTCCATTATTTTTAATCTTCTAAGTGCAGGCGGAGACTTTTGTAATGGATAAGAGGCTAGTCTGAGGGACAGAAAGCCACCAGTTTAAATTTTGCCTAAACCTCATATTGGAAATGGCTCTGAATTGGTGCCAGGATTAGGCATCTCATATAGTCAAGAAAGACATTAGGCCATTTTACCTGTGGTGTTATTATTTTGTATGTGATAGCTTTGCCTAGAATGGATCTGGGAATACAACCTAATTCTCTTTGTGCTGGTAACCCTCAGTCCAGGCAAAGGAGCAGTCAACATGATAACCTCCAGATGCTTTTAGAGTTCAACAGCTCTCAGCCCCAGCTGGTCCATGCCTACCAGCCATGTCCCCAACACCTTGATTCCAGATTGTCTGAATGAGCTACACTTGCTTCACAGAGGACAATCTTCTGCTTGAATGATGTTCTGTTTGAAGGATCCCTCTGTTTGAAGGGCAGCTGAGTGCAAATCCAGTTTCAGTTTAAAGATAAAGAATCATAAGAAGAGAGACCTGCAAGTTGCCCATCAAGAGGGAGCAACTAGGCACCAGACTGAGCACTCAGGTCCCCTGACCATAGGCTTCCCTATATAGTATATTGTATAACTATTTAAATTAATTACTTCCAAATTTGTATTTGCACTTCTATTTTAGCACATGCAAATTTTATGTAAGGGTATAGCTCCAAACCCCTCCCCCCCCAAAAAAAACATAGTGCCTTCCAGACATTCCAGGACTGCAAGTCAGTATAATCTCATTTTATTGAGCATACTAGCTGAGGCTAACCAGAGTTGTAGTACAATGACTTCTGGAGGACACTATGTTGGCTTCTGTGCCCTTTTGTCCTTTTTATAATTATGGTGATGGTGGTGATTTTTAAGTGGCCACACTAACTTGGGGGGTGTAGCCAGTGAGCACATCAACACTGTTGAGGATAGTCTTCCTTCCACATTTGGTGTATGCATCTGGAGAGTGTATTAAAACCTCTCAGGAGTTAATTGGAATGTCCATTTGGGTCGCATTAAATCAGGGCTGGAGAACCAGGGTTAAATGTGGCCTTCCACTCCTCTCTATCTGGCCCCTGGGGCTCCCCCTATACCCTTTCTCCAGGTCACACACCAGCCTTCAGTGTTTTTGCCTGGCAGGACTGTATTACTGAACTCTGATCATATCTCTTTCTTGCCTGAATGAATGAAGGATAGAGAGGGATATGTGAGTGAATGTAGAAACTGGCCTACAGTGCAATTGCATGTCTTGCTCTGGCCTCTTCTAAAACTGACATGTGGCCCTTGGACTGTGGTCCAGAAGAGAATGTGGCCTTCAGACTGTAAAAGGTTCCCCACACCTCACTTAGCATAACTATGTCTTTACCAGCCAAAGAAAGACAGGCAGACAGGGGGCCATCCAAGCTTCACCAGGCAAAGCATTGTACAATATTGCTGGAGGCATTCTCTTTGCTCAGAACAGACTTTGCACAGGGCTGTGTTTGCCCCAATCTTGCTCTTGCTGGCATGTGGCTCCTAGAAGGTTGCCCAGAAGGGAATGAGGTCCTGGGCCTGTAAAATGTTCCTCATCTCTGGATAAGATCATACAGTTTGTTTTCCAGTGAAGTCCCCTGCCCTTTGTTTTTGTTTCTTGCTTGGTCTGTGTCTGTTTCCACAGGAGACAATGAATCCCTTTGACACTTGGAGACAACCAACAAGCTCTGTTAAACACAGTCTGCGGTGAGTAGCTGTTTTGTGTGTTTGTTTGTGTGCCTGCAAGAAAGCCTAACCCCATAATGAGATACTATACATTGGCCTTGTTAAAATGTGGCACTTTCCATTGAACATTGTCAACCCACATCATTATAAAGCCAGAAACCTCTGGATTGCCTCCTTGAAGAGTGTTTGCAGAAGGCTATGATTATAGTGCATTTTAATATGTAACCTTTTATTGTAAACAGCTCGTTCAACAATGTCTGCATTTTGTTTGTCACAAAGTGGTACATTCTAGCTAAGTTAATGATTGATGAGGCTCTACAGTAATTTATTGCATAGACTAAGGAGGTACAACTTGATTGCTGGCTATTCTTTTCTTTTTGTCCCGTCCCCCACCCTTCTTTGGAAAGAAGAGTATTGGTAACTCAAATCCCTGGTTAATACATTGCATGCTTCTGGCATATACATATATACATGGAAGAAAGGGCTTAGCAAAACTGAATAGTGACATGTACTTGGCCTGTAATAAGAGTCCGTGCAGATCAGCTGTTGACATTTTCCTGTACGCTTCCAGATTCTGCTAGGAAATGTTTCCTTCCCAGTTTTGTTACTGTGGTTTCCCTTCCAAATTATCAAAGATTTATGGGCACACCTCCCATTCCTCCCTTCTGTGGGGCATATAGCTTATCTCAGCAGAACCGTGACTGAATACAGTTCTGCATGTACATGACCCAGCCAATAAATGCCAATTGAAAACAAAATGGGGCAGTAAAAAATGTGTCCCCAATCACAATACTGATGATGCTTTGATACCGATGCTGTTATTCCACCCCATAACGGTTGAATAGTTATTGTTGCCTCTTTATCAGGGACGGGAGAGAAATATGATTCCGTTTGCATTGAAAGGCAAACTTACTGAATTTGGACTTTTCGAAACAATACGTAAACCAAAACACAACCATCATTTGAAATTTTGAGTTCACCAAATTTTCCAGTGGAATTCTCCAACCAAGTAACATGTACAAAGGATGGGTATACTCAGGTAAAGTGTGCATATAAATGCATAGATTAGTGAAAATAACATAGAAAAATGTATTAAGTTTGGGGAAATTGCTTTGAAATTGCATGCCAAAAAAGGTGTACATCATGAGAAATTCATGCTAAAATGCTGACAAATTTTCATGAGAACATTTTTTTGAAAAATAATAAGCTGGCTGCTTTGGAAATGTGGAGGATCAGACTTAAGATTGGGACTGTGAGAAACTGATAGTGTGTGGTTTGGCCCTCAGTAAACTCTCTGCCAGGAAAGGAAGAAGAAGTCACTCATGGGAAGACAAAATATCCTCATTTATCCTAAGCCCTCTGGCTTTTACCTTTCACAACCAGTAAGTAATAATGCAATAAATTGACGGGAAACTCAAATTTGGGAATTGCCGTTCTGTGGGTAAAATGACGAGCAATGGTTCGTTACAACTTGTTGTTATGGCCAGAATCCCAAGCACAAATATTTGAAGAGTCATAAAAACAAAAGCATAGGGACAGGCAAATGGAGAAGTGGGCCTGCCTCAACATCTTGACTTAGTCTGAAGTCAATTCTACGCATGAAAACTAGAGACACACACACACAAATGTAATGTAATGAGTCATGGAATGAGTCGTGGAATCACTGGGTTGTTGCCAAACAACTTTTACTCAGAGTAGACCCATTGAAATTAATGGCTCTCAGTCATGTTTATTCACTTTTAATTGGTCTCCTCTGAGTAGTACTAGCATTGGATACAACCTATTGAGTTCGAGGGAGCATTATAGGTTCTCTGCTCAATACAGGGAAACAAGAGCTGGGCACTCCCAACAGATGGCTGCTCAGCCTCTGCCTGGAAACCTCTAGCAAGGAATTGGCCAGCAAACACCAACCACACAATTTGTTCCATTATAATATTGCTCTGATCTTCAAGACATTTCTGCAGATGTTCAAGAGAAATCTACCCCTCTATAGGAATGGGCAGATTTTTTGAATTTCAGATTCTCTTAGTTTCTCACTTAAGTTCAGTTCTCCACATTTCCACATCAATTTGTGATATATTTTTAATTAATCATGAAAATTCATCAGCATTTTAGTTAGTGCAAATTTCTCACAATATACATATTTTTGTATGCTACTTTTCCTCCTATACACATATTTGCAAAACTATTTCCCGAAATATATTGCATTCCTGTAAGCTATTTTTGTCAAGCGCACCTCTTTACTGTGGTCTTTGACACGTGTGTGTGTGTGTGGTGTGTGTGTGTGTGTGTGTGTGTGTGTGTATTAGGATCTACCTCATTCTTCCGGTTGTAAATTGTTTTAACTGATTTTAATCTGGTATTGTGTGTGTGTGTGTTTGGAATGCATGGAATTTTTAATATTTTATTTTTTATGGGGGAAGGACAGTAGCTGAGTAGTAGAACATAAGCCTTGCATTCAGAAGGTCCCAGGTTCAAACCCTGGAGTCACCTAGTAGAGCTGAGAGAGAAGCCTGCCTGAAATCCTGGAGAGCTGTTGCCAGTCAGTGTAGACAATACTGAGGTAGATGCACCAAAACCTGACTCAGTATAAAGCAACTTCCTAGGTTGCCATAACCTCATGAGGAAGAGCATGGAAGAAATCAATATAAATGATACTGCTCATCTTTTTTTCTTGTATGTCCCTTGTTTGGCACTGCTGTGTACCATGAGAAAACTGCCCTGGGACACACTTGCAGTCGCTCTGGAAAAATCAGCTTTATGAATCTGATTGGTATTACATCATTTCCTGCCAGGCAGAGAGACCAGGAACAGCCGAGAGGAATCTCTGAAATATTTCAGGACAATAGTTTTGAGGGTGTTTGATTTACTATTCAAGTGCACACAGCTGCTGGTGGGGAAGAGGGAGGCAGCGTGCCAAGCGGGAGGGAGGGCAGCAGGAGAGAGCGGAAAATTGTTTACAGACAGGGCCATTAAAATGACTTAGAAATAGTTCCCTCTCATTCCTCTCTGCATAAAATAGTTGTCTGTTTCAAATGGATTACCACTTACTCACTGATACACCATTTTAAGTGATGTTTACATAGCACGCTAATAGCAGCCGGTGAATCGACCGCTGCAAAGCTCCAGTGTGAGTCCTTCTCATCCTGCCCCCCCCCCTCACAGCACTGCTTCATTCTGTAGTAAGGGAAGGGCTGTAGCTCAGCAGCAGAGCATTTGATTTGCATGCAGACGGTCCCAAGTCCAATCCCCAGCTTCTCGAGGTAGGCTGGGCAAGCCGCAAGTCAGAAACTCTGGAGAGCGGCTGCCAGTCAGCGTAGACAATATAGTGTGCTAGATGAAGCAACGGGTCGTAAGACGAGCTCTGCCAATGGCCCATCTAGTCCAGCATCTTGCTCTCACAGTGGCCAACTGAATGCCTATCGGAAGCTCAAAGAGCAGGATCTCAGCCCAGCATCACTCTATCCCAGTGGTTCTCTAACTTTTTTCTCTGGGCCACACTTTCAGAATAAAAATTTCCTCTCTCCACACCAGTTTTTGCCTTGATAAGAAGTGCATTGGAAAACAAAAAGAAACAACTCCTAGCAGTTCTTTATGTTGAAAAGATATCTATTCACATTCTGCAAATTAATAAAAAACAAAAGATTGATACTTGCTGGATGCCATAGGGACAGTTGCATATTCTTGCGTTACAGAGGGTTGGACTAGATGGCCCTCAGAGTCCTTTCCAACTCTATGATTCTGTTCTACACTGAAGTGTTTAGATGTTTCTTGGATTGTCCTTGCATTTTCCCACCACACTTGCCATCCTCTCCTGCCACACCAGTGTGGTGCGCCACACCCTTTGAGAGCCACTGCTTTATCCACTTGTGCTTCCTAGTGCCTGATTGAACCCTGCAGAGGCCCCTAGGCAGTCAAAAATGGGAGGCAGGGGAGGCCCTTGTGCGTGTGCTCTAATAGGACAACCTTGAACTAAGAAAGCTTGGTTGTACAGTGGTACCCCGGGTTACATACGCTTCAGGTTACAGACTCAGCTAACCCAGAAATAGTACCTCGGGTTAAGAACCTTGCTTCAGGATGAGAACAGAAATCGTGCTCCGGTGGCGCGGCAGCAGCAGGAGGCCCCATTAGCTAAAGTGGTGCTTCAGGTTAAGAACAGTTTCAGGTTAAGAATGGACCTCCAGAACGAATTAACTTCTTAACCCGAGGTACCACTGTAATTTTCTTTCAAGATCAAATCAATATTATGTTGATCCATTGTGCCGGGGCCCCTAGAAGGCGTGGGGCCCATAGGCCAGCAAAGCCTCCAAGTGTCCCTATTTTCCAGGGATGTCCCTGATTTAGAGAAGCTGTCCCAGTCTCTGATTTGATCCCGGAATGTCCCGCTTTTCCTTAGGATGTCCCTAATTTCATTTGAGAAATGCTGAGGGTATGTAGTTATCCTGAGCCGTCTGAAGGCAATCCTATATAAGGAGGTTTCTTAAATGTTTGATGTTTTATTATGTTTTTACATATGTTGGATGCTGCCCAGAGTGGCTGGGGCAACCCAGTAAGATGTGTGGGATAAAAATAGTAAAATTATCCTTATGGTATGGGATGTCCCTATTTTCACTGGAGAAATGTTGGAGGGTGTGGGCTGGTGCCTACTCTGCCTATTTGATAATCTGGCACTGGAGCTTTCAAGCAACTGGTATTCAGCCTCCGACAATGGAAGTGAAACACAGGCATCGTGGTCAGACGTGGTAGAAGGCAGCTTCCCATGATTGTTTCTGAAGTGAGGTTATGCTCTTGGGGAAAAGACCATAGGTCAGTGGAAAAGCATTTGATTTGCTTGCACAAGGTCTCATGTTCAATCCTTGGCATTTCCTGAGAAGGCTGGGAAAGACCCTGGGCTGAAATGTTAGAGAGCTGCTGCCAGTCAGTGTGGACAGTAGCAAGCTAGATGAACCAATGGTCTGCTTATAAGGCAACTTCCTATATTCCCAGCATCTTTTATGTCTCATGGCTATTGAAATGGCTGCGTAATAAGGGGGCTTAGCTGTTATCAGTACTTCTTCACACAATACGCCATTAACTGATGGAATTTGCTGCCACAGGAAGTGGTGATGGCTGTGGGCTCAAACAGCATTAAAAGGGGATTAGAGAAATCCATGGAGAAGGAGGCTATTGACAAGGATAGCCATGTTTCCTGCTTTATAGAGGACGGTCCTCTTCCATTTGAATGGTTGCCCAGTCCAAGTACATTTAAAGATATAGCAGGAGGGGCCTTGAAGTTGCCCATCAATAATAGCTCCTGGACAACAGACTGAGCAGGCACACACACACATACACATGGCACTACTGTGGAGGCCCCCTCCTGCTCATTCTACTGATTTGGGCCTGGGCTTCTGCCTCAAAGTCCTGCCTTGATGGTGGAGCAGGCTCTTCTTCGCAAAACTCTGTGCTTTAAGTCCAGGACACAGAGACTGTGCTGTTCATGTGTCAAACTACTTCAGACTACAGATGAGGTGGGAGAATTGCATTAACAGCTACCCCAACATCTTTTTAATTGGCAAAATATAGAACACTAAGGGTCAAAATAGATGACTTATTTATTTATCTTAATTAAGAGACATTTAAACCACTTTTCATCATGGAACTTTGAAGTGTCAGGCATAGCCCTACTGGCTTTAGCCCAAACGTAGCAGAGTTTTCCTGCACAGCGAGGAAGCTAGTTGCGGCAGTAATGACTAGTCAGCTAGACTCAGAATAACTATTTACAGGATTTATTAAAAGGAAAAAATAAAACCAGCAGAGTTTCTGCATACAAATAAAAGCAAAATAAATCCTCTCTTTCTCTCTCTCTCTCTCTCATAACCATACACAGCACTTCTAACTCCTAACACACCTAACACCAAACTGTGCTAGCAATCCTAGATAACAGAGTTGAGTGCTGCTCGTTAACCAATCAGAGTGAGTAGTTTCTAGGTCAAGCAGACCTGGGCTTTCTGCCAAGAGTAAATTGACACCAGCTTGAGTTAATTGGTGAAGCTAGAATCTGCAAGTTTCCCACGAGAACCAATTAACAGAAACTGAACACCCCCTCACAGATTCTGCTGAACAATTAACACCAAATACACCTATGTAGGAGATCATTTTTCCAGCAAACCTAAACCCTTGCACATTCGCTTGTTCTTTATCTTTGCCAATGGTTTAGTTAACACATCTGCTACATTTTCTTCACTTGACACATAAGTACAGGTGATTACATTGTCTTGTACACAGCAACGTACATTTTGGTATTTTACAGAGATATGTTTGGAACGCGATTTGAAACCCTCTGTTTTACTTAAGGTTATACAAGCTTGATTATCAATGTAAACTTGTACCGGTTCTCCACAATTTACATTTAAATCTGCCATCAAATGCTTGAAATAAATCACCTCGTTGCACAATTCACTCAATGCGGCGTACTCTGATTCCGTTGATGACACACTTACAACGTCTTGCTTGCGTGACCGCCAGCTGATTAAAGCTCCACCGACCATTATAACTAGTCCTGTGACAGATTTTCTATCTGGCAAATTTCCCCAGTCACTATCACAGTAGCAACTCAACATTTCGTCCTCGGAAGAATTTAATTGTAACATATAGCCAATTGTCTGTTTGAGGTACCTCAGAACTTGTTTTACCCCTTTCCAGGCATTTAGTGTGGGTTTTGAGACCAATCTACTTAATATGCCTACAGCGTAGCTAATATCAGGTCTGGACCACTGTGCTAGATACAATAAACTTCCAATTACAGAGTGATATACATCAGGATGTTCAAATTCAGGACTCTCATCTATGTGAAGTGTTTTTATGAAACCTGGATCCATAGGCACCGCTGCCCCTTTGCAATCCTGCATCCTGTATGTAGTCAGTAGTTGTTTAACTTTGTTCTGCTGACTAATTAGGCAGCTGCCATCTTGGGCCCAGCACACTTCCAACCCTAGATATGTCCTAACCGGACCTAAGTCTTTCACTTTGAACTTACTGGACAATTGCTTGGCAAATCTTTTAGTTTGTTTATCTGTTTTACAGGCATACAATACATCATCTACATAAATCAGACAAAACTCTTGATCACTGCCTGTACCACGTACATAAACACAATTGTCAGCTGTACTCTGCTTAAAACCAAATGACACTAAAGCCTCATGGAAACATTTGTTCCAAGATCTTGCAGCCTGTTTGAGACCATATAGAGCTTTGTTTAATTTCAACACTCTATTGGAACCTGTCTCATAACCAGGCGGTTCGGCTAGATACAGGTCTTCTGATATTGATGCGTGTAAATATGCAGTCTGGATATCAAAATGGTTCAACAGGAGTTTTCTCTTTGCTCCAAGCATTAGAATCAGCCTTACACTGTCCCCCTTAGCAGTAGGTGAAAAAATCTCGTCATAATCTTTTCCAGGCCTCTGAGAATATCCTTGAGCCACTAAACGAGCTTTGTATTTGTACTCTCCTGTCACCAGAGGTTTAAGTTTGTACACCCACCTGCAGCCTACAATCTTTGCCCCCTCAGGCGCTGCCACTGGTGTAAAGACCTTGTGCTCATTCAGAGAGGACATCTCTTCCTCCATTGCCTGTTTCCAGCGCTCTGCCTCCTCTTTTGGTAACTTTAACACCTCCTGAAAACTCTTGGGTTCTGCACTTACACTAAACACATTTGCAGTATCAGGAGAAAAACGCACCGGAGGCACTCCTTTGTTTTGTCTTTTAGATCTTCTGGGAGAAAATTTTTCTTCTGACCCACTTTCCTCCTCAGAACTACGACCTCTCTTTTGTTGCTTAGCAACTGGTCTTTGGCTAACTCCACTTTCTTGAGAGCTCTTATCTGAACTTTCCTCCCCCTCAGACTCTGATTCTCTATGTTTACCTTCAGAGTCATGAAGCTCCTGGGAAGGTTCAAACCAAACCTCAGTATTGGCATGTAGTCTCTCCCAGCCACTATGTTCACAAAAACTGGCATTCCTGGAGATCACAATGCCATTTGTCCCTTCAGCAAAGCGGAAACCTTTTCCCAGCTCCTGGTAACCCACAAACACTAACTGTTTGGTCTTAGGATCTCCCTTCTTCCTCATTTGTTTTGGAATTAATACCCAGGCTTTTGATCCAAACACATGCAAATGGTCAATTTTAGGTTTTTTCTGAAACAATTTAAAGTATGGGGTTGTACCTATTGTTTGATGAAAGAGCCTATTTTGGAGATAACACGCGGTGAGCATGCTCTCCCCCCAATAAGACATGGGCAAATCAGCATCATCAAGCATGGCAAACATAATATCTTGTAAAGATCTGTTTTTTCGCTCTGCAACGCCATTCTCCTCTGGGGAAAAAGCGTTCGTTTTTCTATGCCCAATGCCACGCTTTTGTAACCAATCTCTAAAGGCATTTGACATAAATTCACCACCTCTGTCTGTCTGAATCCTTCTGAGTTTAATGGACAGAAACCTTTCCACAGATGCCACCCAGCCTTTAAACTTAGTGAACACGTCACCCTTATTCTTCATGGGAAAAACCCAAGAATAACGCGTGGCGTCATCCACAATTGTTAGTGAAAAGCGCGATCCACCCCTGCTTACAGCAAATGGACCAATTACGTCCATGTGAACCAGCTGTAGCGGTGACTCACTAACTCTGTCACTTCTGGGGTAAGAGACTCTGTGGGTTTTAACCTTTTTACAGACATTACAATCAAGGTACTTGTTACAACTCTTTAAATTACCCCCATCAGCCAATTCAGACATTTTTAGTACACTTTTCCAGCAAGCATGCCCCATTTTCCTATGCAATAAGTGCACACAGTTGTCATGTATAGCTTTGTTATTCACTGCAGGCTGAGATTTACTGACTACTGCTGCAACTTGAGATCCTGCTTTAAGCCAAAACAAGCCTCCCTCTGACTTAGCAGTGCCTAAAATCTCACCAGCCTTCTTAATAATGCAACTGTCTCCTTCAAAATACACTTTAAACCCAGCTTTTAGCAAACAATCTACAGACATCAGATTGCTCCTTAATGACGGCACACAAAGTACATTTTGCAGGCATTCACGAAGACAAGGAACAAAAACTGCACCCCCCGAAATCACTTCAGAAGTACTTCCGTCTGCTAGAGCCACCTGGCTGCGCTGTGCTGAGTTCTTGGAAACAAACAATTCATCTGAATTTACGATGTGGCGAGACGCTCCCGAATCGACCACCCAGACAGCTTGTTTCACATCAGCACTCTTGACCTCGCCGGTCACCAGCTGAGCCGACTGTTTTCGTTTGAAGAATTTCTTTTTACGCTGCTGCTGCTGATGATCTTGTCTCTGCTCCTGCACCGGCAACTGAGACTTGACCAACTCCGGACATTGTCGTTTTAGATGCGCTGAAGACCCACATCGGAAACAACGCCTAACAGCAAACGCTGACTCCTCACCAGTACGCTGCTTTTGCTTCACCTCTGGCACGGCATGAGAACTCCCTCCAAACCGTCCACCTGTAGAAGCCTCTGCAGCCAACGACCTTTCTTGCCTCTTCTGCCATTCTTCAATCAAACGCCCAGTAACGTAACTGACTGATAAATCACGCTCCTGTATGCCTTCTAGAGACAAAACTAAATTATCCCAGCTTTCCGGGAGAGAACTCAAAATAATAGCCACCTTCTCCTGCTGGTCTAATGCACAGTCTCTTTCCTGTAGCGCAACAAACTTTAACTGTAAACTGTGTAGGTGTTCCTGCATTGTAACCCCAGGCTGTAACATTGCCTTGTACAATGCCTTGCGAATGAACAGCTTGGAAACCGCTGTCTCACGCACATGGAGTTCTTTAAGTGCTTGCCACACACCTCTAGCTGTCTTGATTCCCCTCACATACGGCAACTGGGAATCTTCCAGCCCCAAGACAATTGTGGCCCTTGCTCTTTGGTCTTTATCGAGGTCTTCATCATCAGGCTTCGTAGGAAACTTACTCACCACTTGCCAGAGACGATCCCTCTGCAGCACTGCCTGCATGCGTTCCGACCACAGCAAGTAATTGGAGTCATTCAGACGCTCAAAAGCCATCTGAACCGGTTGTGAGGCCATCTTGAGAGCGATGTCCCTGGAACCCGGAACCAGCTACTCACGACCACCGAGAGAGAAAACAGGAAACACAGCACCCAGCACTCACACGCTGCAGCTGTTGTCCTTGTGTCCGCTGCGTCACCAGCTCACCACAGTCAGGAACCAGCCAGAGAACAACAACTTCTGGAACTACTGGAACCAACACCATTGATGCTGACACCACCACAACTCAGGCTGGCAGCACAATGCCCATAACCTCATGGAACTTTGAAGTGTCAGGCATAGCCCTACTGGCTTTAGCCCAAACGTAGCAGAGTTTTCCTGCACAGCGAGGAAGCTAGTTGCGGCAGTAATGACTAGTCAGCTAGACTCAGAATAACTATTTACAGGATTTATTAAAAGGAAAAAATAAAACCAGCAGAGTTTCTGCATACAAATAAAAGCAAAATAAATCCTCTCTTTCTCTCTCTCTCTCTCTCTCATAACCATACACAGCACTTCTAACTCCTAACACACCTAACACCAAACTGTGCTAGCAATCCTAGATAACAGAGTTGAGTGCTGCTCGTTAACCAATCAGAGTGAGTAGTTTCTAGGTCAAGCAGACCTGGGCTTTCTGCCAAGAGTAAATTGACACCAGCTTGAGTTAATTGGTGAAGCTAGAATCTGCAAGTTTCCCACGAGAACCAATTAACAGAAACTGAACATTTCAGAGCACATTGCTATTCCAAGTCAGAGTACAAAAAGAAAAGTTAATAATTTATTAAACCATCAAATTAAAACCTACATAATACCCTTTTAAATTCAGCACTAATGATCCTCAAAACAAAGCCATTAATAAAGAGTGGATTTAAATAAAAATGTCTTAAGAGTCCTCCTAAAAGTCATCAGTGATGGGGTCATATGCATTTCCTAGAGAATAAGATTCAAATTGGGTGGAGCCACTGCAGAAAAGACCCCGTCCCTTGGTACTAAACAACCATCTACCTTCAATGTGCTGGAGAGCAGGAATAATCATAAACTGCATGAGCTTCATCAGGGTCAGGACCACAGTGCACAGAGAAAGCAGTTCATGGTCCCCAAAACCCTTCTCCCTGCCCAAAGTGCTATTTGCCAGTGGCAGTTTCTCTTCCAGGGAGAATAGAAGCTTCAGCAGTAGGATATTTAGCAGTAGGATATTTTTGTTAACATTTAGGTACAGTGATTCTTTCTTCCTCTTCCTCCTTGTCTCCTTTGGAGAGACAGTCAAACATGTTCTTCCATTAGCCATCTGATGTGGGACGGTGCAGGGAACAGTTTTACCATGTGATCAGCTCTTTGGACAGACAAGAGCTAAGCAAACATTGAAAACAGCCAAAGCCGACTGCTCAAGCCAATGGCTCATTAGGTAGTTCTCCTGCTCACTTATTCATTGGCTTTGATCCCAGGGAGGGAGGGGGAGAGAGAGAGACTAAGACAGTGTTTTTATTAAGCCAACTTTTATTGCCAGATTTTGACCTACAAAGGCTTGTGGAGTCTACATTCCTAAAGCTGCATTCAAATGGAAGCATCTTCTTTTTCTTTTTTCATGAGTCAAGTGCAATGAATAAGCATTAGGGGTGTGCATTCATTTTTTTTTAACAAATGAAAAATGAAAATGAATGGGCCCCATTGTAGCTAAAGTGTACAGCACTCTGATAGGCCTTTATTCCACACAGAACCCTCCAATCACAGCAGCAAGGAAAGTGCCTTGAAAGTCTATAAAAGAGGGAAACAAAGCTTTGTGCTTTGCCTGTGTAACTTCTTTTGCCCTGGGAGCAGTGTGTTTGCGGGCTCCTCTGTTGGTCTGTTCTTTACATTTGAATTAAATCAGTTCCAAGTCTTTTAAACAGGTCTTTTAAACATTTTCAGTTCATTGCACATTCTGTTTCCTTACCTTTGCCATTCCCCTGCAGTTAGTTACCGTAGTTAGTTAGTTAGTTAGTTAGTTAGTTAGTTAGTTAGAGGTCATTGGTCCTATTTATAATTACCGTAGTTCAGATGGTAGTTAGACTGTAAGTAACTTTCAGAATTTGGCAAACTAAGCATAGCATGATGATCAGTAGGCAGAGAGTAGGCATGCCTGTTTCTGTAGCCAGATATGGGTTAGATAATAGGTCTACTCTGCCAGCGGCATAGCGTGAGTTGTCAGCACCCGGGGCAACGCAAGTAATTTGCGCCCCCTAACCCGGGGCAAGGCACGTAATTTGTGCCCCCCCTAACCCCTAACCTGCGAGTTGCCACTGGCGCTGCCGCCCAAACGATGCCGCTTGCCCGGAGGAGGAGGGGGGCAGAGAGGCGAGAAAAATGCAACGGCCCAGCAGCTGCAGCAGCAGCGGCGGAGGCGGGGCTGTGAGGAGGGGCTGCCTGGTGCGTCCTCCGCGGCAAGCGCTGAGAGCCGCTGCTTGCCGGGCGCCTTCAGCCCGGACGCGCGCACAGCTCGTCGGCTCTGCTACAGCCTGCGCCCGAGGCTCTTCGGCGACTCCGGAGGCAGCGAGCGCGCCCCCCCAGATGTTGCGCCCGGTGCGGCTTGCCCCCCTTGCACCCCCCACGCTACGCCACTGTACTCTGCATTTCATATCATATTTAATATCCTAAATTGTCTAGATTAAAAATCATCTACTGGGATAGAGATGAACCAATCTGTCAACTGCCGTTTCAGTCTTTCATTCTTCCTACCTTAAGTTCATCTTACCACATTTCCATATACTTTTGCTATTTTTTAAAGCCAGAAACTGTATAATGAAAGTGCCAGAAGCACCTTTGTGGGGACGAAGTTCCGCAAAGCACCACCACAAATAATGCCCACTTCCAGGTTCAACCCCCGCAGAGCCTCTGAGGGCCGAGGCACCCCAAGACGACCCCCTAGGCCAATCTCAGAACCTGAGAGGGGAGAAGGGGACAGTCTTTCTGATATTTGCTGCTAAGTCATTTATGGCTTATTCCTATAAAAATAAGTTCTGACACTGAAGTCTTCAGTTTGTGCAGCCTTTTTTGTTTTTTTTAAGGAGAAGGGCCATATCTCAGTAACAAAGCACCTGCTTTGCATGCAAAAGGTCCCAGGTTCAATCCCCAGTAACTCCAGGTAGGGTTGGGAAAAGAGTCTTGGTCTGAAAACCTGGATAGCGTGTGCTAGTCAGTACTGATAGTCCAATAGCATGTCTCTGTATACAGCAGCTTCTTATGTCCTGTGCTCTGCCTGAGACTTAGTTTCCTCAGCTTGGCCATAAATATTCCACGATATCACGCGTCCAGGTACTTATCAGCAATGCATGCCAAAAAAAATTGTATTTTCCATAAGAAGGTATGAACTGCACATAACCCAGGTCAGCAACATTTACATACCTCCCTATAATGTGCAGATTGGACCTAAATTATGCTTTCTGCAAAGAGTCCAAACAACCCTTCCCTCTCCCCACTCTCTTTATAGATTTGCAAACAGCCTTCTTTAACCTTAAACTCAATTTGTCATGTTGCCAATCCTGCCATGTGTGGATGATTTACTGCTTCCTGAGGCACAAACTCCACCAGATTCCAAACTGTCCTTATTGCGTTGTGCTTAGTTCCCTCCGGTGCTTTGACCCTTCTCAAACTGTTTACTATAAGTAGGCAGAACAGACCAGTAAGGTGAGTCTTCCCTGTAAAATAAAAAAAAAAATGGGGCAGTGGAAAAGGATAGCTGGAGAAATTCTATAATAGGTGTTGCTAACATGGTGTGCTCCAGATACTGTTGGACTCCAACTACCATCAATCCCAGCCAACGTGGCCAGTGATGATGGGAGCTGGAGTCGAATAACATCTGTAAGGCACTGCGTTGGCTTCTCTGCTTAGGAGGGTATGGGGTTTGTTGTGAAAGGCAGAACTGGTAGCCGATGTGGTGCTCTCCAGAAATTGTTAGATTCCAAAGCCCATCATCCCTGCACATTGTTTGTGGCAACTGGATCTGATGGTAGTTGTAGTCCACAGCATACATCAATCAGTTAGGTTTATGTGTTTATTAAGCATTTAAATGACAGGCAGTGATGGGGCAGCAAGTACACAAATTATATAAGGGCACAATGTGCTGAGCTTCCATACTTAAAACAAACTGCCCAAACCATATCAAAACAACTTCTTTTTGGCCCAAACCTCCTCTTCTTCACCTTTATCTTTGGGTATCCTTGTAAATACCATTAAAGTACTCTATTTTGTGCCTGTTAGTTACAGAACTAAGTCAGATTCATAAATGAATTATGGCCATATAGTAGAGTAGCAGGGAGTGCCTGGCATTGCTTGGGAATTTTCAGAAACCAAAAATGTTTGTGATTTTTAAATGGATAGTGTAATTTCTGAGTTTGGGCCTCTCCCATCATGTAAAAAATCAGGTGAAGTCACATCAAAGTCATGTTGCAGTCCACCATATTGAACAATATGGTGGCCAGCATCCAAACATCAACAGATACTACTGTCCCTACTCTGGGAACCCTGATGCCAAGTTTTGTGGTGATATATTGAGAGATGTCCAAACACATAGAGAATGAACAGACAGACACACAAAATATTTTCCAAAATATATAGTAGAAGTACTGAATCCTATGAGGAAACCTCCACTGATCAAGAGTGTAAACAAGGAGCAAAACACACTTTGTGTTTATTCGGCTTTTTAGTGTGGGGTGTCTAATGGTGAATTTGTGCAGCTGGAAAATCATTTTTCAGAGAACACTAATCTCCTTCAGAGGTAACAGGTTGCAGTGGACAACAGGAGATCCATCCACTCAGGGTGTGTGTGTAAGTGTTGCTTCTGCACAGTTGCATTGTTCTTGTGAATAGAGATGGAGTGGATTTGTGTGAGTCCCAAGACAACCCAGTCCAAAAATAACACTTCAACAGTTTCTCATTTCCAGTATACAGTGGTACCTCGGGTTAAGAATTTAATTCGTTCTGAAGGTCCGTTCTTAACCTGAAACTGTTCTTAACCTGAGGTACCACTTTAGCTAATGGGGCCTCCCACTGCCGCCACCGCACAATTTCTGTTCTCATCCTGAGGTGAAGTTCTTAACCCGAGGTACTATTTCTGGGTTAGTGGAGTCTGTAACTTGAAGCGTTACGAGGTACCACTGCAATATATTCCTCAGATGGCCAACAGGAGACATACAGCTACCCCAAGCAAATGTGAAAGGATTCTTGTAAATTCTTCAGGGCAGTTTGTGGACTCACAAACATTTAAATCTTGGGTGGAAAACAAATCTGTTTTATCGCATCTGTCCCAAACATGTTATACTACCATGCACTCCTGAAGTTTCAGGGAGGGAATGTATTTTCTGTTTGCTTTGTAAACAGACAAGAGTTGTTTCAATCGGAGCAATCCATGTTGTGTTCCAATGAAGATCTGCTTCTTCATCTCACTACAAGAGCTCCATCTTATATGAGATTACTGTAGTTATAAATAATGCCAGCCTCCTGTTTAAACATATTTTTATTTTTACAAATCTGCATTTAAAATGGGCTTTTGTAAGCTGGTTAGGGAAGAAACCCATTCAATAAGTCCTGTTAATCTCATATCAACCATATTTTGTAAATACACAGACATGGCCAATGGTCCCACTGATACTTCATTTCCCAATAATGAGGGAAGTGGTATTTACAGGAAAGATTTAAACATTTCTTTAGCACCAGAGCATGCATTTTTTGTATGTTCTGTATGAACCCCTTAATGTAAAGATGACTAATGTATCCATCTAATTAAATTTTTTACAGCATTCCAGTGCTTGAGTGTCAAATGTTTGTTTCCAGTTTGCCTCCTAATAATACTGTCACATAAATATTCCCATTTTTCATTTAGTGCCTTCCCAATACATATTTTACCATGGGAGAACTGCATTATAACCAGAGCTGGCTCCAGGGGTTTTATTTTGAGTGGGGGGGGGGAGCTTGGGCAAATGTATAGTGCAGATGTTGCCAGAAACACTACAAGCAGGGCTAGTCTGAGCCATTTTGCTGCCTGAAGCAGTGCTATTTTTCTAGAAAAGGAGGTGCTGGAACTCACAGTGAATGCCTCCCTTACAATAGCAACGGCGCCCAGCTGAGAGGTGCTAAAATTGAGTTCTGGTGAGTTCCAGTGGAAGAAAGCCCTGCTGAAGAGGAACACAAAACAGTTGCCCCTCCCTCTCAACTTCCCAAGTCAAGGCTCATGCTACCCCAGCTGGCCAAGTTATTTTGGCATCTGAGGCATAAAATCCCTCAAGCACTTCTTCCTAGGAATAAAAACACAACAATAATAAATAATTAGCCATTTGCTGTCCTCTCAGGGCAATTGCAAGGCCTATTCAGGCATTCAGTCCACCATTTGAGGGGCAGTGGGTGGATGTGGAATGTTGGGGAAGTGCCGCAGGCGCCAGCCACGGAACGTGTTGTGGCGTAACACAAAATGGCTGCCACATCTGAAAGAGCAGAACAAGACACACGAACACAAAATGGTGTGGGCACCACCCATCAATCTCATTTCATGTGGGATTTATGAGGAGATATTTACTGAGACCTTTTGCAGGAGCCATAGGAAGAGCCGGCTGGCGCAGGGTTGGTAGACCCGAATTGTAGACAAACACACGAAAGAAGGCAGGGGCGCACTGCCAAGCCTTGCCCCCTCTGCTGTGTCATCTCTACACACTTAAGACATTTGCCTTGGTTGTTTCAAATGGAAGAAATCCACTTAAAATAGCTCCGTTGATAAAGTTGCTGGAGACAGGCAGAGAGTGCCAAAAGAAGCCTGCAAGGTCTGGCCTCCTTCTGCTAAACAAGAAAGCTTTGTAAATGTGTGCCAAGAGGGTTACTCACATGAGTAGGAAAATGAAGGTGGCAGGGCAGTGTCCGCCTAATCTACCTTTTACAACCTAGTCAAGTCATCCTAAACTCACCAGGAATCCTTTGGTAAGCATTAAATCTTTGTTTTAATTAGTTTCCAAGTTATACTTTAAATGGAGTGACATGACATCCCAATTGGTATGCAAGATAAAGTCCCATAACTAAGGTCACAACCTACAATAGTAGACCAAGGCCTTCCTGGATAATCCCTCAATAGGAAATCTTTTTTACTGAGCTGAAGATCAGACGCAAACAGAAGAGTTTCCAGGGGTCAATCTCTGAAGCATGTTGCTCTCTCCACTGAAATGACTTTTCTAAATGTTCTAGAAAGCCAACTGCACTTTAATGATGGGGTTCATGCTGAAACTAAGCTGATATATCTATGTGGTATTTGCATCTATTTAGATAGCATTCATAAATATTTATTTGGCTATATTAAGATTTCTTGTTAATATGTGTCCTTTTTCTCTCTCTTTCTTCTTCTGTTTGTAAATTCTAATGGCAGTTGACTTCTTATAATGTGCCTTAACAGGGAGGGGGTCAAATCCATGAGCCAAGTAGAAACATTGCTACCCAAATTCTTATTAAAATTCAAAGCTTGTGTGCAAGAACTTGTTTCACCTGTAAGTGATGGTGCCAAGGTGCTACAATGTTATAGTCTTATCCCCCCCCCCTGTGATTTGGGGGACCTTGGATTGTTCTGTGTGGACTTACACCAACCCAGGAGCTATACAGCTCCTATTTGTTTCTAAAGCGTGTGAATATTAAATGCATGGATGGAATTGGGATCAGGCATGATGGTGCTGCCCCCAGTTTCAATACATCATTCCTGTGTGCACAAATCTATATGCAGGAATATAGGCTTCCCCAGCCTACTGAGGTATGGCAAATGGTTATCAGGAAAGGGGCATTTTCAGTGGTAGTGCCTCATGTATAGTATGACCTCACTAGAGTGCCGCACCTGAAGCTGATGCTATGGACTTTTAGGTGTCAGATGAAGACCTTTTTATTCTCCCATGACTTTAAATTTTAATTATAACGGTACATCTATGTTCAATACCTTTAGATCACTACACTAAAATATTACTCCTCCTGCCTTCTTATTTTGGTTTTAAAATGCTCTTTAGTTGTATAGGTCTTGGCTGTCTTGATTTATTTACAATTGGTTTTAGTCTTCTTTTATCTTCTCAATGTTGTATCCTATTCTGTGTTTTAAAGGTCTGTAACCCTGTCAGAGAATTTGATTATATGGGTGGTATAGAAATGTAATAAATGAATGAATGGCTTTCCCCTGAAGTCTTTATGGTTCTGCCATTATGACACTGTTTTAAAGTCTCCTTGCCAATTTTTAATCATATGATGCTGGTCTGTTGTTGTTGGAATATATAATGCTGTTTTAAACGACTGGTTCACAGTCATTGCAATGTTGTAATTTTTTGATTGCGTCTATTGTGTCTCAAAGTTTTTATCTGAGCTACTCTGAGGGAGGATGTTTGCCCTAAGAGGTGGCCTAAAAATATTTAAATCAACAACTGCATTCATCAAACCGCTGATGTCCAGAAGCTCTGGTTAGTTCAGAATGCAATGGCTAAACTGCTGATGTGGGTAGACGGCTGACAGCATGTGAAATCTTTGCTAAAACATCTACACTGGCTGCTAGGCTAGTTTCAAGGCTCTTGTGTTGCTGTACCATGCCCTGA
Organism: Podarcis liolepis; assembly: GCF_965112155.1. Lineage (NCBI taxonomy): Eukaryota > Metazoa > Chordata > Lepidosauria > Squamata > Lacertidae > Podarcis > Podarcis liolepis. The sequence goes on along the minus strand of NC_139561.1, from coordinate 51,374,088 downwards.
GCAACTTGGGTCCATGATTCCTTAAGGATCACTGGAACTCTTGCCTCGCAGCCCAGTAACTGAACTCATCCAGAGGCGTGCTGTTACTTGACTGACCTCAAGTAGGGTGCATTCGGACATGGGGATGATTACGTTAGGTTTCCTGGTTATAATGCTAGTGCTTCTGCCCCTGTTCCTAATGTTCCTTTTCACACTGCATTACTTGTTGTGTATTGGAACTGTGGCTTTTTTATTGGTATACTGCCATGTCATACTGAATTTCAGTCACACCACTAGCCATGGTTTGACACAACACTAGACATCACTGGACATGTCAGCACCCTCTATGCACATCTGCTCACTCATGATTCACCCATGAACAACAGTGAGAAACAACTATATGCTGGAATATTACCCCAAATTTTCTCATGTGAGTGGTGGTGTTATGCGCAATGAAAAGAAGCAGGGACAGAGCGAAACGCCCATTTTTTTCCCCCCCTGGGTTAATGGGGTTGCAGACATATTTTTCCCCTGTAAGCAATTAACATGGGAACTGGCACTAAACTTCTACAAGATTCCTCTAGATTTCCAGAAGTGATTTTTACATTGTGTGAAAAGATCACATAAAACACAGAAATTTTTCAGGTAAGAAGACTTTCAGGAAATTTAAGTGTCACTGCTCTGATGCTGTGGAGCTCCATTCCAGTAGAGAGTCGTCAGGCAACCTCATTTTTTACTTTCAAGCATCTCTTCAAGGCTTTTTTTTTATGCTGACAGACCTATGCAGCTGTTCAGAATTTTTTTGAGTATCCAGTTATTTTAATGATCGTTCTGTATCATTTTTAAATACACCGCCCTGATGTTTTGCAAGAGGGTGATATATAAATACTTTCATATACAGTAAAAATAAATGAATGCTCCTTTTCTACAGTAGGCACTTCAACTGACAATATCCCTCTCTATCCTCAAATTAGGCAAGCAACAGGCATTGTAAGAGTGCAATGACATTCCTGCCAAGCAAAAACACTCAAGGAAGTTGAAATGCATAACTGGTGAGCTATAACTCATGCAGCTGTGCAACCTAGGGAGAGTCTTGAGGGCCAAATAGGAAGACCATGGAGGGCCACATTTGGCCCACAGACCTGAGGTTCCCCATCCCTGGCTTAGCACAAAAGATGGCTGACTGAGAACAGGCATCATAAAGTGATCCCACAACTGTACCATAAATGAGATCCTTCTGCGAAATTTCAAACCTCTTAAGGGTGAGTTGAGCGGTGCTGTGTGCAGAATTGCAGGTGACCAACAGCCAAGAACTGGGAGATCCATTTATATAGCATCATCACCCTGGTATTCTTTTATGGTTGCAGTTGACCAGGACTGCCATGCTGTAAAGGTTTTATAGAGTGAGATGTGCTATATGAACAGATCCCAAAGCACTTATGGTGTTGTGCTATAATTCTGGCCAGGTGCATCGTTTAGAGAGTGGGGAATATGGCTCTTAAAAAGGGCTGCTTTTTCCCCAATTTAATATTGAATATGTCCAAGACCAGGATTTTGAAGCCTGCTGTTCGTTTTCCTTTCAGTTCCTTTTCTAATTCTGATTTATTTATTTTTTACACTCCCTGTTGAACCCTAAAATGGCACCACCTCCGCCTATTCTGAGCCAACTTGGTCTAGGATATTAAACTTCTGAAGATAACCAGAGTGTGTATTGTATAGAGTGTATATTGTACACTTCGCAGAAGATAAATGTTAAGCAAATGTTGGTTATTAAAATAGAATTTTTTATTGTATTTGCTTTCTTTTGCGTGTAGCTGATACTTATTTTGTTAGTTACTTTGAATGTTGTTGAAACAGAAAAAACAGGATGTGTTTTAAAACAAATGCATGTACAAAAGGAACATAGGGAATAGTTTGAGTCAGACCTTTGGCCATTGTGATGGGATGATGAGCTGCTTGTGCGTAAAATAGTAGTCCCTCAGAGTTTGTTCAAGCCCACAAACTTCTGTCTGTGACAGAGCCCCTCAGACATGGCTGCTCTAGTCACTTGCAGATTCCGACAGTGGTTGCTTTCGGAATTGTTTCCAGCATAAAAGCTCCTTAACGGAAACACGTCTCCTGGACTCGCGGCATGACAGTTTCCGGCGAGGAGTGGGTCTCCCTATGGGAGCTTCAGATACCCCCCCCCACACTGTTCTCGCTGGACGTGTCCCTGAGCCCTCCCTCCTGCTCGCTTTCCCTCAGAGATCCACCTCTCCCCCTGCTGGTTCCTGCTTCAGCTGCTGAGTCTCTACCAGCCTCCGTGAGCCCTTCCACCACCTGTTCCTCCGATGGCAGTTCCCTGACAGCCATTTAGCTCAGTATTGTGTATTCTGAATGGCAGCAGCTATCCAAGGTTTAAGACAAGACTCTTTCTCAGTTTTGCCATGAATTCAACACCAGACCTTATTTATTTATCCTTTTATAATATTTGTATCCCACCTTTCCTCCAAAGAGCTCACGGTGGCATAAAGAATAATAGAATTGTAGAGTTGGAAGGGACCCCCAAGGGTCAACTAGTCCAATCCCCTGCATTGCAGGAACCTCAAAACATCCATGACAGATGGCCATCCAACCTCTGCTTAAACACCTGCAAGGAAGGAGAGACCACAACCTCCCGGGGGAGTCTGTTCCAGTCAAATAACTCTTACCATCAGAAAGTTCTTCCTGATGTTTAATCAGAATCTCATTTCTTGTAGCTTGAAGCCATTGGTTTGGGTCCTACCCTCCATCACAGAACGAACAAGCTTGCTCCATGTGACAGCCCTTTAGATATTTGAATATGGCTATCCTATCTCCTCTCAGTCTCCTCTTTCTGAGGAGTGTGGTTTTCCACCTTCCCATTTTATTCTCACAACAACCCTGTGAATTAGGTTACGCTGGAAGGCAGTGACAGGCCCAATTTCATCCAGTGAGTTTCAATGCCAGGTGGGGATTAGTACCCTGGTCTCCCAGGCAGGTTCTAGGCAGACAATCTAACCATTACACCACACTGGGTTATGATAAGTATTGTCTCTCTTCCCCCCCCCCCCCAATTTAGTTCGTGTGTGTATCTGTGATTTTTCACAGCTAGTCTGTTTCTTTTAATACTGACTCTTTGCTAAGTTCTTTAAACTTTCTCACAGCTGCTATTAGTCCTCAACCATATTGGTGGACAATGCAAATCCATTCCACTACCACACATACTCAGGTGTTAGAATTATTTCCATTCCTTTCTCCCAGCTTTTTATTGGTGTTCAATAATGTGTAAGTGGAAAAGTCTGTATGTTAAAAACCCCTCCCCAAACTTTGGAAAAATATTCTGTTTATAACCTACCTGTCCTCCAAAGAGCTTGTGCAGCATGGTTCTTCTGCTCCCCATTTTATCCTCACAACCACCCTATGAGATAGGTTAGGTCCAAGGTGACCCAGTGAGCTTCAGGGGGCTGAGTGAAGATATGAACCTTAGTCTCCCAGATCCTAGTCCAATGAGACTACACCACACTTGCTCTGGAGCACCTAGGCTTCATAATGAAACCACCCAGTGTCTAGTAGGCTAGCCAATAGCTCCTCCTCTTCTGGAAGAACTATAAAGGCTTCCTTTTCAGGCTGGAACTTTGTCTGGGTAGCAATAGTACGATTCACTACTGATCTTAGCCCAGCTCTGACCATTGTCCACAGGTTCTTTCAGAATAGCTTTAATGGGTGTTATAAATGGCCATTAGCTGATCACCTATGGTGAGCAACAATTAGTTCAGGTGATTAGATGACAAGTTTTCCCAAACTTTCTGAGAGAACACCTTCTCCCGTCTCAACCTACATACCTGTTAAGATCAGCAGAAGATGCTCTCCTGGTGGTCACTGATTTTAATGAAGTGCAGAAGCCATAGAAGAGTCGTTTCAGTGGTGGCTCTCTGTGGAATGACCTCACTGAGGGGCATCTTACCACAACCTTATATAAGTTTAGATACCAGTTAAGAACCCATCTCTTTCATCCAACATTTAGAAACTGATGGGTTACATAATTTTTGTGGTGTTGTTAATTATGTAAGTTATGAGAATAATTTTAATCTTTCTGTTCATATGCATTATGTTTTTATAATGCCCCCCTTTCGCAAGCCGCCTGGAGACCATATTTTGGTAAGGGCAAGATAGAACTCTTTTAGTGAATAAATTAATAAGCAACTGGAAGAAGATTGGATTTTTTGTTTTTTTTAGGTTTTTGATGTGCCCTATAAACGACTGGCTGAAACCTGTGCATGCAGAGAAGCTAGTAGCAAACTGCGCACAGGAAACCTCTGTGGGTTTATTTCTCCAAGGCTGACTTTAAAATCTAGTTAAATTTGCAAATATCTTTGACTTCCCTTTCTTCTGGTTTTCTTTTCTTTCTCTCTCCTCCTTTTTTCCCTCCCTGTGTGTATTTTTTTAAACACCCCAGCATCTTTTCTTTGGCATGTTTCCGATTTCCCAAGCTGCAGCTGCGCGGAGCTGAATGGTAAATCAAACACCCTAAAATCTGTTGTTTTAACACAATGTCTAAGATTTGCCGATTCTCTTCCCCTCTCTCATTTTTTGCGATAACCACGCTGCCTCTTCTTTGTGTGGCATCCAAATAACTAATTGGGGTAGCTAAAGCCTGACCTGTGTTTTTTGGTGAAAATTAGCGGGTAGGTTAGGGGGTGAAAAGCGGATAATTCCCAAGCAGTTTAGATAAGTAGATATTATAGGCTTGCCATGTTAATTGGTATTAAATATTTTTTTAATCACTGGTGGCTTTCATCATCAGGCTCTCTTGTGGCAGACAGCATTCTCTCTTCTCTTACAGCCCTGGCTCTTTGCATCTTTGCAGTGCTCTTTCAAAAGACATTGCTGTAGCTTCTTTTTCATAAAGGCCAGGTCACATGGTCCTGTCGAGCTTGATGGCTGAATGGCGCAAGACACTCTGGTTTTGATCCGAGGCAGGCATGTGACTAAACAAACATAATTATTTATTGATTTATTACACTTCTGTTCCGGCCCTTCCTCCCTAAGGACCCCAGAGAGGCAAACACTAAAGTAGTAAAACAATGCAATTAAAAAAAAAAGCAGTTAAAAGATTTAAACATAATTTTAAATCACTGGGCAGTATCCAACGTTAGTTCTACCCTGAGTAGACCCATTGGAATTAATGGACACAACTAACTTAGGCCCATTATTTTCCATGGGTCTACTCTGAGTAGGCTTAGGTGGATGCAGCATCTAAAAACATGTTTAACAGTCATGTATGCTCACAGATAATACAGTAGCACCTCGGGTTACATTACCCTTGGATAACATAAACTTCAGGTTGCAAAAGCAGCAAACCCAGAAGTGTTTCGCCATGTGTGCATGTGCAGAAGCGGTATACTGCTGTGCGCATGCCTATAACAGTGATCCTCAGGTTGCAAAAACCTAAAGATCCGGCCGGACCTCCGGAACGGATCTTGTTTGCAACCGGAGGTACCACTATAATTTCAAAGTTGCCAGCAATAGTATCTTTCCAAAGCCTAGGTGAAAAGGAATGTTTTTTAATTCCTCTTGAACATTAATAACAAGGGAGATAGACTCACCTTACTAGGGAAGCCATTCCATAAATAGGGAGCCACCACTGAGAAGGCCCTGTCACAGTTCAGAACAGCACCCAGCAACATCATCACCTGCCAGTCATAGGACCTGAGATGGTTGATATTAGGTACTTGGCTCTAGTGTTTGAAACTCCCATTGTTCTACACACATTTTGCAACAGGGAATTTCATTAGCGCGAGCAGTTCCTGAGCTCTGGGTGCAGTACTATGCCTAAGATTTCAGATTAAAACTGCAGAGAGGAAGGAAAGGAGGACTTTTTCTGCCTCCCCACTTCCAGCTACTCTCTGAAGACTGGAGAAGAGACCCTCTTATGAATATTAGGGGGGTGGGCAGGGGAAGGACTAGACCACATGAAAAGTGAACATAATATTTAAGCTGTAGTTATTCATTTTCAGCTTTGTATTGTTACATATAAAAAAACCCCTAGGCTTTCCATTTTTGAGCCCATAACCCAAGTTTAAGGTGCTCCTAGCTTTCATATCTGTTTCTAACACTGCTTGGCTCCCAAACCTTTCAGGTCTTGTGTGCTAGTAGTAACACCTTAAATTGTGGGGTGTATCAAATGGGCTTCAATACTTGAAGTTCTACAAATAACATTTGGTTCGGGCTCAGGAAATGCTTTCAAAGGGGAGAGTAGAGTGCATGTTTCAGAGCTCACTTGAAGGCTAGCAGAGCCTGGGCACAAAGGGAGACATGGATGAAAGGATGGGGGGAAATTTGCCAAACTAATGACTATAGTGGTACCTTGGGTTACATATGCTTCAGGTTACAGATGCTTCATGTTACAGACTCCGCTTACCCAGAAATAGTACCTCGGGTTAAGAACTTTGCTTCAGGATGAGAACAGAAATTGTGCTCTGGTGGCAGCAGGAGGCCCCATTAGCTAAAGTGGTGTTTCAGGTTAAGAACAGTTTCAGGTTAAGAACGGACCTCTGGAACACATTAAGTTCTTAACTTCTTAACCCAAGGTACCACTGTATACGTTAATTATTAAGACATAGACAAGCTGCAATACTTTTTTATATAATAAAGAAGGGACTATGCTAAATTGTGAAGGATGGAAGATGATAGAAAAACACTGATGGGGTGGTTTTTAAGTGAAGGGTAAATGCATAGGATTCTGAAAGCTGTAAATAAAATGGGGGGGGGGGGGATTTCCCGTATGGCCAGAATTAAGCCAGATGATGTGATTGAGGGAAGTGACCCTGCCTAAGAAGACTGGGATGGATTGGGAAGGATGCAAAAGAATGAAGAGGAAGCCAGCAGGTAGAAAGGCTGAGTTAAGGATAAATAAGAGACAATACTAAATTAAAAATGCCACCAACAAACTCCACTTAAAGAGCTAGTTCAGAGAACTTGCCAAAGATGGGGAGGAAAGGTAAAGGTAAAGGAAAGGTAAAGAGCAAAGATAAAAGATTTATAGTATCAGCATCCCTCCCCACAAACATTGTGAGTGGAGAGTGTTGGGTGGATTGGAAGATAAACTTCTCAATGAGCAAACTCCAGCTCTACTCCTTTCCCTTTCCCCATGCTGCTGTTTCCCTTATATGGCATTTTCCTACACCCTATCATTTTGTTGACAGGCTGTCTGGCTTAGGTCATGCATTTTTAAAACTCTGGACATCTTTAAATATCTGGGGGGTGTATTTGCTTCAAATTGCTTCTTGGTGGCTTTTCCTCTTGACTTTACACTCCCTTCCTAGAGAGACTAGCCTCACACCCTCCTTGTTGACTTTCCATCTGCTGGTAAAAACTGTTTCTTTCAAGACAGGTCTTTGGGAACTGGCTGCTTTTAAGGAAAGGACGTTTAATATTGATGTGTTGTTTTCACTATTTGCATTTTAATTCTTTTCATTTTTATAGTTTCATTACTTTTTAACTATTATCTTTTATTTTGAATGAGTATTATATGGCCCCTGTAATAGTGCCAGTTCTGCACTGTTTCATTGTCATTGTTCAGTGTGTGTGCATCTCAAGTGAACTATGCTGGTTGGTTTATGTAGGACTGGGGGACCTTCTTTAGCTTGAGGTCCACATGCCGGGGGCGGGGCTTCCAAGAGCCACATGCCAGCTCAAAAAGTGGAGCAGAGCAACAAGGCAGATTTTACCTTTGTACAGCGGACTAGTTTCTACACATACACATCCTTCATCCAGACACGCAAGAGCTATTATCAAAGTTCAGGAACACATTCCAGCCAGCCAAAAACACTCAAGGAGATTACAACGCAGGGCAGTGAAGGTGTGGCCTGGGAAGAGGTCTGGTGACCAGGTAAGGTGCCCTAGAAGCCCACATTCAGTTGCCCATCTATATAGCAGCCTGTGAAGAGTCTTCAACAATGTATAAAGGGGAAGAGGGTGTTCAGACACCAAACCTTGCATTGATGGTAGATGAATTACTCACACACCCATCCTGCAAAAATAAATAAATAAATCTGCATTTAATTTTCTGTCATTAATTTTCCCCTCCTTGTATTTTCTGCAAGACTGTCTCTGTTCTCATCTGGGAAATGCTGGAGAGTATGGAATGGCCATAAACATTTGCACATCAAAAGTTCTTTATAAATTGTTCACAATAAATGGGATATATCATGATAACTCCTTATTGTGTGAAGAGAATTTAATTATAAAATCACTAAAGCAAAAGAAATCACAGAGACAGAGGAAGGGAAGTATACAAGGAGATGTAATGGATTGTATAAACAGCCCATTTTAATAAGAGAACACTAGCAAAATTCCTGCCCCGTGTAGCTAATAACCAGAGCATTGCATTACACTCACAAACAAAAGGCAGGAAATTCAAAGATAAGGTGGACACCTAGTCCTTGACTCCAGCCATTGTTACAGAATGGCCCAAAGATTATGTGAGAGAGAGGAGGTGTCACTCATAACTTTGTTCTCTTCCTGCCTAACCTTGAGGAAGAGGCTAAGTAGGGCCATTGCTGAATTCAATTTGTGGTTGCCCACAAATTTTTCAACCCAAAGACCACATACTCATGGCCAACCTGACAGGTTCCACATGCCAGTGGATGGCAGGGTCAGGGACAAAAGTGGGCAGAGTAATTGGTATGGTAAATTGCATTCCAGCCATGCAAAAGCCAGAGGTTTCTACACACAAGGACACACAAAGTGATTTGACAGCCTTTCTCAAATATCTAAAAGGCTGTCTCATGAAAGATGGAGCAAGCTTGTTTTTGGCTGCCCCGGAAGGTAGGACCCAAACCAATGGATATAAATTACAAGAAAGGGGATTCTGACTAAACATTCTGACAACAGGAGCTCTTTGACAGTGAAATGGTCTAAGCCTTTCTTAACCTGTGGGTCCCCAGATGTTGTTGAACTACAACTACAACTTCCTAAACATTAGGAAGAACTTCCTGACAGTAAGAGCTGTTCGACAGTGGAATTTGCTGCCAAGGAGTGTGGTGGAGTCTCCTTCTTTGGAGGTCTTTAAGCAGAGGCTTGACAACCATATGTCAGGAGTGCTCTGATGGTGTTTCCTGCTTGGCAGGGGGTTGGACTGATGGCCCTTGTGGTCTCTTCCAACTCTATGATTCTATGATTCTATGATTCTAACTCCCATCACCGCTAGCTAGCAAGGCCAGAGCTCAGGGATGTTGCAGCAGCTGTGTAGAGTTTCAGGCAGTGCTAGCTGGAGACATAGGGAATTGAACCTGGACCTTTCTGCATGCAAAGTGTATGCTCTGCCACTGAACTATGACTCTTCCTCTTTCTTTCTTTCTTTCTTTCTTTCTTTCTTTCTTTCTTTCTTTCTTTCTTACAGCCTTTTTCCTGATAAGCATTAATGGCTCCTTTACAGCAATATGTGCTCAAGGGTCTTTTCGAAAAGTGGATATTTGACCTGACAGACCTTGGCTGACAGTCAGGCTCCCATGTATGCATTCTGAAGCTTTGTGCAAAACAGAACATCTCAGCGGAATAAAGGAATTTACAGACTATTGCTTCATCACGTAGCAGCCTATGTTCCTCATCCCCCCGTTTCTGTCTTTTCAACTTGAAACAAAACCTCTCTTTTAAAACCAGGTTAAATGCAAAGCTTCTAAGTAAGACATTTAATAAGTAAAAATAATCAGGGATGTGCAAGGCTTCCTGGCAGAATTCCGTCACAAAATGTGCAAGAGGCTTTTTCCCCCCCGAGCCATGGATTTTGGCAACAAAACCCCATCATGATTCTTGTTCGCTTTCTTTCACTACTCCACTTATTATATTTAATCCCATATTTGCTATATTTAGAGAACACATATAGGCAAGTTTACTCAGAAGTAATTCCCACTGAGATTGTTGGTCTTTAACTCCAGACAAAAGTCTTTAGGATTACAGCCATAACCTCAAACAACCTGTGTGTAATTCACTCACAATAGCACTGCATCATGGGCGTTATAGTCATAAGGAATCATATATATATTTAACCTTTACATAGAGAGAATCACCTTCAGTTTCACATTTCAGGGTGCCCTAGACATCCTGAAATGCTGGGCCCCTTCCTCTGTCAATAGGTGCTCTTCTCCATTTATACATCCTGGTGGGATTACCTGGCAACAGTGGTAGACAACAGCACCAGTCTAAACATGGACATGTGGCTGGGGCTAGCCACTAGTTTATTTTCTCACAAATGCTCAATGGCATTGTGGGGAATTTACATGGCAGCCAGACCCACCTGCCAGTTGGTGCTTTTAGCACCAGGTTTTTAAAGAAAAACCTAGGAGAGGCCTCAGTAGTGGGGCTCTCTCATTGTTCCGATCTATCACTAAAGAGCAGGTTTTCCCTTGGAAAGGAGTGGGGCAAGGGGGGAACCTTCTCGTACCTGTTCCTAGAAAGCATGGGTCAAGTGGAAAACCACTCAGACCTGTGCTTCCTAGGCACAGCACAAGCAGAAGTGTGGACAAGCCCAGTGTGAAGAAGCACTTTCTTCATAGCCAACATAGTTAAAATACAGAATTTGCTTCCACGAGATTTAATGATGGTCACCAACTTAGATTGCTTTAAAGGGAGGGTTGATAAATTCATGTACAATAAGGCAACCAGTGCCTGCTCAGGTGCTGCTTGCAGGCTTTTTCTATGGGCATCTAGTTGACCACTGTGAGAAGAGGATGTTGGAATAGATGGGACTTTGGCCTGATCCAGCAGAGCTCTGCTTATGTTCTGTATTCCTTTGTTTCTAAAAAGACATCAGAGATCCAACAGGTATGCTGGGAGGGTGAAGAGATTAGGTACATTTTTGCACCCAAAACACACAGTTGGGTGAATGTATCACCCAACCCATCCAAATCTCACAATATTATAAGCCCCATGTATGCCACCATGATCTTAAAGGAAGAGCAGCATAAAAGTATGACAGATATTATAGCAGTGGGGGGAAATGCACATTTGTACATGAACTTCAACACAATAGTTTATTGAGCTATGAATATGCTGATTGGCCAACCAATCTATGTAGTCTGTCCAGGGTATGTTGCCACAGCCTCCTGTCCCATATTCCTGTTGTACTTTTATATAGGTCATTGTGCACATGGTCCTTCATGTGCGAAAATTATCACATCCCATAGGAATCAGTGCTAAGGACATGCTCCACACAACCATTTTTATGAGTCATTGACTTGTTCAGTAGATGCACTGGTTGGATAAGATGTGTTGAACCACCCACCAAATCTTAGACAAACAAATCAAGACATACTGTGTTGCAACACAGTATATCTTGTTTTGATTTGTTTGACTAAGATTTTTCCAGGGCATCTTGTCTTGCATAGAAACATGAAAAGAGCACTGCTGGGTCAACAAATGTCCATGTATCCCAACGTCCTATTCTCACAGTGGCTAGTGGGAAACCCACATGCAGAACATGAGCACAATAGCCCTCTGCCACATTTGTTCCCCAGCAACTAATATTCAGAGGCAAACTGCCTCTGATAGCCATTGCAATTTGTAGGCACTGAAAGCCTTGCCCTCCATAAATTTGCCTAATCTTCATTTTAAAGTTGTCCAGGTTGATGACTATCTCTACATCTTGTTGTAGCAAGTTCCACAGATGACCTATGTGCTTTGTGAAGAAGTATGTTCTTTTTCCAGTCCTGAATGACCTAAAATTCCAGCTTCATGACTCCTTGCTTGCCTAGGTTGTGGTTAGAGAAGAGTGTATGAGTGTGAGTAGAAACTAGCCTACTGTACAGAAGTAAAATTTACATTTGTTGCTCCACCCACTTTTGTATCTAGCCCCACCTACCAATGGCATGTGCCCCCCCCCCCAGAAGATTCCCCCCAAAATGGAATGTGGCCCTTAGGGTGAAAAAGGTTTCCTACCCCAGGCGAAAGGAATAGCTGTCAGGTAGTTAAAACACCAGTAAGCAAGTCTCTTAACAGTGATAGGCCAGAAATGGTCAGATGTTTCTACCTGTGGCTTAGAAAGTCCTCCAACTCAAGCTTCCTTATTGGTCTGAGCAATTAACAGAACTGGCCCAAGCTATTTTACTTCCTGAAACAAAGGACATGATGGTACTTCTTCCTGCCCCCATTCCATGTACGGAAGGTGTCTAGACTGGCAATTGAATCCTACTTTATCACCAGTGTTGGATTAGCATCCTCCACTGTATGTGAGGGAAGCAGGCCAGTATAGGCTGTGTGGAACACACACCTCTGATTTCCAGCAGCATCCTGTTTCTGACTGTAATGTGTTTTTGAATGCTGATGGTGCCTCTTGCTTAGGTGGAAAGGTGATGTGTGTGTCTGGAGTGTTCACATTTGTTGCTCTGCCCACTTTTGCCTCTGGCCCTGGACACCACTGGCATGTGGCCCCTGGAAAATCACTGAGAATAGAATGTGGCCTTTGGGCTAAAATGGGCCCCTGGTGTAGGTCATACTAAGCCAGATGTACCAAGGGGCTGTTCCATTATAAGGAAGCTTTCTGTACTCTAAGGCAGGGGTTGGCAAGGTTTACCTCACCTGGGCCGGTTCACTCCAGCAGAGATCCCTCTGTGGGCCTGAGCACACCCACAGACGCAATTTCCGGCGCCGTGGAAGCAAGTCCCTGCACCGCACTGGTTTAGCGCAGTGCACGAGGACTCGCTGAGCGAGCAGCTCAGTTCGTGGTGGCTTGTGGGCCAGTTAAATGACCCCCGTGGGTCACTTGTGGCCCCTGGGCCTTAGGTTGCCGACCCCTGCACTAAGGGAAACTGCTGCTGCCACCACCTCACTGTGATTGCCTCACTGCTGTGCCAGTAACCCCAGCAGTTAGCTGGCTCTGCTGTAGAGCTGGCTCCAGACTTCTTTTACCTCCTTTCACCTCTGACTCATTTCATCCTGCCCTCCGACGTGACAGGAGCCAGGTGCAACACCCTGGCGGACCTTTGAAAATCTCCTGAATGCCTCTCCTACTTGTAGGAAGAACGCCTAGGGAATGGACTGTATCTTTCTCTTTTTCCTCTTCTCTCTCTCTCTTTCTCTCTCTCTCCCCCACCCCCAGTCTTTCTTGTTAGGTTGATGACAGAGTCCCTCTTTCCCATCACTCGCCCCCACCCTCTCTCCCTCCCTCTCTCTCTCCCTATCAGCTGCCTAATCTGCCTGCATATTCTGACACACACAGCTGCGAGAGATGAAAACTGTGCTGTTGATAGATGAAACTTTGGATAAGATTACATGGTTTTGAATATCTTGATGACATATTTGTCTGAAAAGTCTTTTAGAGGACAGCCTAATATAAATGCACGGAAATGTTTCTAATGACTAGCATTTGTCTACGGTCTCCATTTGAAAGATGAAACATTCACATATCATTTGCATTTGTATGTGAAGGCAAACTTTTCAATAAATGCTTCTTCCAAGTGAGAAGAGTTAACTATTTACTCAAAACATGCCCGGACGATTACATTCCGGGTGTAATTGGCCTCCACTAGAATTGGCAGTTGCCACACTCATGGCAGTATAGACCTGATTAAGGCTGGAAGTTGTTAAAAAATACTGGTGATGTGTTATTTGCTTATGTCCCTAAGATGTTTCCAGAATAATTTCTTGATTTGATTTGCTAGTGAATTATCTGTCTCGGTAGTGGAGTAGATACTAACATGGTATCCCATATTACATTCCAATAGTTATCTGATCACAGACAAGATTGAGGACATCTCCAGAGCAATGTTCTCTTTTGCAGATATATTCTGCAACATGTCATTGACACAATCATTGTGCAATAGTGGTGTGTTTATAGTGAACCAGCCACATGTCATTCCCCTTCTTTAGTTGTTCTGTGATGCTTCCCCAGTCTGATTGCATTATTGCTGTCTGGAGGGGACACACAACAAGAGTGACACACACACACACCCTGAACATTTGTGGTCTAAGGAGGTGCAAGATTTCAGCAGGAAGTTACAGGACATGCACTGATGGAAAACAAAGAAGTACGTGCACCCTGAAGCCTTTGTAGGCACAAACAGTATTAAAAGCAGGATTGCAGCTAACCACCCTCATTCAGTCATGAGCACAAATAATCAAGAATGCACAATAAAAAGATGTCTGGAGAGGGGGCAGTTGAAAACAACCTGTCAAATGAATTTATCTCTTTCTTGCTAATGGAAGATGATAGGAAATAGCATAGGACTGAGGTCTAAGTAGACTCATTGCTAAGACATTAGCCTTCCAGCCAACGGACATCAGCCACCATTGCTGTTGCCCCTATGTGACTACAGGATCCAAATGGCATCACATAGATGCCAGCAATTATGCCAGACTGCTCATTTGTGCAATTACCTAAAGTTATATGGAATAAATGCGGGGGGGGGGGGTTGCGGGGTGCATAAGTTTCTCTGATAGCAAAAGGAAAAAGCTTTATTTTTCAAACTCTCAGTGAAGTTACATTGGTAGCCTGATAATAGAGCCTTCGCTAAAACAAGCTGCCCATGTATCCTGGAATAACCTTTCCACCCATTAATTATTGCAATTAGGGAATGTAATATTTAGTTAGCTTTTCTTAACCTAAGAATGGCATGTTACATATTATTGGAAATGGCCAAAGCAGGTTATCTGCATGTCTCAATGGGTCAACCTTTACCTTTCCTATTACAGGTTATCCGTGTCATTCTTGGAAATCATTGACTTCCTGGACATTGACTCTGTCATGGAAAAATTGTGGGGGGGGGGGAGTCTTCCTTGCAGAAAGATGCTGAATAACATTTTTCAACTCTCCTGCTGGTGGGGAAAAGGAATCATTCATTTTTGCTCCTCTCTGCCAAATCTGATTGTGATGTTCAGATTAGGTATGAACTTTTTTTTTAAAGAAAATTCACTAGCATTTTAGTGTGAATTTCTCCTAATGCACACAATTTTGTATGCAATTTTACCTAACAAAGTGCATATTTGTATGTTATTTTCACTAATATACCCAATGATATGCTCTACCAAAATACATGCATTTTGTACATGTTACTTAGGTGGAGAACTGCACTGTGAAATTCAGAGAAGTGCAAATTTTGAAGGATGACTATGTTTCAGTTCATGTAATGCTTCAGAAAGTGCCAATCCTGTATGATTGCCTTCACTGCAAACTGGATCAGATTTCTCCTTCATCCCTAAATCTAGCATTACACTGTTGTTCAAAAGGCAAGGCTAACTGTTAATGCTTGTTATTGCAGTGAGATATCTTGTGACAGTCCCTGTTATGGTGCTTTTAATGCCCAGCATATGATAGCAGGTTGGGTCAGGAATCTCAACCCTTGTTCTATAGACACCAGCTGAAACATTTAAACTTAACAGGGTCACAACATGGTGCAGACAACAAGAAATTTTGCAAAGAGAAGACTTTGTTTTCATCCCACCCTTCTGCCAATTTTGGCAGCATCCATAAATTTATTTGATGCACTTTATATGTTTAATTAAAACATTATATTAGCACATTTACAGTAAGTGATAAAAACACTCTGGTGGTGGTGGTGTAATGGGCAGAGAGCCTTTGAAGCAATCGGCAGATCTGAAATTGCTAGATGTGCACAAGTAAATCAGATACAGAATCCATAAATTGGAACGAATCTCTTCAAATTTTCTGCCACTTCATATATATTAAAATGACTTCTTTTAAGTGTTCGTCAGTGTGGACTTGGCATGTGCAGTGTATTTCATTAGGGTGTGCACCCAGGGAATTTGATTGATTGATTGATTGATTGGTTGGTTGGTTGATTTAATGTCAATGAAGGAAGGGGGGGATGACAAGACAAACAAATACAGACTAGGAAAAGCTAAAGAGGAAACCAACCAACCACAAGGGTGGTCAAGAAGCCAAAATAATAGATATATCCTGCAGAAAAATATACCTCTACCAAGATGACCAGAGGCAGGGCAGACCTGCACTGTTGATCCTTAGCAGTGCTATGAATCAAAAACATAATGCAGCCATTGGACTAAGTACAGGATCTTCTTTGAATGTGACAAATAGTGTCAGATTCTCAGGAGGCTTCTGGTGGCCCACCTTTATGTGTCACTCACATATGTTTCCTCACAGAACAAGCCAGCCTTGTGAATTTGATCATGAAAATGATTCTGGAGCTCTTCCACCGGGAGGAAGCAGTACTTCTAAATCCACCACCTGCCATCAAACAGCCTTGAAGATGATACTCTCCTGATCATTCCATTGTTTCAAAAACAGGTGATAAAGGAGATAATGAGCTTGTGAATCATTGCTGTTTGAGCAGAAAAACACACATACTCACTGGCCATTGAAACACTTGTACTCCTGACCCCAAGATCAAATCCAGGACAACTGCTGGATGTAAAGTTCACTTTGTCTGGGCTGGCAGAAGGAAAACAAGCAAGGCTGTTTATTTCCTTCATTAATGGGGAGACTGGAGATCAAGTGTCCTGCCAGTACCAAAACCTGGCAGCTTCTTTGCAGGAATCCGGTGTCAAGCCAAATCACTCCTTGTAGTGCGAAATTCTGCCCTTTTTTAAACATTTAAAAAAAGAACAGGTCATGAGAAAACATGAAAGTGACAGATTCTCACATAACTGTCCATTTCTCTCTAGCTTGGCTTTGCATTTTATTTTAATTTGCTTAGCAACGTAAGAGCCTGGCTGCTGGATCAGGCCCATCTAGTCCAGCCCTATGTCCACACAGTGGCCAACTGGATGCCTCTGGGAAGCAGGACCTGAGTGCAACAGTAGCACACTCTGTGCTTGAAATTCCCAGAAGCTGGCATTCAGAGCCAGACTGGCTCTGACACTAGAGGTAGAACAAAAAGCTTGTTTGCTTATTCGCTTGTTTGTTTATTTTGTTGCCAGATTAAAAAACAGATTAAAGAGAGCCAGCATGGTAGTGCGAGGGGTTGGGCAGAAATTTAGCTTGCATAAAGCCTTTCTCAGTGGGCTTTAGTGAGGCTAAGAAAAGGAGTGTCAAAAGACCTGTGTCAGGCATAGGCAAACTCAGCCCTCCAGATGTTTTGAGACTACAATTCCCATCATCCCTGACCACTGGTCCTGCTAGCTAGGGATCATGGGAGTTGTAGTCCGAAAACATCTGGAGGGTCGAGTTTGCCTGTGCCTGACCTATGTGCACTCCTGTGAGCTTTTAGGAAGAAAGGCAGGATATAAATGAAATATATAATCATTTAAAAAATAAACCCTGGTCCTTGAAAATAAAACACTTCAATTTTATGCAACTATGCAGATTTGAATTACTAATCATGTGCAGTATGCCACCAAACCTCCTTTATAAGAGCCTAAAATGTTCAAGACTATTTTTGTTGTGTAGCCTACCACCTCTCAAACTGATGCCCCACCCTTCCCCTCAATGTTCCCCAAATGCTCAGGATGCTCATAGGTGAGGTCACCACTCTTTTGATCCACAGCAACATTGTGAAGTAGGATACATTGCACAAGTGGCCCATTGTGATCCAGAGAGTTTCATAGCCCCCCCAGGGGTTTGAACCTGGGTCCCCCTAGTCCAAGTCCAACTCCCTAGCTACTGCTTCGTGCTTATTCTCCATAGCTTATACTTGTGTGAGCCATAATTTATGCATTTATGTCAGAGAAATTCTGATGGGCTGTATTCATGTACACAGAGTAGACCCAGTGAAATTTACAGACCTGACTAACTTACATCTATTCATTTCAGTGGGTCTATTCTAAGTAGAACTTAGTTGAATACAACCCACCAACTTTAATGGAATAGTGGGGAGAGTTGAGGGCTGGAGAATAAATTATTAGTGTCCTCACTAAATCCTTCCAGCTGCAAAGTTCTGGCTCTGTACGAAAGTTAATGGCTACCCAATGTACTAGATAATGCAAAGCACAAACAAAAAGCAGAGTGGAAATGATGCCAATGTATGCTGGAGACTGATTATGTAGAAGTTATCTAATTCTCATTAGTGATTCTGTGTTAAACATTCTGGAGTGTCCGGATGTGAATGGGGCAGTGGGGGGTGGGGGACAATTGCTCTGCTCTGTCCAAATATTGACTAGGATTAGAAGTGATGTGATTCTGTCTCATCTCCAAATGTCTCCAGCACTTCAAATCTAAGCCTTTCATTAACATTCACCATTGGCTAAGGGGCTTCTTTAGTTTATCAGGTTTGGGGTTAGTTAGACACACACTTCACATTCCAAGACCTCAATATGTTGACTGCTACAGAAAGTTGACTACCACCCATGATTCATCTAAGTTTTATTTTGGGTTGACTCATTGAAATGAATGAACATTACTAAGTTAGGCCCATTCATTTCAACTGGTCTATCCTCAGTAAAACTTGGTTGGATACCACCCTTTTGTCTTGTACATTGGTGGCTAAAATGCTGTAACCCCAGCTTATCCAAGGTGATGCCTGCCAGATGTTGCTGAACTACAATTTCCTTTGGTCATGCTGGCTGGAACTGAGGGCAGCTGCAGTCCAACAATATTTGGAGAGCACCACCTTGTAAATTACATTGAATTCAGTGGTACCTACTTCTAAATCATTGCTAACACGAAGTGTCTAAAATTTTCAAAGCACTGTACATATATTTTAAAGACCAGAGGCTGTTCCCCTGCTTGCATTGCTTGTCAGCCCTGCCTATCTGCTACCCACTACCACAAAAAACCCTAAGTCATTGCCAACCACTCTCCCTTTACAGCTGGCCACCCCTCCCCTCACATCTCACCCCAAACACTCTTCCCATCAGATCCCCCAACCCACTCCTTCAATTTTGCCTAATGTATGTATTTTTCCAAGCAAGCAATTTCTTCTAGTATGGTTCATTTGTATATAAATTATTTTCACTAATGTATACATTTTTATTCAAAATTTTCCATAATCTACTCATTATTTGGCTGGAGAATTGCATTGCAAAATTCAGAAAAGTGTGAATTTCAACAGATAGCTGCGTTTTGAGTCGTACGTAGTTTTGAGAACTGCAAATTAGGTAGAATCTGAACTGAACTGGATGCCTCCTCCATGCCTACTTCTGTAGACATGGTAAGAACTGTGCTGTAAATAGATCTGCCTAGCCAAATCTGTGGGAAACAGAATGGGGGTATAGAAAGTTCTATAGACTGATCTATCAGGACTCTTCTTGTGGATAGCACAAGACTGCATTTATGACTGGATAATCAAGATATGGGGTTGTATCCAATGTAGCATTCAGTTAAAGTCACTTAGTGATATACTTGTTCTGCTGGTGAAATCCTTTGCACCAGCAGAATGTTGTTCTGCAAGAGAATGCCTGAGCAGATTGCTGGTAACTTTTGGGCACAATCTGTTGTGCAAGGAGTTTTTGCTAGTACAACTGTTGTGTTGGATTCCTCTGTTGTACAAAACAATTAAAACTCACCTATCTGCTAGTGTAAGAATCCTTGCACTAGCAGACAGAGAATGTTGCATACAGCCCTCAAATTTTTAATACACCATTTACACACACACACCCAAAAAGCACATCAACACCTCTGTGCACTGTACCTTCCAAATGCCAGTTATTAAACTCGAGGTCTCAAATTCTTTGGGCAGGCTTGCCCCCGCCCCCACCAAACCAACCCCTTGTGTTAATTTGACCACTGCAAAACTGCCCCCTTGAAATAAATGTATCCAGAGGCCTTGCTTTAATGCTCTTAATCTTTCTCACACATTCTTTCTACGTTAGACATCCTTGGGCATAATGAAAACCTATGTGCCATTTCAGCAGCAGAGCACTGTGGGTTTTGACCTGTTCACTGTCTGACATCAGCAGATCTATCTCATTGGGTGAAAGTAAAAAGCTTGTGATTAAAAAAAAAAAAGACTAATACACGAGTAATGCCGGGTCCCATTGTGCTAACGGCCCTCTAGACATCACTTGTTTTGATGGCAAAGCTCTTGGACAGCAAGTGCCTACTGTGTAGGGCAGGGCAGCGTTCATGAGTGGGATGGTTGAAAGAGCTGAGATTGGGGAGTGTGATGGTTGGTTGCTTCCTGAGTTGCAGCTGCATCATTCCCCCCCCCACCCCCCTGCTAAATATTTTCTGTTCATCTGCAAACTTTGAGGTTCCCCTAAGCCTATGGATACCTTTCTCTTAGGAACATAGAAACTGCCTTAGACCCAGACAGACTATGGGTCTATCTAAGCACTATCTGAGCACTAGTTCGTCTAGGTTTCAGTCAAGGTTCACTCTCAGCCCTACCTGGAGATGCTGGGGACTGAGCTTGGGACCTTTGCATGCAAGGCAGATACTCTACCACTGAGCTACAGCCCTTGCCCTTCCCCACCATCTTATGCATGGGTGGCCCTATTTTGCCTATATGAGGGCTGAACATCAGAAACAGAGGAAATGAAAGAGTAGTACCCAGATCCCAACTGATCAGAACACATCTTTCGGGGTTGTTAAGATACAACATATGGTTTATGCCCTATGTCCTACCTATTGCATTCAAGTTGCCCCCCCCCAAGGAATTACATGATATGCATTGGATCGGTGATTGATGGTTTGCAGTTTAACCTACAGTAAACAACAGTTAATTTAACATAAAATCACATGAAAGTCATGTTCAAGCTGTAAAGAACAAAAACTTCAGTGAGTTGTTGACTTTCGGCTTTAAAGCTTTATTTCAATTTATTTAATGAGGTTCTCTCTCCTCTCCCCCCCCCCCTTCTCAGTACTTGCATTTTAAAAACAGCATACATATACAATTTTACATGAGAATTAACAATTTGTGTCTTAGTAAATGCTGTTAAAATTTGCCTGCCATCTTCCATCACATCTCATTTGCTGATTAGCAGATAGGTAGCTTTCTTCTTATAAAATGTGAAATCTCATTAAAATTCTAAATTTTTCCATAACTCAAAAATATTTCAGATGTATTAGCTACAACACAAGTCAGAATTTCTGATTTGGGTTTAAAATAATATTAGATTTGTTTAGCAATGAAGTTTTCAAAAAGCATATTTTGTGGGGGGTAAGTACATGGAATGGATAATCAAACTGTATAAATGCTGTAGCAAAAGGGAACACAAACACATATATACAAACTACATTGAGATTTAGACATTCCTTTTTTAAAAAAGGAGTTTATGATAAGGAGGGGTTGGAATCTATGTCTAAAATATGTAATAGATTGGGGTGGGGGCATTAGAGAAAAGAACAGCAAGAGAAAAGGAGGAAGCTACCACATTTACCAACAAGCAGAGTCCAATTTGATGCTCTGGGTAGGTTTAAAAAGATTTCATGAGCCTGAAAAATAAAGAGAAAGTAAACTTATTCCAACTGGTCAGAAAGCTGTAGCCAGAGAAAT
Organism: Podarcis liolepis; assembly: GCF_965112155.1. NCBI lineage: Eukaryota > Metazoa > Chordata > Lepidosauria > Squamata > Lacertidae > Podarcis > Podarcis liolepis. The sequence goes on along the minus strand of NC_139561.1, from coordinate 51,352,762 downwards.
GGATTATAGTAGTCTCAAGAAAATTCAGGGAACAGCAAAAGCGGGGGGCGGGGGGGGAGATAGCACACTTACCTCTCTATTCTCCCAGATATACTTGCTGGGTGCTTTTATACAGTGGGGTGTTGATTTTCTTTGTGCATAAACTGACATCTGGGTCATTTCCCGCTGAAGTATATACAGTGGTACCTCAGGTTAAGTACTTAATTCATTCCGGAGGTCCGTACTTAACCTGAAACTGTTCTTAACCTGAAGCACCACTTTTGCTAATGGGGCCTCCTGCTGCTGCTGCGCTGCCGGAGCCCTATTTCTGTTCTTATCCTGAAGCAAAGTTCTTAACCTGAAGCACTATTTCTGGCTTAGTGGAGTGTGTAACCTGAAGCATATGTAACCTGAAGCGTATGTAACCCGAGGTACCACTGTATTGTGCAGTCATCCTGATTTGTTTTCACAAAATTTGCATGTTTTCACAAAATTTGCATGTTAACACAAAATTTGCATGGTGTCACCGTCAAATCGTTGTTGCTCTGTCCTTTCCACTGCAGTTTTCAGTCACTTTTCTTATCACAAAAGGTTGTTTTTTAAGGCGCATTTGTTGTGCAACAGTGCTACTTAGCCATTGCTATTTATTGCAATGTACCCACATTCCTTGTGGTGGGTTATGAAGGTGCACTCAGATCGCACAGCGGGCATATACTGGCATCTCCTCTACCTGCTGCTGGACTACAACTCCCATTAGTCCTAGCCAGTACTGCCAATGGCCAGGGATGATGCGAGTTGTAGGCCACAGGTTCCTCTCCTCTGCGCAACTGGATACTGAACTGCATAAACAAAAGCTGCAAGCGCACTTCCCACAATACCCACAAGCAGAGGTAAACTGTTATGCATGCATAGACCCAGTCAGTTATTTGGTAATAGTCTGTTCATAGTGTGGGAGGCAAGAGCAAAGGCTGGATTTGCACCCTTGATCTCCCCCACCTTGGAGAGATCACTGGTTTCAGCACTATTATCACTGGTAATGCAGCTGTATGTGCTACATGTAATGTACAACTCGATTGTACACCTCTACTAGCCTCTTGCAAAGAACATTGGATTGAATCCTAAGTTTCTCTTCTGCTCCCCTAAGGGAAGGGGCAATTTATGTCAATTCCCATCCATCTATAACTCCACGCACCATTTTCTAGTATTCCCAAGGGTCACTGTCACTCTACCCCCAGGAGCAGATATGCAGGTGGTGCAAGGAGATGCAGCAGGAAAGCAAAGGTGGGGAAGTCGTGTTCCATGGATGTGAATTCTGTTCCACTGTATCCTACATGATATCTATAAAATATATCTTGTCACTAGCGATAGGGGGAAATTTGATTCAGTTCACATTTTCAGGCTAACATAACTAATGTTCACTTTTTGAAACAACACACAAACTGAAACACATTCACACTTCTCTGAATTTTTCAGTACAGTTCTCCAGCCAAGTACAGTGGTACCTTGGGTTAAGTACTTAATTCGTTCCAGAGGTCCGTTCTTAGCCTGAAACTGTTCTTAACCTGAAGCACCACTTTAGCTAATGGGGCCTCCTGCTGCTGCCGTGCCGCTGGAGCACGATTTCTGTTCTCACCCTGAAGCAAAGTTATTAACCTGAGATACTATTTCTGGGTTAGCAGAGTCTGTAACCTGAAGCGTATGAAACCTGAAGCGCATGTAACCCAAGGTACCACTGTAATGTGTACAAAAATGCATATATGAAGGCAGAGTGTGCAAAGAGGGGAAGCTGATTTACAAATACGTGCTTAGTATGCACAATTGCATGCAAATATGTGCATATTAGGAGACATTTGCACTAAAATGTTGCTGAATTTTCATGAGGACTTGCTTTTTTTATAAAAAAAAAATCCACAAACTGATGTGGAAATGTAGAGAAATGAAGTGTAGAAAAAATAAAATTAAATCTGAGAGAAACTAAAATGGACAGATTCGCCCATTCCCTACTCATCACAGATGAGTACACGCCCCAAGGAACTACAATCAACAAGAAGTTTCCTATTGTGTATGCCCATATCACGTTACTGTGTTATTTTATATGCATACCTAATATAGTAAAAAAAAAAATCAAAAATCTCTAGATTGTTAGCAACTTGCAGGAGAGTTTCAAGCACATATCAGAAATTTAGATTAAACTGAAGTGGGTTAAATTGCCACCCTGGTGCAACGGATCCCCTTAAAAAAAAATTAAATTATTGCAGTTAGGAAAGTGATGGGGAAATGCACTGAAAAGTGTAGAATGAATAATTAACAGGAAGGCGTATAGCCACCACACAAGCAAATCAGGATGAATGCATGATAAATGCTCATTGTCATATAATCTCACTGAAAGCAAATCGGGACGAATACTCTATAAAGACCAGACATTGTGTAAGCTTTGTGCAAACAAATCAAGATGGATGCTCAATAAACAGGTCATCTTGTGTACAACAAATAGGCCTTGTTTTTGATGGCACAGGCCCATTCACATCCAGCCGGCACATGAGTGCCCTGATGAACATTGTAACATAGCCTGCTTCTACGCATGGATTTCCTTTGCTAGATTTGGATGATAATGTATGAAGTCTTTAAATCTTCTTTAGCTAAGTCCCATCTCCCCACCCCACCCCACCCCGGTACTGTATGTGTAAATGAGTAGATGCAGGCTGACCGTCAATAGAACATGATGTACATCGACTTCCAGCATGCTGCTGCAAGTCCTACTCAAAGCAGAATGCAAAAGGGTCGGTGTGCATGTGCCATCGGTGGTATCAGTGGGTACAAGTTAATTTGAGCAGCAGCTGCTTTTGCCATGGTGTAGTCAGTTGTGAGAATCAGCCTTAAGAAAAGAGGGGAAAGGATTCCACTCAACACCCAAATCATATGGTTTCCCTGAGTTTCTCACAGTTGTTTAAATGGATACGCTGTGATGCAGCACATAATTATGCATGCTCGATTCTTATTGGTTTCGATGGGGCTTAAGCATGCATAACTGCACACTGGATTGAAGCCACAGTGATTAAATAAAGGGGGTGGAAAAAGGAATTGGAATATGATTTCTACTCAATTTGTTATTGCAGCTGCATTTGGATCTAATCTGCTAGTCTCAGACCAAACTTCCAATTTATCCCAACAAGAAGCAGAATTATCAACAAAATACAGCGTCAGATTTGACCTCCAGACAATGCAATCCATACAAGAAATTAGAAAAGGGAAATCACAAATATATGTGTGTATATAACTGCTGCCTTTTGTTGTCTCATGATTCATGCCTCTGAAACAGACATGGGCATTCCTCTTTATTAAAGATAAACAGAAGGGTTGACAGGGCAAATTAATTTCATACATACAAATTAACTCAGCTTAGTCTTTCCTCTTCCCCACACTGAGACACCACCGCCTGGATCATTCTGTATTCCTTCCTGCCACCAGAAAACAAGAATTTATTGGACATATGTTTGTGTTCCACTTAATAAAATAATACGCCAATATTTTCCAGATCAACTTTGTTAGTAATTCATGAAGTGACTATTTATGCTAATCAGGCAGAAATATGTTTGCAGGCCTAATGCATTACATAAATTTGAATGCAGAATGCTCAATTATGAAATAAAATACAGGTGATACAAATAGTAAATTACACCCAATAAATATGTGTGTGTGATTAATGGATCTTCAAAGAGAGAGACGCATTGCTTGGACATCTGTGAGTTGTTTAAAAAGAAAAGGATTAATAAACACTGAATTACAAGGATGATTATTTCCATCATAATTCACCTATTTGTGATGGCTTCTAGTTATCAGGCTGCTGTTTCATAGCTATGTATGTGAAGTAAGACTTGTTTCCTCAGCAATTTTACCCCTATCAGATTATCTCGTCTGATTCTATTATTTCTTTCTCGTAAATCTGCTAACACTGATTTGTTATTTGCTTGCCCCGTTAACGGATCCGAAGCACTGTTAAAAGGATTTATCTAGCTCTGTGCCTAAGAGCTGTTGATGCCTTCGCCTTTTGTTACCCCGTGGAAGTCTTTGGGAAATCAATTTGGTTGCTTTTCATACTTAAATTCAGCGGACACCATTCAGTTCTGCACCATAAAATAAGACACTGGATAAACAAAAGGTGCAGTAACTGTACTTAATGTGCTGGCCTTGATAGATGAGTTTGTTTAAGTCATAACAAATGACACTCAAAGTCAATATAACTCACAAGAGGTGTATTGCCTACTTTCTAAACCCTCCTCTGCTTGTTTACTCAGCTAAGGAAGTCTTTCATATGCACTTGAGGCTTCTCCTGCCCCCCTCACTGAGGCAGGGATGGTACACTGACAGTGTTACATATTGCATTGAATCGTTTGTACTTTTCTGCAGAAAATAAATATAAGTAGAGATAAATAGATATATACAAACATGGACATACATGCATGCATCTACTCCAATTCAGGAGGTTTTTAAGTAACTGAAGTTAGCATGTGGAACCCCAGTTTTAAACTGTGCTTTCTTCAAGAGGGCAATTCTTGAAAAGGAGAATATTAAAGCAGGGCATTAGTGATTGTAGATTGATAGAAAGACTTCAAGCAAACAAAAAATAGCAAGGGGGGGAGCAGACTGAGGGAATTTGGCCTGTCATTGCTGCAGAAAGACAGAGGGTTGAATGCCTCTAATTGAAATGAAAGTGTGCAATTGTTAGAGAAGAAACACTCCTAATAGAGAACTGTAAATGTTTAGACATCCATTGTGAGAAGCTAAATAATACGGGAAAATGCTGCCAAAATGAGAATTATATGTTGCAGGAAAGAGGACAGTTGTGGTCTTCCTTTCGAAGGTTTTCTTTAAAACTGTTCACAGTCCCCATGGTGTGCTACATAATAGACAACATTTGACAGTCCCGTCACCTCGAACAGTCAAATAAGGATAATCTGGCATAACCAGTAATTTGATTTGATATTTTGGGGGCCAGAGCCCAGTTGAGTTAACAGCACTTTATTTGCATTGCTAAATATCAGCTCAGATTCTGTTAGCCACAAAATACAGTACTTTGAATTCCCTGTTTTAGCTTTCAAAGCTTACTCAGGTTTGGGAGGGGGAGGACACACACTAATTCTGGAGATATAGCATGTTAAAATGCCTCTGTCCAAAGAGACTGGTTTTGTTTTTGTGCCCCTCCCACTGAGGAGATGTTTCTAATTCCGTGCAATTGCTGCAAGTGTGAATTGCCAAAGAGCAATAAGTTTTCATTTAAAAGTATTCACACATGGCTGTGATTCATGGGAGGGAAGGAGCTAAGTGATCTATCGTGCAACATTCATCTTGCTCCGGGAAAAACCAAATAGAAGGAATTAGACTGTCGTGGTTGAGATTTATGAGGATGAGTGAGTAGTTTTTGTTGACAATTCCAACCAAGTCCTCCAAAATGGGAAATCAAACTGGACACATCCTATTAACTTTCTCATAAATACTGTTTTCTCAAGTTTCACCTGAGACCTCAGCTTTTACATTATTCCCTTATAGTGACCCCCAATAATTAGCATTCACACACATTTTTTCAGCTTTGTTATCAGCTTGTGACACACTCAAAAGTCTTGTGTAAAAGTCTGTGGATGACACACGTGGCATACCTTGATATTAAAAATCCTGACTGCAAAGGCTGAGATATGTCAGAATACGCAAAACACATATTTTCTTTACCAACCTGGGATTTTGTTACTACTGGGAATGAGGACTTCGAAGTCAGATGAGAAGCCTCTACAAACAGCTACTTAGTATAAAATTTTAAACAGGAAATTCTGAAAACATGCAGAAGCCATTGCACTGAAGTACAATGTTCAAAAGGCTGGTTTAATATATGACTAAGTGTCAGGAGTCGGGTTTCTGAGAATTACTTTTCAGATAAACAACTTTATAGCACTGCACTTAATCTTACTTACTAGAGACATCTCATTTATCACTGAATTACAAGTAACTTTAATTCTATTGATGTTGCCATAAAGTCAGTTGAAAATCAAGGCTGGCAGTTTTAAAGATTTTTGTCTTATCTCTCTCCCTCTCTCACACACCCATCCCTGGAACAGACACCGCTACCAGGAACAATCCCCTTTCCTTCTCACTTCCTAGAAAAATACTGCAGGCTGCATCCTAAATAGAGAAATTATAGAGGTTTATAGCTTCGAGAATCCATTGACTTCGAGGGGTTAATGTCAGGCTGTCGTGCAAGCGCTGCCAGCTCTAAACTTTCCTTTTTCTCTCTCTTTTTTAAAAAGGGCTTTTATTTTATGGATTTTTTTCCCTTCATCTAAAAAATTGGAAGCTGTTCAACTCGAAACCGATCTGTGCCGAAAGGTGGCGCTGTCGAGGTTTAAACGGAACCCATTCAAGCAGGATTTTTTTCACTTCGCGCAGCTTTTCGGCGTTGTTTGTTTTTGGCGACATTCCTTCCCCCGCCCCCGTCTCCCCTCCAAAAGGGAGAAACGACACGCGATTATTATTAATATTGTTATTATTATTTTGCGTATTAAATGAATAGATCGCCACCCATTTCCAAAGAGGATCTGGATAAATAATATTAAGGGACTCTGTCGCTATTTCTTCAAATGCAGTTCATTGGGACAGCTTTTAAGGCAAAACTTTATTTGTTACTATGCAAAGCCATTGACCGCGGGGGAGGGGAGAGGCGGGAAGCGGGCTGCCAGTGGCTGGCAATTAGCAACTTTTCTTAACATTTTGACCCTCTCGCAGATCCATCGATGGGAGGTGGGCGGGGAGATCGGGTATCGGAAGAAGAAAAATGAAAAAAAAAAGAAGCAGAGGCGCGGCTTGCGAAATCAGATGGTTCCATGACACCGGAGCAAAGGCCAAAGGGTGTCTGAAATTTGTAAAGAGGAAAGTCTTGGACTTGCTCCTGCTTGGGGATGCGGGGGGGGGGCGGTTGGAGAGAAATGCTCTCCGGATTAACTCTTCCCAAGCCCATAAATCCTCCAAAGATGCTGATGCGAGTTGGAGCCACGGGGGCTATCCAACAGCACCGTTCATCCCCATCACTGACCCATCCTTCTCCCCGCGGAAAAGATTGAGCTGGTGTGGTGTATAATCTTCTTCCACCACCCCCGGAAGTCCGTGGAACCCCAGCCTCCTCGCTCTCTTTAGCACGTGTCCTCGCTAGATCACTCCTCGCAATTTTTGAAATTTGGAATCTGTGAGCGCGTGTCTGCTCCACGCGGGCGGGGGGGGATACTTAAGGGGGGAAAGGGTGGGCGAAGATCAAGCCTTAGGACAACTCCGGGCAAAGTCCCAACGCGGAGATCAGTGTTAACCAAACAGACACATTTATTTATTTATTTGCAAACGCTACCAACCTAGAAAAAAAGTTAGCTCGAGATGTACAAGCCAACGCATGCAAGCACTCATACAAGCAAGGGAGCATCCTTACCTACTGAACAACACCAGCCATCCCCAGCCACGAGACAAAACATCCCCTTGGCTTTTCTCTATTCCTAACTGTAATGCCCGGTAGAGATAAATAGGGGCTCTGCCCCCCGCTTTTGAAGAATGAAAAATGGTGAGTCCCCTTCCGAGGGACTCCGGAAAATCGCTTTCAGTCAGGAAGGAGTTAAAAAGTTCTGGTCCCAGCTGACAGTCAGCTGATTGGCCCCTGATTGACAGCTTCGAAAAGTTTCCTTGTTTCTATACTATTATGCTAAAGAGGGCCGGGTTCGCGGCATCGGATTGGCCGGGACTCGGAGTCAATTTCCCATTTGAAAGCTTGACGTCAGGAGCGCTATAAAACTCAGCAATGCTTTTAAACTCTCCTCCTGGATGAGCTCTTTAAAATATTTTTTCATCTTGTTGCTGGAGCTTAGGAGTTGAGTTTCTTTTCTTTTTTTAAGGGGGAAAAAACCTGCTTGTTATTTTGGGTCATACCATTGACCCCAGACAGTATTATTTTCCAAGGGTTTTTTCTTTCTTTCGCTTTTTCTAAAGAAGTAGTAATAGTTACTTACCTCCTCTCTCTCTTTTTATTTTTTCCTTCTCCCCCTCCCCTGATGGTGAAACTGTCTCTCTCTTCGTTTTTGCACCGGGCATGAAAAAAAAGAGAAAGCAGTCTAGAAGGAAAGAGACCCTGAAGTGTTGAGAAAGAAAGAAATCCAAACAACCGTTGCAAACAACAACTTAAAGCAACCTTTTTCCTCTGCAAAGCTGCAGAGCAGAGAGAGAGAGCGCACAGGGGAGAGAGGGGGAGGGAGGCGAGGGGGGGAGAGGAGAGAGCGCGAAGGGGGAGAGAGCGAGAGAAAAGCCAAAGCAATCCAGCGCAGCCTGATGCAAAGGGCGACTAAGTAGAGGCAGAAGAGCGAGCGAGCGAGGCAGCTGCCTGCGGTCCGCCGGCTGCACCCGCGTGGCTGTTCTTCGCGAAGGGAAGCTCGCTGCAGCTTGGAGCCGAGCCTTGCCAAAGCGGGAGAGCGGCAGGCAGGCGCGGGGGGAGCGCGAGAGCGCGAGGGAGCGAGAGCCGCGCAGGCACCCCGAGAGCAGCGGCGCCGAGCTCTTGCAAAGCCTCAAACTGGCTCACCCGCTCGCAAGTCAGAGCAGCCCCCTCGCTCCGGGAGTGCACCCTTTCTGGAGGACTGGCGGCGGCGGCGGCGGCGGCACCCCCAGCAAAAGGATGGCATCCGAGCTGGCCCTGAACAGCTCCGACCTGCCCACCAGTCCCTTGGCCATGGAATATGTTAATGACTTCGATCTGATGAAGTTTGAAGTGAAAAAGGAGCCGGTGGAGACCGACCGCATTATCAGCCAGTGCGGCCGCTTGATCGCTGGGGGCTCGCTCTCTTCCACCCCGATGAGCACGCCCTGCAGCTCGGTGCCGCCGTCGCCCAGCTTCTCGGCGCCCAGCCCGGGCTCGGGCGGCAGCGACCAGAAGACGCACTTGGAAGACTACTACTGGATGACCGGCTACCCGCAGCAGCTCAACCCCGAGGCGCTGGGCTTCAGCCCGGAAGACGCCGTGGAGGCGCTCATCAACAACAGCCACCACCAGCTCCAGAGCGCGCCGGGCTTCGATGGCTATGCTAGAGGGCAGCAGCTGGCCGCGGCCGCCGCAGCAGCAGCGGCAGCCGGCGGCGGCGGCGCCGGCCCGGGGGGATCCATGCAGCCCGACGACATGGGCTCGGCGGCCGCCGTGGTGTCAGCGGTGATCGCGGCGGCTCAGCAGCAGCAGCAGAACGGCGGCGGCGCGCCCCATTACCACCACCACCACCACCCGGCCGGGGGCCACCACCACCATCACCACCACCAGCAGCCGGGCAGCGTGCAGTCCTCGGGCAGCAGCAGCAGCAGCAGTAGCAGCAGCAGCAGCAGCAGCGCCGGCGGAGGAGGCGGCGGCGGCGGGGGTCTCCACCACCCTCACCACGGCGGCGGCGGCGGCTTGCATTTCGACGACCGCTTCTCGGACGAGCAGCTGGTGACCATGTCGGTGAGGGAACTCAACCGGCAGCTGCGCGGCGTCAGCAAGGAAGAGGTCATCCGGCTGAAGCAGAAGCGGCGGACCCTCAAGAACCGAGGCTACGCGCAGTCCTGCCGCTTCAAGAGGGTCCAGCAGCGGCACGTCTTGGAGTCCGAGAAGAACCAGCTCCTGCAGCAAGTGGAGCATCTCAAGCAGGAAATCTCCAGGCTGGTCCGGGAGAGGGACGCCTACAAGGAAAAATACGAGAAATTGGTCAGCAATGGGTTCAGAGAAAACGGCTCCAGCAGCGACAACCCATCCTCTCCAGAGTTTTTCATGTGAGTTGTGGTCTTCCTCTCTCCCCACCACCTCCAACCTGCACCCCCTACTTCCCCGGCAGCCTCGTAACACCTTTAGCACACATACACACGTGCGCGCAAAAGTTTCTCCACGCGGCTTGGGGCGAGGGGGGGCAGCTTGCTATAAAGCAATCAAACTGGCCACCACGTCTCCATTATTAATAATAATGATAATATTTTTTTCTGGGGGGAAACAGCAACCTCAACTTTGGGTTGTTTATTTTTTTTAAGGTGGATTGACTCAGCAATAGCCAACCTTATACAAGTTTATGATTGTTTTTACTTTTGTGGGGGCTCCTTGCTGGGCGCTTGTGTGTGTGTTGAAATCCAACTTTCCACCACCAACTCACTACTGCTCAGCCTTTGAAACCTGCCCTCCACTATATATATATATATATATATATATATATATATATATATAGTGTTAATGAAGTGTTTTTTCCTCCCCTTTTTACGTTTGCTGTGTTCAAAGTACAAAAAAAGTTACTTTTCCTTTTCACCATCCTGAGTTCTTCAAATGGGTTTTGAATCTGGAATAGACACATACACACACACACACACGGAAAGTTATTATAAAATTATTTTAAGACTTTGGCTTGCTGAGTTCCATCTGTTGTGCTAAACCTAGAGAATATATCTAGATCAACCTGCCAGATTGAAGCCCTCATCCACCTCCCATGTGTTCATGATGTGAGTTTTGGCCTTGCCCTGCCAAATGGTGAAACTTTTAGTATGCCATTAGATTCCCATACTCATCTCATCCATTTATTATGCTTGCTATTTTGTCTTAGCATCTATTAACTATGTAACTGTTTCAAAAGACTATGGGGAGAAAACAAAGACTATATATTGATAAAAGCCCTGCATGCTGGACATGTATGGTATATATATTTTTTCTTTTGCTTGGATATGGACTTCGGAGACTGTAACGGCATGACATTCATCCTTTTTAGTTTTATTGCCTCAACACTTTTTTGAACTGAAAACAAAAAAGTGCAACCTTTTTGGGGCTTCTTCCTCCCCATTCAAGTTTTCATCTACTCTGGAAACTGCTTTGAGTTGCTCAGAACTTCAGATTTCTTTTTAATGCATTGATACATCCCTTCTTTAAAAAGAAAGAAAAGGAGAGAGAGAAAAGCCCAGAATGGATTGTGATTACCCTTAATATGATTTCTAAAAAGAACTTTGGGGGGAAAGTTTTAAAACTTACGCATAAAAAAAGATTCACTTCCAATTTGTGGGTTTTGAAAACTATGCTGTTGCTTAAAGCAGTCGAAAATTTATGTTGGAATGATCTGCCCCATTTCTGCTATTTTTTGTTTTTATTTTCCTTTTGGCCATTGTCAAATGTTGGAATGCTCTGGGTTCCTGGTATATAATTTAATTCTAGCTTTTATTGTCTGTTAGCACCAGTTCAAATGTATGCTACAGAAAAAAGAAATGTTATAGATACATTCAAAAGAGTTAGGTCTGTTTAGCTGTAGATCCTTTTTAAAAAAATGATGCACTAAATTGTTGACTGTCTTGATGTTAAAAGGGGGTAGAATTTACAACGGGACTGGTTTTTTAAAAAGTAGTTTATACAGCATGTGATTGCAACTTAAGTATAAGTTGGGTAAATGTAGACCTTGCTATGCCACTGACTGTTTTTGGAAACCAAAGTATTAAAAGGGGAGCCCCCCCTCTTTATATTATTAATAGGGGTATTTTGTGTTCAAAATGTATGGTTGGGTTTTGTTTGGGGGCTTTTTTTTGAAATTGAAATATTTGGGACTGAATTGCACTAAGATATAACCTGAAGCATAAAATATAAACCATTACAAACCTGTCTAGGATGCTAATACGATTTATGCAGTTACAAAGATGGCATTACTGCTCAGTTTTTTTAAATGATGCAGATTTTTTTACAGTTGTATTGTGGTGCAGAACTGGATTTTCTGTAACTTCACAAAAATCACAAAGTTTTAAAGGCATTAATCAGCAAATTTTATTTTCAGGGAGTGATAATCCTGTCTTTAAAAAATGGAAAGTAAATCTTACCACAATAAATATAAAAAAATCTTGTCAGTTACTTTTTTCCCCTTTTACATATTTTGCTGTGCAAAATTGTTTTATATATTGAGTTACTAACTAACCATGTGTGATGTTCCTTATGTGCTTTCTTTCATTTTTCAACTTTACGGTTATATCAAAAAGAAAGAATAATCTACTATAATAAACTGCATTTTTGATTCTATATTCAGTTTCATTAGTTTGTAGCTTCCCTCACCACCATCAACAAAAAGTAAAGCCGGCTCTTTAAAAGTATTATATTGGGTGGGGTGTTGAGAGGGAGAGTGCTCTGCTAACACAGTTTATCTACTAAATAGATAAGATGGGTGAAGGAATGGGCTGCCTAAGTTTCAGGCAAGGTGGGAATTGCTGCCCACCAGAGCTCTGTTTTCTCACAGGTAGGTGAAGAAGCATGGCTTCTTGGGTACTAGGCTTAACTTTTTCGGTTCTGTAATATTTCTAAAAGGCATTCAGACTCTTCCCCTTCCGTGATTATTTAAGCCACAGGTCTCAAGTAAGAGTTGTGACTTTGGTTTTCATTGTTTTATGGTAGAATATAACAAAAGGAGGGGATTTTGCACCCTCTTGTTGAAGTCAGGTAAACTGGGCTGTGCATCCTAGGTTTTTCTTCTTACCTATTCCTTTATTGATGTTACAGGGAATTTTAAAGATGTGGCTAGAACCCAATGGACCACAAAACTAATTCACCACCGAGAGGGGCAGGGGGGAGGGCTTAACCCTGTTTAACCCTGTTTCCCCATGATGTGCAACTACTTTTGAAACAGGGTGTTGTTTTTCAAAAGCCGCTTGCGATATGGCGTAGGGCGGGAAGTTTGCCCATTCAAAAAAAGAAGTCAAAAATTCCACCAGATTCGCACTCTCTCCTCCTTCCTCCCATCCCCCAACACTACTCCCCATTCCATTTTAAGTGTTTTTGTTTCAGTCATTTATGGTGTATTTTGCTAGCCCATTTTTCTGGTGAACTTTCTCAGGAGAGGACAAATATAAGTAAGTATCAACAATGGCTGCCACTTTTCAAAGAAAAAAAGGATCTGGCGCTTTACCCTTGAGGACTAGAAAGGGAGACTTCTGTTGGGACCTTTTCTTTGTCACTGTCAAAAATCCTCCATAGAACACTTGATGCTGTGGTGTTCCTGTAGTGTAAACTGACTGCAATAGTATCTGGGAGTGAGCTAGATTTGCGTCCTGAGTTCCTGGATGGAACTCGGGATCTACTTTTCTGAATGCTCAATCCAGTTTTTCAAGATCTCAGAACTCCACCAGCTGTAGTTTTGCTTTTAAGTCACTTTGGGAAAGCATGCAGGAGAGGGTGAACTCTCCACCAACTCACCTGTTCCCTACACTACAACCAGCATTGGGGGGGGGGGACAGGGGAGTTGCAGGTGGAGGTGAAGGGAGGCGAATAGGAGGGGCTCAGGAAACTGCTGAGAACTAGGCCCTGTTTGAATTTGCAGGTGGGCTCTGTCCTGTAAAACTTTACAAGGTACTGCTTTTAAACCTGTGCTGAGCCAGGGCAAAGGTCGCCAGGCATTTAAACAAAGTTGTGGCCTCAATCTGAGACTAAAACAGAGGTAGTGTGTTGCCTGCATTTCCCCCTCACTGCTCAGTCTTGTTCTCTCTCTGGGAGTGAATTGGTGTGTCTGTAAATGTGTGTTTTACAGATCCTGTGGCCCAGGAAAAGCTTAAACCAAGTAGCCCTTTTAAGTGTGCATGGAGCATTTAGATCCACATTAATCTAGAGGGACTGGAAAGGCCTTGAAGTGTGCAGGATTAAGTTGCTGCTGCTGTTGCTGCTGCTGCTGCTTCTCTCTCTCTCTCTCTCCCGCCTCCCCCCATCTCCATCTACCTTTCTTTGACAACCACCTAGTTGCCCAACCTCCTCCTCCAGAAAGCCACACACATGTCCTTTAGCACTTGACCTTCTGATAGCCCAGGCAAGTTCGATAGGCTGCATCACTGCAGCGCTCTCTAGGCAAGTTAATGTGTAAGCGGAGGGTAAACTGCCTGCAATTGGCCAATCAGAAAATTATTTGCTCTTATAAAGATAGTAGGGCTTTCTCTCACCACCACCACTCCTCCTCTTCCCTCCCCCTTCGCTTCTTCAAATGTTTGAACTCCTTGCCAAAAGTTCCACAGACTCTCAGTGGCTCTCACCTTGCTGAGGTCTTTTCCTTAGCTCAGGCAGGCCCAATGCAGGGAAGAATTCACCTTGCCGCTTGAAAACTGTTAGGATTTCCCTTGCATAAGCAGATCTTACATTTGCAAACATTCTCTCCCCACCCAAGAAAAGAGGCACAGTTCAATTAGCATGTTATAGGGGGCATGGAGCAAAAAATAATCCCCATTTCTTCTTGCAAAAGCTGCAGCAGCTGATGCATCCCAAAGTTGCTTTCAGTTCCTGTTATGATTTCTAAGGAGAGAGAGGGCAAAATGAAGAATGGGGTAAATTGGATGTGTGTTTTGTCCCTGGGCCTTGGAGAACAAGCTAAAGTACAGGACAAAGTTTACAAGGAGGAGGAACCTACCCCCCTTGTAGGACATTGTGGGGGGAGAGAACAGCTCTGTATTCTGCAGTCCTCTATCAGCGGCCCTTTTATGAACAGCTGAGCCTTCTCCTTTTCATCATTTCAATGGGAAGGGAGGGTGACTTTTCACATTTTTACTTTATCAGAATTATTTTTTGCAAATGATGTGTAAGTAAGGAAATGGATCAAGATGTGTAACACAAAACCTTGAAGGCCAGGCATGTGGGCGGTGGGAGGAGCGGCTGCTCAAGTTTCATTTCAGGGAGGACGAGGTTTTAAAAAATAAAATAAAAAACCCACCCAAGGCCACGTCCCTCCGCAATGCTTTGCTAGAATCGCCCTGCTCTAAGAATAAGTTCAGCTCAATAGATGTCAGTGGGGCTGGGGAAGGGGCATCAGCCTGACCATCCACCTGCCACCTGCCATTGAGTTTGGTTAGCATCGGGTGCATTGATTCTGCTGCTGCTGAAGCTGAGGCCCCCTCCTCACGCGGCCCTCCAGGTCTCTGTGGTCTCTGATGCCCTGGCCTTCAAATCCTGGGTGAAAAGAAATCAGTGCCACGTGCAACCTGATCCTGTGCATGTTTACTCAGAAGCAATTCTCTATGACTTCAGTCCCATGGAAGTGTGGGCAGGATTGCAGCCGCCTTCTCTCCGTTGTGTAATGCCTCCGTTCTGTTCCCAGCCTTGTTGCCGATTTTCCCACCTGGATCTCAATGTTCACACATGTGATTTGCAAGCCCGCGTACAGGGTAGACAAACAACATTTGCTTGCTGTATATACTGCAGTAAAAGACAGGTTGCATTTCTATGCTCCTTGAACAAGTTTATGACTTATTCCCGAGTAAACACGTTCTTGACATCAGGGCCGTTCACTGTATAACACTTTTTGCTCCTCCCAAATGGAGTGCAATTGGCCAAGGGTGGAAAGTCATGCACGTTTACTCAGAAAGTAAACCCTGTTATTTTCAATGGTGCTTACTCTGGTGTAAATGTGCTCAGGCTCTCTACCTTTTTTTAATGGTTCACACTTGAGGGCAGAGTCCTCAGATATCAGTTCCCATCCACTCCGCTTTCTAAAAACAACTCCCCCCCCAACAGCAGCTGTGCAAGAAAGAGAATTGTCTCACTTTCTTTTCCTTCCTCCGTCTTTCTCAGCCCAAAAAACCCATCCTCCTTGTTACTATGTTTATAAAATAGCAAGATACATGATTCAAAAATAAAAAGTCTCTCCCCTCTGCTTTCCCACTCCACTTTCCTACTCCCCATCCCCTTTATATACCACAGATCTCATTTAGTAGATCACTTGCAGAAGGTCCGAGAGTCAACCCCTGGCATCTCTAGGTGGTGCTGGCCATGTCCCCTGCCTGAAATTCCGCAGAGCCGCTGCCAGTCAGTGTCGACAGTACTGGGCCTGATGGATCAATGGTCAGGCTCGGCAGAAGGCAGCTTCCCTTCTCTCCAATTGCCCCGCCACCACCCCACCCGGTTCAGCGGCGCAGAATGCATGCCTTTCTCTGCGCTCCTTCCGAATTCCTTTCTTGCTACCCATTTCCGCTTCTCTATCCTATCTGAATACCAGATCGAGCGCATCGGGCCTGCCTTCCTGGTTCGAGCGAGCGAGCGATGTGCCTACATCAGTGTTATCTGCTACCGCGTTATCCGGGACCACACGGCGGGGACGGCAGCATCTGCTGTGCTTGGGAAGGGAAGCCTCCATTTATCACGGGGGCCATCAGACAAGCGCAGTGAAACTCTGACGCCTGTTCAAAGGGTAGCCAGAAAGGCGTATTTCCAAGGGAGGAAGGTAGCAGGCACTTTCTGAAGAAGTCTTGTGGCCTCTTTTAAAAGGCTAACGCATTTTATGATGGCGCAAACTTTCATGGACTGCAGTCCACGAAATCCGATGCCAGAATAAAATTGGTGAGTCGTAAAGGGGCCTTACGAATATTTTGCTGCATCGATCGGCTCACACGCAAACACACACTTCCTCCAAAACCGGGCGACAGGCTTTTTAAGTCTCCCTCTTTTCCCACTATTTATATACGGTTTGTTTTGTTTTTTAAAAGACGTTTGCACTAATGCAGGTTTTCTCTACACAATACACACACACACACACACACACACACACACACACACACAAATGCATGGCGGCTATTTGGAGCAGCAGTCTGAGTGATGCCGTTTTGGCCGCTCCAGTTCTGCCTGGCCAGCTCGGCTAGCTGCATCTGAACACTGACACTCGGTTCTAGCTGGACTTAACTTCCCTATAAAGTATTTAGGATGACGAGGTTAGGGGAGTTTCCTGAAGGGATCTCCTCGGTAAAAACACAACATCAACGCTAGCAATAGGGGGACACCGGTTCAGGAATTTAGAGGTGCCAGCTGAATGCTGCAGGCTTACTTCGAAGTAAGTTTCAGGAAACTCTATGAGGTTTACTTTCAGGAAGTGAACCTGTTTGGAACCAAGCTGTCCCCGAGCCCCGCACCGATTTAGTTAACCAAGTAGGGGCTGGTTTTCTTCCAGTGAGTTCAGTGGCATTTAGCTGCCTGATTTGGCGTTTTTGCAGCCACTATCACAAAAAGTCTAGTTTAATTCTAACCTGAGCCGCTGGCCTGAAGCCCTGGACCTTTGCTGTTCACACCCATCTGCTAAAAGAGGAATGACAACGGGACCACCGCCACCCCTTTCACACACACGACTGCCGTCTAGGGAAATCCCGTCTGGGACCCAAAGATGTTTACACGCGCACTGTCTTGCTCGAATGAAACCGGATCCACCGGTTTTGTCTCTCTCTCTCTCTCTCTCTCTCTCTCTCTCTCTCTCTCTCTCACACACACACACACACACACACACACACACACACACACACACGGCGCAGCGACACACTCCGAATCAAAACCGCTTCATTAACTTCCAAGAGAAGAACCACGTCGCGGTTTTGGCGCAGCGTTCCCTCCTCTTCACACATCCCGCCCTATAATGATCACCCGCTTTCTGCGGCCCTTTGAACTGGCACACTTTTGTTCCAGTCTCTCTCTCTGACAATCCAGTTCTAGGCATGTTTACACAGCACCCAGTTCAATAGTCCCAGGTAAGCGAGGATGGGATCGCCCAGCCTAGATCTCAAGCCTCCCTCTTTTTCCCCTGAAGACAGGGTTTGATATCTAGCGATATCTAGTGCGTTTCAAATACACCTTGCTGCAAAGAAAGATTAAGACAGCACACACACACACACACACACACACACACGCATGCACGCGCACACACACACCCCTTTCCCAAGCATTTTTTTTCTTAGGAGTGCTCGATCCCCCGGACGGAGGGGGAGGGGCGTTCCGGATTTGCAGCGGTTTGTTGATTCAGACGCAACAAAGGCCGATTTTCTATTCTTAACGATCAGCAGCTGGACAGAGGGGCGTGAAGAAGAAGCCCGAGGTTTTTGCATTGTGCGATCACCTGGCCCCAAATCTGCTCCTTGGGCTCTCTCCCACCCTCTAGGCAGGAGGGAACTTTGGCCAGGGGGTAGAGGAGGCAGGTGGAGAGACGGTCGAGAAACCTGACCAGCCTCCAATAAATTCCTTTGGTCTTGCATGTTTGGATCGGCGAAGAGCTGAACTTAGGCTGGGAAACGTTTACCTAGGACCGGTGTAAGTCTTGCCGAAGTCAATCGGGCTTGTTTCCATGTAGACGCGCAGAAGATCGCGCTGACTTAGGACCCTTTGCAGCCCCTTCCTTCGACACGGTTCCTCGGGAGTAAGTCCCCGTAAACCCAATGGGACTTTCTTCCCTAGTCTATGTGCACAGCCAGAACTTTTGTAGCTCCGCTTTCAGGAGCTACAGCCGCAAAGCATCCCTTAAAAGCCACGATCCTCTGAGCGCCCTACGTGGGAGTAAGTTAAACTGAACTCAGAGCGACTTAGTTCTGAGTAAACGTGCGTAGGATCGGGCCTCGTAGCATCCACACTAAACTGGGAACACGCACGCACACGCCCTGACGGTTCCTCGTCTTCCCCGGAGTTTGTAGTATTTAAAATACAATTTCCTTGTCATGTTTACTTCACTGGGGATTGGCTACATCTGTTTGCCCATATCTTTCTTTTGTTCTTTTTCGGTATTATGCAAGTAACAGCGCGATCAGAAGAAAGCCTCACTGATGCTAGTGGGACTTACTCCCAGGTAAGTGTGCCTAGGCTCCCAGGGTAAGCATGCGTAGGATCCTGTGCGCACTTTCCTGGGAGTAAACCCCACTGAACACAGTGAGAATGACTTGCGAGCACGAATGCATAGGATCGGGGTGTCAGTCTCGCAGAGGGGTTCAGTGGTACTTTCCTTTCAAGGAAATATGCATAGGAGTTCAGCTTTGGCTGCTGGGATTCATTCAGGCAGTTTCCAAAAAAAGAATTATCATATATATATAGTTATATATATGTTTCTTAAGCCATATATCCTGAACTGAATCCTGTCCATCTGTTAACACTTAATCCTCACTCCGAAAACGCAGACACCATCAGCCACGTATCCATCCATAGGTACCCCGATTTACTGCCGCGCGTTCACGAAAGCGTAAAGGCGATTGAGAGCCACGGAATTTTCTCTGCAGCAAGAGTGACCCTACTAAGTGATTCCAGTATTGCAGCCACCATCGCCAACAAACTGGTTCAGACACGTGCGCGCCCCCCAATAAATCTCTGGCGCAGACACAGAAAGGCATCGACACGTGCCCGGTCGCCAAGGATCTTGTGGACTCCCACTTAAATTCCTTCACGGATCTCGTCTTCAGTAGATTGTTTCCGATTAAATCTCCTAAATAAAACTTCGTCGTTAGATTTGATGTAAAAGAAGGAGGTCCCGGTAGTAGGCACTAGGATATGTATGGGATTTTTTATTTAAGTTTCCCTCGTTTTAAAGTTTTTTAAAGGATGTGTCTTGACTTCAAGGAATATTAACAATCGAGACAGGATAAAGAGTTGGGTGTGCAGGCGCACCTTACTCGCCGGAGCGCCATTGCTCCGCGCGGCCTTAATGCTCAATGACAGCACTCAGCTGACCGGCGACGAAGAACTTCGATCCTGCAGGATTTTCCTGTGGTCAGGATCGCTCATTTCATGCCGCGCAGCTGGCCTGGGGATCTTTGAGGAAGAGGGATGAAGTCCCCCGACCCTCCGACATAAAGTGAACCTGCTTAGGACCACATCTTTTCCTCACATCCTTTCCTCAGGTAAAAAACCTGCAAGCCATCGCAGCCCGATCCTATGTGTGCTTAACTGGCATTCACTGCTTAGGATCTGCAGATTGAGGGAGAGGCGCTGCCTGCGGCTCAGTCTCAGTCCCGTGCGCTGCGGACCCAGGCGAACGCGCGGCATTAACGCCATTGCTCAGTCATGCGATCCTATTCATAATTACTCTAAAGTAAAGAGTTAAATGGAACTTACTCGCAGGTAAGTGTGGATTGGATCGCTGCCCTAAACTCACACTGTAGCAACTGCCCTTTCATAATTCGCTTCCTCCCTGGTGGAAATGGCGATAGTCGCTTGGAGAGCTGGACCCCTCCTGCCCGCAAAGCCGGCAGGTGATCCTAAGCCCTTGTGTGGCATGGGGATTCCGTGGAACTTCAAAGCATCTGTGGGCAAAATTGACACCAAAAGGCACACAGGTGGAAAATTAGGCGCAGAAGTATTCCCCCTCCCCGCCGGATCTTATAGTTGCTTCGTCGGAGGTAAACCCTGTTCCCACTAAGTTTGACGGGTCTGGCTCCCTATATCTCAGCATGGCGAGGACTGCGACGTTACAGGGCATAGCTGTCAACTTTTCCCTTTTCTTGCGAGGAATCCTATTAGGAATAAGGGAATTTCCCTTAAAAAAAGGGAAAACGTTGACAGCTATGTTACAGGGGCGTCCGATCCTCGCTTCCTCTACAAACGATACGGTGCTGGCTCAGTATTTTGCAGACTATCATTTTGCGCTCTGAGTCTCTTAAGCCACCCCCACCCCCCCAAACACAACTTGCTGGTTCTTTGGCTGGCAACTGACAGCGGGAAACTGAGCCCCACTTGAAACCTCGAGCGAGGAAGCGTTGCGGATAACAAGCCGGTTTGGGAATGCTTCAGGCTTCGGGACTTCATGGGGGTTGACCGCTTCTGAACCGGCGCGCTTTGTATTGTCCGGCGGCAAAGCAAGGATGAGAGAGCGAACCGGAACCTCCGCCCCACCAGCCCGCCCTCAGCCCGGGGATCCAGTTTTTGGTGCCTAGTATCGCATTCAGGGTGATTTTTCACGGCTGGAAAATTTTCTGCGGCAGAAATTGAACTCCCGCTGGGAAAGATTTAGATCTTTTGGGAATAGAATTTCTTTTTAGAGCCAATCTGTTTTCCCAAGTGGGTTGTGGCTGATCATTGCACTCCTCTAGCAAAAGGAGAAGTCGAGAGCTTAAAAAAAAGAATCCGACCAGCCTACAATAAGCGCAGATGTACTTTCCTTTAAAAAATCCCGCTGCCTGCACATTATACATGGAAAGCAACCTGGCTTCCCCCAAAGAACCATGGGAGCTGTAGTTTATACCTCGGAAAACTACAGTTCACAGCGCTCTTAACAAACTACAGTCCCCCAGGATTCCATGTGCTTTAAATGGGCTAAAGTGATAAATCAGTCTTCTGCCCAGCAAACACACCTGTTTGAATAGTAGCGTTGGAAGGGACCCAAGGATCATCTAGTCCAGCCTTTCTGAACCTGTGGGTCCCCAGATGTTGTTGAACTACAACTCCCATCACCCCTAGCTAGCAAGGCCAGAGCTCAGGGATGATGGGAGTTGTAGTCCAACAACATCTGGGGACCCCACAGGTTGAGAACCACTGATTCTAGTCTAAGCCCCTGCACTGCAAAGGTATGTTGCTATAGCCTGGCTCGCTCACCTTTCCATATATCTGGTATTATTTTGGTCCTTCTTTCCCTTTGTTTTTCTTTAACATGATGTGAGGTAGAAAGGAGGGACTTCTGATAACTAGGCGAGGTACTTGAGGTGTCTATCCTTTTCCCAACCCGGTGACATTTGGTGACAAGGAGTTAATAACATTAAGATGGGAGGTGTGAAGAATGAGATCTATTGCCCTGAGCGCCTTTGAGTTGGGGTGGTGTAGTGGTTAGAGCAGGGACATAGGACCTTTTTCAGCCTGAGGGCCATATTGTCTCATGTTCCTGGGGTCAGCAGGGCCAGAGGCAAAAGTGGGCTGAGCAATGGATGCAGCGCTTGCCTTTATACCGTAGGCTACATTCCAGGCAGGCAAAAGCCAGAGGTTTCTGCACAGGTCTCTCTTCATCCAGGAGGCAACTTCACAATTTTAGGACATGTTTTTGCCAGGCAAAAGCAACTGAAGAGGGCCTGGAGCAAATTGGGGGGCATTCTAAGGGTCAGGTGAAGAGACCAGGAGGCCACATTCAGCCCCTTCACCTAAAGTTCCTCACCGCTGGGCTAGAGCACCAGACTAGGACTGGGGAGATCTGGATACAAATCCCTGCTCATGCACAAAGTTTGCTTGTTCTCATTGAGTAGTGGGCCACTCACTCCCTTGGTTTAGCCGAATTTGGTTTTGTTTGTTTGTTTTGCTGTGAGGACAAAAAAGAGGAACTATGCAGGCTATCCTGAGATTATTGGAGGACAGCTAGACTCTGACTGCAGTACTGTAATAATAATAACGATGATGGTTTGTGATAATTATTATGCGAGTATGTCAAGCTCTGCTTGCTTAAATGGTTTTCTTAGCATGGCTAGTAAACTGCAGGAGGAGGCTACTGACAGCTCCAAGGTCTTATTGCTTATTCCAAGTGGCCTTTAGAAAAAGATTGACTCTATATATAGAATATGTCTGTTACTAGCTAGGTAGATGGTTGCCAGTAATCAATTTATTATTATTATTATGCTTATATCACGTCTTTTCTTCCAAGCAGCTGAAGGCGCACATGTCCTCCCACCCCCATTTTCTCCTCGCAACAACCCTGTGAGGCGGTGAACCCAAGGTCACTCAGCGAACTTGATGCCTGAGTGGGAAAATAACACGGGTTTCTCCGCATCTAGTCAGACACTCTCATCACTGCCCTGCAATGCGCAGTGCATGTGAGAATGGTCAGCAACTAGTGGCCTGTGGCCTAAACCTGTCCCATTCAGTGATGTCATTTGCTGCCCTTCAAATGCTAGCCTCTTAGAGAAAAGAAAGTTGTGAAGAACAGCACCTGGGATGCCAGTTATGGGAGCGGCCTTGTTCTGATTGACGAGGGACACCTGCTTATCATACTCCCTGCTTCTTCAGCAAAACCTCTTGCCGAGCAGCGTTCTGCGATCAAAGACAGCATCTGTCTCTGACCACTGGGCACTGCTATTGCCGGTTATTGCCTTCAGGCCCTAGTTTGTGAGCATCTCTGTGGTGTCTGCCTGGCCAGTGCTAGACTGAATACTGCTTTAAAAAGACTTGCTGCTCCAGCCCACTATGGCCATTGATGTGGTCATGTTTCCTTATGAAGCCCAATCTTAAGTGTGTGGTAACATGAGCGTAGTCAGGATTTTTTTTGGGGGGGGGGTCAGGTCTTTTGTTAGGGGGGCGTGATTGGTCAGTTAAGTATTTCTATTGTTTTACTTGATCTAGGGGGGCAGTTGCCCCTGCCCACCAGACTACACCCATGTGCAGTAATGAAAGACCATTTTAATCTGGCCTTTGCTAGCTGGAGGAGGGTAAAGTTTGATGGTAAGTAACACTGGTGAAATGGGGTGGGCAATGGAGGGCTAGCGGTCCAAACTCTTGATTTTGTATGTCTGTAGGGATGTGGGTGGCGCTGTGGGTTAAACCACAGAGCCTAGGACTTGCTGATCAGAAGGTCGGCGGTTCGAATCCCCGCGACAGGGTGAGCTCCAGTTGCTCGGTCCCTGCTCCTGCCAACCTAGCAGTTCAAAAGCACGTCAAAGTGCAAGTAGATAAATAGGTACCACTCCGGCAGGAAGATAAACAGCGTTTCCATGCGCTGCTGTGGTTCGCCAGAAGCGGCTTAGTCATACTGGCCACATGACCCGGAAGCTGTACGCCGGCTCCCTCGGCCAATAAAGCGAGATGAGCGCCGCACCCCAGAGTCGGTCACGACTGGACCTAATGGCCAGGGGTCCCTTTACCTTTACCTAGTTCACTTGTAGTCCTTTGGTGACATCCTGATTTTGATAATTTATCCAAGGCAGACAGTGGCCTTGCATATGGCAATTCAGCTCCTACAGCTGTGATGGTTTAGAGGCGTCTTCTCCAGCCTGTGACCCATAGTCTCCAACCACAGTCTCTGCTGGCTGGGACGGCAGAAGTTGTTGTCTAAAACACCTGGAGGGCATCAGGCTGGTTTAGGGAGAGAGATTCCTTGCCTCCTCAAATACTGCAACTATTGTTTTTAAAACTGACAGTACCAACTAGTTAATTGGTTGAGTCATTAGCTGAATTTTTAAAATGTGCATTTTTAACTTTAACCATAGTACTTCCTGTATTAGGAGTCAGTTCTGATAGTGTTGCCCTAAAGTATCTTTTTGTGCAAATGACTTTCTTTTTGTTGCAAATGGTGGTTGCAATTATTATCTCTCTGTGTGCATATCTATATATCTATATTTAAAGGCAACCACCTACTTCCCTCTTTCATCACATTTTTAGGAGTCACTTCTGACTAGGGATGGACAAATCTGACAATATAGGTTCCTCTCGGCTTCTATTTTTTCAGCCTTCAGTTCTTTGCATTTCCACATCAGTTTGCAATTTTATTTTCAATTCCTCCTGAAAATTCACCAGCATTTCAATGTGACTTTCTCCTAATACCTACTTTTCCCGTATGCATCCCCCCTCCCGAGATACACTGTTTTTTGCAAAGCAATTTTCTCTAATATAATGCATTTTTTTATGCTACTTCTACTGATATACGCATTTTTATGCACAGTGTACCCTAGTTGTAAATGTTACCTGGCTGAATTTCTGCAAAATTCAGAAGCACGTTCCATGTGTAGGATGGCTGTGCTTTGGTTTGTATATTGTTTTGTAAAGTGCAAATTAGGCAGGTTCAGTTTTAAATGACAACTGAATCAACCCCCCCTCCCAATCCCTTCTTCTGACACCCAAAGCTCTAAATGTCCACTGTTCAGACTCTGCCTTTGACTAGAGCTCTGGACAGGCTGAAGCCATGCTCATTTCCCCCCATATCCTCCCCAAAAGCAGCCTGGAATGTGCCTTGGGAAGGGAACATTGCTCTTTGCCTGCATTCCTAGTTGCCTGCATGTATCTGCAAATACGTCTGTCTTCTTTTTGGGGGGGGGGCATTGTATTTAAACTAATTGTTCCAAAGCATTACTTGCTTTTCCGTGCGATGGACCTATTGTCTGAAGCCATTTTCCCCAATATCTCTTTCGATATAACCGCAATATGTATTCCCATTGGTGTAATTAATTTAGTTGAAGGGGAAGGGAAGCAGTGAGTAGGCCAAAATAGTTAAATCACTAGATAGCTGAAATCAAATGTTAGCAATTGTGATTCCTAATAAATCCGAGTTTCATTTCCTCTTGCAGTGACTGTTTCACTTCGAGCCCTTCTGGAGTTTACAGCACATTTCATAGTTTTTGCCACCTCCTTGCTCACAGATAACACAAACACAGGAAGGAGAATCGGTTATGCATTTGATGGAGGCCCTTCTGCCGAGTGATTTTTATTTAGAATAAGAAAAATAAAATATTAGTTAGATCTGCTAAAATACAATATTTGTGTCATTGTAAATTGAAGATTTTCTTGGGGAAATGATTTGTAACATAGAACCAGATAATAGGGGAAAGGGAAACTTATTAAATGATAACTCTTATAGCAATGCTGCCAAATTATAAAGAGAGAGAGAGGTGATGATATCAACCATGTTAAATTAATAAATCTGTATTGCCTTATTTTACACCGAACTAATGCAGCATTTCTTGATTTTTGCCTCTCTATTAATACCCAATCATCAAGTAATTTTAATTGAATACTTGGATGCTGCAGAGGTCTATGTTGGGCTTTGATTTGATTGAGTCAGTTGTAATGCTAGGAGAGGGATGTCCTCTTTATAGTCTAAAGATAATAAAAGGATGCTGACCACAACACTTCTTGGATGCTCTTCAGGTGGGGTGGGGGTGGGAAAATTGAATACCTATCCCTTCCAAATGAATGCATTCATAATAGGATGGATTTGCCAGTTGGCATGAAAGCAGAGGTCATCTTGAGGAAAATGACACCTAAGGTCTAAAGGAGTCATCTGCTTTAAGAGATCCTGGGCAAGATGCCAAATATTGCATTTAAGAAGACGTATCCCCCAAGTTTTTTTGTTTTTTGTTTCGGTCCAAAAATAACACGGGAGGCAGGCAAAACAGGCATCTGGAAATGATCGTTATCCATCCACCCATTTGTTCATCCTCACATCGTCTCCCTGTTCGGAACGCATTTTAATATTCTACACTAGCAAGCTTGGGTGTTGGAAAGGATATATAAAAATAGAAGCCTTACTTTCAAAAATGGTATAGTGGACAATTTTTCTAAAGTGGAAATAAAATTTGGGTATCATATCTATCAGTTGTCTTTTTTCTTTTAATTTTTTTAAAGAGCTCTCAAGAAACAGGATTTATTTCTTGTCATGCTCTTATATACTCCAAAAATGGATTTATTCGCAGCTGGGCTAGCTTACAGTATTTTTTGCTGCTGTGTGCTTTTCCGTCACAGGCAGAGTTCATGAGGAAACATTGAATATATGATTATTTCAGGTACAACCCAGGATGTGCTTATTGCGGAGCAGTGACATTAATGGGATTACTCTGGGGTAAAACTGATTATGCATTGCAGTCACAAGCAATGCAGATGAGGTTATTCATGCTCAAATTTGCACCAGAGTTCCTTGTAAACTGTGTCCTTGTAAAGCTTCAGTCCTATAGGCGCTTACCTGGGAGTGAGCCTCGCAGGACTTACTCCTGAATAGACATGCATAGGATTTCACTGTAAAGAATGTATTTCTCTTCCTCTAAAATAATTAGATTTTTCAATAAATCCTGCCAGTTTGAGCTTATACAACATGAGAAATTCAAGGGGCAACAGTGTTTGCTGTTTGCTGTTACACTGCTATGTATGTACATCAATTCACTATTCTTTTGTTCATTTACAGTAACATAGCTAATTATTCTGATGAGTAGAAAATAAAAGAAATGCATTACGAAAAATTAAAGGCTACAATTCTATATTATCTAAGCTGGGAACAAGCCCCATTAAACTTAATGAGACTTACATCTGAGTAGACATGACGAAGGCTGCACCATAAAGGAACGTTAGCTCACAGCTTGGAGAGCAAGGTGTTTTGTTTTTGATTTAGCAATTTCCCCCTCCTTTCTTTCTAGTCCTTTTTCTATGGCTTTCCTATTACAGAATTGATAGGAAAATCAAAGGACAGAACTAGAAAATCCATTTCAGATAATGCTTAATATTATCAGTGCTCCTGCTTCAAACAATGGACTGAGATAAGGCTTGTGCATCAAAGACTGCAGTTGTAAATACACTTATTAGGGAGTAAATTCTATTGAACTTGCTTCCGAGTAAAACTATCAAGCATCAAGCTGCTCCTGATTTCTGCTTTATGTCGGACTAATAAAGCTTTATTTTTAAAAACACTTTTATTAACTATGTTTTTTTAAAAATATTTTTTTTTACTAAATTAGGTATCCAAGAGAATCTTCTACATCAGTGATGTGAAAATTCCTGTTATCTGGAGTCTGACAAGGTACAGTTTTATTTTATTTGCGTAGCTGGCTTCTGCTTTCTCCTCCTACAGCCAAGCTGTAGCATATTGTAAGAGAAGAAAAATTATTGACCACAACAGAAGTGTCCCTGTTGATTTCCCAAAGCTTTGTGGAAGCCGCTGTGTTTTGCGTAGTGGGGACTTTAATGGTGTCTCTTCTCCAATTTTCCTTTGGAACTCCTGCAACTCTTTTACTGAGTGCATGATCTTTTGCCGATGTTATTCTGTGTGTGTGTTTTGTATATGAGTGTGTTCCAAACTGCATCCAAGTGTGTGAATTGTGACAACTTTCCCTCCAATCCTATTGAGTATCCGTGATGCTCGGTTTATTTCTACCCCTTTTCTCAGTAAAGTATCCCCATCAGCACCAGTCCAGATACTAGTCATCTGTTGTTGCTGCTGTTGCACCCTGTGCTCGCTCTTTTCAAAGCATGAGGCAGGCTGTCCAAATGAAATGCAAGTAAGCAGGTGGAAGGGAGAGTGTATGAGATGTTTTCTGATTTTACTCTTTGATTCTTCACAGCATGCAATCCAGTTCCATTTCTCTGTTTACCTTGAAGAGGGCAGCTGCCCTTCTCCTTTGCAAGGGACAAGGTACACATTATGTTAGCCATGCAGATGTGCCTTTGAGTGCAGAAGTGTGTTTTGTTGTTTTTACATAAATGGCCAGAATGGGAGCTCAGATCTGGGTTGGAACCCTAGCACAGGAAGGGTAAGGGGCTCTAATCTCTTTCCCCACCAGCTGTGGTTTCAGTCCATATGGAGGGCCCTACATCTGTGATTTGCACAGGGGGATAATAACATTGGAGTAATAACTGCCAACCTAGCAGTTCGAAAGCACACCAGTGCAAGTAGATAAATAGGTACCACTCCGGTGGGAAGGTAAACAGCGTTTCTGTGCGCTGCTCTGGTTCTCCAGAAGCGGCTTAGTCATGCTGGCCACATGTACGCCAGCTCCCTTGGCCAATAAAACGAGATGAGCGCTGCAACCCCGGAGTCGGCCACGACTGGACCTAATGGTCAGGGGTCCCTTTACCTTTACCTAATAACTGTAAGTTTTTCCAAATCAATGTTGCAGGCATGAAGAGGAGGAGGAATTTGAACTAGGATTATAGTTGTGTGCGGAGCCGAAATCCTTTCTACCCCAAATGCAAGAATGCAGGTCTGAATTGCTTTTCCGCAGACCCTGAGGCAGTTTGTATGTAAAAGTGAAAACCAAAGCCCTGCCCTTAAAAGTGTACCTACTAAAGCTGCTTGAGGATTTTGATTTCTACGCAAACTGACCTGATATTCATCTCCCGGAATAACACACAGATTGGAATGTTACTATCCTTTGGATTTTGCAGTTCTCTGAATTTTGTGGTGCATTTCTTATCTAAAGAAATGCTCCAAAAGGCTTTACAAGTTGTGTATTTTAGAATAAAATACATGTAGAAATGTGTCTATTGAGATAAGATGCATATTTAAATATATATTTTATGTGATTTAATATGTATTTAAATACAAATTTTCATGCATTTTTTTTAAAAGGAAAAGAATTTAGAAACAGGATGGGATGGATTTATGAATAAAAATGTGCAAGATTACCATGGAACAAAAATAGACAAACCTGTCCACCCCAACAGCCATGTAGCTAACATAATGTGCAGTTTGGCTCTTAGTCCTTGCATAGGAAGTGCAGGGAATTTTTGGCACTCTAGATGTTGCTGAACTACAACTTTC
This sequence comes from Podarcis liolepis, assembly GCF_965112155.1. Taxonomy (NCBI): domain Eukaryota; kingdom Metazoa; phylum Chordata; class Lepidosauria; order Squamata; family Lacertidae; genus Podarcis; species Podarcis liolepis. The sequence continues at coordinate 51,323,825 of NC_139561.1, read as the reverse complement.
ATCAACTCCAGCAGACACGGTCTGTGGCCAGGGATGATGGGACTTGCAGTTCAACAACATTTGCAGGGCCCAAGTTTCCCTTCACCTGTTGCATAGGGAGATCTTGTTTCATTGTCTGATAGGAACTAGTTGCTGTCCAAGCACCTGACTTCCAGCCATGAACACAGGTTGGTGGTGGTGGAGTGTGGGGTGGAGAAGCATCTATCTTCCGCCTTACTCTTGTGCATCTAGTTGTTCATTTGAACACCTATCTGAGATAACAATTGCCCCTTTTTTGCAGTGTCTGTGTGTGTGTTTATTTGCATAATACCTTCAATATGTTTGGTGTTTTCAATTGTACAAAAATAGGTCTCTGCCCTGAGGAGCTTACAATTTGTAATTCAACACAGGTCAGATAAGTGAGGAAAAGAAGGGAGATGGAGGGAAAGAGGGACAGAAAATGCATTTATACCATCAAACTTCAATGCATATTCACAATTTCTGCTTTGTAAAGCACAGAACCATGTGAAGGGAAAAGAAGTGATAACGGGGAACAAGAAGCATGAGGACCAGTCCCTTGCACACACCTTCAGTTATTGCAGTGGGGTATCTCTGTGGCCAGCTCTGCTGAGTTACGATGCACTCAGGACATTTGGAGGTGGGTGGGGTTTATATCCTTATCTGCGGGTGATGTTTAATATCCTTGGACAAATGCACTCTTCCTTAACTTGTACTCCTCTGCATTTCTTACCTGACATGTCTGGGTTCTGTGGACAAGACTGAGCCCCATTAAATAAAATGGGTTTGTTTGTTTTGCTTTTGTTATTGGGGTAGAGGGTTCTAAACTTCAGTTTGTGACTTAGGGATGCTTCCTGGGACATAGCACAAGACCCTCTGATCTAGCATGCACATTGTTTTCAACCCCTTCTCTTTTTAAATTCATGTTGTTTGTGCCTTCCTTTCTCTGCACACTTTAGGATCAGAAATGCATGTGGATTGTGGGGGTTTTTTGGGGGTGGTGGTGGTGAGTGGCCTCACAATGAATTAGCTTTTCCAATTACCAATATCCCTGTATGTGCCTTGAATTATGCAATCTCTTACATTACTTAGGAATGCTGGCTGCCCTGCTCCTTTACTTGGTCAGTAAGATGCTACGTTTATATACAATACCATTGCTTTCTTACATTCCCCTAAACAAAATGGAATTACAATTATATTTGCCAGCAGGTTAATGGCATAGCAAAAATCTTGATGGTATGTTTAAAAGGACTTGCTTTGGAGCAGTGAGTTGACAGGTTGTGATTGGGGAGACATAATAGAAGTGGGTGGGCTTGCTGTCCTTATGCTTCAATGTATGCTGCCCCATTGTAGATACCCCATGCTTACAACAGGATATGCTGAGAAAAGACCAGGGTGGGGCACCTGATGCCTGGGGGCCATATGTGGCCCTCCAGGCATCTCTCTATGGCCCTTGGAACTCTCCCCAGGCCACTAGCCCTGCATGTTTTCATTTGGCTGGAAGATGCTCTCAAACTCTGATGCCTCTGGCTTCCCTAGAAGGAGGCTAAAGAGTGTGTGAGAGTGTGTGTAGAAACTAGCCTATTGTCCATAATTGTTGCTCCACCCACTTCTGCCTCTGACCCCGCCCACCACTGGCACCTGGCGCTCAGAAAGCTGCTCAAAAGGGAATGACCCTGGGCTGATAAGGTTCTCTACCCTGGCTGTATAGAGTGCTGGAATATTGACATAACTCAATTATCTCCTGTGAAGCGGTAATGTGTCATCTCACAGTAAAAATGTGAAAGAAATAAATGGTACGGAAGCAGCAGAGAATGTGCATTGCAGTTCACAGATGTTCACATATCATTGATTCAGGCTTGCAAAGAAGTCAATAAAAACTATTAACTATTCCTCCTGCCTTAGTATACTTATGGTGTAGTAAAGTGGATATGAGTGTTGATGCTTGGAACAGAGAGATTTGGGTTGCTAGCCCCACACTGCTGTCAACTTCAATAGGAGTCCCGGGGCCAGTCACCATCTCTCAGCATAAGCACAGTAGCAGAGTTTGGGCGATCCCAGCGCTTGGCTCAGATGTGCAAGCAGTTCTGTCTTCCATCCTTTGTGCAACCTGATAAACAAGCCAGGAAGTCTTAAGTGAACAGTAGTTTCCTGGTTTCACCAAAACCAAGAAACCACTGTCAGTAGCTTCACACCAAGCCTGGATATAAAGCCATGGCTTGACATTGGCTTCTTATCCTGCCTCGTTCCAAAGCTGTTAACTGTAATACCCCTTTCAGAAAAAAACTGGAAACAGTAGTTTCCACAGGAGAAATGGAGGTGTCATGTGCATTGCCACAATGCCTGTTCATATTTTGGATTGAGTCAAGATACCCTCATTCTTACCAGCTCAGTATATAATATATTTATGGAAGATTGGTGGTCTGAAGTCATGTTTGGTTTTTGGAGAGAGGGAACCTCTCTCCCAGCTGAGAAAGTGTTTCTGTGCCTGATTACCCACAGGTGATTCTCATGTCCATTTAGTACATGATTACTAGGAAGTACAGGTGTGCCTCCACAGCAGAAGGAGATGGTAGAGTTTTGAGCTGTTTGAAAGGGCTGCACTACTCCCTGTGTGAAAAGCACCCTGCAAGTAGAAGACTAGCAAAAAAGTGAGTGATAGAAGTGTTTTTCTGATATACTAGCTTTGTTGTGCCTTTTGTTGTTAATTTCCAGGGAAGGAGCCACCATTTATGTTTCCTACAGGGTCTTTGATACAACACTGCTGCATAGGATCTTGGGGAATTAAAGCAATGGCTTGCAGGCTTAGTTCACTGACATGGCAGGGTGGGCAAAGTAGGTATTCTGTCCCGCCCACTATGCCAATGAACTATGCCTACAAGCCACCGTTTTTAATTTCCTACAATCCTATGGAGCAGCGTTCTATCAAAGACACTGTAGGTGCTGGTGGGTCTGGGTGGGCCCTCAACAGTTGCCTCAGGACACTGGGTGGTGATGCCAAGCCTGACTACTTAGGCCAGATACGGGGAACATGATGGTGCTGAAGTACAACTCCCATTAGCCCCAGCAAGCACAGCCAAGAATGTTGGGAGTTGTAATTCAGCAATTTCTGGAGGGCCAAAGATTCCCTGCACCTGCCCTAAGTGTGTGTGTGTGCATGTGTAGCTGAGTTTTATGTCCAGTGGAACTGTGTTTAGGACTGTGGGCTTTGTCATTAGCAGAATGAGCATTTGTTTGAATGCACCTGATCTGCAGTAAAGCGTTTGTACTTTGCAGCTGGGGCTGCACAGTGATTCATGCTAGAAGAAAAGTGTGCAGTCTCAGTGCTCTTGCTCTGCTGCAATTAAATCTTTTTATTTAGCTTATTTTCAGTTCTCTGGTGTTTTGTCTTCGGGGAGCGAGAATCTGTAGAGTTAATGTGCACAGGCCTAACCTCTGGCTTTACAAAAACCAAACCTTCTGGGGACGAAAAAGAGAACCGAATCATTTCACTTCCTCCTAAATCCTGGATTTAGCAATTGCTGACCGATTGGTGTTGCAAAAGAGATTAGCACAAAAAACCGTGTAACTTTGAAACAAACAGATATTGGACTGAGGAAGAGTTAATGAACTTATGTGGTGAGGTTCAGATTGTGCTGACCCCTATGGTAATATTTCATATAAGGTTACTGTTGGGAGAGAAATCAAATTTCAGCTGTGAATATGATTGACAGGTGGAAGCGAGGGAGAGAGAGACATCTGGTCAGATGGGGAATTTGGGAAAGAGAAGGACAAGTGGGGGAAGTGTCGGTGTAATATTAGGAATAATAAGCGTAGATATGAAAAGCCCAATACTTATACTCTCCAGAGGCATGCTTAACTTTATTCTTAAACTACCAGTCTTGAACTTGTCCGACTAAACTGCCATAAAAAAAGAAAAAAAGGATGGAGTTGGATGGCCATGTTGCTTATTTTGTGTCTAATTTGACTTTGCTGGAAAAAGAAAACTGTGTCTCTTTGAGTAAGTAATGGCTGGCACGAAGCATCGAAAGATGAAAGATGAGCAAGGCAGTAAAAACCACTGGTTTTTAGCTGGAAAATATGAATGAAGCAAAATCAACCTTTCCTCTGTTTCATGAATGATATGTAGTGCATTGGAGACTCAGTGAGAGAGGGAGAATTTAATGCAGAGGTTGCAAAATAAATAATAGTAGTAAATATTTAGTCCGTCCCTGGTTCTATGATTGATTTATCTCTCCATTGTATGGAGTATTTTTGGAATTTGAAGGTCCGTAGATAATTAATAAATATGAACCTAACTGTAATATTGGTTTGGATTATATTGGCATGTTAATTGTAATTGGTACGGGCTAATTTCATACCTCCCCACCTCCTGGATTTTATTTTTAACCAAAGAGATACTATCTATGTGGGAAAGTGAACTGGTATTTTGGAATTCTGTATGTGTAGCGTGGATGTTGGACTGGGAAGAATAGTGGCAAGAGACTTAATCCTCTCCTAATGTTCCAGTTTCCTTTTTAAAAATGCAGGATTTTTATAGTTCATTTATGAATTAAAAAATACAAAAAATACAGAGAATATGTACAGAAAGATCATATTAATTAGGAAAAGTTTGTTCTGGAAACCTATTTCTTATGTAGAGGCATCTCTTTAATCTGTAATCTAATTTATTTAAAAAACCTTTTAGCTTTATGTGTGTCTATAATGCTGTTTCATTCCCCTCCTTTATCTTTTAGATATCTCTGAAATCTTTTGGATTTCAAAATGTCTGAAATCATTTGGTATCTATGAAATCTATATTCTATGGAGGTAGATTTCCAAAGAAAGAATGAACATGAGAGTCCGAGTAGAACTGAGGTACTACAAGCTTTTAGGATTGGTTATAGAGATAAAGTAAATCTCATTCCTAAACTTGAATTTCACCCCTCAGTATTATTTTCAATATAATTTTGCATCTTAATCTATTTTAGTTTTTCATTTGTGGGATTTTAGTTTGTAATAAAGTACACATTTCATCATTTATTATGAAAATTATTGTGCCAAAATATACTTTAAAATGAAAATGAACCTATCTAGAAATTAATACTTTACATAGTGTTATTCTAGCTTATGTCTACTCAGAAGCAAGTCCCATTGAATTCAATGGGGCTTATTCCAAGGTAAATGGGATTGGAATCGCTGCCTTTGGCAAGCAGCTGCAAGTGTCAATTTAAGCAGTGTGTAGGTTTCTTTTAGTATAAAAGCAACGCCTCTTTGGCATCTGTAAGGAATTTAAGATTATAGACTCAGTGTTCTCTTTGTGCTCCATATTTTTAAAGCTTTTTAAAGCTCTCACATACTCCAAAATGTATAGGGTCACATAAGCATCAGACACGCATATTAGTCTGTGTGCATATGTATAATTGCCGAAATCCAGTGGTTTTTTTCTTAGTAGGTGTCGCAGCACTGTAAAGTGTTGTGCATAGTGCACAAATGATGAGATCAAACCCCGTACTAGGTGGGTCTTATTGGAAGTCTGTGCAGAATTCTACCAAGCACAGGTGTATAGAGGAATCCCATGCAGTTTCAGAATGGATTTTTGTAGTTTCACTTCTGTGTTATCATGTTGTTGTGCATGCCAAGGTAGATGTAACACACAGAATCAGAGTGGCTGCTGACTGTACTATGCTGTTGCAATGCATATACATCCAGTTTTTATGTATGTATTTACCTACTTACATATTGTGTGACTACACGTCCACTTTGGAACCCCTGGCCCACCCATATTAGTCAGGTGCCTTCACTGCATTGTTTTTGGCATCTGCTAAAAAAGCTTTTTTCGTCCCAGCAAGCCTACTCAGGCATGTAATTTTAGCACACAAAGTAAGTATAACTGTTTTAAAATTATTGATTTAATTTTATATCCTAAGATGCTTATGTATTTTGTTTTTTATTGGTGTTTTGAATGGATATTTTAGGCCGTCTATTGCAAACCACCTAGAAGTCTTTTGTTCTTGTAAGCATTTTGTGGAACAAATAAACAATTGTCACTTTCTGTAAAAAATGTATCTAAGCAGCTTACAAACACAATACCAAGCATGTTGTCAATCATTAAAACTAAATATGCAGAAAGATTTCTAAAGGCCTTCATCCAACAAATGAATCCTACCCAACCTTACTAAAAGAACATGACCACAAGCAGGCCATAAATACAGCAGTATGATATAAGTAAAAGACTAAACAACATCAACCCAGGTCTGCTGGAATGGCTTAGCCTGGTGCCTAAAACCTCATAGAATTGGTGCCAGGTGTATTTCCATGGGTAAAGCATTTCACTTTGTTGAATGTTCTGCTCAGTTGGTAGAGCATGAGACTCTGAATCTTAGGGCTGTGGGTTCGAGCCTCACACTGGTCAAAATATTCCTGCTATTGTAGGGGGTTGGACTAGATGACCCTTGTGATCCCTTTCAGTTCTATAATTCTATGATTCTACTATAGTACATGATACTGTGCCTATATTTCATGGCTCAGGTTTGAGAGGGTCCTTGGTAGAATGCCAGCAGGCTCCCCCGCTGAACCACCATTAAAACTGCCCACATTGCCCTAGAGCAGGAGTGGGGAACCATTTTCACCTTGAGGGCCACATTTCCTTATGGACAACCTTCCAGAGGCCACATACCATTGCTGAGTATGTCCAGCCACAAACCACTCTCCAACTGCCTTCCAGGCAAAGCAGAAGGTATACAAGGGCACTCCTGGCAGGTAAAATAACTGGAAGAGGGCACAGAGGAAAGCCACTTAGGGACGTGGCTTGAGTGTGTGTCACCTGGGCAAAGTATCAAGGGCCAGATAGAGATGCTTAGAGGACCACATTTGGCCCCTGGCCTGCCCTAGAGCATTGCCACCTTGGGAGCATTGTGGGAAATGAGAATGGCCACGGGAACCAGCCGCTTTGTGAAAGGAGCCCAAGGCAGCCCTCAGCTGTAGGTCCTGTGCTAGGGTCTAGTCATGGTGCCCAATAATTGAATCGTTGTGAGTGGCTTTGGACATTAATTTTATTATTATATCTGGATCCTACATAATTTTCTTTTCTGTGTCTCCCTTTGGCTTACTCTGAAAATGAAAAGCCTTTGATTCAGAACATAACTGGTGGTTTTCCACACTGCCCTGGCCAAATTAGGACAACTGGCAATCCACATTTATTGACCAATAAGCTGGGTTTCTACATGGAAGGTTTTAAGTCAACATGACCCCTTTCTCTCCCTTTTACTATCTGTCTCAGGACTAGGCAATGAATTACTGAAACTGGCACAGGTAAAAATGAATTTCTTCCGCAAATGAAATGTGATTGGATTTTCTTTTTAGTGAGCTGGCAACCGGAAACTGATTTGGTAACACATCTCAGGTACACTATGGGAATGAAGGTAAAGCACTTTGACGTCACATAGTGAAAGCTATTACATAAATTAAATTTGTCATTCTTCTGTTTGTTTTATCTTGCTCTTGTGACCTAATGTTGTCACCGTGTGTGTATGTTAGGTGGGTGGGGTGGCAGATGCTGGTCTGCTTCCCAGAGCGAGCTGACAATAGTCCTGTCTTGCTTGTGCACAGTGATGTGGCTTTTCCAGGAAGATTGATAAGAATGCAAGGCGAGCCTTAAATAGTGCAACCTAGTGGATTGCTAGCTGCCTCTGAATTTGGCAGTAGCTTGGCACAAAGCAGGGATGAGGTGACAAGAGGGTACTCAGAATCCCCTTGCCGTACTTAAATCAAAATAGCTAACACCAACCAAAGTGCCCCCAGCTCGGGACCTGGGTGAGCATGTGGAGATCTTTGCCTGTGAAATGGATGCAGCAGCCTAAATGTCCCATTCCGTGTATATACAGGCAACTGAATCTTATTTCAATACAGTATGGCCGTATCTTGTGCTGGAGTTACATTCTGGGGATGGCAAGTATGCCACATAAATACATGTGTCCAAACCACCCCCCTCATGATCTTCCTTTGCTTCCAAGCAAGGCTCTCTGCCTTGCTTTCGGGGGCTCTGGGACCCTCTCAAACAGGATCTGGGAGGCTTTTGCGAGATCTCACAGGGCCATCCAAGTTCCCACGAGAGCCTCCCGGAGTCTGGTAAATGAAGCAGAGAGCTTCTAAGCTCTCTACCTCACATACAATTAATTTGCCAAATTTAAACTGGTCAGCTTTCTTTTCTGTCTTTTTAAATAATATTTTATAACAACTTTTCATAATACATTACAATTAAAAAAACCACACCTAATCTAAACCAAAATAAAAGCAAACGAAAGAAAGAAGAAAGAATAATGCAAAGTCCTCTCAGGTAAATCTTAAATCTTATCTTGCACATAAGCAGGTGGATTCTCCCAGCATTCACCTGGTAAGATGCGATCGAACTGTACCGCTGACCTGACGACATCATCTACTTTGCTTGATAGAGGCAGGCTACCTTAGGGCAGGCCGCACAGCACACTCAAAGCTCTGTCCTCCAGTGCCTCACTGCAATTTCCTGCCCCTCTCCCCCAGTATATGCTGCCTGAGGTGGCGCTCTCACTCAACCAAATGGTAGAGCCGGTCCTTGGACGTTTGCAGGCCTTGGTTTGCCCTTGAGGGCTCTGGACATTTCCCTCTCATGTTTGAGTAATGTCCTCTCCTCCTCCTTTGCTGTGGACAAATTTAGATCTTCCAAGTTCTCTGGATAACTTGCCTATTGTTTCATTGTAAATTATGCTGGAGAGAACAGGACGGTTAATAATGCTTTCAGTAACCACAGAGTTCAGTTAAATCATCTCCCTTCCTTTCATACAATAGTTGGGCTTTTCTCTGTTCCCCACTGCTGTGCTCATTCAGTCATACCTTTTGACTGTTTTTTTTCTTTTCTTGTATTTTGGCCTTGTGCTAAAAATATAACCTGACATCCAGCATCTCCCCCCCCCCAAAAAAAACCACTCACCCAGCTAAAAAGGTGCCCCTCTTATTCCTGGACTATAATGTCAGTTCCACCAGATCAAAGGCTGGGAACATAAAAGTCAAGATCTATTATTTATTTCGCAGTTTGCGTCAATGATGCTTTTTGCTTTCTCGTGATACTTGCTGATGTTTTTAATGCTGCGTGTGCTCCTCGAAAGCATTTGTCCCCTACAGACAATATACATATTAATGTAACCTATCAGTGCTTAACAAGCTTGGAGGAACCTTGCACATACCAGATAGGTTTATTTTCAAAAGGTTAGATTTTCAAGAAGAGCAAGATGGCCATCCCATTTTGAGTTGGTGATTATCTTGGCCTAAACACAAGAAATATTTGAGGTAGGGTTGAGATGCAGCCCAGTTTCTTTGCAGGATGGGAGACTACATCTACCCATCTGGTAATCTGCATTTTTGTAGATTATATAGTCTGAGAGTTAGGAAAGAATACCATGAAATTCATTTAAATTAAATAAAAAATCTGGTTCCCTGTATTGTTAATTGAACAGTTGTTTTTTAATTTGTTATAAATGGTGTGCCATAGTCTGACCACACCAGCACCATACATTTAAAACACACTTTAAGCACATGGCTCCCCCCCAAGAACCCTGGGAACTGTAGTCCCCCCCCCACAGAGCTATAATTCCCAGAACCCTCAACAAACTATTCTTCCCATGATTCTTTGGGGGAAGCCGTGTGCTTTAAATTGAGAGCATGGATGTGACCTAAATAAACCTCTCATTAGATCATCAGCAATTTGTAGTCCCTTGAAATTTTATTTGCAACCTTTTCAGCCTGTGACTTTTTCACATTTGCTGCTTCCTCGTGAAGACTCAGCAGAGGCCACCTCTGGCAGCAGTTTGTCACATCTGCAGCAGGGCTTGTTTCACCCAAGGGCCAAATTCTCTTCTGGTACCAGTGGTAGCTCAGGGCAAAAACAGGTGGAGCAGTATACAGTATATGAATGCCATCTTTTATTGTGTATTCAATGGGAGTCTTGAATGATTTTCAGAAAGGTATCCCTCCCCTCGCTGATTAAATGGAGTGATACTTTTTTTTAAAAAAAAAAACCCACACCCAAACTATTTGTTTATTTTAAAAAATACAAATGCAAATTACAGATGCATTCCCCATTATTTATTGCAGATTATGGGTAGTCTCCCCTATAATGGCACTTGAGGTAACTCAGGCACACGTCTGATCCCCGCTCTGGGTTTTATCCTGACAACAACCCTGTGAAGTAGGTTAAGCTAAGAGAAAGTGGATGCCTCAAGGTCACCCTAGTGGCTGAGAGGGGATTTGAACCCTGGTCTCTCGGGTCCTAGTCCAACTCCTAATCCCAAATGCTGAATCTGGGCCCAACTGTGTCCTGTTTTGTGTTAGGAGGGTTCTGGGAGAAAAGACCTTAGGAACATAGAAAGCTGTCTTATACTGAGCCCTCCTAGCTCTGGCAGTGGTTTCCTAAGGGGTCTCTCCTAGCCCTTCCTTGACATGGTAGGTAGGTTTTGCCTGCAAAATAGATGCTCTACCACTGAGTTTACAGCCCTTCCCTTTCGATAGATTTGTGTTTGTAAAGCTTCCCTGTCAAATGCGTACTCCAGTCAAGGAACCATTGGAGGGTGCCCAGATTCTTGTTGAGCTGAGGGGATTAATTTGCCCTCACCTTTTGAGCTCAGCTATTTGAGGGGAACACACGGCTTTTACTGTTTCCTTTAAAATGTAATTGGGATCAGGTTGATTACGCCTCTTCTTGTCTCTGACACCCCCTCCTTCTTCTTTGCTCCTTTGGGGACACTCCTGAAGAGCCTTTTACAATCAATGGTTGACCTCGTTAAGCAAAACCATAAAAGTGATTTCAGAGTTTGCATTGTTAAATAAGAGCGCACCCGAGAATAGCATGAAATTTGCAGCGGATCTAACCAAACAGAGCTAACAAGCAGGGCTATGTGTATTCCATACAATTCTATGCATATATATATTCCTCAGTGTTTCAAAATCCTGAATAAAATACCATCTTTTTCCTGCAATCAACCACAGTGGTGGTAGTTTATTTTCATATGCAAAATTAAGTATTCATTTATTAAACTCATTTATGCAACCATGTTATTTTTATGTTTTTATTTTTAGCTCAGTCTCCTCTCTGGGAATTATTCTTGCTTTTGACTCCCGTTCTCTCTCCAGATCCCCCCTCCCTCCCAACAAGGCAGTTCATTTAGAAAGAAATGTTTATGAGAAGAGCTTGTCAGTTGGCATTTTTACTGGTGCCCTAACCCAAAGGTAAAATATAAAGGCATGTCTTTTCCATGCTGGGTTGTTGTTACTAGAAGGGGTTCCTCCCTTGTTAGCTTGATAAATAATTTTACTAGCTAGAACCTGCTGAAATTTTATGCCGGCTGTCTATTTTCTACTTGCTGCAAATAAATCCCAGCACTTGGAGGGCTCTAAAACTCCAAACACATGGCAGCTCCTTATTTGGGTCCTGGTTGACTAAAATATTCATATATTTTTTTACTTTATTTTTTAGTTTATCTCAGAGGAGTATAGGAGGTTGTCCTATGCCAAGTTAGACCATTGGTGCATTTTTCTTGTTACTGTTACCATAGCCTGGCAGCAGCTCTTGGGGTTTAAAACAGGGGTCTCTCATGGAAATGGGACCTTTTGCGTGCAACGATTTAGGACTACACACGTAACACAGTGAGGTGGTTGATTGCTGAAGGTGCTGGAATGGACTTTACCACTTCAGAATGCAGGGAGGGTGGGTGAGGATGTCACATTTTTGAGGAAAACCCAGTTTAAAGAAATCCTGCATGCCAGGAATGACAGGAAGGTCCTTGAGTCATTTTTGTTTTTAACCCCCACCCCATCCCCAGTTGTGTTGCTATTCTATTTTCAAGGAGTGTTTTAACGTAGGGGAGCATCAAAAAAGTAACCGCCTCGGTCTGCAGTGTTGCAGCCCATTCTTCCAGCCCTCTCCTTTTCCTGCTGTATGTGTGAGTCTAGGCCTATGCTTGTTTATTTTGATCATTTATATACCACGTAGAACCACAATTTCTAAGCAATGATCAACAAGGATACAATAGACATTATATATAAATAAATAGAATATAATGCTTGAAACATACATCTTACACAAATATATATATATATATATATATATATATATATATATATATATGCTTTATTCTTTTCTGCTACTGTTGATTTTAATATTTTTGGAGTATTTGGAGTGGTTTGCCAACATTTCAATTTCCCCATAATTCCCTCGTTATACCTTAATTCTGAAGTATAATTTGGAGTCTTCAGCCTCAGTTTATGTGGCCAACAGTGTCTGCTACATTCTTATTCCAGTCAGAGTCTTTTCACTGTTATCCTGGCCTTTAAAAGTTCCCCCACTCACCATCCTTTTGGAAGGGGCCATGGTTTATTTGTAGCCTGTTTTTTGTTTTGTTTGTTTTGTTTAAATGGCAGGCTTCTGCCTTGGGTGTATAGCACACTAAAATCGGAAATAAATTACTTTCACTTCTTTTCAGAAAGTAGCTGCATTGGTTTAATGTACTTAAAAACAAACCCAAGGGTATAAAATTAGTGAGATTTTGTTTGTGGGTAGACCTACGTATGTTTGGGAATTCTGAGGTAGCCATCATGAGAACTTGAACCTAGGCAGTCATAATTCCAGATTAGTTAAAACTAGAACATTTCTTTGTCTGGTTCCACCAACCATCAGCTCAGGATCCATCTGAAGCCCCTGGACGGATTACTTCCCAGGGCACTTGGTACCCAACAGCAAAAGAAAAAGTTACCCACCTCTGTTCCTGGGTGTTATGGTAAATTTAAATTTTAAAATTTAAATTTAAAATGTCTGCTCCCAACCCCTTCAGAGAGCCCAATACAAGTGTAGGCGGTGGCCTGTGCTGCTGCTTCAGCAGATCTTGTGATGACGCCAGGCCTGAGGTTACGCTGCAACATTTGACAGAAGAAGAAGAAGAAGAAGAAGAAGAAGAAGAAGAAGAGGAGGAGGAGGAGGAGGAGGAGGAGGAGGAGGAGTTTGGATTTGATATCCTGCCTTTCACCTCCCCTTAAGGAGTCTCAAAGCGGCTCACAATCTCCTTTCCCTTCCTCCTCCACAACAAACACTCTGTGAGGTGAGTGAGGCTGAGAGACTTCAAAGAAGTGTGACTAGCCCAAGGTCACCCAGCAGCTGCATGTGGAGGAGCGGAGACGCGAACCCGGTTCCCCAGATTACGAGACTACCGCTCTTAACCACTACACCACACTGGCTCTCAAGTAAAACAAGCATGTTTTCATGTACTTACAACACCCCCATTCTCCCATCAAGGATCACTTGATCACTCCACAACCCACCCCAGTGAAGGCTGGTCCATTTGGGCTAATGGGAAATTGCCCTCCCTCCCTGCCTGCCTTCCTCCCTCTTCAAAGGCACAGTCTCTAGGCTTCCTCTTCCTTAGCCTCAGCTTTGCCTTGGTAGAACTCAGCAGGATGGAGGATGGGAGCAAAAGTAGAATTGGTTGGCTCTGCTCCCCCTAACATTGGTCTCCCTTCCTCCCAACCTACCAGTCCCATTGGACACCAAGAGGGTCATGGGGGTAGGGGCAGCCAGGTATACTTGCCCAAGACCTTGGAGAACTAAGGTGGGCTGTCTCCCCCCCCCCCCAGGACTGGCTGCTTTTTTGTTTGAGTTATAACTTTATTCTAAAAAGACTCCCCCTTCCCCAGGTGTCAGACAAGCTCTACTCAGGCCTGGGCACCAGCCACCACTGCTCTCCCCCTGTATGTGGCATTGCCACCTTTTCTAACCATCCTTTGCTGCTGTCCCTTTGACTGGATTGGTCACACTTTGGAGCGGGGGGTGGGATCTGGTATGGGCATCTGAAATACACTGCAGATCATGCTGCTCTTTAAGGCACAGCTCCAGGGCTGTTGAAAAGTTGGCAACCCTAGTGTAGATATTCATTTACTCTGAATCTAGGCTGTCATGCCCTGCTTTATAGAGCAGGGTGTGTTACTTAACTGGCTGCAGCACTTTGCATTTTACAGTTCGTTTACTAATACTGTACTGTGGAAGGAAAGTGAATCCTAGAAACAGTCTTAAAAAGGCATTTGTCTAAAGGAAAAATATTAATCAGGGGCAGGAATACACTGCAAGCAGGAAAGAGGGATTCTGGCAATTAGGGGCCGTTGAAGGTCATTCTTCTTCCACAATCTCTGCCTTGTTTATTTAGTAACAAGTAGCTTGGGGTTAAGGATGGGCAGATCTCCACTTTAGGCTATTCTCAGTTTCTCATTTTTTCTAGCCATGGTTTGCCACATTTCCACAGCAGCTTGTGTTATTTTTTAAAAGTCCTCACAAAATTCACCATGATTTGAGTGTGCATCTCTCCTAATTTACCAATTTTGCCTGATATTCATTTTTGCAAGCCATTTCCCTTAATAATAATAATAATAATAATTAATAATAATAATATCTTTATTGTCATTGCCCCCTTCGGGGACAACGAAATTACTTGACTGCTCCATAAAAACACTAATTAAACAATACAGTATAATACAGCAAGGGAGATTAGATGACTTTCAAAGTCTGGGCTTCCCATTCAGGGCCGAGATCGCTCTGGAGAAGAAGCTGTTCTTAAGACGGCTCGTTCTTGTCTTCATCGTCCTGTATCTCCGTCCCGACGGCAAGAGCTCGAAGAGACAGTGACCAGGATGCGATGGATCTTTTACTATGTCCAGTGCCTTCCTATGGCACCTTATGGCATAAATCTGCTAAGGTGGAGAGTGGGCAGCCAACAATGCTCTCTGCTGCCTTAACAACCCTGCACAACCCCATCCTGTCCTGGATAGTCCCACCAGTCTGTTCACTGTATGCTCTTTTTCCAAAAATGCAAATTTATGTACATCTCTTTTGGTTGGGGAACTGTATCACAAAATTCAAAGAAGCACAAATTTTGAAAAATAGCTCTTTTGCAGCTTGGATATCGTTTTGAGAAGTGTGAAGCAGGTTGTTTTGCATTAAAATGAGAACCAAAATTGAATCTCTCCCCCATCCCTAAATCCTAGTCGCATGCACACAGCAAGGCTTTTGTTTTGTTTTTTACAAATGCAATTAGAGAAGCAGCCAAATGACAGCTGTTGGAAGTGTTAAATTAGGCCAAGGACTCCAAGTAGCAAAGTTTGGTTATATTACATAATTTATTGGAACGCAGCATAGCTGTGTTAGAAAGTGGAATGACTGATAGGGAACAAAAGGCTGTGTTTGTATTCTAAGGAAACATTCGTGACTTCAAGGTGGGGGCGAGCAATTGGCAGGTAGAAAGGGGTGGCTCTCTAAAATATATGCTATTATAGAGAAGTTTCCAGATGTGCTCTCCCAAACCGACATTCCCAACATGTCTCAGCGATATCTACACTGCCTTGGTCATGACCACAGAATGGAAGATGGAAGGACGTGCTGGCTGGCAACATAAATCCCACTGTGTGGGAATCCCTTGCAGATGACTTCAGAGCCTGGAGACAATCAGTCAGGTCCTACATCCATAGCAGTGACTAGAGGAGGAATGACCGCTGGGCAGAGCACAGAGAGATTTAGGGAAATGTGGCCACTTCAACTACACTGAGCTGAGAGAGCGCCGCAACAATGGAAAGCAAGAGGTGTGGGGCACCGAATTAGGGCATCACACAGGGCACCACTGAAATGTTAAGGCAGAAAGCCTGCCAGTCCTGAAGTTTCCCAAGTGGGTCTTAGAATAGATGCTATTTCCTTGCCTTCCTCACATGGTTGATGTAAGGATCAATTCAATCCTGTTCTGAGATCCTTGAAACCAGGGGAAAATAATGCAATGAACAGTAGCCCTAGAAAATCCCCAGGGAACACCTGATGCTGTAGCATTACTTGGAGCTAAGCTAACCCACCAACCCATCACACAGGCCCTATTCCAGGATGCTCCATTACATTATCCTCTCCCCCATCAGAGTCTTTCATGGTTACTTGGCATGCTCAGCTATTTAAAAAATGGCCTATGGTGATAACATTTATTAAGGTTAGGAAAGGCTAACAGTCACATGTGCTTTTAGAAAAAGTGAGTATTTTTATAATTAGGGATGAAAGGATCTGTCAGTTTCAAGACTTTGTTTCTCATTTTTCCGGTACTTTGCAGTTCTACAGCAATTTGTGATTTAATTAAAAAAAAACAACCATGAAAATTCAACAGCATTTTTGTATGCAGTTTTGACTAATGTACATATTTTTACAATCAATTTCCCCACGTTTATGAACATTGGTTGAAGAACTGCATTACAAAATTTGGAAAAGTGCAAATTTTGCAGGCTGGTTGTGTTTCGGTTCTCATACTGGTTTGGAAAGTGTGAATTGGTTAGATTTGCCTTTAAATGCAAACTGAATTGAATTTATTCCCATCACTGTTCATAATCTACTTGCTCTCTGATTGCCCAGGATCCAGTAGGTCCTTTTTTTACTACACTGGGAGTAATTTGATATTTATATTTTATTATATGCAATTCATACTTACTTTTTATGTATTTGCTGTTTGGTTTTACTCACTTTGTAATGATAAAATTTAATTTTTAAAAGCTGTCTGTGTGTATATATATGTCCGCCAGTCAGCCAGCCATGCCAGCTTCCAGGATACTTTATTTCATCCCCTATCCCAACAATGGATAGTTAACATTCTCTGACCATGGAGCATGCTCAGTTCTTATTGGCCTGCTTGGTGGTCCACCCACTGCCCACACACTTCGGTTCAATAAGTATTTTTTAAAAAAATACTTCTGCAAACCTTGGAGTTACCCTGAGCTTGTTGGTACTTTCCTCTTCTGCATGGATGATGCCATTTTGTCTACATGAAGTTCCACGGTTGGATAATGAGTTTGCTATTAGTACAGGAGACAGATGGAAGCTCCATCTACCTAAATGCACTTTTGAATCCCAAAGATGGTGCTGCTTAGGTTCTGTCAGTCAGTCGAGTCACTCCAGGCGGCAGCATCATCCCCATTGAAGCCACCACGAGAGGCCTATTTGAGGGATCTTTGAACCCTTCAGGCGGCTACTTTGATGGTGCACTTAAGCCAGATATGGTGGTTGCCCATGCATGAATGATGGTGGTTCTAAAAGCCTAACCATCGTTGTGGTGTTCATAAGCTGTCATTCCCTGTAGTGACGATGACAGCTGGCAATGCGTGTGAACTCTTTGCTGATGACATCTATCCTTAAAAGAAGAGAGGGTTGGGGAAGGAGGGGGAGGAGAAGTTCTGGCATTCTGGGCTTATTTCCTCCATATGACTTCCACATTCTTTTTTTTGGGGGGGGGTGTCACAACTAAGACCTGGTGAAACACACAAACCCCCGTTCAATATTGTTTCAGCTCTGAATTTAATAGGTGGCTGTAGGTAAGCTGTTCTCCCTGTGCTTCAGGCCCCTACTTGCAAAGTGGGGCTAATAATTATACTGAACTTACAGGTTTGGAACGAAGCATCTTGAGCAGTCTAATGTGCTTATAAATGCTAAATATTCTGAGTATAGTGTACTGTACTGTTGCAAAACAGTGACAAAAACCCCAGCAAGAATCAGCTTGCTTGCTTGTTTATTTATTTAGGCAGACATTAAAAAGGGGTTTTCTCTTGTTATGTGTCTGCTTCTGTATCCCTTCCCCAAGCTGGATATATCCATGTCAGAAAATATGTAAATAGTTTTAGGTAAGCATGTCATTTCTTTATTCCATCACTATTTTTTTAATTGGAGAAGGAGCATATCATCATCTTATTATCGTGCACCCTCTAAATGGAGGTGGACAATCACAGGGTGATTGCAGATCAGTCTTTATTTGAGCACAAAGGTCAACACCATTTATTAAAGTTGTATATAATCACTTTTCCTATTTAACTGTCTCAAATCACCTCTGGCTGTATTATTCAATAATGAGAGGGGAAGAGACCTCTCAAGCGAAGGCATTATTCTAGAGAACTGAAGATAAGCTCTCTCTAAAGTTCCTATTAAAGCCACTTATGGAAAATGTTTTGTTTTACCAGGAGATGTGTACTAGCAATGGTGAAATTTGCAATATCGTCCACACTTCCGCTTGTCCCACCACTTTCCCCTAGGGAAATCTGCTCTTTACTACTGAATCGGAGCAAACATCAGTTTGGTTTTCTGTGGAACAGATCAAGCCAATGTGGACGATCCCTCAGTTGTCTTAAGATGGTTAGAGTTTCCCAAAAGTCTGAGGCTGGCACACATTAAGTAGGCTAGGCAGGAACATTTAGCAGAGGAGAGTGATCCAGTAGTCATACATTCTGCAGCATGAGAGAGAATGAAACTTCTGAAAAAATGCACCAGTCTTTGTGTGTGTTTGTTCACTATTGGAAGTACTATTACACCCCTAAAATGGCTACTCTAGCACTGTCACATGGAAGGCTGAGTAGTCCCTGCACTTAGGACCATAGGAAGAAGTTTATATCAGATTGCAGTATTAGTCCAGCACCGTGTTGACCCAGGGTGGTATTCAACCAACCTGTCCTGTCAGTGAAAGGATTTCCACTTGTGCAATAGGACTTTCCCTCCCTCTTCTCCCTTGTGCCCCCCCAAATCTGCTCCAGAGGCTTGGGAGATCCCCTGAAACAAATTTAGCAGGTGCGCAGGGGGAGAAGAGACTGTTCCTTTGTGCAAGCAGAAATCCTTGCACTGATGAAATGTTCACTTAGTGTTGTACTGGATTCCACCCTTGGACTGGCAATGGTTTTTTGGCTGTTGATGGAAAACAAGCCTGCCTGCCTTTGCCCTAAAGGAAAGTTTGGAACCTTTGGTGGTTCTGTGGCCAGGCGAATGTGGTTTGAAACTGAGATATCCTGCAAATATCCAACACGTTAAGTTGTCCTTTGCTGAATTGAGCAATTGGTCTTGTCACATCCAGGAAGATGGTACCAAAGCAGTGCAGTGGAGAGTTCTGTGTGTGTGTTTGCATGTTTGGTCGTTATGTGGGGGATTGTGGGTGAACCAGCAGTGAGTGTGTGGAGGTGATGTTTGAGTGACCCAGTGCCTCCAAACATCTAGCATCTTGGTACGCACAGAACCAGCGTGTGCAGGCTAGTTCTGGACTCCAAAATGGGAGAATTTCACATTTTTAGGATTTGTTATTGACTTTACTTATTGTGCTTGATGTGTAGCCATTTGATGGCATGTGTTCTTTTGGGAGGTGTAGTCAATTACTGACTATTTTTCAATGCCTTATTCTTGACAAATCAACATAGTTGCACTCTGATTTTGCATCTTGGGAGAAGGGGACCTGAACTAAGTCACTCCTGCTGTGACTTGAGCCAGGAGATGAAATTAGAGCTTCAGTAACATCATGGGTAAAATGTGTGTGTTACTCTCTTGGCTCCCTAAAGAAATCAGAGTACAGCAACTGGATTATGTTGAGAAATGGGGGTGGGGAGAAGCCATATTGTCGCCTTCTTGAGAGCCATTCATTTTGCTTTCCGGTATGATTAATGAATTAAAGATACAGTATATTTATTTTATAGCCTGATTATCTTTGTGTAATAAATCTAAACACCAGTGTCTGCCAATACAGAAAAGCTAGCATATTTTTTCTTCTCTTTTAAAAAGGACTACAAGCCAAGTCGAACTTCTTATCTTTCAAGTTAAAAAAAAGATATATTTTTGCCATTATATTATTGTTCCCCTCGAAATCCAAACCACAGAGAAATAAATTGTTCAAAGGGATAGCAGTAAAATGTTAAACTCTACAGAACGTTTTGCTTTTGCTATGCTTGCAAATGAGTGTCTCATTATTGAAATAGTATTCCACTGAGAGATAATTGAAGTAAAGCATTTACTTCACCTAATTTCCCCCTGATATTTATGTTTTATATTTTAAAATGGGAGACGGTGAAGAACAAAGAGATTGCATTTCCTTAAATATTTCCTACAAAGAGAACTATAGTGGACTTACAATGCCATCATATGCATGTCTACTTAGAATAAGTCTTGCACAATTAGATTTGTAGGATTTACTGCCAGGTAAGTCTGCATAGTATTGCAGCCTCAGAGTGGAGAGATCTACTTTCAGATGTATTTATAGTTATTTAATAGACTCATTTTCCAGAAAACAATGGCCTGGTTTTCATGTAATGCCAAGTCAAACCATAACTTAGTGCAACTGTGTACATTTGTGGAGAGAAGACTGTGGGCACTTTGCTTCTCGGATCCAGCCACTGCTGCAATGTTGTGAGCTATGTCATGGTTTGGCTTAGTGTGTTATGGTTTGTCTTGCTCTAGCGGTTTGTTCTTGGGTTACAGGAGGAGACAAAGCCCAAGCCCAAGTTCAGACAACACGCCAAGCCAAAATATAGCAGGAGCAAAACAGCTGCCATCTCCTCTTTGTGAGGAGGCGCCCAAATCATTTTGCTGCCTGAGACAAAGAACAATATGTCCCCACACCCCATTCAGCTCAATACTCGCAATGAGACAGTGATTTCTGCTCCTAGGGGAGAAGACTCAAGCAGGCCGTGGGATGCCCAACTCTGTCCTCCATCCAGGTCCAGCCCTGCCATTAGGCGGAGTGAGGCAGCAGCCTCAGGCAGCTCATTTTGGGGTGCCATGATTTGTGGTTGGTTTATTTAAAAAAAATGTTGCATTTTTACCACCAGGAAGTGGGAGAGGTTCTTGTGGGTGATTGCATTTCGTCTCAAGGTGTAAAATAACTTGGATACAACAGAAACTGAATGGGAGTGTGCCATTTGCTGCTCTGTCTCAGGCAGCAAAAGGTCTTGGGCAAGTCCTGCCTGTAAGACACAGTTGTTGGCTCATTGCTCCACCAGGCTGCTGCCCCCACCATCAGCATCTGCTACCTGAAGCGGCTGCCTCCATCTGCCTAATGCTAGGAATGCAAACTTGCTGATTCCCCCCCCCCCCCCGCAGTGACAGCTACTAGATAATAGGGCCTGTTCTGTCTACATTGGGACACTTGAAGCAAAGTTTGGTTTCTTGCCCCATCTCTGGTGTCTGTGTTTCTTCACATTGGAAAAGTCATTTTTTCTCTCTCCAGCACTGCAGGGAGAATGCGGGCAATCTGTTTATTTTTGAAACCTTTTCCCCTGCATTCAAATCCCTGGACTGTGTGACTCTTGGCTATTTTTTCCTTTCTTCTTTTAAGCCAATGTGATTCAAAGGATAACTCTTTTTCCCTTCGCTTTCTGAATATGAATTACTTCTTTCAAAAATGACACTACTTGGCACAATCAAGCGCATTTTTTAAAATAAAAAAAATCATATAAAAATCACTACAGATCTTGGGCCAGCTTTCAAGAGTTTGCTCCTTTCCCGGCTTACATTAGATCTTTTGAGATGGAGGTAACTGGGCATTTTTATTTTCCAGTGACAAGAAATATTCTGCAATCAGATAGGCATATTTGGAATGAATGCTCCCTGTTTTTAATTGCAATACTTCTTAACATCCTAATTAAGAACTGACGCCTGCCACTGATTTAATGAGGAGGCAGCCATTTAGGGTTTTTTAAAAAAGTAAATTAAAGCAAATTTCTCTTGTGACAAGTCAATAAAACAATAGAAAAACATGGTGTCTTATTCTCTCCCCCCCCAAATGTATCTCTTTTTCTCAAGCAGTCAACATCTGTTCCTTGTTTCAGTTGTAGATGTTAATGCTTGCTGCCCCATGACAGGTAAACTGTAGAGGAACCTGAAGACAGTGTCGCTTTTCATTAGTCGATCATTTCCAGTCCCCTAGGCCACCAGGGCTGTGGCTCATCAGACAAAGTTTTGCTGTGCCGTCGCCTCCAATATCTGCCAGGTGAGAATAGGCACACATGTTTTACATGATGTAAGACCAGCGCTTAATTTCTAAAACTGGAGTTACCTTGGCTGAAGACTGACCTGGTGCTGTCTCATGCCCTATTCAGTATTGGGAAATAAATTTATATAATGTTGTTTCTAAGTGTTGAGCAAAGGGATTTTATTTATTAAGTTTCTATTCTGCCCTTCATCTGAAGATCATTGGGCAGTTTACAATATAGAAACACAAAAATGCATAGCATAATAACCAACCACCACCACCACAATACCCTCACAGTATAAAAAGCCATAGATTGTTTAATTAGCCAAAAGCCTGGGAGAAGAGGAATATTGTTATATTCACCATTACACCAGTTAAAAACAACCATAATATTAGTAATGGAATGCAAGTAAAAATGTGATAAGAAAAGCAATCCTCACATTCTCTGCCTGAATATTGTTTTGTATTTTGCGAATAGCAAACCTAGGGGCTGCATTTAATTAACTGAAAATGTTGACAGCTCATTTGATAAGCTTTTTGAGCTGCAAACGAAATTGGTTTCCCACTTCTCACTTGACTGGTGTCTAATGTGGTCTCCTTTAACCTATCAACTGTCCAGCTGCTGAAAGCACCTAAGCCAAAGTATCTTAACATATGGAACTAGTCTGGCTTCAGTTATCCATGCTTTTTATTTATTATTTTATTTACTACCCATTTTGTGTTCTCATATTGTGTTTTTTATGTTGTGAACTACCCCGTGATCTTAGGATGAAGGGTGGTATACAAATTAAATAAACAAACAATAGACTATAGCCCTGCATTTTTAAGATGGTCTGGAATGTCCTCTTCCAGGAGGCTTGCCTGGTGCCTATGCTGAGGCCACTCCAGTGTCTGGTGAAGACCCTTCTGTTTTTTCAGCTTTTTAAACTTAAACAAGATGAACCTGAAACAACAAGAAAAAGTTTTTGCACGCAGTGCTCCTCTTCAGGGTTACAGCCAGCCATTGTGTCTTCCTAGAGAATCCTTTCCTTCCCTAGTTTTCTGCCTCCTCACTCCCACAGCCCAAGTTGCTTCCTCTCTCAGCATGCTCAGTTGTCTTTGGGCTGTTCTGTCCTTGAGAGTTTTTCTCTGCAGTTTTGTTGTTGTTGTTCTTGTGCCTGCAAACGTTGTGATACTCCCCTCTTGTCTGTGGATGGTGCCATTTTGGCTACACAAGGACCAGCACTCACTGAATTAAGTTTGCTATTGGTATACAAGAATGGCCTTAGTTTGATACTGTTCCTTGAGGTCATAGTTCTTATGCATTTGTTTTTGTTGCATGTTTTGTCTACGTTACGTTATTTTAACACGTGGAAACTGCTCTGGGAGTAATGTTGAAGGATGGGAGGAATGGCTGGATAATAAAACTGCCTTCCTCTGTAAGGCCATCGATATTGTCCACTCTATCAGTGTGTCCCCAGGTTTGCTTGAATTTGGGACCTTGTGCATGCAAAATAAGGGTTCCTCTGTTCCTTCAAAATAGAAGAAAGAATACAGCAAGATAAAAGCAAAAGGGAATAATATTGGTAATAGGGCTGTCATTATCACGGCGTAGCATCTTGGACAGCGCACCTGTGCTTTATGTGCATGTTCTATGATGAAGTATCATGGTCTCGGGGAAAATGAAACTAGATTTAATTTTTTTAAAAAAACACACACAAAAATCTCAATGTGCCCAGCTCAAATTGCATTTAAACTGATGCAGAGGAACAAACTGTGATTTATTTATTTTGATCTGTTTCTGGGGATTTATGAATGTCCGGGTGTGAGTATTGGTTTCCTGCTGTGTCAAGCCTTTGAGTGCAGATTTGCTTTCTGTGGGAAATGCTTGCATAATAGAAAAGAGATGAAGGGGAGAAAAATCTGTTAGGAAAGTCAGAGGAGGGGAGGCAATTTTAGCCAGGGCACTGTTCTTAGAACAGGAGGGCTGCTATTTCACCTTTTGGAGTGATCTCTTTTCTTTGAAGGGCCGCTGTATGGTTGCTAGCGCAGGTGTACAAATTCCAAATGCCTTCAAGCCATTTCCAAAAATAAGTAAAGAGCTCTTCAGAATAATAATGAGGACTTAGGCTTAAATATAGGAAGGTCAGTGCACATTTTCATGTGGCAAAACAGACCTGTGAAAATTACAAGTTTGTAACAGTAAAAACTTTTGAAAGTTCTGTAATATAAGATTGTTTTGTGTGTGTGTGTATGTGTTGCCCTAGGAAGGCCAATATACAAAAATCGATTTCTGGGTACTTACCGCAAAAAAAAAAAGTGAACCATTTAGCTTCTGATAAAGGAGTTTGGGATAACCAAGTTCTGAATGATAGTAGGGTACCGGGTTTTTGCAGTGGTATTTGTGTGCGCATTATTCAATACGCATATTTATATACAGAGGGGGTTAGATACCCCTGTGAGACAATTCAGCTTGAAGTATCGCTGCCTTTAAAGATAAATAAGGATTGAGTCAATTTCGATGACCTGGGATCCTATCCAAAGACAACTGGCGCCAAGAAGTGCTTTTGCGCTGACTTCAGTGGATGTTGGATTGGGCCCCAAGGCTTACATCGTCATTACCACCGCCAGTAAGTGGGCTCTACAGTAATACAGCGGATTGTATGTCGGAGACGATTCGCTGAGCCATCTTTTTCAGAGAGCTGTTTCCTGAGCAAGGCTTGACTCCCAACTGTCTGTGTTCAATGCAAAAAAGAAAACAGAGAGACTGCAGCAACAGTGGCTGAGGATTACGACAGCAGCTAGACATAGGATATGTCATGCTATAAGGTTATATCATTTGATCACCTAATCTATCTTGTAAGAACATTCAGGCTTTTGAGTTTCACAGAGCTATTCTCCTGGTAAATAAAACAACCACCAGCATGTTGTTGTTTTAACAGAGAATGGTGCAGTGGCAGGTGTAGGTTTACTAGGGTTGACCTTTTGAAGCCTGCTGCAAGTCTGAAGTAACCTTGTACATGAGTGGGCAATCATGGTATTCAGCGCGCAATCCTGAGAAACTCAAGTGCTCGTTTTTGAGTCTAGGTTTCTGGTCCATCTGAACACTGGGATTGCATTGGACACAGGGCTCAAGGTGGATTCTTGTTCATCCCCAAGTTACGCTGTAGGTAAGGTATTCCAGAAACTGCCCATCACATTAGTCTAGCCTTGAAGGTTACACAGACACGAACAACAGGTTGAGATCCAAAGGGTCACATGTATTGTTCTGCACATGCAGTGGGGCTTCTCTAGCTCCTCCATTGCTTGTCAGGTCCTTGCCATTCCTGTGATTGGGAACCTCTCTGGATCAGGGTTGCAAAATCGTGACATGCACAAATGGTTACCCTTCCTGCATGAACATGGAAGTGTTTTCTGCTTGCACATGAGGGCTCTTTGGATCACAGCTGTAACATTCAGGTTCACACACTGGAAAAGTGTGTATTTCGATTTGGTTGCAAGGAAAACCAAAATTACAAAATAGGGTAAGTGTAATTTTCTAGGGCAACCTTCATCCTTATCTCCATGGCCATTTTTCAAGTGCTGGTAGTCTATGAGTCGAATGTACTCTACTTCCTCCACCCTGGGTTCATTTGCATTCTCAAGAGATCATGCATTACCTTAGACAGGCTTTTGTTCTGTAAAATATCTGGCCAGCTTTGCCTCTGCACACATACCCTTGCCTACTTTAGGCTAAGATGCCAAAAATGTGACCTACTGACAATGTGAAGAACTTGTCATGGAGGGAACAATGAGAAAAATAACCTGATTGTGTCTGAAGAACTAAATAATTTGGCTACGAAGTTAACCCAAATAAGCTTAATTTGCCACTGCTGTTTTGGGTTTGCAGACCTTCAAAATAAAAAGGTCGCAGAAGTGATTTTGGAAGAGGCTGTTTCTTTACATATTTCTCAGCCACAGCCTCTGTAATGTCTTGCTGCTGTTCATAGCTTTGCAAAACAAATGGGATGTAATTATCTTGGAAAGTGAGAGAGTAGTGGCAGAACTGCCTGTAAGGTGCCATGTCAGAGTGGTTGCTGTAGCTGCAAAAATTGAAAAAGATCTGATGGCCATCAACTTGGATGACTTTAAAAGATGATTAGGCAGATTCAGGAAAGGTAAGGATACCTGTGGCTTCTAGTCATTGTGGCTATGTTCACCCTCCACTGTCAGAGGCAGTATGTTGGAAATCACAAGTGGTGTGAGTGTTGTTGTGCTCAGGTTCTGTTTTCAAGCTGCTCGTGAGCATCTGATTAGCCAGTGGGAGAACATGATGCTGGGTTATATGGGTCCTTGGTCTTTGACAGTGCCAGGTGATTCTAGATTACTGTGTGAGTACCATGTGGTCCTACCTTCCATAGACAGATGGCCAGAACAGCAGTAATCACAACACGTTGCTAATGGTGCTGAATAGAGGGAGTCAAGGCTATTTCTTAGCAAAAGGCTATTGATGGACTTGGGCTGACACTGAATTTCTGCATCAATGTTCTTTCCATAACATTCCTAGCAGCGCAGAGCCACACAGTTCACATAACTAGGTGCATGAGGCCAACACTTAGTGATCATGGAATCACAGATCTCAGTACCAGAATGGGACTAGAGGGCAATGCTATCTTCTGTTGAGAATGGTTTTGTTTTGTTTTTTTAATAAAAAAATAAGGTTTTGGAACTCCACCCTGATGACGATAACAACTTTTTCCGTACGTTCTCCAATATCCCATAGAGGTGCTTTGTTTCCGCTCTTGGCTTGCACTTTCCAAATGTTACAAGGTTACACTGTAAAGTGGCATCGCCAGCAAACAAGGTTATATACGTCTTTGCTGCCATTGCAAGCACATAAGTCAAAGTCATTAATGGTTGCTTAGTTTGTGCTATTCTCACCTCTGGGCCAGAATGTCAGAGTTCCCTATGCTCTGACAGGGCTTGGGATCATACCAACTCTGACACTGCAATGCAGTGCAGGCAAGGAGGATAGTGAGCCAAAATGTTGGTCAAAACACTCCATCACTGATACCTACTACCTGAATTAGTTCTTGTGTTTCAGGCACTTTCCCATAACAGAATAGAACACGGCTAATCCTTGGGTTGGAGAACTGATCTGGCCAAGGCCCCATAAATTGGGGAGATGGTGGCCAAAATAATAATAATAACAAAATAATAATAATAATAATAATAATAATAATAATAATAATAATAATAATACATATTGATGATGATGATGTAGTCCTAATAGAGATGCAAACTGCACCCTTCCCATTTATCAGATTGATTTTATGCAGGGAGCAGGGATCAGTTCACTTGATGGGCAATGAATCAGCTGAGGAGAGGGAGCTGGGTGTTCATGCGCATATAAGAATATGGGTTGGCCACACATTCCACTGGGATGAAGCCCCTGGAGTGTTAACCAAAAATGAATGCAGGCCAAAAAAGGAAATCCACCCCTAAAGTAGAATAAGAAAATGTGTGTTAGGCTTTCGGGTAACAAACACCTTTCCTTCCGTTGCCTATCTCCCTCCAGCTCATATGCTGCATTCTCTCCAGCCCACCCCAGTCGCTCTGTCTTTCTAGCTGTCGTCATCTGGTGTTCCCAGTGGATAGACTTGAATGACAGAATTGGGATTACACCTCAGCTGTGGTTTCTTTCTATGACTTTTGGCACAGTGCAAGCAGTTCTTTCTCTGCGAAATGAGATTAATCATGCTCTGCCTCAAGTATAAGGATGGGCAGTGCTTTTTTCTGGGGGTATGCAGGGGTACGCATACCCTTAAACATTTTGTGAATCTTTGTACTTTTGTCCATTTACTGTATTTATTTTTCCCAATTTGAACTATAAAATGGTGATTTTCTTAAGTCAAAATGAGAGGACCCCTAAACATTTTTGTAAGAAAAAAAATCACTGGGGGTGGACATATCTGTAAATATTAGTTTCTCTCAGTTTCTATTTTTTCCAGTCTTGAGTTTGCATTTTTTAAGCCTTCCCAAGTATTTCATAGCATTTTAGTGCACAGTTCTCCTAATATATGCAATTATTCCTAATACATACATTGTTGCAAGTAATTTTTCTGAACATCATTTCCACAAATATATGCATCTTTATCCACACTTTTCTCTAATCTACACTTTTTTATACACAATTGTTGGTTGGAGAGCTGTGTATCTCAAGATTTGTTGCAATGCAGATTTCAGAGAATAGGTACATTTTGTTTCAGAACACATTTTTTCAGGAAGTGCATACCAGGTAGGTTTGCATTAAAATCAAGCCAAAGCAAATTTCTCCATCATCCCTACATGAGAAAGGACTTTATGAAGTGGGCCAAGACACCATTCCTCTGCTCACCTCCCACATGTCTTGCTAAAGGCAGTTGGCAATTGAGAGGTTGTATTAATAATGGTGAAATACTGCTCTGTATTCTAAAACCATGATATAGTTGAGTGGTTGTTCAAGTCTAGGTCTAGAAACCCAAAATGACTGTGTTGTATGCCTCACTGTTAATGGTCACTTCTACATCAAATATCTGATTTGTTGCGATAATAACCGTTTTCCCTCCTGACATTCAGGACTGTGTCTTTTGCATATTTCAAAGCAAAGGAGTGATACAAAAAATACTTACCTTTTCCATTGGTTATTGTCTGATTCAAGGATAATTTAAGGGTATAAAAATGTTGAAACTAGAACTGAAATTTTACCTAGTTTGTGTTAATGCTTTGTAATAAATCTCCTGGTTCTCTTTAAGACACCGCAGTGTGCAATTTATTATAAAACTGCACTTACTGTATTTTATGTCTTACTGTAATTGGTTGTTTCATCCGATTCAGATTATATTCATGTATAATAGGAACGGGCTCCAGATAGGAATGAAGAATGATCAAATGAGAAAGTTTTTGGAAATTAAGATCCTAAACATCCATAGCAGATATATGTTATGATAGTTAGAAATAGATCCGAAAAGGCTTATGCAGTGTGCTTTAATCAAATCTTGAAAACAAATTGACTGATAAATCAAATCCTGAAAAGAAATTGACCAATAAATCAAATCTGAAAATCAAAGTGACAGATAAATCAAGTCTAAAAAGGAAAACGGGTAATATATCACGGTCATGATATGTTTATTAAAATAAGAAACTGCTTTGTATGTGGCTCTGTTTCTGCTTCCAACAATCATGTTAATTAAGTGGTTGAAGTTTTTTGGAAACAAATTACATGGATACATACTGATAAATGTGCATTCTAAATAAGTACATGGGCATCATTCAGGGACCCTGGGTGCAAACCTAAACATTTTCTTACTCAGTTGCTATCCTGCCCTTCGTGAACCCCTAGGGCAGATCACATTCCAAAAATAAAACATACACAATACAATATGCCTCCATTAAACAATATTAAGCCTTTTATTAAATAAGCAAAATTCGTAACCTATATTACTCCATCTATTCCTATTTTTTGAAAATTACTCATTACAACTGATCTTTGCCTCAACTATCCTTCCCATTCCAAAAATGAACAAAGAAAATACATTTTTAACTGGTGCATAAAGTAAAGAAGGTGGGTTTTCATACTTTGAATTGCACTGCTGGTATCTGTGCTGGAGAATCAGTGTGCTGTAGTGGTTAAAGTGTTGGACTAAGACTGGTGAGGCCTGGGTTCAAATCTCTTCCCTTAGCAGTGAAGCTCCAGAATGACGTTTGGCCGGTCACTCTCTCATAGCTTAAACTACCATAAAAAGCCTAAATGAATCCCAGAAGGATGAGTTAAGTGCATATCGTGGGACTCTTGGATAGCATTCGTTTTACCCTTTCAAACCAACTAAATCTGCTAAATAAACTTATTTAAATGAATAATGCCCACTTGTGTCCCTCCCCTTCTTTTTTGTTTTGAGTAACTGTGTCAGTTTCTGTGGTGTTGTTTACAGACAGGAACCCCTCCCTTTTTTGAACCATTATCTGTAAATCAAGCAATTATGTGGTCCTCTTAGTTATGTAAATTTAACTGGTAATTTCTAAGAAAACCAGCACTGATAGGGAAGGGCGGTAGTAACCAGAGGCAATTCTAAGAACACAGCTGAGATAAGAGCACCTCTGGATGTGCACCAGCCACAAGGTTCAACTGGTATCTGTATATGTGACTTTAGGAAGCAGCCCAATTGGTTTCAGAGCCAGTTTGTGTCTTTCTAATTTGGTACATTACTCAGGACCAAAGGAGGTATTCCAACAATGAAGCTCTGCACCTCTGCCTTCACTACAGTGGGGAATCACTTACCCATTTCTCCTTTTCACAGAAGTGGGTGCAATTCTAAGGCATAGCAACCCCTCCGGAATGGATTAAGCCTGTCAAATTGTAGGCAGCCCAGGTCACAGAGCTACTTGGAAGCTTAGGAAGCCCTTATCTGACTTGAGATGTGCTTGATCCAACTCAGAAACATGAGAACCTTTCTTGAACCCCCGCTGATTTGCACAATAATTCAGGGTACATGCAAAGGGACACCCCCCCCCCCAGTAATTTGCTCATAACAGCACTGGCCATGACATATACCTTTTCATAGCCCTGGTGCTCCTGGAATATATATTTCCTTCATTTAGATTGCAATATCTGGATGGCAGAATTTCCCACTTCAGCTATAAAGTGGATACATAGATGGCACTGTATAAATGATATATATATTTAAAGGCTCACTTTTTAAAAGCTCAGTATCGCTATTCCGGGGTTTGCTCTACAAGGCTGCGGATTTCCCTGGTATAACTGATT
Organism: Podarcis liolepis; assembly: GCF_965112155.1. Lineage (NCBI taxonomy): Eukaryota > Metazoa > Chordata > Lepidosauria > Squamata > Lacertidae > Podarcis > Podarcis liolepis. The sequence goes on along the minus strand of NC_139561.1, from coordinate 51,293,285 downwards.
AAGACTTAAATCTGTGAATGCATCCACTCAGTGCACACAGTTTACCCCCTGAATATGACTGGAGTCATGCCTTTGTGATTTCACCCCTTGCAAAAACTGCCTTAAACCAGGTCAGGCTGTGTCCACATAGCCCTGGACCACCTGGCAGGATCTTTGGAAGAAGTTGTCTTACCCATCACCTGCTTCCTGATTTCCTTTCAACCAGAGATTTGACTTGAGAGCTATCTGGTTGTTGTGCTTGCTGCCTGAAGCTGAAACTCTTCCCCACACCTGGAATGTACAGCACAGTGAAATGAATGAGTCTTTTCAAAGAGAGGTTCCCCTTGAATTAGCCTCCTCTCCCAGTTTCCTTAAGGAAATATCACTGTGTCCCTTAAAAGCTGCCACAATTTTTGTTTTCTGGTTCTATGTGCTGGGAAGTTCTTCTGACTCATTCACTGAACCTTGATCGGCAGTTGTGGCGGAAAACGTGTTTTCAAGACGAAGCTTGTGAGAAAAGGGGGGGGGGAGAGGCAAGAAAAGAAAAAGAAGCCCCACAATGGGGGAAAGTCTTCCTTTGCCTCGCTGACTTTGATTTACACCCGTGTTAGAGTGCTATGACATTTAAAAGAAGAAGACCTAAATTGTCCTATAATAATGTGGGCATGACCGTTCATGGAGGGTGGCAGAGCTCTTCTGTCACCGCACCAAATGAAAATCTAGTTTTTTAGTGCCAATCAGTTCGGCATCGTTAACCCTTTGAGAATGTTATTAGCATTTTCAGTCAGTTCTTCATCATGGAATGAACGTGTTTCTCTCTCCCCCCACCCGCCCTGCTGTCACTGGCAGTAGAGAATCTGAGGCACTAGCAAGCTGGGATTTTTAAAACATTACTTCTCAGTCATGTAGCTTTGTTTGGTCACAGGATGCACCTCATTTATATAAAGAATAAAGAAGGGCTGGTAAAATTAAGAGGGAGGGTTTCTTAAAAGATCCCTGTCATTACGGGCACCACAATACTCACAAGTGTTCCTTGAACAATATAAGCTATGCAGTGTTTGGGAGAAGTTGCAGCTTTTCGGTTCATAGTTTTGCAAATAAGTCCCATGCCACTTAACACAAATGTTTTCTTGGTTGACACTGTTGACGTCGACCGCTTTAGCTCCTCTCCGTCTTCAGGGCAGCATCTGCAAATTTGGCGACTCTGTGTGATATCCTACTCTTGATTGGATAGAGAGGCACAATGATAGCCAGACCATTGGCGTTCAACATGCCTTATAGCAAATAATATTTATTATATCTAGGAATGTTTTAGTCTTGGAATGGGACAGTAAATTATTTTTTAAAATATTGATTTATTTATTCATTGATTCAGTGGAGACAAGATGGTACCCTGTGGCACCAACTATCAGGGAGTCAAGGGATAATCACCCAGTACAGTTCTCTGAAACAAGCCCCAGAAGTAGATTCAGAACCACTGTAAACCAGTGATTCCAGTGTCCATCTCACAGTCTCTGTTCAGGAGGATACCATGGTGAATGTTAGGAGAAGCGGTTGGGAGATTAAGTAAGAATAAGCAGGATCACACACACCCTGTCCTCCCAATAAATAGGATGATGAAGGCCACTTCAGTCTCCTAACGAGACTAGAGCCCAGATTGAAATGTGTCAAGATAATCCATTTCATCCAAGAGTACTCTCTTGATCACCTTCTACAAAAAGGAGGTAACTGAGACCTGTTGGTAGTTGTCAGAAACCAATGGATAGGTTTTTGAAGGAGTGGTTGAGTCATTGTCTTTTTCATACACGTTCTGTGATGCTTGCCAAGGCACCCTGCCAATCACATTTTTAAAAATTAAAAAAAATATTATTGGCTATTGTTTGATTGTGAGGGTTGCCTATCTTTCTCACTGTGTTTTATTTGCTTTTGGAGGTATATAAGTTTGGCCTCGGTTATTTTTAGGGAGGGTTTGGCATCACCAGCTTTTCTTCAGCAAAATTGTATTTTCGAGGTGCTTACTATAGTTCCTCTGACCTCCAAATGTGCCCTGGGCCCACAAAGGTTGGGAACTCCAAAGCAAAAATGTAAAAAATTCAAATTCTATGATTCTATAGTATTTATGATTGCCTGGTAGCTGTGCTGGATGAGGCTGTTCACCATAAGCCTGAGTTTCATTCATAGTAGTCATAGTTTCTTATTGCATCATAATGCAGCCAGTAGGCTTAAAAAGAGAGTACAATGGTACCTCTGGTTATGAACTTAATTTGTTCTGGAGGTCTGTTCTTAACCTGAAACTGTTCTTAACCTGAGGTACCACTTTAGCCAATGGGGCCTCCCACTGCCGTCGCACAATTTCTGTTCTCATCCCGAAGCAAAGTTCTTAACCCGTGGTACTACTTCCGGGTTAGCGGAGTCTGTAACCTGAGGTGTTTGTAACCTGAGGTACCACTGTAAAAGGGAAAGGAAGAATTAATTTGGAAATCCTGGGCAAACAGCTTTTTCTTGTTTATTTTTAAAATTTGTATACTACACTTCATCTGCAGATCTCAAGGTGATTCACAGCACAAAAATATAAGATAACACAATCTTTCAAAACAGACCAAAAGAAGGGTCTCTTTCCCCCTTCATGCCATTGGCTGGTGCCCACTTGAGTCCAAGATGAAAAGAACAAGGTTGTTGCTCCAGACAGGCCAACGGAAAGCATGCATCACAGAAGATCCATACAGATAACGTTTTTATTTTTAAAAATTGCTGCTCCTTCTCTAAATATGCATTCCTATTTTTTCTCTGGTTAATGGCTCCATCTTGCAACTGGCATGTTGCTGAATGGAATGGAAAAAAACGCATAATGAAGATGCTTCCTTCATAGCTGTTTATGTTCTTTCCATCCAAAGAGTGATGAGGGGAAAAGCAGTCAAAGTTTGGGACTCTGCTGCAAAAGCAAGACATGCTGGAAAGAAGACTGCCCATGTGGCGAGTCTTTGCATCTCCAGTTTGTTTGGATTAGCCTAGACTAAACCAATATATTTACGAAACCAGCGTCAGCCTGTGGTTGGGCCACACAAAGAATAACAGCAGGCTTCATTTGGGCAAGGAGTAATTATTCATCAGTTCCCCAATCTCGTGCGACTCACTGTTGTGACTGTGTCCTATCTGTAACTCCAGCTTTATGGCTGTTTAGGCTGCCTGTCAATCCGTCTTTCAACATGCAGCCCTGACTTGATGTAGACTCACAAGCAGAGTTGCTGGTGCTTTACTCAAAAGACGTTAGTTGAATGACAGAGGAAGAAACTAGCTAGAGTTAATTGTTAGAAAAAGCCGGACGATGCCTCAACAATGTGTTTCAAAATAATCAATTCAGGCGCCCTTGAACCACCAGATGGGATTGAGAACAAGAAGCAAGATATCTAACAGGGGTGGCAAATTTGGCCTTGTAGTGTAGCACTGAGCAGTGTTCCTCATTGGTGTGATACAGGGGGTGTGGGGGGCATTTTCTTTTCTAGATTAAAAATAGAGGCACTCTTCTACTCCAAAGGATTAAAGTTTTGTTTCTGGATTAACTTTCTGAGTAATAGGTGAACTTTCTTCCTGCAAACTAGTTAATGGAGGTATAAAAATAAGGGTGGATAGATGTCCCCACCCCAAGAATACACTGATTGCTTTGTGTGAAGGTGGAACCATACCTGGTGGCCCAAACACCAAGCACTGATCCACCCTGACTTTCTGATCACAGGGAACAACTCTGCATGTGTGGGGTCCTTTCTTATTAATGCTGAATGTGTGGCTGCTGTGGAGAGTGACACACAGAGGCATCAACATCCAGGGACATGTACCGCAGACTTGCCTGCCCCTGGCATTTTGCTTTTCCCTCCAGTCAGTTCAGGGTTCAGGGATGGGACCATGCCTTCTGGACAATAATAACACTTCTGCTGGAATTCTCTGGAGCTCTTGGCTGTAGCATGTGGCAGTGTTAGAAGTCCTGATGTGACTTAAATCGTTCCCTGGGGATGATGTCACTGGCTGAGAAAGGGGGACCAATGCTGCAAGTCCCTTCACTGGTGCAGAGCAGCAGATGCACCCAGGCTTATGCTTTGGCCCCTCTAGTGATGCATTTGTATGGGAATCAGTACTGTGGAAGAAGGATGGGCAGGCTTTAGGTCTACCTGGTTTCCGTATTCTTTCACTTGAGAAAAGTTTTCTGATAATGAAACATTTGAACAGAAGTTCTGTTGAGCATAGACATGTACCCTTGCAACTGGGATTGCTGATATAAATTGCAGGAGCAAGAATTTGGCCCAGCACCATGGTTTGATGTCTGGTTAAAGCTGGGCCTGACAATGTGAATTTTGGAGCTTTTAAGGCCTGGAGCTGCAAACAGGGTGTACTATTGAGCAAAATGACTTCTTTTTTGGCCACGGTGGGCTACAGTGCACCCTTAAGCAGCTACATCACTGCAATGGCTAAGCTGGGCACTGGATAGGTGCTGATGGCCAGTGATGGCAACAAGCAGTTTCAGCCTTTATTACATCATCAATGTATATAAGGAACTAGACAGGACAATACTTTAAAGAGCAAGCTAGCATGGGAGTCTGCTCTGTGAGTAACAGGGAGACATCTCAGCCCAACAGACAAAGCATCATGGCAAGTTAAGCAGATATGAAAGTTTGGCAGCAGGATAAGGAGGCCAGGGCACACGACTGCACCTTTCCTTTCTTTGACCATAAACCACAAAAGCAACTATGCAGGGAAATGCAAGGACTGCTCATTGTGCTTTGCAAGCGCTGATGATTGGGGATTCCAAAGTGCTGTGCACAGGCTTCTGCAAGCTCCAACAGCCAGCTGATTGTTGACCCATCAAACTTTGCCCTCAGGGGTTAAGGAAGATATAGATCTAGCCTAGCAGATGAATCCAGTTCCCCACTACTGGCACACAGCCTGGCAAGCCGTACAATCATGGGGAACCCCATACAACTGCATGTGCCAGTGTTGCAGGTGCAGTCTCCCTTCATTTGGTATAAGTGTGATTGCATCTTTTGTGGGGGTTCAGTTCCAAGGGTTGTGCATATGCACAAAACTGTGTATGCTCACACTCTTGGAACTGTCTCTGTGTGAGCATTTCATGGCTTCCAGAGCCAGCACACAGAGAGGGTTTTTGCTTCTGTAGCAAGGCAGAGAGCTTAAAAGCTCTTAGTGTCACAAAAAGAGAGTTTATCCTCTCCATTCTGCTTGCATTTATCTTGCAGTATTTCAGCCTTCAACCACATATAGTTAAAATCATGCAGGTTAAATGTGCAAAAGATGCAATTGCACTGTATGTGTTTGTGTGCAGAGGATATGACTGCAGAACAGCTCTGTAGGTCTTTTTCTGTCTCATAAAAAAGTGAAGAAATGTTGATCCTGTGGGCCCCAGCTGAGATGGTTCTTCTTCTAAGTAGGAGACTTGATAATACTGAGCTTCTAAATAGAGCTTTGGGGTATTCAAATTACTTCACATACATGATCTCATTAGTCTTGGAAGCATAATTATTAAAATAAAAACAAAAAATGCTGATTGATTATTGTTATTTTGGTTTGGTTTGTAGTCTCAGGTGTTGGAGAACTCTGGCATCTGCGCTGAGAATTTTAAGATGAGGTTGAAGAAAAAAAGGAAAGGGTGAAATGAAACTGCTTTAAATAATCACAGCATTAAATTTAAAGCCTTTGGGTGCTGTTATTAGATTATTATTTATTGCTTGTAACGTAGTCGTGCACAGGGCCCCTGACCAAGCCTGAGTTCATGTTACGTTCGGCACGGTATGTGCACATAGTTCTAGGCAGCGCTTAAGTTGAAGAGTTCAGAACTGAAATTGCTGGGCGATCACTTCTAATTTGTACAAAAAACGGCATTTCCCCCTCTCAAATTGCATATTGATTTATCGCCTTTAGCTTGAAACCTGTCTTATTTGGACACACTCTACAAAAGTAGGAGTAAATATTTCTGGGATACTTTTTATGCCAAGTACACCCTCTGGAGAGAGTTGGAGGGCCATGTCACAGAGTGATATTATCTTTCACCCGTTCCCCTTAATGGGGAGGCAGATAGGTGGAGTTTAGAATTTATGAGACAAGAGGGTGATTCGAGCAATTTAGATGGTTGCTGACCCGGCTCCTTTGGGAGGAAGAGAGATAACAAATTTAATATAATAATAATTTAATCATCATCATCATCATCGGGCTGAACGTATCTGAGTCGCAGTTGTGGAAAGGTCCCCTTTTTGGTAACCTGGATCAAAACTTAGGCCCATCTGTTCCAATATCCTGTTCTCACAGTGGTCAATCTGATGCCCCAATGGGAAGCCCATAATAAGCATGGGTGGCAGGGAGCAGAGAAAGGGGAGAAATTCCATTCAGTTCACATTCAAAGGCAAACCTATCTAATTCACATTTTCCAAAACAAAACATGAACTGAAACACAGTTCATGTTCAGCATCAACACTTCTCTGAATTTGGTAATGTACATTTCCAGTCAAGAAATGCGTACAAAAATTCAGGGGTTAAGCATGCATGAAAATGCATACACTGGGGGGAAAGAAGAAAAAATCATTATATTAGGGAGGAATGACTTGTAGAAATGTGCGTATTTGTCAAAACTGCACACAAAAATGTGTTTCTTAGGCGGTCACACTAAAATGCTGATGAATTGTCATGATTTTTTTAAAAAATGGAATGTCGCTGCAGAAATGTGGAGAACTACATTTAAGATTGGAAAAATAAGTAACGGGGAGCTGAAATTGGCCATTTTGTCCATCCCTGGAGGATAAATGGGGATAGTGGGGGTGGGAGACAGAAGCCTGAGTGTCACTGTAGTTTACTCCTGTCCACATGAAGCCTACACGTGCCTTTCTATGAGTTGGTTAGATCCAAAATTCCTTGTTTGCACACACTGGGACTTTCTATGTTCCATGTTTTCCCCCAAAGAGCAGCTTGACAAAATCTGGACATGCCTGGAGGGATTACTGAAGGGTGTTAGCTGTGTGAACGGATCCTGAGTAGTGTTACAACTTACTGCTTTCGCATGTTCTAAGACTGCAGTGAGGGAAAGTACTTGCACATAAACTTGGGGCTATTCATCTTGTAAAAAGAAAAATGAAGCTCTAAAGTAAGACAAATGCTGAGTATGTGATTAAGTTATGCAAATTAATAAGCATACAGTAAACACTCAGCTTGCTATCCCCAAATTTGCTGAGTGCTTCTGATCTAGGTGAGAGGTGCACAACTCAGTTCAGAGGGCTGCTTTTATGTTTTATGGGAGGGTTGCATTATGGGGTTAACTGCCAAATACAACCTGCCCCTTCACTCTCCCCTTTTGTTTCTGTATCCAACAGATCTCTTTCTTTATGCCACTCTGTACGTATGTGAACCCACCTTTTCATCTACAGCTCTGTTTCTCAGCTATCCCTTCTTATTCTGTATACACTTCAGAATCCCTTCCTCTCTGCAAACTTTGCAGCTCCCTGCACCTCATTCTCTGTTAACCCTTGTTTCTAAATCCCACAAATCTTGTTCTCCTCCCACCTATCAGATTCCCCACTGCTCTCTGCACTCCGTAACATGCCCTCTTCAGTCTGCAATAGAGTCGGCATTAGGGCAGTGCAACCAGTTCTGCCGCACTGGGCACTGAGCCCAGGGGACACTGCAGGGGGTCACAACTATGACATAGTGAATGGAGCAGAATGGAAGGTGAGAGGCAAGGGGCAGATTTTTGCCTCGCGCAGGCAAAAGTGGACTGTGCTCTACGAAAACAAATGCCATGCAATAAGCATTTAAGGTGTCACAAGACGCTTTGTTATTATCAGTATAGATCAGGCATCCTCGGCCCTCCAGGTGTTTTTGGCCTACAACTCCCATGATCCCTAGCTAGCAGGACCAGTGGTCAGGGATGATGGGAATTGTAGTCTCAAAACATCTGGAGGGCCGAGGTTGAGGAGGCCTGGCATAGATTATGGTGCTTTTAGGAAGGTGTAGGATCTCACAGGAGGGAATGGTCCAAGGATAGAGAAGGTCTGCAGAACAGCATGGAAACATCTTCGTAGCCAAGAGGGAGAAGCAAGTGCATGGGCCTTGTCCCTTCCACAGCCTACCTGCTCACAGTGCTTTTGTTTAGTTCTCAATGTTTAAGCACATTTCGGTAGACACATGAGGATACATGGGGTGAGGATCTCAGGACTGGACTGGTGGCCAGATGTGGCCATCTATACATCTCTGTCTGGCCCTTGAGACTCTTCCCAGGACACATCCCTCACTAGCCCTGCTCTGCCCTCCCCTTGCCCTCTTGCCTGGCTGGCAAGTGTCCTTGCACTTTGATAATGCAGCATACTTCCCTCAGTTGGAGATGTATGAGGTTGTGAGAGGGTAGAAACCACTGAATTTGTGTGGCTGAATGTATGGCTGTATGGACTACTGAGCAAAGGTAAAGAGTCACATCCATTGCTCCACCTACTTCTGGCTGCACCTACCTACTCTGGGCATGTGGGCCCCAGAAGTTCGCCCATGAGGGAATGTGGCTCTCAGGCTGAACCGTTTCCCTACTTTTGGAGTGTACACTAGGTTATAGAAATCTAGCAGACTTCTTTCAGCTCATCTTTAAGTTGGTCTCCTCTGACCTACATACAAGTTGTATACACTGCATGCTTCTCTTTGTTACTTCCCTAAACCAAGTTGCTCCCCCCCCCGTCCCCATGTCACAAGATTGCATTAAAATTAGCTTTGAGCATCCGTTCTCTCCCCAACACCAACACCACTGGCACATTTTCTGTTTGGCTTTATCCTGCAGCCCGATTGCCAGGGTTGCTGTTGCAGGTGCAAGTGCTAGAAAATGAATCTGATAGCTTATTTCTGAGCTTTGTGTTTCTCTTCCTAGTGGCTCAAGGCTTTAGAAGGAATCACTGAAAATTGTGACACTTTGAACATAATGGCGAGAGTCAGCTGGCGACCACAAGAGAGGCCCCTCTTTGCTGACAGCCTGCAGCTCTGGTTTCAGCAAGGTTCCATCCAAAATGACTGGAGCTTGAACTTGGTAAAATAATCTGTCTAGATTCCATGCTGGACAAGGAAAAGGAGGAGGGAAAACTGCATGGGGTCTGGGAAGGGATAAGAAAGGGACACCCCCCCCCCCCATGTTTCATACCGTCAGGCTGAACTTGGATGGCACAAAAAGAACATCTGCCTCCCCCTGCAGTCTAGCTGAACTGTATCTTGCAAACAATTATTAAATGGTGCCTGGCTTTCCCTTGGTTTTGACACACACCCTCTTCCACCACTGCCACAAGCACTCTTAGATATGTGAGCCCAAAGGAAATGATAGTGATGGAAGTGGTTTGACTTCACCCCCGGAGGCACACTCTATTGTCTCTTGAAACAGACAGGTAATAACAACAACAATTCGTGTTTACACACTCTTTAGCCTAGTATGTGCATTCTTCTACTCATTACTTGCCTGGAGAATTGCTTTGCAAAATTCAGAGAAGTGCGAATTTTGAAGATGCCTGTATTTCAGTTCATGTGTTGCTTTGGAAAGTGTGGATGAGGTAGGTTTGTCTTTCAATGAGAACTGAATAAAACTTTTCCACTATTCCTGTTTGGCCCTTAGACCTGTTTGGCCCTGGGGATTTCAAGGATACCTATCACCATACTAGTTACAGGTTCAATCCTAACATCTCCAGGCAGGACTGAGAAAAGCTCTCATCAGAAAACCTTGAGAGCTGGTGCCAGTCACTGTAAAAAATAATGATCTAGATGGGCCAATCGTCTGACCTGGAATAGTGCAGCTTCCTGTGTTGTGGTGTTCCTAGCACAAGATCTGAGCCTTTAGTTCTGCTTCCATCATGCTGTTCTTCTCCCCCCCCACCTCCCCAAATTTTACATGAACACTAAATTTGCCTAACAGTCACACCCAGAGAATTATGATCGCATGAAAGAGAGACTGGAGGTTCAAAATAATGAAACTGCTAGATTCTTTGAAGGAAGCCATAACGATTCAGCTGCTATAGTTCAGGTCATGTTGTTTTTCAATATGCATGTTGGGCAAGTGGGGTGGGGGGAGTTAAGAAAAGCTGCTATCGGGGGAAAGGTGTCTATTTTTGTTATGCAAAGCCAGCGGCCAAACCATCCACAAAAGCTTGTAATTCTTCTTCCGCTTATGCAGTGGTTTGGCCCCACGGTTTGTCGGAGATAGGAGGTGGTGAGGATGGCGAGCACGATGCTGCTTGTGTTCCTTGGCTCTTGGAGTGCCGAGTAAAAAGCAAATAAAAGCAAAACAGCAAACCGAGGCACCGACGGCGGGGAGTGAACGGCTGGAATTTCTTTAAAATTAGCTGAGTGTAACGTGGAAGGCTGATTTTTAATTAATAGTTTTCCTCCTGGCTCTGAGCTCCGAGGGAGGACTGTCTACTTTCTGCATTGCACAAGGAGACGAGATACGGGGAAGAACAAGGTTTTGTAACCCTGCAAGTTACTTTAGGTTGTCTTTGTTTGCCTGGAATAACACCTTCAAAAAGGAACAAAATATCTTGACTAGCAATGTGTTTTTCTCTCTCTTCGGGGAGCTTGCAGTTTCTGGCCTTGCCAGCTGAACTTGGAATCTGTACCGGTTTGGCACGATTTAAAAGACGGGTGGCGGGGGCAGAAAAGAACCCTCTTGTAAGCTGGCGACCAGTTAGCTCAATGCAAAATGCAGCATTGATTTCTTTGTCCTTTCTAGGGTTCATTGGCCAATGTGCTGAGCCTGCTGGTAGCCAGCCGTTTTCCAGTGCTTTGGTGTGGTTTCTGCTCAAGGTCTAGCCATCCCAGGAATAGGCAACAGCAGAGGGTGGAAGAGGCAGGGGAGCAGGCAGGAGTGAAAAGTCTCATATATATCCTGTTACTGCTCAGGATCACGGCTGAGCTCTTTGCCACTTCACGGATCCCCCCTAATCATTTTGGGCTAAAGAGAAATAGAAATGTGAAACATTTTACCGTTCACCTCTGAGTGGATGAAGCTGAGGCCAGCAATGTTCAAAAGAAATTACTTCTGTGTCATTGCACATCATGCACAACACCTTGTCTAAACTTTATGTGTGGGACTCTAGAGTGGGGAACCTCAGGCCCAGGAGTACACTGGAGCTCTCCAGGCCTCTTCTCATGACCCTAGAGACACTACTCAGTATATGATATGCCTGTCCCCCAGGCTATGTCTCCTCAAGCTACTGGCAAGCAACCCCATTCTGAAGGTTGCCCATGAGGGAAAATGGCCCTTAGCCAAAAAAAGGGTTGTCATCCCTGGTGTAAAGTCTGCATGCTAGGAATCCTTAGTCCATGGAGGTTAGTGCAGCTCAGTTAATATGAGCTCACCCAGGTCTCATTGTGCTTTCCCCTATTGGCAAGGATTTGTCCCTGATTGTCAAAAGTGTTTGGACTTTGTGTTTTGTTTGGTGAGAGTTTTAAGACAATACGGTAGCTGGTTTTTGTCTGTGTGCCGTGCCATTGAATTTTATTTAAGATATTTTCATTGAGCATACAAGGATATCATCTTGTCATTCAATCATAGAACTGTAGAGTGGGAAGGGACTCCGGGGGTCATCTGGTCAAAGCTAACTTCAGTCAAGGCCTGATCAAAGCTAGCAGTGAAATCCTATGCAAGTATGTTCAGAAGTAAGCCCCTTTGAGTTCAACAGAACCAACTCCAAATAGCTCTTTCAGTTTAAGTTCTATAAATAGTTAATCAAGGGCTTATCCACACTTCCGTTTCCTCCGCTCTTTCCAGACGTGGTCCATGATTTCCAGCTCCATGTCTGAGTGCCCCCCCCCCACTTTTTTTTTGTCCCAGAGCTTTCCCTGCAGAAACCCACTCTTTAAAGCTCAATCAGAGCAAACATCAATCCGTGGAAAACCTGAATGCACGTCTGCTCTGATTCAGCTTTAAAGAGCAGGTTTTCGTGGAGAAAGGTTGGGGCAAAACAACAGCAGCAACAACAACAACCCATGTTCAGACACAGAGCATTAAAGTGTGGAACTCTACCAGGAAAGAGTAGGGCAAAAGATAAGCGTGGATAAGTCCTAAATACATATGAAGCTGTATTATACCAATCCTTGCTCAGTGTTGTCTACATTGGCTGGCAGAAGCTTTACATGGTTTCAGATGACTGACGTCCCCAGCTCTACCTGGAGATGCCAGGGGTTGAACCCAAGACCTTCTGAATGAAATGTTGATGCTCTACTATTGAGCTACAGTCCTTGCCCTTTTGTCTAGGTTGTGTTATTCAGAATACTCTGAAACTTTTACTTTTATGAGCTTTTTCATGGCATCTGGGGCATTTGCTTGTTATATTCTAGCAGTGTAAAAATAACAGGCTTCAGGGGCCATAAACCAACTGGAAATCAGACAGGTTTGGACTATTGCACTTCCTTGAACAAAAATGGAACAATACGAAAGCAATGTATTGTGTCTCCTTGAATTTTTAAAGTACGTTGTCTGCAGTCTTCATTCAAAAGCATCTTGGTCTGCTGTGCACTTCTCTCCCCATCCCAAGTTCCCCTTTGACTGTATTCGTCCTCCACTTTGTTCCTTATAGAAACTGGAATATTGGACTCCAAATATGCTTAAAAAATAATTAGAAGTCAAATCTGTCTGGGGAAAGAGATACAGGAATAGGAAATGTGTGAGGAGGGAACGAAGTTTGAACTTTGCAATGTGCAAATACGCTTCATTCTTTTTCTTTTTTAAGTGAGCAAATATGACTATTCTGGAATAGTCTGGGTTGAAAGGAAAATAAGTTAAGATCCGTAATGGGGTCCTTATGGTGCAGCAATATCTAGCCCTTAAGAAAAAGATGGCAAAACTGTTTGCCATCGAGAACAAGCTCTAGGGTTTTTAAAAGGCCATTAAAAAGATATCAAAAGTTGGAAAAGAGTAATAGGTTTTCAAAAGTACTAGTACTTCAGAAAACCAAAAACAGAATGTGAAAATTCTGCAGTTACAAGGGAAGGGGAAGGGAAGTTGGAGATGTCCAAAATGATATTGCTTATAAGAAGCACAACCAATTTATTAATCGTTTAGCAGTCCTAATAATTTTTACAGGGATGCATGCAGCTATGTCTGTTCCAAAGCAGTGGGGTGTAGTTCTGCATTATTAGTTCTTGTTGTGGATCTGGTGCAGTTTTATCTAAAGTCATAAATCCTCTGGGAGTGTCAAAGGAGAGCAGTTGTAAGTGACTGACTGATTAATTGATTGGTTATTAAATTTTTATACTGTTTAATATATTTAAAATATATCAAAGCGATGTACAAAAAAAATGAAGCAACAACAGACAACTTAAACAGAATATTACAAAAAAAATACAGCTACTTATATTAAAGGTTACACTGATACAAAGTACCGTATTTTTTGCTCTATAAGACTCACTTTTTCCCTCCTAAAAAGTAAGGGGAAATGTGTGTGCGTCTTATGGAGCGAATGCAGGCTGCGCAGCTATCCCAGAAGCCAGAACAGCAAGAGGGATTGCTGCTTTCACTGTGTAGCAATCCCTCTTGCTGTTCTGGCTTCTGAGATTCAGAATATTTTTTTTCTTGTTTTCCTCCTCGAAAAACTAGGTGCGTCTTGTGGTCTGGAGCGTCTTATAGAGCGAAAAATATGGTAACTAATGTATATAAATCAATACCATTTTTATTTCCTCCTGCACACCCTCTCAGCCTCCAGGTTCTCACTCAGTGTCCAAACAAACTCTCAGCTCACCCACAAAAGCCTCACAATGAGAAGAGTTCCTGGAAACAGCGGACATCACCCTAGTCTCTCATGCTAGACTTGGTTTTTATGGAGAGCCCAAAGGGGGGGGTACTTCCTCAGGCTGCCCACAGCTGTGTCTCATTCAGTTGCACTCTCCACATGCAGTTCCAGGTACAGCAGGTGTGTACAGGGGTTCCAGAGCATGGGGAAATGCCCCCCCTCCACTCAAAGCTCTTCCTTCACTCTCTGTCCTCTCCTTTTCTTCCAGGAATGCTGGGTCCAACCTTTTCCTAGAAGGAGCTATCATAGGCACCACTTCCATTGCATTGTCTTCTGTCTGCTTTGACTTAAGCCCTCTAATGTGCAGTCCCTAACACCGTGGCACAATTGGCAGTGTGTGATGAAGCATCACTGAATTAAAAACAGAAAGTAATGATTAATAAAAGAGCTCCGGACGTACATTATTCCTGTATTATGGACAGAGGGTTATGTTAGTTTTATTCAGAGTAGACCCATTGAAATGAATGGACCTAAATTAGTCATAGCCATTCATTTCAATGGATCTACTTTGCGTGGTACTAAATTGGATATAACTTGATGTCCACCACTGGATCTTCTTAGCTAACACTGTTAAAATAACATCCTTACTTGGCTAATTAATATTTGGACCTATTGAACTCAGCCTTACAAATAGCTACATCCATGGATTATTTGTGGCAAAGGTCAAGAAGAGGATGCTAAAATTATTCCGCGGCTCTTTTTAAAATTGTAACAGAGTGCAGTGTGTTTTCTGCATTTTACTTTAAAAGGTATTTTTCCAACTGTGTTCTCTCTCCCCTTTTCCTTTAAAGAAAAGGTACCAAGGGAAGCACAATGAATTTTTTCACATTTGTTGTGTTTTTGTCTGAATATGTCACTAACAGAATGAACAAAGCCACCCACTTCTGTCTGTAGCAGTGGGTAGTAGTGACTTCCTACAACTGTGTTTTCATAATCTGGTGTGTGGTGTCCTAGGTATCTGGTGGAGGAATGTTTGTAGGCTTCCGTATATGTTAAGTGCAAGCAAGTAGAATCTGAAGCTTTGGGAAGCTAGGTTGTACAATGGGGGTGGTCAAATCTGCCAATATTTGTTTCTCTCAGTTTCTAATTTTTCCCAATGTTGAGTTCTGTTCTCCACATCACTTTGCAATTCTTTTTTTTTAATCTTCATGCAAGTTCATCACCAAATTTATTCTAATATGCACATTTTTGAATGCAATGTTGTCAAATATATCCATTTTTACAAAGCAGTTTCCCCCAATATAATTCATTCTTGCATTCCGTTTTCCCCAATGCATGCACTATATAGCTAGAAAACAACAGTGCAAAAATCAGAGGGTGCCTGTTTTTCAGTTCAGAAACTGTGAACTAGTTTGCTTTTAAATGCAAACTGAATCAGATTCCACCCCCCATCCCTATGTAGCACAGATGTAAAAACTAAGGTAAGACACTATCCCCCCCCCCAAATCCTGCAAGATGGGAAATACATACGCTGCCTCTCTTACTTGTCATTAAGGAAACTATAGGTAGGGATGAAAATAGAAACCCCTGACAGCTTGATTTCCACTTGCTGGCAGCAAGCTTCCGTGGTGCTCTGTAAGACCCTATAAATATGCAAACGAAGGGATATCCCGCACCAGGGCTGTTGGGCCACTGAATAGCATTCTGTTGCTAGCATTTTATTGCTAGCGAGCCATACAAAGTGCATCTGCTTTTCAGAGGATTCCATCAACCAAACAATGTAAAAATGTGAACCAAAAGGCAGTTAATCTGGCCTATTTACGGAGGACAGCTCCAAAGCATTTTGTTTGAAATTACTCCAGCCTGCATTGGCAGGGGGAAGAGGGGAATTCTCCTTCCCTGCCTTTAAACAGATTACTTCTCAGTCTTTTGCTTCTTTGGAATGGCAGCTCTCAAGCTGGTGTCCTCGTTGAGGCAAACTAAGCATCTGATAATTTGCTCTGGGAGCGTTTGGGGGAGATGACAAGCCTTTAAGCATGCAAGCCACTGAATATGCAAACTACATGGAAGCAAAGGCATTACCTGCTTCTGCCTTCTCTTTGAAGTGGCTTTTTCTCTTCTTGGATGTTAGAAATGTCAAGAGGTCACGCCAAATAGAGGCTGGCTAGCTGACCGCCACACCAGTTTCTGATGATAGTTGCACAGTGGTGTGCCGAAGCAATATGCATCCAACTGTGTAAACGATGCTTCCTTCGGAAGCGTAGAGCTACCAGAATACAGAAAGAGCTTATGGCATGGCAAAACGGGAGGTGGAGGGAACTGGTACCTTTTGTCTCGACAAGGCCGCAGACTCGAATGATACTTTGTGATTGGCAAAAGGGAATGGAAGTACAGGCTCATTTCTGGAGCAATCTTTTCCTTTCCCCCCTCCCTTCTTCATACTGTGAGACCTCTTGCTAGCCCCGTCAAGGGTATCTTCTCTCTCACACAAGGATGCCCTAATCTTATTAGTTTCTGTTCGTGTCACTGAAGTCCTTAATTTTTATAAGCTGCTGCTGCAAGTTTACTTCGTGATTTAGCTGGCTCCTCCCTAAAGCCGCTGCTTTTGATTGTTGGCTCTTTCCTCTCTGCTTTTGGTGGGGGCTGTGTGCTGAAGGACGAGAACAAACATTCCTGCTCCTATCTGCCCACTGTTTCAAATGCAAACCTTGACCTGCTTGCCGCTGGAAATGAAACGGTTCCAAAATACGCAGGCATCTGTAAATGCATCTTTGATTAAATCCTCGGCTCGTTTAAAACTCCATTATTCCAGACAGCAAAGCCCATGAGAGACGATCACTTCACAACTACTGATTGCAGTGCTTAATAAACTGGGTGGGGGGTATGCGGATATTTTAATTACAGGCCAAAACCTCAGAAAACTTCTTCACCGATCAGAACCCAGAATGATGTGTTGCAAAACTAGAATGGCAGCACTTTAAATTAAAACAGGTCACAGAGATCGGGATTAGCACTGATCTGAGGTCGTTGACTCTCATTTCAGATCACATAAACCTCATTAATAACAGAACCATTGACCCTTAAACTCCAGCTGCCTCTTCCCTCAGATTTTTTTTTTACACCACTTTCATTTTTTTAAAAAAAACTTCACGAACAACTAAATACTATCACTCCTATCCCTAGACTAGTACAAGTCCACATTTTATTTTCTCATTTTTTAATGCAGTTAGACACAACTCACTTGGATATTGGGGTTGGAACCCACAATTTGATTGAGACACTCCTGCTCTGTTTTAAAATATGCTTTTGTAAAATATGCATGTTGTTATAGATACTGTTATTGTTGTTTGCCTATATGCAGCTTTTTGGTTCAAAGGACCTGCAAAGCAGTGAACAGTATATTAAAATGCTTAGGGCATAGTGCATTGGTGGGGCTGGACTAAATGATCCTCAGGGTCCCTTCCAACTCTACAATTTTATGTTTCTGTGAAAATAACAAAACACATGACAACAAAACATCTAACAAAAACAGGATAGGATGGCCTGAGAAAAGCCATGTTAGAGGGTGCTCTAACCAACCCTACATCCTACAACCTTAGGGACTAGAAACCTGAACAGTCAATGACAATGCACACACACACATATAATCACCAACTACTCAATGCTGTCACACTGGCTTACATTTAGCATCTTGAAGTCTGAACGTTTCCTTTAATCTATTTTCTGTTTTTTCATTTTCTAGAGATGGGACGTCCCCTGGGAAGATTTTTTTTTAAAAAAAACTTCTCCAAATAATCCTACCATATTTCATGGTAGAAAATGTTTGCATGAACCTGATCCATCTCCAGTTGTTCCTCACGTAACAGATAGACAATAGCCTCACTGCAAGGCATGATAAGCCTTTACTAGATTTAAATGAAAATGTATCATGAGAGAAGTGTGGGTCTGGGGCTAGTGAGTGTGTGTGTATCTGTTAGGGTGGCTACATGTGTATTGCCAAAAATTCCATAGCGTTCTTCTGAGAGATGGAAGAAAATACTGACTGTGGGTTTATGGAAATCAAAAATAAAAGGGAAGTGTTTCAAGGGTTACAGATATTTGCCCACAGTCCAGTTGCTGAATATTGTGAATGCTGGTTATGTTTTTGTGGTGTCATTTACAGATCAGTTTCTACTCATTGATTACTGTCTCCAACAGACGGTGGGACTTGCACTAGCCAAAGAGATAAGAAAAATCAGAGTTGCACATTGGTGGGTCTTCAGCACTATAGCTGGAGACAGGCATGTGTGGAAGGACTACCAATGGCAGGCAAATGGGGCAGCGCAGTTAGAACAGATTTCATCCGCTCCAAAATTTTCTGTCCCAAATTTGGCTCGCCCTTCATCATGCTGCCGCCACCTCTCACCCACCCAGGCTGCCTCAACCTACCACCCCAACTCAGCTTGCCACCTGCCACTTTACTTTTGCTAGTCTGCTGCAAGGCTGAAGCCACCTCTCCAAGTCCACCTCCCAGGGGCGTAGGTAGGGGGGTGCGGGGGTGCAATGTCCCCGGTGTCATCGCTGAGGGCATAACAAAATGGCACACCGCAGGGGGTGGCACTTACCGCAGGGCCTGGGCTGCAGAGCCACGCACCAGAGCCACGCGTCTGTCCTGGGAGTGACGCGGTGGCTCGGGGCCCCACGCTGACCAAAACAACAGTGTGGGGCTTGCATCTGCCAGGCGGACTCTGTGGGCAGCTCGCCACAGTGCCCCCATGCACGGCTCACCACACTGCCTCCCCTGGGCGAATCGCCCTGCCCCCGCTGCTCCGGGTGCTGGAACTACACCCCAGCCACCTCTTTCCCCTCTGTGAGGCATGTGTCCCTTTGGCAATTGCCAAAGTGATCCCATTCGGCACTCAGGGGCTCGTCAGCAGGGTTGGATGTGACTCTGCTGACTTGTGTAAGAGTGCCAGTCTTAAACAACATTCCAGGATCCAAACAAAAGCTGGGATTGGCTTCTGTGATCTCCCAAATAAAACGGGACGGCTGGGGGTATGAGATTCTCATATCTGTAGTTGTCCTCCAGAACTGTAGACAGCAGCTTTGATTTGCACACAATTTGCTGAATAAAGCCAAAGGCCCATCTAGTCAAACATCTTGTCCTCACAGTGGCCAGTTAGAAACCTATGGGAAACTCACAAGCAGAACCTGAGTGCAACAGCTCTCCGCTTCCCAGCACCTGGTATTCAGAGGCCTGCTGCCTCTGACCATGAGCATGAAACACAATCATCATGACTAGTAGCATTATCCTCCACAAATTTTGTCAAATCCCCTTTTAGAGCATTTCAAGTTGGTAGCCACCACTACATTTTCTGGAAGTGAATTCTATAATTTAACAAAGTACCGTGTGAAGAAGTATTTTCTTTTGTCTGTCCTGAATCACCCCAACATTCGGGTTCGTTGGATTGGCCCCATGTATTAGTACGATGAGCAAGCGAGAAAAACTTCTCCCTATGCATGTTCTCCTTTAGTTTAGTTTAGTTTAGTTTAGTTTAGTTTAGTTTAGTTTAGTTTAGTTTATTGCATTCAAATCCCACCTTTTTCTCCAAGGAGATCAGGGTGGTGTACATAGGTCTCCCTTTTTTATCTTCACAACAACCCTGTGAGGTAAATTCAGGTAGGTAGCCGTGTTGGTCTGACTCAGTTGAAATAAATTTAAATAATCAAAAAACTGTCCAGTAGCACCTTAGAGACCAGCTAAGTTTGTTCTGGGTATAAGCTTTCATGTGCATGTACACTTCTTCAGATACCTGTGAGGTAGGTGAGGCTGAGAGTGACTGGCCCAAGGTCACCAAGTGAGTTTCATGACTGAGTGGAGATTTGAACCCTGGTTTCTCAAGTCTTTGTCCGACACTTTAACCACTACACCACACTTTACACTACATCACTATCATTTGCTTGCACTTTTTTCTAAACTAAAAATCTCCAAATGCACCCCTGTGTCCTTCTTCTCACTTTTCTGGGCTGAGGCCCCTGTGCTCACCTTACGTGCTGCTCATCATGCGTTGTAAGGGGGAGACTGGTAGTTTATTTCACCTTATGACCAGATAATGGGTTTTCTATCAGCATAAAAATGTGTAGCAGGGCCAATAAATCATATTCTTCCCATAATGTGGGATGTCTTTGGAAGGTTGATATAAAATGTGCTACCTGCCAACAGTTCTTTAAGAGGGTCATAACTTTGGGGGCGGGGATGGAGGAACACAGCTTGGGCAAATCTCTCCTAGTATACCTACAGAAATAGAGGCCAGGGCCTTTAATTTGTAGTTTTTCATTAAGAAGAGATTTAAGGCAGGATTGCAGCATTGCTGCCTTTAATTTTCTTTGAGGGATTCTTTCTTCCTTGACTTAACAAGCTTACCTTTGTCAGTCGGTTTGATTCCTCCCCCCCCCCCCCGGTCTGCTGCCCCCATCATTTTATTCAGTGAAGGGTATGAGATGAAGCTGTTACTTCTGCCACATCAGAGTATTTTTTCCCTCCCCACCAGAGCTGTTAGCAGTGGAAAGAACAGTGTTTTAATTTTCTGTTGTCTTGCCAAATCCAAACGGGATTAAATGCTTTCAAGGTCTTTGGGCTATCGCTTTACCCAAAACACCCATCCCAAAACATTCGGAGAGGCAGAAAGACGCTGCATAGCTATTTACTTTAAATGCCTGATTAAAATTTCATGAAGACAGGAAGTCAGGGAAAAGAAATAGAATGCAGGAACGACAAAATCCAGGTCTTTGTAATTTTTAGCTCGACATCATACAACAGCCATCGAGGGGGGGGTGTGTGTGTGTTAGATTGTAAGGAAATAAAAGGTATACAATTTTGCTGAAACTTTGAAACTGCATTCTGTTGGTGTTTAGGACTGTGTGTGTTTGAGTATAATTGTAGCTCATTAACACTGCATATACATCATGCATTATCTTAGGAAGTGTAATTTGCCCCTCACAGAGCTACAATGCTCAGCATCTGAAAACTATAGTTCCCATGATTCTTGAGGGGGGTGCAATTTAAATGTATGGTATGTAAACCTGGGATTCTGATTAGAAGACAACCATTATTTAAGGTTACCCAAAAGTTTTGTGTTTTTAATACAATTCTCAGACATTAGGGAAATGTATTTTTTCAACTGAAACTTATTTCCCTTGTCTTAGTTGGAAGGAAATATTGTAATGCCAAAATAGTTTTACAGTCCTTTGCATGTCTGCTCAGAATACGTTTCATTGATCTCAGTAGAGCTGACTCCCAGATCAATCAATACAGGATTTCAGACACATGCATAGGCAATACTGGGCCTTACTTCCTAATATGCTTGTATAATATTGTGCTGTTAAGTGTGTGTCATTTTGGGGCAGGCAGGGGTGGAAATAGAGTGAGGATGGGAGAAAAAGGAGAATTGGGAGGAATATTTGCTTTGCTTTTGAAGTTTGGGGACCTAATGTTCTTCAAAATACATTCTTCTTCTTAAACTTATTTAAAAAATGAAATGCTTTTTTCTCCTTAATAAATAATTGAATGTTGTACCACTGCTACTGAGAGTGCATGCTTGCAAATACTCAAGTGCAGGCCATTTTATATTGGAAGCAATCAATTTATTTTCATTGGCTAATGTCTGGCTGCTCAGATGACTTATCATATCCCTAACTGAATATTTGGGCAGGCCCTACCACCAAACAAAATCTGGTTTCAGTCAGCGGCAGAGGAAGCAACTTGGGTGCCTGGGGCGGCGCTTCCAGGGGTGGGACGAGCTGCTCATAGGGGAGGGGTGCACTGCGGGGCCTCCGGAATCTGCCCGCCTCCTCCCACTCAGCCACCCTACAGCTGTGGGGGGGCATCAGGCATACTGTTTGGACAGCGTGGAGCCTGCGCATGCCCAAGCCATTATGTCTCTCCCAGGAGAGACATGTGGCTCGGGCGTGCTGCCGCCCCCCGCCCCAGTGATACCTGGGGTGGCCTGCATCCACCACACACCCCTTCCTCCGCCCCTGGTTTTGGTACGCCAAGCTAATGAACAAATGGCAAGTTTGATTTATTTATTTATTTATTTATTATTTATTTACAAACAGTTAAGAAGAAGGTGAGGTTGAACCATCTCTGGGACTTTGACTCCACAGAAGCCCAGAGGTTCTCAGTATTTGGTGGTGGGAGTGAGGACTAGATTTGAGGCTGTTGCTCCTTCCCCTTGGGCAACACTTTGTGCCTCCTTGGTCTCTGTATCGTCACATGAATGAGTGCCTAATGTGCAGACAGCACTGAGAACATTCTTAACCTGGCAGCTTCACCCACCTTAACAGATCTCTTAGACACGCTTACATTTGAAGCACGAATAACACACAGTGAGATTTTACAACTTAGGGACAAACTCAGCGTTGAATGAGCCCCAAGTCCCTGGACGGCTGACAAGCTACGACAAGTTTTTTTGTTTTATTAACAAGTTCATTGGCTTGCTAATACACAGCATGCCTCATGTGGTACTCTGCCCTTGAAGGAAGAAAGGCAAATTAGTTGCTTAAAAAAGGAAGTCATTCCCCCCCCCGCCCCGTTTCTAGAAAAAACACAATAATATTCTCCATGAGGCTTTACAGGGCAAATGTCTTTTCATTCAATCCTCATGTGCGCACTACGGTCTTTTTGCATCCATTACCAACATGTCACAGGTGCAAGCCACCAGGGAGGGTGCTGCAGATTTAATTGTGAGGCAGGTGGTGATAACTCGGCGCCATAATGCAGTCATCCCAAGGTGTGTTTGTGCATCTGTTAAGCATGTGAGGATTTTAGTTTATTTTTCTTTCTTTTTAGGGGGTTGTTTTCCTCCTATAAGGTGCCACCGGGGGAAAAGGTTAACAAGACCAAAGGAAGTCAAAAGAGGCTGGCAATGGCTTCTAAGGTTAAATAAAATTAATAGTAAATATCCAGTTTATGTGCGTGCAGGAGACAGCAGAGAAAAATGTGCCCGGCTCTTTTGCATAGACATTTGTACAGTCCCTCGAATGAGTTAGGTTGTCTTGTCTCATGTGAATTCTTACCCTCTGCCCCTTGTGACTTCCTGCTCCTGTTTTTTAGCTTTTCTGGAGAGAGGAACTGGCTGCTTCCCAAATGGCAAAGGATTCCTTTTTATCCTTGGATTTTTTTAAGGTTGCCTTTTGAAAAGAAGGGCGTTACAGTTAGAGGATAAACATCCAAGGAAAGTTCTTGGTAGGGGACTGCAGAGTACTTCTAGGAGTTAAACCTAATAGATACAAATATGCTGTTCTTGCTAATGTATTAATTGTTTATTTGAGGCATTCCGTTTATCCCCCTCTTTGGCCAGAAAAATCTGTCATATTAATAATTAGAGATTTATTTATTTTCTTAAAAAAAAACCACATTTCTATGCTGCTTAATATTTCTAAAATACAACTAAAAAATGGAATATATCATTAAAACAAAAATACAACCTAAAACTAGTAATGCAACAATAAACTCTTAAAAACATAAATAAAACTGAATAAAAGAGAAATTCAGATTAATAATAAGACAGTCCTTTGACGCAAAAGGGATTGGAAGGGAGGAGAAAACCAAAATAACAGCAAGCTTTTGTTACAAACTGCTTTATAAGGACCAGCTGGAATGAAGGCAGCACAAAGAGAGGAGGAGCCAAAAGCTGAGTGGTCCTGCTTCCTTTGTGTCCCTCTGCTGTTGTGGCAAAGGATCATCTGTACCGTGCAGCAATGTCTCCAGTACACAAAAAGCAGTTTTGCCATGGAAGCAAATCTGCCTATACAGTTTGAAGTCTCCAGTCTTGTAAGTTCTTGAGGAAAAGGCTGAAGAACCCTCTATTGGGGATATCTTAGGACAGGCATAGGCAAACTTGGCCCTCCAGATGTTTTGGGACTACAATTCCCATCATCCCTGACCACTGATCCTGTTAGCTAGGGATGATGGGAGTTGTAGTCCCAAAACATCTGGAGGGCTAAGTTTGCCTATGCCTGTCTTAGGACATCTTGGAGAAGCCTTTGTTGGTGGTCCCCGTGGCTCAGAGGCATGGCTTGTAAACCACTAGAAACAGTCGCTAAGCCGGTGGAACTCCCTCCCACCTGAGATTAGACAGACCCCCACCTACTTGCTGAACTTCAGAGATATTACTGAGACTGTCTTGTTCCAGCAGGCATGTTAAGGTAGTGTTCAGTTTTCCGATAAGTCTTTTTTATTTCATTCTTTGCATTGTTTGTTTTTCATGTATGCCACTTAGAAACACTCATTATTAAGTGCACCAAACACCTTGCTTTGCAGACAACAAGAAGTAGCATTAACAGAGTGTAGAAATGTCAGTCCATATATGGGGTATATCAGATAACAATACCTACCCCACTGTATCTTGCAGTCTTTGTTACATTACGAACTTTTCAATTGTCAGAGACCTAGTAACAGTTGCACCAGTGGTGGGAATGCGATAAAATGGTTTCTTTTGGGAATTTTATTTTTAATAGGCAGGTCCATCTCTCTCAATCCAACTGTAGTATTGTTTATGCATTGACGATTTGCAAAAGCCACATAACTATAAAGAACTAGCATTCTTCATATTGCGCACAGCTAGAATCAAAGTTTCTAGAAAATCACGGAGGGTGCTCCACAGAGCAGGAGGTTTGACAAAATTTGGGAAATTTTTGTCTGGAAAACTAACCCAAGATGGAAGGGGGTGGTAAGGTGAATAGAAATACTGCCCTTCCTACCTGCTGGGCACTCTGCTGTCTTTATGGAGGGGTCACATACAGGCACCCAGAACTGGGCAGCTTTTACTTTACAGTAGTTTTTTTAGCTGTGATTTCTACATTGCAGGGGGTTAGACTAGATGACCCTTGGAGTCCCTTTCAACTCTCCAATTCTAAGATTATATGAACGCTTTATGACAGCACTGTAACATGATTGTGCAGTTAACACTCTACACTTTTGTTGTAACTTGTAGGTTATTTGAATGTTCTCGTTTCTGGATTGAAAATGATTGAACCCTTTTTTATTATATAAAACAGAAGAAAAGAATTGGCATTCCCTTCAGTACATGCATTAAAACAACAACAAAGTTAGGAGCTTTCCGAACCCAGATATCTGGATGACTGTTCCACTGCCCTGATAGAGCAACTACATGTCTGCATGCCAAGATATCAGAGGAGAAAAATCCAGATGGAACTAATTTTCTAGAGACATTTCGAATAAAGGAATGGGATAACATTTTAAAAAAAGAAATCCTAAGGGCAACACAGTAAAGGGCAACCTATCTGGTGCTTGGCAGCACATTAAAATAATTTGTAAAAGTACGTTTTATGGGACAGAGTAAATAAGGCACATCATACATCATTTGGAAGACATGCAGAAATGAGGCAGAGAAAAATCACCATTGGATGTTTTATATAAGGCCATTTTCATGAGTCAGCTTCTTTTTGAGCTTTGCGGACTCTCCAGCTGCAAGCTTTGCACTGTTGGCTTATCTTCAGCTTGTGGCTTTGCGTGTGCCAGAATTAGCTTATAATTGGCTGTGCCTTCCCCTTTGTAACTGGTAATAATAGAACTCTGATCAGCACAAAAAAAGGGAGGAGGCTTAAAATTTGGATGTTTTAGCTTCATTGCAACTTCAAGAGGCCTCCAATTTGGCCATGCACTCGCTTTGCTCCTTGTACCAGAACTGACAAATGTTTGAACAAACAAGTCGCCATCTGAAAAAAGAGAGCTGCAAATGTGTAGGATAAATGAGCAAGAACTGGGATTTTGCATGTTGCAGAGGCAGTGACCCTATCTGCAGAGGCCAGATCACACAGAGAGGAGTGGGGCTGCGTGTGCTGACCACCCCCCTCCATTGCATCCCATTCTTTTTTTTTATATATAAAATTTTTATTGGTTTTACAACATTTTTAAGAAAAACAAACAAACACTAAAAATGACAAACATACACGTATAATTTCAAACATATTTTCATAAACCTCTTTTCTTGGACTTCCCCATACCCCCCCTCTCTGCATCCCAATGTCCATAATTCAACTAGCAACTCCCAATTGTTACTTTCCAATCTCTATCATCTTAGTCCTCTTTTATAGTCTAACCTTGTATCCCTGTACCCTTTTGCTTCTGGAAACCACAACATTTTAGCATTCATTAAGTTTATAGTAGTCCTTAAGGTAGCTTTTAAATTTTTTCCACTCTTCTTCCACCGTCTCTTTTCGTTGGTCACGGATTCTGCCTGTCATCTCGGCCAATGTCATATAGTCCATCACTTTCATCTGCCATTCTTCCACAGTGGGTAAATCTTGTGTCTTCCAATACTTTGCGATGAGTATTCTTGCTGCTGTTGTGGCATACATAAAAAAAATTCTATCTTTCTTTGTCACCAATTGGCCGACAATGCCCAAGAGAAAGGCCTCTGGTTTTTTAGGAAAGGTACATTTAAGTACCTTTTTCATTTCATTGTAGATCATTTCCCAGAAGGCCTTAATCTTCGGGCATGTCCACCAAAGGTGATAAAAGGTACCTTCAGTCTCTTTACACTTCCAACATTTATTATCGGGCAAATGATAGATTTTTGCCAGCTTGACTGGGGTCATGTACCACCTGTATACCATTTTCATAATGTTTTCCTTTAAGGCATTACATGCCGTAAATTTAATACCGGTGTTCCATAACCATTCCCAGTCAGCTGACATAATGTTATGTCCAACATCCTGAGCCCACTTAATCATAGCCGATTTAACTGTTTCATCCTGTGTGTTCCATTTCGACAGCAAGTTGTACATTCTAGATAAATTCTTAGTATTGGGTTCTAACAGTTCGGTTTCTAATTTTGATTTTTCCACCTGGAAACCGATTTTCCTGTCCTGTTTAAAAAATTCCATTATTTGACGATATTGGAACCAATTTTCTACTTTATGCTTCAATTTCTCCTGACTTTGTAGTTTGAACTTATCTCCATCCTGTTCTAAAATTTCCCAATACTTCGGCCATCCGACCTCCATATTGAGTTTCTTCACTTCCGGAATCAGTCTTATTTTTAAGTTTCTCTCTTTCCTCTGTAACTCCCACAAGGCCAAAGTTGCATCATGCTCATAGACCTTCTTGGCAATCGGCTCTAATTTCTCCTGTGTCTCTCCTGCAGTGGCTTTGGCATCTTCCGCAATTTGGCGCGTAGTGGCGTTTTCCTCCACCAATTTATTTATAGATTCTGTATTCTGGTTTAATCTTGCTGAAATTTCTGTTAATTTTAG
Organism: Podarcis liolepis; assembly: GCF_965112155.1. NCBI lineage: Eukaryota > Metazoa > Chordata > Lepidosauria > Squamata > Lacertidae > Podarcis > Podarcis liolepis. The sequence goes on along the minus strand of NC_139561.1, from coordinate 51,266,307 downwards.
TGTATTCTCTGAAGTCTGTTTTGTCAAAGACTCCAGAGTTTGGTTTATCTTGAGCAGGGCGTCTGTCACAGCTTCCATAGAGACGGCTGCTCCTTTGTCTTGTCCTGTTGTTCCTGCTGATCCGGCTGTTGCGCCTGAGATTGAGCCTCTTTTCTTTACCTGTTGCTGCTGCAGCTGTTGTTGTTGTTGCTTGGTCTTGGCTCTTGTAACTATCTCTTCTTGTGAGCCACTCATGTCAAGGTCAATTCCCACGGGATTTATTCTCCCTTGGAAAATTCCACTGTCTTAGGCCGTGCCGGACTTCACTTTGTCCTCTAGAGGGAGCAAATCAAAATGGCCATAGAGCAAAATTTCCAAGTACGAAAACAAAGGAGACTGTCCAAAATGTAAAAAAGGAGATTAACACAGTCAAAGTCAATGTTACTAAGAACTTGTAACTTCAAATTGCCACAGTTGCCCAATTTATGCTGTTTCTTCTTGTATTATACAGTAGCCAGGCACTGTGGAAACTTTGTATCAAAGTATCACTTCACAGGGAAAAGTCAGTTCAGTGTGCTAAGAAGGCAGACCGTTTCATGCTTTCAGATGGGTGAGACAGCAGAGGTTTTTTACTTCCAATAGATCATGCAGTTATTGATCAAATTCACCTCCCCTCTGCCCTGCTAGCTAGAGGGGAGATCAAAGGTCTAAATGTCCGGTTTAGCTGATCAAAGAGCGGGTTTAAACGGATGCAGGTTTAGAGCTCCGTTGCTTTCGCTTTCATGCAGTCGGGGGGAGGCAGACTTCCTTTGTTTAAATCTCCCCCGTTTTTAGCCCAATTTTTAAAATTTAAAGGGTCCCGATTATTTTTTCAGCTCTTACTCACGGGAATTCAGTCCAAATTTTCTTTTCAGGAAGGAATCGGCGCTCTCCGCTTATGGCGACGCGGCTTCACTTCGCAGGCTGGGTAGCGACTCTCAGCACCGCGCTCTCTCCCGATGTCGATCCGTAGCCTTTAAAAAGGCTCTTTCACGGTACCGGGGGGCGCAAAGGTGCCCACCGAGTCTCCTTGTTCTCAGGCTTCAGCGCCTGGGATTTTAGGGGTCCCCCGCTTGCCGTAGCGGGTAAGACCCGAACTTGCGAAGCAGTCCTTCTCCGGAGCTCGGAGCTAGGACCGCCATTAAGCGCTGGCACCGACCGGAAGTCCCATTGCATCCCATTCTGGCACTGCCCCCATGCTGCTCACACATTGGGGGTTTGCCTGTAGCAGTGCACCGCCCCCCCCATTAATAAAGATGCCGTCCTGTTGCCAGTGAGGGTGAGCCACAGAGATTCTAAAACCTCCCCCAATCGTAGTTTCAGTCTGGAAAATATTATTGTCCCCAATCATACATGGCAATAATTTTTTGGAAGATTTACTTTATTTTGCCATGCTATCCTCCCCCCAAATATCAGGATGGATGAAGTTCCCTATGGTTATCGGTTCACAGCCTTTGGATGCTAACTGTGCTTTGTGTTTGTAAAAGTGCCATTTAGCTCAGTAGCTCCAAAGGGTTTTGTTTTGAAAAGGGGAAACTAGAGTGGTTTGAGGTTAAGAGCACCGTCAGTAATAATACAGCAATGCATTGTTCTGACGATTCAGGACTCATGCCCAGTCTCTCTCACCGGGCAGATTATTCTGTCTTGTTCAGAATAAGACTTCCATGTTGCTTGCTGGTTGTTTTAGGCAAGTCAGCCATGGAACCATAGAATTAGGGCTTTACTCTTCTTCTTCTACTCCAAAGGACTCAACTTCCTTCATTGCATTTGAGCTTTGATTTGTAATTTCCAAGTTTTTTCTCTGGTGATGATCTGTGGTTTACACATACAAAAGAGTAACGTGGATCTACAAATACACAAGTGTATAAATGCGCGTTCAGAAAATATTAGAAAGCCATTGTTATTTATTAATTTTGTATCCTGCCCATTTCTCCAAAGGAGCCCAGGGCAGCAAACATTTCAGTGCCAAAGCCATACAATTAAAACATCTAAAAACAGTTAAAAACACTTCAACAAAACAATGGAAAACTCCTAGAAGCAACTGCCCACTCTCCAACTATTTATTCCACAATGCCAAGGACAGAACTCTCAACGATGAAATGTCTGGGCAAACAGGAATGTCATCAGATTTCTCCTTAAAAATAGTGAATACTGTAGTGAGGGAGACTGATGCACCTGATTAGGGAGGGAATTCCACAAATAGGATACCACCACCAAGAAGGCCACTGACCATGGGCCACTGCCAACTGAGCAATGGTGGCACCACCAGCAGCAGGGCCTCCCCTGATTACCATAGGTCCCAAGATGGTTGGTATTGAGGAGGGCACTCTTTTAGGTACCAACCAACTTTGCAGCTGTATTCTACAGTAGCCACAGTCTCTGAACCATCTTCAAGCCCTGTGGTAGTCCAGACAGGAGGTTACCAGGTTATTTTGATCTAGAAACCAGCCTCAGCTGGGCATAAGCACTCCTAGCTACAGAAGCCACTTGAGATGCCAGGGACAAGTTGGAATCCAGGAGTACTTCATAGATTCATAAAGCACAGGACTCTGAATGGCTTTTAGCCCAAATGGGTACCTGCCATGTTCAGAGGAATTTCAGATACAGCATGCCACTGAGCAGCAACAGCAAGACAGGAAGCTGCCTTCTTCCTGTGAGCCTGCTGGAGGCATCTGATTGGCCACTGCTGGAAGTAAAGATGGGGGTGGGGAGAGAAGGTGGTCCCTGGCCCCACCCACTGCCACCATGTGGTTCCTGACAGATAAGGACCCATATCCTTGGGGTAGTCAGAAAAAAATATTCCCCAGACCTGCCCTAGATAGGCCCTCCTGATCTAGGAAGGGTCATCTTATAGACTCACTGCAAATAGATGTTTCTGGGTGTAACTTATCAAAGCCCATCTATTTTATTTATTTATTATATTTATAATCTTATCTTTCCTTCATGAGCTGAAGGTGCATGCATGGTTATCCCCCCCTCTCATTTTTATCCTCACAACAACCCTGTGAGGTAGGCTGAGAGACTGTGACTACCCCAATATCACCCAGTGAGCCTTGTGGGCATGTAAGGGTTCCATCCAACACTCTCACTGCCTGTACCACACTTTTGCCAGAGTGTGAATTATTATCACTACCAGGATTGGTTAAATGTTTTGTGATGAAGCCTAGAGGAAAACATCCTAGTAATACAAGGCTGAAAAAATACTTTAAAAAATGAAATATGCTTCTTTCTCATCCCCCCCCCCAGTGCTTTGAAGAGCTTCAGCTTTCAGAGCACATTGACTAGAAACAAAAGGATACAGAGGCCGAAAATTTTGGTTCTTTGGGTGGAATAGAACAGGCAGGCAGTCTAAGGAACTGTGTCTGTCACAGAGGGGATGGGAAAGTGTTTAAACTGGCTCTGTATTTATTGAGTTCTCTTCAAGTAAGCAGTAAAGTCAAGTCATTGATCTAGTTCTTTACTGGAAGACCATAGCACGTTTTAAAAATAGTGATTACATTCTGATAATTGCAGTTCTGTAGAGAATTCCAGTAGTTGGACACAATATAGCCCATAGTTTTCTTGTGATCCCTTCCCATGTTATGGGGGAATGCACTCATATTTTCAAGTCTCCTCCGTTACACAGAACAAGGAATACTCTAGGACAAGAAGATACAATGGCATGTTATAGAGATGTTGTAAGGATGAAAGACGTATCATGCAAGGTTCTCAAACAAAAATCAGCTGCATAACAGGAATCAGAATAGGACTTTGTTTATTTATGTTGCTGAGTGGCCGTGTTTGTAAGTAAAAATAAACCAGTTTTTTTGGTTCATGGCTTGTTGCTTCCTAACCAAGAAGCCAGCAACAGACCAGGACTTAAGGTTCACTAGTGCTCATGGCTTGTTATGGAGAAACAAACTAGGATCCCTTAGTTCAGGTGCAGCTAAAGTTTGATGGTTTGGTATCCTGCTCACACCAGGCAAGGAGCACAGCAGACTGATTGATTTTTATTGATTTTTTTAGCAGGGCAAGGGGGAATCTAGACCACTTATTATTTGAAAAAATATGAGGCACAAAAATAAATAAAAACCCATTAAAATCCACAAACAATAGAATACAAACACAGCACCAGAAATATTGAGATAAAAAGATAAGAGGTCCAGCCTTGCGGGGGGGGGGGGGAGTGGTCAGAATAGCCTTGAGCAAAAAGTTACGTTTTGAAGAGGAACCTAAAACAAATAATGGATGGTACCTCACAGATTGCAGAGGGAAAGGAATGCCAAGTGGGTGGGGTAACCATAGAAAAATCCCTTTAGGGATGGAAAGATTTGCCAATTTTGGTTCTTTTGGCTGCTCATTTTTCCAATCTTAAATTCAGTTTTCCACAAATTGTAGCTACAGTATTTACATTTTTTTTAAAAAAAAATCCTCATGAAAATTCATCATCATTTTAGGAATTTCCCCTAATAGAAACATTTTCATATGCAGTCTTCACTAATTTTTGCAAGTAATTTCCTCCAGTAGAAGACATTTTTGTATGTTATTTCTCAATTCTACTCAGAGTAGACTTACTGAAATTAATGGACTCAAGTTAGTACCGTTAATCCACTTCAGCAGGCCTGCTCTTAGTAGAACTAACATTGGCTACAACCCTTGGCTTATAATTATGTGAGAATGTGGTTGGGGTGTTAAAGAAAGGGCAAAACAGCTGGATTATTAACCTTCTAACTGCATTAAAGATTGCCCATGCTCAGTGCTGGAAAACATTCAACAATTCCATCTGTTAGAGAGTGGTTATTTAAAGTTGCACATATGGCTAAACTGAGATGGCATATAGAAGGAATGGACAAAATTATGAACTGAAACTAACTTTTTTGATTAGGTACGTTCGACGTCGGTCAGTTCAGAGGCTATTGAGCTGTACAAAGATACAGTCTGGCTGGCAAACAGGCTCCCTGCCTGCCCCCCTGCATCCTATGTTAGAGAAAACCAACGTTATCATTATTTAGTGTGGTTTGAATCATTTTTTTGTTACAGAAAAGAGATGGCGCGTCTACCTTCCCTTGTGAGAGAGTCCCACAATTGTGGTGCTGTCTCTGAAAAGGCCCTGCCCTGTGACCCCAACGACCACCTTGCCTTGGCAGTGGAAAGGAGGGCCAGATCTTGGAAGATGACCACAGGCAATGAGCAGTTTCATGCAGAAAGAGGTGGTCCTTCCTCAATGCCTGCTGAAATCTCAGAAGCTGGATCAGAGTGGAGAATACTGGGCTGTATAGGAAAATAATCTAATCTGGTACAGTGGTACCTCGGGTTAAGTACTTAATTTGTTCCGGAGGTCCGTTCTTAACCTGAAACTGTTCTTAACCTGAAGCACCACTTTAGCTAATGGGGCCTCCCGCTGCCGCCGCACCGCCGGAGCCCAATTTCTGTTCTTATCCTGAAGCAAAGTTCTTAACCTGAACCACTATTTCAGGGTTAACGGAGTCTGTAACCTGAAGCATATGTAACCTGAAGCGTATGTAACCTGAAGTGTATGTACCACTGTATAGGGCATGTTCTTAGGAATACTGCTGTGAATGGAGTTAAGTGGTACGAATGTTCCCTCTTTGAACCGAGTGTTCGCACTGCGCAGTCCAGTGTGGAATTTGGATTGCCAGTGGAGACAATTTTTAATTTCTTAATTCTCTCTCTCCCCTACCCCCCTTAAAAACATGAAGTATATGCAGCCTTGGCAATGTGGAGCGGGGGCAGGGAGCTCCTCTATGCCTGGTGAGAATTCCTGTTGCTGTTTTTATGGCTCCCAGGAAAAGAACATTGGCTGTCAGATATATCCCCACCAGAATAGAGACAGTTGACTTGGCAAGGCACGGGGCTTGTATACACTATGTGAGAAAATGCATGCCATTCCCCTGAGTTAGGAGCACGGCTACAAATGAAAGGAAGGAGGCCGGGGTGACACTCCCTTGCTAATTATAACCCATCTCCATTCACATAGCTCACGTTGTGTCACCCTGCCCACGATAAACCACCCTGCTTTTCAGGGCTTTTTCTTTTGGCTGTCAACCACTTTGTTGCAGACTGGGAGTTGGCAGAGAGGGTTTGAGGCTCAGAAGCAATTTTCTGTTTGGTGATTTATGAGCCAAACATGGAGTGGAAGCAACCCTGCCTGTCTGGGCTCATATTATGGAAAAGGCGTTTGGAAATGGCCTCGATCTGCTTATGGTGGTTTCCCCTCTCCCCTCCCTTTCTTTTTCTTTCTAAATTATAATAGTGGCCTGATGTTTGTAAGGGCACAGTGGCCTGCCATGTATCAGTCAAAGTGCTGATTTGACCCCATAAATAATTGCTACACTTAAATTTCCCTTTGAGTAACTAGGGTTGCTCGACTTCCTGCTCAAAATACCCTGGTATTATTATTATGGTGTTTTTTTTAAAAAATGGAGTGGGGCACAAATTCTCAAGTTCCAAATGGCTGGGATCCAGAAGATTCTCACATTAAGACACTTACACACGCTGATGTGAATTCACTTCTGTTTGAAGCTTACAAATCTATCCTTCTTCATTATCTTGGATGCATTTTGGAGGCCCCCTATGCAATATGAGCAGTGATATTGTGGGGCATGTGGCCAGCAGACACTCATCCTTGTTTATTTGAAATGTTTCATAGCATTCCTTCATCAAAATATTCCAGGACGGTGTACACACTTGTGAATAAAATGATTTGTACACACAATTTTAAATCAATAAATAGTCAGAACAAAATCCACATACAACAAGCCCACCCCATCCCCCCAGAACAGAATGCAATTCTAAAAATCATCTACAGTGTAAGTGGGATGTAGTTTTTCTGGTGAATGTTACATTGAACATACCCCTGCTCTTAACAAAACCTGCCTTAAAAGAGAACACTCTTTGTTTTTTCTCTCCTGAAGTTATATACTGTTTTTGTTCATTTTTCCTCAGTAAGTGTTACCATGATTTATTTTCTTGCTGGACTCTGTGTTATATAAATGACTTTGCTAGCAACTACATCATGACAATGGGGCCTCTTTTTGGCAGGATTATTCAGAGCTCTCTTTATCAAGATGAAAGAGGTATTGAAATGAGAGAGGATATTAAAATATTGTTCATGTAGCTTGAGAAAACAAAGGCTTGACAACACATTTCTCTCTCCCATGCAACTAGAATACTCAAATCAAGACTAAGACAAGCTGTCAGGCACAATGGATGTTGTCTTTGCTACTTAACAGCTCTCTCCAAACAAGAATTCATCAATTTCAGCAACATGGTGGAAGGGAGGAAAAAAGAGAAATAATATAAATGGGAATGAAATGCTGAAAATTTTCACATAGAAATGAATGCAACGGTTTCACGAATTTTTTTTTTGCTGCATTTCCAAAATTACAGCCTTATCACCGAAGTGTTAAAGGATCAGTGTGTCGTCTTCGGGTACGCATAGAGAAAAGCCTTTTCAAATTGCGCTTCTGTAGAAATCGTGGTCCTCCCTGAGATGGGAAATCCACATATTGCAATAACTATATAAATAAAGAGAGTGGCGATGCTTTGTCAGTCATTTCTAAGGTACCCTTTTGACATGACAATCCAGCATGATTGCAGCATATCGGTCTGCAGTAATGCCTGACTGTTTTAGATATTCACAGCACCGAACATTCACGATCAGCCTTTAACTCCACCTAAGCCATTTAAAGATGTATGCAAGTCCAGACATTACCTAAGGCTTAAATCTCCATATTGTTGATAGGCCTGCTGTGAATACTTTTGGGGAAGCATTTCAATGCATCAAAATTCTTGATGGAAAAGAGAGTATATCTAGATCCCACTTTTCCCTCAAGTGAAAGCATTCAGATCTTAATTTATCATGCCTGTTAGATTCTGGGCAGCTGGAGCAAAAGGAACCCTGTAGCAAGCCATTTATATAGGAATCCATTTGGGGATATTTATTCATTTTGTAAACTTTTTTCCCTTTTTGGTCATATTTTAAAAAAAAAAAATTCAAAGCAGCTGATGTACGACAAAACAGTTTAAAACCAAAAGACAGCAAAATAAATGATGATGGAACAGCTTCACACCAGTTCGACTTATAGACAGCCCAAACATCTGCTGGAATAGCCAATTCTTCGCTCAGGGAGGGCAGATGTGAGGCTTATGGGAACTGCTTTTTTATGAGCCGAATGCAAAAGACATGCACTCTCAATTAAAAAATTCTAAACTCAGGAATTTCATGTGCAGTCCACACACTCACACACTCACACCATGGGCAGGATAAACGAGTCCCTCAGGTCTTATTTGGCCCGCGGGCCTTAGTTTGGGGACCACTGCTTCAAAAGGACAAAAGGTGGCTTATGCTGAATTATGCTTTGCAAAATTCAGAGAAATGTGCATTTCAAATAATGCCTGTATCACATACTGTGAATTAGGTAGGTTCATATTAAAAGGTGAATGAATGAATGAATGATTTTTTCCCATGACCCCACTGCCTCCTGCCAAAATCCTATTGGGCAGATAGTTTGAACTGAAGCTGCTCTCTCCAACAAGACCTGCTTGGCACCAACATTACTCTCATTTTGGTGACAGGTTAAGGCCTTCCTCTATTCCCAAACATTTGATGGGTCAATTGTTATGTGGGTTTTTGTTTTTGTTTTTTTATTGCGAGTAAACAATGCATGAAATGAGCTAGTTCCATTTAATAATGTTCACTGCATTAATTCAAAAATCTCTGAACTACACCTAAAAGTGCTTCCCATAATTACTATGTAAACTGAATGTGAATTAAGTTTGTTTTGGGATAGAACTTTGAAGTATTTCTAGTTCATTTTCAAACCTGCATCTTCTACTCCTTGGACCTTTAAGTGCAAAGATTATACTTGTTGGGAGAAATAAATGGTGCGGTTCACATTCCACTGTTTTCTTAGTCTTCTTAAGTATACTTTGTACTTAAGCACAGCCGCTTGAAACAGTCTGCATGCTGGGAGGGGGCAGGGAGGAATTGCCAAGGATTATTTGGATGAATTTAAATTAAACAGTGAACTGAATGTTAATTAAATTAGTTCATTTTGTAAAGGAACAAGCACGAACTGGAATGAGTTCCTTTTTTTGGACACTTTGAACTTTAATTTCTTTTTAAAATGAACTCTGTGAGCTCTGTTCATAAATTTGAGTTGATTTTATTCATTTGCACCATTTCTATACAAAAATATCTGAGTAGTGTACAGAAAACTAAAGCAACAGACAACTTAAAGAGCAACAAATATTACAGTTACATATGAAAATATTACCTTAATAGCAAGTTACTATTAAATATAAACCAATTTCAATTAGTTTTCCTTCTGACACACCCTCCCTCTCAGCTTCCTGGCTGGGACTCCACCTGTCCACCCTGGCTCTCAGCTAACTCACAATAGTTTCATAAAGAGAAGTGATCTGGAAACTCCTGGCATCAGCCTAGTCTCTCCATCTAGGCCCAAGGGGGAGGGAGCTTCCTCAGCTGCATTCTTCACACCTGGTTCCTGGTGCAGCATGTTTGGTGAGTTTCCCAGGGGGTCCCAAGGACAAAAAACGGACACCCCTCCACTCACAGTTCTTTTTCCAGCATCTGCCCCGAGCTGTTTTACTGTCCCATGGCAGGACTTGCCTTTTTCTGGCAGGCACAACAGTGGATGGTACCTCCTCAAGTTGCCCACAGCTGTGTCCCCTTCAGCAGTCAGCTGCACTCTCCACACCCAGTTCCAGGTACAGCACATTTGCTGAGTTTTACAATTGGTGATGCTGAAGCATATAATTGTTTATTTAAATTGCCATTTGTGGTTATGTTCTGGATTTCTGTCTTTGTCAACAAGTGGCCTTGAGACTGTTATGTACTGAAGTTCTCACCCTGGGCCAGCAGGGGGATACTGTAGATAGTTATGCAAATGAAGGATCAAAAGTGACGTTCAGTGATTGGATAGTTTTAGAAAGTTGCTAAAGTAACGTCGTACTGGAGCTCTATATAAGCAGGTTGACTGAGCCCTTCAGTTCAGTTCTGTTCTGGCTTCTGAATAAACAAGAGCTGTTTGAAGAATCGCTGTGTCGTCTGATATGTTCACCCACAACTTAACAGAGGCTATTTAGTGTAAGGCATCTAACAAATCCAGTTAGCATTGTTATTATTCTCATTATTATTATTTAGTATCCTACAAGAACCTGCTAAAATGCTTCCACAGACTTGACAGAAGATGGCCAAAGTGCATGCCCCAACATGTGCAAGCACATAACCCTCATGGCCTGTCCTTGTCTCACCCTGTGGTGCCTGTGGAGCATATTTTGTTAACCAACTCCAATCACATGCCTGTCTTTGGAGGCCTTTGCAGTATTGACTTGTATCAGGGTGAGCTAAGGGCATGGAGTGTCACCCTCTGTATTGTGCTCTGTTGCTTTTTAACTGTTTTCAATCAGACAGTTCTGTGACTCATGGTTTTAGCTTTTTACCATTGGCATCCGTGTTGGCATAATTCAAGAGTGTTCCCTTGTGTCCCTGTTTCGCTCCCATGTCAACCTTACCAGGCATGTTGATCTGAATGTAAGCAAGGTCTCTCCACAGCAGTTCCCTGTATGATCAGCAATCCTAATTTGACCTGTGAGGCCATTTCCCCCAAACCACACCCAACTGCACCACACCTGAAAACATATGGGATGGGTAGCCAGCAGCCAAGGGGGCTCACCATCAGCTTTGCCTCTACAGAGGAAAAGTGTCCACTTACAGGTATGGTCTGGACTCCAAAATGTGCTTGCAATCAAATAAAGTGGGGCTGGTTTTAAAAAGCATCCCCACTCCTGTCCTAAGAGGTGATCCATTAAGGTCCGCACTGCTGGCTTTTGGGGGCAAAGAGCTGATAATGTGTGGAACCAGAAAATACAGTGTTCTGGATGAATTAATCTGGAATAAAAACCACAGAAGGGGAAGGTAGTGCAGAAGACCAATACAACTAGTGTTCTGGAAAGCAAGTGAGACTAATTCTTTTCTGACTTCAGTATGCTCCATTCACACATGCAAACCATACATATGGCAGAAGCCTACTCATTTGTTCACAGACAGTTGGGGGGGGGCGTTAAGATCTTTTATCCAAGCCATTTGTTCACCAACGGCAGAGGGGTGATGACTTCCCCCACCCCCCGCAGAGCTATAGGACCATATATATATATTTGAAAGATAAAATACTGCCCCTTCCAGTTGTCTGAAACTACACAGAAAGAGGAAGAAATTCTTTTAAAAGCCAGGAGAAATAAGGAAGAGACAAATAGGAAGGAAGACACTGATGGGAAAGAAGAATGGAGGCAGGGGCGGGGGGGCACACATAAAATGAAGTTAGGGGCCACGTATCGCATAGTGCACAAGACCAAATGTGGGGGCCTGGATACAGCTGGCAGGCTAGATCCACAGCTCCCCTAACCCCAAGGGTCACTTCAATCGTAACATAGGATAGAATAATGCTACTTACACCAGAGAGCCAATTTAGATGTAGCTCTGCGCTTCTCTCTCTCTTTCTTTCTGATTTTTGTTACAATGTTCATTCATTGCATTTTGTTTCTTAGATCTCACTCTGTCTCCCAACAGCAGTATATATTCTGAGTTTAGTATAAACTGCTATGCGGTGCCTGAGGTTACGAAAGACATCCCAGAGAGAGAGAGAGAGGAATTAGAAGAGAGCAAAATGTGTTTGCGTGACAGGTGGGTGGGGGGCAATCTATGCCAGCAGCATAGGGACTCCAGAGGAATAGAACAGTTAAGTACAATGCTGTCCAGTTTCAAAGTTTCTAAATTCTCAAGGCTTTTCTTTAAAAAATAAATAAACGGAGACTTAAAAGAAATAGATGTGTAAAAGATCAGTCTACTGTGACTTTAAGTGTAAAATCCATTTTAGTAGCAGGAAGCTGTTATCTGGTTAGAGCAGTTATTTTTATTGTCTGTCTGGGTATAGTTTTTAACTGCAGGGACAGAATAAATCAATAGTGCCATAAAGCTACTCTCGCCCTGTGCCCTTTGTAAAGGGACATTGTTCAGTTCATGGTTTAACGCAGGCTGCTGGTTGTGTGTGCTGTCCACAAAGGTGGATTTTATTTTATTTTATTTTATTTTATTTTATTTTATTTTTGCGTGAAATACATGCACAGCCATCTCTCCCTGGCTGTCATGTGTCAGTACCAATAATATTTCATGAAGAAAAATAAATACAGAAACAGGCTTCTTTTTTAAAAAGAAGGCTGAACTATATTTTCTGTTCTTCTTCTTTTTTGTCAGTAGACCACCAACAAGTGCACATGTGTCCAAAAGCAAGAATCCTGTCAGGAACATGGTTCCTTCTCCTTGAGACACTCAATACCTGTTCCCACATGCCACACAATGCCCCACTAATTTGGAAACCTCAGATATTGCAGGATGAGCTTGTGACATGCGTACTTCTCACGCCAACGTTGCTTTTCTAGAGCTCAAGGTCATTCTGTGCAACCAATTGGTTGTGCAGTTAAGATTCGCACTCCACACAGCAGCATAATCACATGTGGAATTCATTCCCACAAGAAGTGGCCTCTTAACTTAGTTGGGGGTTTTTTGGTGGTTTTTTTGGTAAGATTCACAAAATGAATGAAGGATAGGCTTATCCGTGACTCTTAGCTATGATAGCTAAATCCAATGCTGTATGGTTGATGCAGCCAGCCTCTGGTCAGCAGATGCGGTGAACAGGGCTGAGGGAGAAATCTGACTCTGTTCCCACTGAAAAGCAAACCTACCTAATCCACCCTTTCCAAAGCAATGCATGGACTGAAAAACAACCATTCGAACCCAGCATTTCTCTGAATTTTGCAATGCCATCCTCCAGCAAAGTAATGGTACAGAACACATATATTAATGAAAATATTTTTTTTTTGAGGGGGGGGAATGAGAAACTTACTGGAAACAAGCTACAGGGAATGAGTCTGTCCATTTTCCTTTGTTTGTGGTTGTTTTTTTTTTCTTGGGGGAGGGGACTTGATTGGCCACTGATGGACTGAACAAGATGAACTTTAGGTTCAATGTGCTTGTGAATTACCTGCAACGGGAGGTGGCTGCCATCTTGTTCTTTCTTATAGGGGAGTAAAGTCCCCCCCATAAGAGAAGCAATGTAAATTATGCAAAACGTGCTACAAGTAGGGCTTTCCCCCCCTTATTTGCATAATATACACAAGCTGTATTCTTGGGGTAAATTTAGGGCCAGTTTACTCACACATTTGAGAAGATATGAGGTTATTTTGTTTATTTTACTAATTTATTCAGCCACTCTATAAGCAGAGGCCTCTGGACAGCTCATGAAGCAGTAAACAAACATACAAATGATGCACTGAAAGGCAATGTAAAGCAATATAAACTATAACATATTAATTAAAAAACAGAAACACAATTAAAATACAATTTAATGCTCAATTTAAATCTGAGAGTCCCCAGACTGTGAAACACATGTTGTTTAAAAGGCCTGATTGATTGATTGAATAAATAAGCAAATGTTCACCTGGTACAGAAAAGACCATAAAGTTGGTACTGGCCCAACTTCCCTGGGGAGCCCATGCTATGTGATCTGGGCCTCTCATCACTTGACATTGCATTCCTCAGGTGATGAACTTATGTGAACCCAAACCTTTGGGGTGATTTTATTTAAAGAAGTTGGTGATTTATTAATGTTTCTTATAAATTAAAATAAATAATATGCTGCAGAATATGGATTCCATTAGCACAAAATGGTGGAGGCCTGGCTGTTTAAGCATTTTGAGGGTAACATCTGTGCTGGTTGACTCCTTTCTCTCTCTCTCTTTCTCTCCTTACTGTGAGCTGTGTAGCATTCTTTGGAGAAACTGGGTTAGGATTCGTATAGCAGAAGACCTTTAGGGGAGGAATTGATTTAATGAAAGGGACTTCCTTGCTCTCTTCTTCAAGGTTCAACTTCCTTCAGGGGCAGAACGTACAGCTGTACTGGAGAGGGTGTTAAAACGTTAACACTCTGCTTAGAAGTTGCTCTGTGCAGGTCAATTGTGTAAAAGCAACATGTTGAATAGAGGCATTGCCCTGGCAGTGGTCTGGTTCAACCCAGATCAACTGTAAATAATACATGGTGAAGTTATTATCTGAAAGCCAAAGTGGCTAGAAGCTTTTTGAAGAGATCTGTGTGAAAGGGATGCCCCTTAGACTAAACAGACCTACTGTGAGCTCCTGAACACACACATACACACCCTGATTATCAAGCTACGAGATAGAAAATGGCCAGGGAATAAATTAAATTGGAAAACATGATATGAATCGCTGCTGTCTATTGTTGACTTCCCCAAAGATTTATATGTGATACAGGGGGACTGTTCAGTGACACATTTTAATTTAATTAAATTTCCTGTGGGATTGATGTCTGATCAATCAATAATGTTAATGTTTTTGCAATTTGCAGATTAAAGCATGGATGAGCAGATAGAGAAGGGTGCTCCTTGATCCTGAAATAGCTTCTCTATTTCATAAGAACACAAGAAGGTCCACGCAGCAGGATCAGGCCAGACCACAGTCCATCTAGTTCAGCATCCTATTCTTCGCATGGGACGTGGGTGGCACTGTGGTCTAAACCACTGAGCCTCTTGGGCTTGCTGATCAGAAGGTTGGCAGTTCGAATCCCCATGACAGGGTGAGCTCCCATTGCTCTGTCTCAGCTCCTGCCAACCTAGCAGTTCAGAAGTACGCCAGTGCAAGTAGATAAATAGGCAGCGCTGTGGCAGAAAGGTATACAGTGTTTCTGTGCACTCTGGCTTCCTTCATGGTGGTCCGTTGTGCCAGAAGCGGTTTAGTCATGCTGGCCACATGACCCGGAAGGCTGTCTGTCGACAAACGCCGGCTCCTTCAGCCTGAAAGCGGGATGTGCACTGCAACCCCATAGTCGCCTTTGACTGGACTTAACCACCCAGGGGTCCTTTACCTTTTACCTTTTATCTATTCTCACAGCAGCCAACCAGTTGGCTATGGGAAGCCTGCAAGCAGGTACTGAGTGCGGTAGCACTCTCCTCACTTGTGAATTCCCAGCAACTGGTATTTGGAGGCATCTTGTCTCTCAAATATACTTTTTGAGAAGGTAGGCATAGGGATTCCACCTCTAATGACCAACAGGTGGGCCTGACAAGGCTACACAAAGACTGCAGAAATTGAAGGCAATAGCAGTCGCCTTGATATCTTTCTCCAGAAATACTGTATTTTTCGCCCTATAAGATGCACCAGACCACAAGACGCACCTAGTTTTTGGAGGAGGAAAACAAGAAAAAAAATATTCTGAATCTCAGAAGCCAGAACAGAAAGAGGGATTGCGCAGTGAAAGCAGCAATCCCTCTTGCTGTTCTGGCTTCTGGGATAGCCGTGCAGCCTGCATTCGCTCCATAAGACGCACACACCTTTCCCCTTACTTTTTAGGAGGGAAAAAGTGAGTCTTATAGAGCAAAAAATATGGTAACTAACAAAATAACTGAAGACAATGCCTTGGTTTGCACAGGAGCCTACAAGCGACTGCAGCACATGGACTAGAAATTGTTCCCCATCCCTGCTGCTCCTATGGCAGCTGTTGGAACTACCAGCTGCTAAGGGTACGCAGAAGCCTCTCACAAAGTGGAGTCTCCTTCACAGGCACCTACATGAAATGACGGCTTCTTCTTCCTCAGTTCAGTCTGCGCTGTCCATTTTATGTTTCCTTTTTGTGCCAGGCTTCTTTCTGTCTGTTTCTCTGCTGTCTGGCTTTCTCTCCTCACCCCCCTTCCAGAATCAGACGTACAATTTGCTGAATTATCATTTTAAATAGTTCCTGATAACATAAGGAACTGGCTTTTCTCTCACTTCTTCCTGTTTTGAATGCTGGAGTGTTTGTTTACTGCAGATCACATTATGCCTCTAACAAAAATTGGAACAAACCAGACTAAACTGACCTGAACTTTAATTGCCTATCTTGGCAGCATCCTTTGCAGCAATGTCTTGCTGGCCCTACTTATCTGAGGGACAGATTTTTGTTTGCATTGGCTGGGGTCATCATAGCTAAAGGGAACCTTTAGGGATTTTGCTCTGATTTCCTGTTGCTAAGGCATATAATTCCTGAGGGTTGTTGTCTTCATGCCCTGCTTATGGGCTTCCTAAAAAGCATTTGGTTGGCCACTTTTGGAGGCAGGTGCTGGATTAGATGGACCTGTTGGAAGTGCAACAGGGGAAATAATGCAGTTTCTAACTTAAGGGTTAATTCTGTTAGTGTTAAAGTCAACTAGCCAAAAGGGGGACGGGTGAAGATGTCATTTTGCAACCAAGCAATGTAGCACTGAGGTAGTACATGCTGTGATTTGCTGTGTAGTTTTGAGGAAAGTTTTCTCTATAGTTTTGGTTGTATGTCTCCCTGCTATGTCCAAGGCCTGAACTAAGAAAGACAAAACCTCTCTGTTCCTTTCTCCTCAAATTATACACTGTTTCTGTTCAGTTTGCTATATGTTATTAGAACTTTCTCCTCAGGACCCACCTTAACGTTCTTACATTGTACTTGTGAGAATGGTGCCTCCCATTCATACACCTGTGCATGACATTCCTTTCTACCACACTAGCTAGGTGAGGAGCTGAGCTTATAATTGCTGCCTTGTTCCCTGTTTGTGGGGCTGTAGCTCAGTGACAGAGCATCTGCCTCACATGCAAAAGGTCCAAGTTCCAAGTTCCAATCTGCAGCATCTCCAGGTAAGGCTGGGGATGTTCCATGCCTGAAATCCAGAAGAGCTTCTGCCAGTGAGTGAAGACCACATTGAGCTAGATGGAGCAATGGTCTTCTTCTGCTGCTGTCCTTTCCCATCCCATGAGAGTTGGCAGGAAAGAAAGAAGCACAATATTTCAGGAGACTGAAAATGTAGTTGGAGAAGCTGTGGCCTTTCAGGTGCTGTTGGCTTCCAGCTCCCATTAGCTCCAGTCAGCATGCTGGTTGTGGATCAACAATGTCTGGATCGCCATAGATTCCCCATTGGGTGGTAATGTCGGTGCTGACCAGAATGCTCATTCATGCCAAAAAACAACAACAGCTTCCTAGTGTTCGGTGTTCCTTATTATTAAGAATCAGCATTCACAACAACAGCATGAAGGAGGCTGAAAGGTGCTCAGCCTCTGCAGTTGCTCTGCTGCCAGCTGTTTTGCTCCCTTCCCACTTTAAGAAGAACTGTCTTGGGGTGGGGCGGAGAAGACATGGCCAGGTGCAGTTTGTAAATGCACGGGGGGGGGGGGGCACCTTGCTGAACAGGACATCTCCCCAGGAAATGGCCGTCCACTCCAGAACAGCCCCCCAAAGACTGGCTTCCAGCACACACACACCCATTTAGCTGCATGTCCACTTTTAGAATGATTAAGGGCTGGAGTGAAGAAATGCTGTGTCTAGATGCAAGGTCAGGCTGGATTTATCTCAACTGCTGAAGCTTCTTGCTACTTTAAACATGATAATGCAAGCCACTGTGCCAAACATCCTAGCAGGGCAGTGCACAGGTCGGGAGAGATAATTTTCAAGGAATTGCAGATTGCAAGATGGTATTTTGTAACAAGGGGATTAAACTGGATTTGTATCTCGGCGGTTACAAGCACAGCTTCGTTGCAATGTTCCCCTTTCCCTCCCTGAACCTCTTGAGTACTTTCACAGCTCTGGTTGCAACATGGGTCAAATTGACCCACGCTTCTGCTTCAACTCAGTGTCAGGTTGATCATGTGGATCCCCCCCCCCCCACCGGCAAACAAAAGTTCATTACTTTGCTGATAACATTGACCTATTATGCCCCTTGTTCATCGACAGGATCTTAGGAACATGGGGAGCTGCCTTACACTGAGTGAGACCATCGTTGGTCTACTGAGCTCAATATTTTCTACACTAATGAGCAGAGGAGTTTCAGACAGGGGTCTCTCCTAGTCCTACTTGGGGCTGCCTTCAAGCCTCTCTATATGAACCTGAGGACAATCCCCCCAAAGCCACACCATGTGCCTTCTCCCGCTCCACACCCTCCTTGTATGTTTTTGCTTGACTTGGAGGTGTCCTTGAACTGTGACAATGTCTCTCGCTTGGCAGGGTGGAGTGGTGTGTCTGCAGTGTATCTATGTATGCACAGAAACATTTGCTTGGTTGGAATGTAGCCTACTGTATAGAGGTTAATAGCTGCATGCACTGCTCCGCCCACTTTTGCCTCTGGCCCCACCCACCACTCGCATGCCATGCCTGAAAGGTAGCCTAGGATGAAGGGATGTGGCTCTCAGGCTGAAGAAGGTTCCCTTCCCCCTGCTCAAAATGTGTGCTGAAAATGTAAAGTGTGAATAACTAGCGGAGGGAATTTGATTTCTGCAAACATGTGCATCCCCGGCAGTACCTACCCTTGGGAACTCCCTGCCTATTGACCCCAGGCAGGTGCCTTCGCTGCACCTCCTTTTCAGCACCTCCTTAAAACCTTTTTGTTTAGGGAAGCCTATCCAGATGTGTAAAAGTATACGTGTTTTAAAATCTCTTTACCATACTGTTGATTTTAATCATTTTTGAATGTTTTTAAATTCCCATTTTAACTGTTCTTTACCAATAAGTGCAATGTTTTTTTTTTTTAAAAAAAAGCTGCTTAGACGTTTGCTTGTTTTTTACAACCAAGCAGTACATAAATTTTGTTAACAAATTATATGCATGCTATTTATTTAATGGCATTGGCTGCAGTTCCTAATCACATGCCATTTCAGTTGGCAAACCCACAAATGTCACCGAGTACTGTGTGATGGAAAATGGGTTTCTTTCTTAAATATTTTGCACTTGCGGGAGGGTGGGATCATCCCTCTTAGAGTGTGGTATTTTTCTGTCTGAGGAGGGAAGCATATGTGTCTCTGTGTGTGACAATTGCATTGCAGGGGGTTGGACTAGATGATCGCTTCCCACTCTGCAGTTCTATGATTCTGTAATTAGGGATGTGGGAGAAATTAGATTCAGCTTGTATTCAAATCTGAACCTACCTAATTTTCACTTTCCAAAACAATGCACTAACTGAAGCACAGCCATTCTTCAACATTCACATTTCTCTTAATTTTGCCATGCAGTTTTCCATCCAAGCAAAGTGTACAATAATGCATTTTACTGTTCGTAAAAATACATGTATCAGTGAAATTTTCGTGTGAAATTGCTGAATTGCTGCTTGCCTTGCTTAACTTTACAAGATGGCCAAGAGTTCTTCTGCACCCAAACCCACACCACTCACAACAAGGCCGCCTCACTGCAGCTTTGAGGCAGGACCTAATAAAGTTAAGCAGTGACCCCTACCAGAAATTCCTCCCCATCCTCCTAGGGCTGTCTCAATATGTTTTGCAGCTTGAGGTGAAGGACAAGAGGGTACCCACCTTCACTTCCATTACTGTATATAAAAACTGACTGGTCTGGTAAGTGAATCTTGCTTTAACACTGGTGATGGTGATGGTGATGGTGGCCTCTACTGCACCTGAGAACTACAGGCTAGCTTAGGGGGCAAAGGTAGGCTGTGTAGCATGAATCTCCATTGATCCTTTCTGCTGCAGGCCCCCTCCTCAAGCACCTGCCTCATTCTCCCTAATGACAGACACAGCCCCGCTTCTCAAAGAAAGCAGCAGAAAACCAGACCCCATTTTCACAGAATATTTTCAAGAAACTGCAAGGGTTGTGCAAGGATTTCAGCCCAGCCTCAGCATCAAAAGTTATATAAAAATCTGACTGAAAAGATGCACAGAGGCTTTTTTGTTCTTTGGGATGTTTTTAAAAGAAGCCTAATGAATACTATAGCAGGCACTCCTTATTATCCATATCCCATATATATATTACACACTCTGGCCACTTTTCATCTCCACAACGACCGCACACTGAGGGCCCAATTTAGTGAGATATCACCACTTCTGGGCCTGTACAATTTTCCCATGGACATTCACATTTCTATCTCTCTTTTTTTGCCCTTCAGTAAGGCTCTGGTTGTGTAATGCTCTTTTGGATAGGGGAAGTAACTTAATTCATGCTTCTCAGCATAATATAGAACCGGGATGACTCTGTGGGGGTTGTGAGTGAGCGGTGACTAGAGTTCAACTGAAATGTTGATGGGCTCGACTTCTGCCTCGAAGGAGAGTAATGTTAGGGAAGAGGAACTTCCACTGAAACAACCAGCCACCATCCTGATAATTTTGTCTTTGTTGATTCCTTTTTCTTTTTCTAAAAAACAAACAAACAAACAAAAAACACAGCAGGACAAAACAATCTTTAAAGAAGGAGGGCAGGATTTGGTGGAGGTATTTGATGGGCGATTCAACCCCCTGTCCTGTTTCCTTCCCATTCTGCCAGGTGTAGTGTTTGGTTAGAGAATGAAAGTTTCTATAAAATGTATGCATATTTGAGAAAGAAATATAAACATAGCACTTCTTTCTACATGGCTGGCAGCAGAGAGGAGAGGAGGCTTTAATTAGAAACTTGGAAGAGAAGCTCTCTTGGTTTTGTTGCAGGTAAAACAGTAAAGGATCCTGTGGCCAGTTTAAATAACAAATCTGGGCTCTTCCAGATTAGCTGTTTATTGAGCATTCGTTCTGATTTGCTTGTGTAGAGCTTATGTGGAGGTTAGACTATGTCCGGTCTTTATTGAACGTTTGTTCTGATTTGTTTGCAGGCAGGTTATATGACTGTGAGCATCCATCCTGCATTCACCTTGCTTGTGGAATGTTCCTACATCTCCAATTAGTCATTCATTCATCTCAGGCTTTTCAGTACATTTGCCTGTCACTTTCCTAACCACGCAAAGTCCAAGGTTGCTGTAACTAGGGTGGCAGAGTGCTTTAATTCTATTTAATTGTAGAAGCCTAAATTTCCAGCTCCTGCCAAACTAGCAGTTCGAAAGCACGTCAAAGTACAAGTAGATAAATAGGTACCGCTCTGGCAGGAAGGTAAACGGCGTTTCCGTGCGCTGCTCTGGTTCGCCAGAAGTGGCTTAGTCATGCTGGCCACATGACCCGGAAGCTGTACGCCGGCTCCCTCGGCCAATAAAGCGAGATGAGCGCCGCAACCCCAGAGTTGTCTGCAACTAGACCTCATGGCCAGGGGTCCCTTTACCTTTACATTAAATTTCCAGTGTGCACTTGAAGCCCTCCTGCATATTGTTTTTTATTTGTGTGTACAAATATTGTTGCAATAGAAGCTCACATAAAGAATGCTTGTGTGTTGAAAATGTGTGTGTGTTAGCATGATGGGGGACACCCTGCAGGCATGGGCGATGGATCCATTTCTTTGTTTCTTTTCATTTTCAGTTATTTTTTCCCTTTCATTCCCTATTCCTCTGAGGTGCCCTTGTTTTTTTAATTATTTTAAACATAAACATAAACATAAACATAAACATAAACATAAACATAATAATAATAATAATAATAATAATAATAATAATAATAATGTGCACCCCACCCTGAGGCCATTCTATTATAACTATCCAACCTTCCCAAATTTCAACACACCTTTCCGTTTTAACAGTACAAATTCTGCAAATACCTTCCATAGATTGCAACAATGGACCGACTGATTATAAGGCATCTGCGTATCTACCTATGGAATCGACAAGATAAATTCTCCCCAATGTGGTCATAAAGTGGCTTGTTTCCATTGCAACTTTGTATGCTTCAGCTGGTGAGGTCCTGTATAAGCAAACACTATGAAAATCCTGAAAGTCTTAACAAGGAGTGTCAAAATGCTCTCAGATTAGTTCTTTGTGTTCCCCTTTCTCTAAAGATCCAGCTTTGGGAGCTACTCTGCGGTGTGGGTGCATCTACCACGGTCTTTGTACATTGGGGAGGGGTGGGTTTGTGTGTGTGTTCATTATCCAGCAAACGTAGATCTTTTACTCTGCACCTGTGTTCTACATTCAGCACTAGAGAAGCCTTTCTACCATGATACAAATTTTAAAAATGTGCTGTGGTCGACAGTTTCAGATCAGGGCTATTTGTCTTGCACTGTGACTTATTGTTTCTGTTTAGTTCCACAACGTAGGTGGGAGATAAAGAAATGTTCAGCACTTTTTGTACCAGTCACATGCTATTTATTTCACAGGGATATAAAATTATATTTAAATTTTGAGTGTGTGTGTGTGTGTGTGTAAGTACACACACACACACACACACACACACACACACACACAATCTGTCTGAAAGTTATTTTTAATCTAGGAGTGAATTGTTTTCAGTCCAAGGGCCACCCATGCTGGGCAAAAGATTCCTGCATTGCAGGAGGTTGGACTAGATGACCCTTGGGGTCCCTTCCAAGTCTACAATTCTATAATTCTAAGAGGCATTACTCATTTAGGGTGTGAGAGTATGGTCTTTGAGTGGTGTGGCCTGGGAAGATGCATTGTGATTTGGGGAGAGGGCTATGGTTTGACTTACCTCACACAATCTGTCTCTCAATTGTTTTTCAATTCCAAAAGGGTACCTGCCAGATAGAGAAAAAAATATTTTTATTTTTTTACATTTTAAAGAGTTCAGGATCACATATACAATGGTCTCTTCCTCTCTCAAACACACACACACACACACATTTTATCCCTGACTTATCGTTTTGACTAAGGCCCACGATCATCCCATGACCTTCAGGACTGAGTGGTGAATTGAACCTGCATCTCTCTGGTCCTAGTCTAGCACTCTAACCACTAGGCACATCGGCCAAATGCAGGCCCCAGACCTCTCCATCTGACCCTTGGGACTCTTCCTGGGAATCTCTCCTGTGAGGGGTATAGGGAGGTTTGAAGAGTTTTTGCCTCTGAGGCTGGTTCTTGATTTCGCAAACAGATGTTTGAGCTGGGAGCTCTTCGTTTAGCTCTCAGTGAGTGATTTGTGGCACTTGTGGAACATTGGATCTGAGCACAGATGTGTTGGCGACTGGTGTAATACCTATGTGGACATATTCAGCATGAATAAAGGTTGACGAAATCGGCATTGTCAGAGATGAAGTGAAGAGAGGAGAAATGGAATAAATTCCAAGGCACCTAAGGGAAGGTGATAGTATGTTGTTCTTGGCATTTTGACTTCAGCATCATTTATGTTGGACCATTGTATAAAGGCCAGCCTGCTTTCTGCCTTTATATGGGCTAGTCAAAAGGGGCAAGGGACTATTTAGTATGTGCTTTTTGCCCTTTCATTGTCCATATGTACACATGTCATAACGTAACACTTAATAGCCCCTACAAGGCAATCCTACCCAACTCATCCCATTTCAAGTCTGTGTCTTGCCTTCATTAATGAAATAGTTTGTTTTCATATGAGCAGTAGCAAATGGTTTTATATAAGTGTGTGTGTAAAAAGGGGGGATTATAGTATACTGAATTTCCTGCTATCACAGAAAGGTTAAAAAAAAATCTCACTTTCCTTATGAAGGTAGGGTTGCAAAAAAAAAAAAAAAAAAAAAAAACCAGAATAGGAAATAGTCATATTAAACTTTGCAAGGTTTGTTCGTGCAATACTCAACAGCCTCTTAATTATTTGTGTCTTTTTTGCTTTCATTCACTGATAATCTTTGCTGCTACCCAATACAAGTTTCTGCCTAGTGAAATGAAAAACAACAACTTCTTCAAAAAGCAAAAGCAAACAAGACAGAAGGGGAGAAATTGTGAAGGAGCATTCCTGCTGGTATCATAAGAAAATGAATTCCAGGAATTTCCTATTCATAAGGGCTCGGCATTCCTAGGATGCAGTTCTCACACGCTTGAATACAGGCTTCATAAAGACTGCTGTAAAAAATCAAGATCGAGATTCTCTCCTAGGTGTGCGTCATTTGCTGTAGCCGTCTGCTACAGTAAAAGAAGACAAAATCGATTTAGTATTTGAAGGTGCTGAATTTACAGTTTTCCATTTACTACTTCAGGGCTAAGGGTGCTCGTCAAATGCTGAAATGCAGCCACATCCCTGCTGAGTTCCTGGGGCCAGCCACGGCTCAGTAGTAAACAGTGAGGAAGGGTGCAAGCCAGAGGGGCAAAAATGAAGCCCCACTGTCAGTAAAACTTACAGTGAAATCCTATACGTGCCTGCTCAGAAGTCCCACTGAGTTCAGTGGGGCTTACTCCCAGGGATGATTGCAGCTTTAAAAGTGTCATTTGTTGCCATTGACTTCAACAGGACACAAGCATACTTAAAAGTTAAGAAAGGCTCAGCCCAGTGTGTGTCAATTAGGTGACTACATTATTTAATTAAGTCTTTTTTAGTTTTCTTACATCTTTTAAAGCATGCTAGTATTTAAAGTTCTGAGGTTGAGAGATGCTGTAATAGAGAGGACTGGATTCAGACCTGGATTGGTATGCTGTTAGCAATTGTATCGCTTGCCTTAATTTTGTGGCGAATTTTTTGTTCCCAAAAATGTGTGCAAAAAAAAAGAGTGTTTTTGATTGTGTACAAAATGCTTATTTTAGGAGAATGTGCACACATAATGTGCATTTTATTGGTCCATACAAAAATATACAAAAATACATATCTAATTGAGGGTTTTTTAGTGCATTTTTTAAAAATCCACAGAAAAATAGATGGAAGGGACATGAAACTCACACAGAATGAAAATAGGCTGATTTGTCCATCTCTTGCATGGTGAAATGTAACTGCTCAGGAAGAGAACATTCTGACTTGCACAAAGCAGATGGTGAAAGGGTCATCCCATTTAGTGCAGAATAACTGGTTATTTGGTTAATACTTTGAGAATTCCCCTAGTTTGTAGGTAATAATATTAATGAAATAATTAGATGCCATTGTTATTGAAATGCTTACTAATTATTTTTCTGTATTGCAGTCATTGTTTATCTTGTGTGCTGCCTGGGACACTATTCCTTCCTTCCTCCCTCCCTCCCTCCCTTCCTTCCTTCCTTCCTTCCTTCCTTCCTTCCTTCCTTTCTTTCTTTCTTTCTTTCTTTCTTTCTTTCTTTCTTTCTGAAAAGGCAATAAATAAATTAAACTCTATTCTAAATCACTGTGCTGCTCTTTGGAAAATATACCTGTACATATTCATAAAGGTATATTTTATCCATATAGCATCTTGGGCATGGTTTAGGATGGTAAGGTAAATGACCCCTGGACAGTTACGGTAAGTCCAGTCGAACGTGACTGTGGGGTGCGGCTCTCATCTCACTTTCAGGCCAAGGGAGCCGGCGTTTGTCCACAGGCAGCTTTCCGGGTCATGTGGCCAGCATAACTAAACCACCTCTGGCACAAGAGAGCTCCGTGATGGAAGCCAGAGTGCACAGAAATGGTGTTTACCTTCCAGCCGCAGTGGTACCTATTTATCTACTTGCACTGGTGTGCTTTCAAACTACTAGGTTGGCAGAAGCTGGGACAAAGCAACATGAGCTTGCCCCATTGCGTGGATTCGAACCACTGACCTTCCGATCAGCAAGCCCAAGAGGGGCAGTGGTTTAGATCACAGCACCACTTGCTCCCTCTTTAGGATGAAAAGGTGACGAATGATACAATAAATATGTGTCTGCATTTAGTGAATATCTCCCCTTTAAAAACTTTAAGAATGAGACTGACTGCTATTACGCTGCCAACTGTTACTCTTACTAGTATTTGACCTGCTTAAATACAATGGTTTCTTATGTTATAAAACTTCCTCCACGCCATCGTCTGTGCAACCCACCCCACCATCTTTCTGGCTTATCTGTAGGAAATTAATCCCTTTTAAGACCAGCATGAAATATTAATTTTGCCTATTTGTGAGATGTAATTAGCAGGTGTGATTAATCAATTAATCAATTTGCGATCACTATCTGTGCCTGAAACAGCTTGTTGGGATAAGCATGAATAACACAAAGCTGTAATCCCAACAAAGAGCTTCCCTATCGTACGCTGCATTTGTTCTTTATTGACCTGCACTCTGTTGTAAGTGGGCAGGACTCCCTCTTCCCTGACTCCCGAAATGCACCAACATCTCTAGTCTTGATGTAGGTTTCCTTTATAGCATTCCTAGAATCAGCTGCAGCTGCCCTTGAGATGGTGAAGACACCAGCCATCCTACTGCTTAGTTTCTCGTTCTGTCAGGGATTTATGAGGCTGGATTCTTTTCTATTTCCCTCCCCTAAAATCAATACCAGTGCTACTGGCATCTACTATAGTGCATTCCATGACACATAGGTGGATCAAGAACAGGCCCATGATCAGAGGAGTTTTGAAGGCAGGGCTGGATCGTCACACAAAGAATGGGCTGCTTGATGACTATTGGAAACACTTTGTGCGATCAACCAGCCCCCTTCAAGCTCAGCCAATCATGCATTGGTTGGGGGATGTTGCCCATTTGTGTGTGACATAACTCAGAAGGCATTCCTATAAGAAGCTTCACATGTTCTGCAGTGAATGCCTGGGCCCCGAGCTTACTTCTTTGGTACAATTTTTTAGTGGACATGGGCTTGTGAAATTGGGAGGGTTTTGGAGGACAGAATAGGACAGATCAGGATCAAAGGTGAGGGTTGTGCTGGGGAAGAAGTCTATGATTTAGTTTTTTGCTAGAAGTTTGAGGTTTGCCAGCCATAGTCAGATGTAAAAAAATGTGGCTTGGGGGAACAGCCAGTTACCTGCTTCATCCCATGGGCATATATTCACTGGGATGGCCTGCATATATATACCTACAACAGAGTTATGGGAGGGGTTTAGATACCCTAATTTATGGAAAGGGAGTGCCTTACTATTGTTAAGCAATTGCAATTAAGAAACTCCTGCCGATCAACTGCAAATAATCTGACAATCCAGAAGATCACAATCTATTTTCTTGCTACTCCTGGTGTAGATATTGTTGCTCTTTTTTATAATGGCATTTTAAAGAGGTTAAGGCTTCACAGAAGGTCAAGGAGAGCAATGCACAACAAAGGAGAGGAACTTTTTAAAAAGTTGAAGGGTGCTCTGAGCCTCTGGGTTAGGCTAGGGTGTAAATTTGTAGCACATAACGTAAAACGCACACCATGTCAGGATTTCATTATTCTTGTTTGTTTTCCAAAAGGTGTGTTCAATATGGGTCTAATAGCACATTCATAAGATTAGCTATGCCGGTAATTGCACATAATGGGATGCAGTCTTCTGTGCCACCACAATGTCCTCAAACCATGACATTCTGCTGGCACTGCAAAGGCGCCACTCCATTCTTGCGAGCAGACATCCTGGTGCAGGTATTTAGCACCAGGCGGTGACAGACAGCTCTTCTGAGGTTTGGCCAGGATCGCTTTGACTTTGACTCAAATCTTGTAGGTTGTTGGATTTGCTGATCCGCCACTTTTTGGCCATCTGCAAAGGCACACGTCATCTTAATCCTTCCGTCCACGAAAACGAAATTCACATTGATTTCAGCCCAGAGTTAAGTTTCGTCCACGGTGTGGGTGCATATAGAACCAACCTTTTACCGATTGTGCTTCTTCAGAATAGATTTTTGTGCCCAGTTTAAAATACGGAACTGTCATAATGGTGACCTCTAGAAAGATGTGCTCACCACATCACCTTCCTCCTCTCTGACCCATAAAGTTTTACCATTACAATCTGCCCTTAATCACCTAACCATTTCCCGAAGTCTTTCAAGGACAATGGTTTTTATGCCATACTTGCTAGCCTTAAGCATCAATCTAGAGTGCTCTGCTGTGTTTAAATGACACACACACACATATACACACACACAAGATTATGCCCGCTGCTTTGTAAATCCTCCTTCTGCCTTTCATGCTGTTGTCAAAAACTGGCTAGGCCATATCAGATGTGAGACTGTAGTGATCCGTTCTTTGGGCCTATCTGCACCAGAGATGTTGACAGAAGATAGATCTGGATCTACTGGTAGATCTCCAGATGATTCTTGCAGTAGATTGGCAAAGGTTTCTGTTTTCCTAATGTCTAACAATAGCAGCAACTAAAAAGTCACCCACCTAAAAAATAAAATAGTTTGCTGAAATGAAAAGCTTTAGGGAAAACCAGGAATGGATTTTTATGCAAAAGGAATTGCGAGCTTGCCTCCAGTGTTGCTGTTAATTCCACTTATTACCCACTCTTCAGTATAAGGACCCAAGCTGCATCACAACCATTTAAAATATTAAGAACAGTTTAAAACAACTTTTGCTTCACAAATTACTGGAATGAACACTTGCAAGGAGTCATCCTGGTCCTTAATACTTAGTATAGTCTTAACCCAAGCCACTATTTCACACCTTGCTCTGATTGGTGGATTTCAGGGTTTTAGTAAAAAACACAGTAGATCCTACATGCCCCAAATATACCTTATATACCGGTATATACCTTATATATAGATCCCTGCAGTCTGTAGGAGAGATTCTTCCGTAATAACTCCAAACAATGCTTTCAGTGAAGGTGCTCCTGTTCTGTGGATTAGCACAGGGGCCCACGGGGACATTGGAGACATTTTTGTACCAACAAGCTTTTTAAGACAAATGAATAGTTCTCTGCCATGATCTATTTTATATTTGTATTGTTTTAATTTTGTTTTAGATGTGTCTACTTTTGTGATTTAACTTGGTTTTACTGTTTTTATTGCATGCTGCCTTGAGACGATTGTGTAGAAGGTGATGTAACAACAGTTCACCCTGCTGTGCCATTTTGTGGTTTGCAGACACACTTCCTTTTTAGTTCATTCTGGGTTCTGCTACAAGAAGGACCATCTCTATCTTTTTCACCTATGGTCTGCCTTGCTGATCTTTCAAGAATAAATTATTCCATTTCTTCTTCCAGAGATTCTGTCTGTGTTATTAACTCCCTTGCATGTTCCTTCCAGTGGTGCAAGAGGCTCTCCCTGTTAATCTCCCCTCCTTTTCCTACTTATAACAAATCTGTTATTGTTTTATTCATCCCATGGGCAATTTAGTTTTCTCTTTGCTCCCCCTTCCCCTGTCATATTTGCCTTCCTAATCAACACTTTACATCTTTGCTTTAAAATCCCTTTTATCCCCTCAATGCCTGCTTCCCCTCCCTCTCCAATAGAGTTGATTATTTCCTTATACATCCCTAGAATGAGGTCCTACTAACCTTCCCCCACCCACTCCATATATGTCATTATCTCTTACTCCTTCCCAGTATAATGGGTACTATGTAGATGACGGATGAATGAGAAAGTAGACCAGCAAGTCAATTGTTCTTATACCCAATCCTCATTTCTAGGCCAGGTATTACATTCTTTTTCTTCTTTATGGGATGCAACTCTTCACAGTGGTCTCCAATTGGTGTCCCTTCATTGCTAACACAAGGAATACACCAGGAGACTGGAGAGTGAGGCAATATTTGGCAGTTTCCTCTCTGCAGCTCCCTACACCTTAAAACCAGCTCCAGAGGGCCCCAACACCCTAGGGCAGATTTCTGGGGTGAAGGACTGCAGTGGAAATATTTAAACATTGCCTCATTCCGCAGTCTGTTGACAAATTATTTTTGTCAGTGGCAGAATGCCAGTTGGATACCACTGATGGCCATTGTAAGATATTTGGATTCCATAGAGCCACTGTGACTCAGGCCTGGCCATGCTTCTAATGACTTCATTAGGAACAGGCCCTCTCAGAGCTCTGCAGAGGCCCAGGTCACTTCCAGCCTTTGAGGCCTCTAGCCATTATTCTTTTAAAAAAATCCCAAAAGCATTCCACACATGAAAACAAAATTAGGAACCAAAACAATGGAGAACAAGTGAGTGTTTGGTTTCAGCTTATCTGAGAGGACATGTTCATCCTTGTCTTGTATTGTTTCATCAGAACTGGCATATTTTAATTAATATTTATGCACATTATAAAATCTTTAATATGACAAAATGTATTTTGCCAAATTACATCTCTTCTACCAAATTATGTCTCTTATTTGCCTAAACTTGTAGCTCTGATCTGAGGCAGAGTATTACATTTTGTTCTGATGCACACAAAAATAAGCTTCAAAATTTATTGAATTCCAAAAATCTGATGTTTAAATTTAAAAGGTGGCAAAGATTCTTCCCTTGAATTCAAGCGACAGCTGAGGCTTCAAAGGAAGAACTGGTAGCACACTGTTAAGTGTATGGTGATGGAGAATGGTGCCAAATTCAAAAAGCGAAGCAGCGCATGGAAAGGGAGAATCTGGAATGCATTCTTCCTTTGGAATTCGGTGTGTCACCTGTCTAGCACCTGACATCATATGACATCAAGTGATGGATGGGTGGACATGTTTTTTTAAAAAATAAAGCACCTTGCAGGCTAAATAAGGAGACACGGCGGGTTTAATTAGGTCTGCGTGCCAAAGGTTCCCTGCCACTGACTTAAGCAAATGTCTGCTCTTCCCTAAGTGTGCACAAGATTGCATATTTTGGTAAAATTGAAACCTGTGCAGTTCAGGGGAAAATGACCATAGCTCTAATCAAATACATGGTTAGTTTGGAGTAAGTTCCACTGGGCATGCTTCTCCCCACAAAAGCAAAATAAGGATAGATGGGCACTAGAAAATAGAGACTGACCCTGGTAAAGCAGCTGTGAGATACAGATGTGACAAAGGAAAAGGTTAAGTAGGAAAGAGAACTGTTTGAGAGAAAAATGTGAAAAGTATACACAGAGGCTGGAACCACTGATAATTCCTTCTAAGCATTTGCAAATATAGTTCATAGGGTAACAACAAATATGATTTAACATTGCCTGGTTGTTTGAATTTTGTTTAGACATTTCATGCTTTTTCAGGTACTTATTTCTTTTTCAAAAAAGTGTTTGATACATAAACTACACATATTAACATATCTTGCAAATTTTCTTCCTTTATGTCTATAATCCTGTGTTTCATCTATGACTTTGTTTTATACCATTTGTTTCATACCACAGCGGGTGGTCTAAACCATAGAGCCTAGGGCTTGCCGATCAGAAGGTCGGCGGTTTAAATCCCGGCAACGGGGTGAGCGCCCGTTGTTCAGTCCCAGCTCCTGCCCACCTAGCAGTTCGAAAGCACATCAAGTGCAAGTAGATAAATAGGTACCACTCCAGCGGGAAGGTAAACGGTGTTTCCGTGCGCTGCTGTGGTTTGCCAGAAGCGGCTTAGTCATGCTGGCCACATGATCCAGAAGCTGTCTGTGGACAAACGGTGGCTCCCTTGGCCTATAGAGCAAGATGAGTGCAGAACCCCAGAGTCGTTTGCGACTGGACCTAATGGTCAGGGGTACCTTTACCTTTAATCCTCAATATATAACTGATTATAATCTGGCTGCATCCCACAGCAGTGAAGGTTTTATGCAGAAGAATATTCACAAAGGAAGACACTCGTGAGTAAGGCACAAATTGGTCCATTTCAGTTTCTATCAGTTTCTCACTTTACCAATCTCAAGTACAGTTCTCCTGTTTTCCACATCAGTTTGTGCATCTTTTAAAATTTATCTCTTCATCAACATTTCATTGTGAATTTCTGCTAACATACACATTTTCATATGCAATTTTGCCTGTATACATATTTTTGCAAAGCAGTTTCCCCTAACGTAATGTGAAAACAACACATAATGTTTAAACACACTTTCCCCTAATGCATTTCTGTACAAACTACTTGGCTGGACAATTGCATTGCAAAATTCAAAGAAAGGGGAATTTTGAAGTACGGCTGTATTCCAGTTTGCGTATTCTTTCAGAAAATGAAAAAATTAGGTAGGTTTGCTTTAAATGCAAACTGAACTGAATTGCTCCCCTATTGTTAGCCACACCCCACCATTTTTCCCACCTGCAAACAGAATTAAGTACCACTCCATCAAATGGAGCACCCAGATCTCTCAGTATTTTCTGCAAAATGAGAAGTACAGCTCTCTCTTCCCTCCCTCTAAATTTATTGTGGATGCATGAAGAGGGGGAAGGCCGGACGAATGCATATGCAAGTGGCTACATTGGAAAGGAGGCTGTAATAGGTTAAGGTCTGCTTGTGTGAGAGACAACCTGAAATCTCAGCTGAAGAGCTTTGTCAGATCTGTTCTCTCATCCATGCCCTCCCTCCCTTCAATCACTGACCTTCCCCATCAGATAAGCAGCGCAGAGCTCGGCCCCGAAACATTTCCCTCTGCAGTCTCAGCTTATTAAAAATTCATTGCCTAAAGTGAAGCTATTCTGTTGCTGCTGAAGTGTTAGTTACCTCAGTCCGGATTTCCTCCAGTTCTGACAATTAAAGGGATGCAAGGAGAAAGGGCTGGGCATGAGATAAAGATGTGTGCGTGTGTGCGTGCAGTACTTTCACCTATAGCAAGAGATGATCATGTAAAGTCATTGTGTCTCTGCGGAGGTTGAGTTCCCTCCTCCTCTTCTGTGCTTCATTAAAGGTGGTGACTAAACAGAAAGGATAGAGACAGAGGTTAACAAGATTGCCTTCTTTTGTGGGATTAGGCTCCTGCGTAGCTGCATTCCCCCCCCCTCCTTCAAAGGGAGGAGGGCATTGTCAAGCATCATTAGGGAGCTATTTCCAAAGTAGTCACCGAGAACCCTTTGCAGTCAAACGAATGTATTAAAGAAGCTGGCAAGTGCCAATTGAAAGAGAAGCATTCTGTGGGATCGCAAGAGAAAGACCAACCCACGTTTGGGAACACATAAGCAATTTTCAAGTAAAGCTCCTTGCCCTGCCTCTTCCAAGCACATCTCTTACCTGTAAGGGTTCACCTCCGACTAGGGATGGGGAGAACCTTGACTCAGTTCACATTTAAATGTGAGCCTTCTCTAAATCACACTTCTCAAACAATAGAAGAACAAAAAATGCAGCCACCCTTTGAAATTCACACTTCTCTAAATTTCACAGTCCGGTTTCCCAGCCGAGTAATCTGTATAAAAATGCATAGACCATGTGTGCATGTATTTGTGAAAATGACATACTAAAGCACATTATTTTAGAGAAAATGGCATTGCAAAAATATGTATATTAGGCAGAAATGCATGCCAACATGTGCATCTTTGAGAAAATTGCATTAAAATGCTGTTGATTGTCACGAGGACTTTACAAAAAGTAAATAAATTGCAAATTGCAAACTGATGTGGAAATATGGAGAGTTTAAGATTGGGGAAAAAATGAAAAACTGAGAGAAACCAGAATTGACAGATTCACCCACTCCTCTGACTGCCTTTCTGAGGCTCCTGCCCAGTGACTACCACTGCTCTGCCCTTTCTACAAGGACTGGCCGTCTTTAAAAGCAATATGCACATGTGCTCAATGCACTTTTAAATTGTGATTGCTGGGTTAGGAGATCAGTAAAGCAGTGGCAGAGGAACAGCAGTGGTTGAAGATGTGGCGTCAAGCTGGGAAAGAACCAGGTCTGAAACCCCAGAAAACTGTCGTTTGGTGAAGTCATTCCCATTCAGTCAGTAGATGGGCCAGCGATCTGACTTGGTATGCATGGTCTTACATTCCCTGTATTACTATGAGATACAGGGACGCGGGTGGCGCTGTGGGTTAAACCACAGAGCCTAGGGCTTGCCGATCAGAAGGTCAGCAGTTCAAATCCCCGTGACGGGGTGAGCTCCCGTTGCTTGGTCCCTGCTCCTGCCAACCTAGCAGTTCAAAAGCATGTCAAAGTGCAAGTAGATAAATAGGTACCGCTCTGGTGGGAAGGTAAACGGCGTTTCCGTGTGCTGCTCTGGTTCGCCAGAAGTGGCTTAGTCATGCTAGCTACATGACTCGGAAGCTGTACGCCGGCTCCCTTGGCCAATAAAGCGAGATGAGTTCGCAACCCCAGAGTCGTCCGTGACTGGACCTAACGGTCAGGGGTCCCTTTACCTTTACAGGATTGAAAACAGTGTAGTGAAGACACCTGCCAAATATTAAGTGGCAGGAGGTTCCAGAGATTAGGAGCTACCATGCTTAGAGATTGATTCCTTGCAAACGGGGAACAAATGTTATGTGGCACTTGTAAAAGTGGCAGGTCCACATATTAAAGAGATTGAGTGTCCACATGTGGAATAAAGGAGGCCTTTAAATCAGGAGGCTATTAAGGATTTTATATACAGTACTAATAGTAACACCTTGAATTGGGCTCAGTAATAACAACAGCCAGTGCAAATCTCTGAGAAGGGGTGTAATATACTGACAAGGTCTCACTCCTATCAGCAATCACACATGCATCCACATATCTTTAGCCCATACAGTTTTTGAAATATGGTTTGACATGGGAAACAACTTGCAAGAGCAACCACATGCCACAAAATCACAACTTAGAAAGTAGCCCTTGGTTTTCTGAAGGTACTGTAGGAAGAAAGCTTTGCCTTTGATGCCATAGAGTTTTCCCACACAGCACCTGGCCTTTTGATAACATCCAATTTCTGGAAGAAATTGAAGCTTATTCCTCTTGGGTTGGATGAGGAAAGAGTGAGAGTGTTGCTAAAGAGGCACTGGCAAATCAAAGCTTCTTGTTAATGCATGATGGACTGTGCGCCTCGTTCGATTATTGAAGCAGTGGCACAAATGTAAACGCAGCAGTAGCTCATATCTCAAACAAGCCGTGCAACTGAAGATAGAAAAATACGATACACCAGCCTTGGAGGCAACTCCTGTGGTGGATTAGATCCCCCCCCCCCCCGCCAGTATTGTGGTGCACATGGAAGCATTCTGAAACGGGGGAGAGTTTTGTTCTGGAAATTCACACTTCCTGAAACAAAAATTGGACGGAAGCACAGCTATCCTTTGAAATTCACACTACTTTGAATTTTGCAATGCAGTTCTCCAGCCAAAAAATGTATACAAAATGGTGTGAATCATGTAAATTAAACCTGGCCACAGTAGTTCATCCATTGGTCACTTTAAGCCTGCATTGCCTTTTATGTGGGGCTTCCCTTGCGCTTGATCCAGAAATTTTAGTTAGTGCAGAATACTGAAGCACAATTGTTGATAGGAGTTGAACCTCGTCAGCATAAAACACCTCCATTCAAGAGATCTGCACTGGGTGCCAATCTGCTACTGGGTCAAGTTCAAGGTGTTAGTATAGCAAGACCTTAACAACCTTGCCTGCGAGATCGCCTTACCCCATATATGCCCATTTAGCTTCAAGGGTACCAGCTGTAGGTAAGGTAAGTCCCGCCCTGCATAATCAATCACAAGATGCAGTGCACACACACTATTGGAATGGCAATGGGGGGGGGGTGGCTTCCTCAAATATTTTATTGGGGGGCCAAAGGGACCTTGGTCCCTAGGAGTTGGCTCCTATGCCTGGCTACTTTGATCTGGGGGATTGACAAAGTTACAGCTGCCACATAATACCCATTCCACATTAGTAAGAACACAATCTTTTAGTGTGGCAGCACCTACACTTTGGAACTCCCTGCCTATTGATATCAGGCAGGTACCTTCACTATATCCTTTTCAGCATTTTTGTTTAGGCAGGCCTACCTAGATATTTAGAATGCTTTAATCCATTTTTTAGTTTATTGTTGATTTTAATTTCTTACATGTTTTAAATTATTATTATTAATTGTTTTTAGTGATGATTTTTATCTTCTTACCCTTTTTGTAAACCACTTTGAGGCTTTGTACAATCGAGCAAAGCATACTTTCTTAAAAATAAATACAATAAATTATTATTATTATTATTATTATTATTATTATTATTATTATTATTGTTGTTGTTGTTATTGTTATTTGTATTACTCTACTTACTTTTTCTTTATTGATGAGCTAGATAGTACTCCCCCAAAGTCCAGACGCCTGTCAATCAAAGCTTCCTAACAGCTTGAGCAGCACAATTTCCATATAATTCCCATTATCCTGACTGCATGAACAGTCAAGCGCAAGTATATAAAGTGTGGCTTGAGGGAAACTGGGTGTACTCCACAGGTTGCATATAGCATGATTTTGCACTTCCATGTACAGCAAGGATGTAACAACTCTGAAGTGAATTATTAACATGTAAAACATGTATTATGCAGAACCTCGTTTAACAAAATGTTCTTGGAGACTAAAATGCACGAAGAATGAGAAGTTCAGGTAAAGGGGTGTGTTGCTTCTATAATAGTTAGAGCATGTATAAAAATGTGCACAATCTGTTTCTCAACCCCCCCCCCTTTTTATTTATTTTTATTTTTTTTGGAAATCCAAGCTATCAGAAAACAGGAATTATTTGGGCAAGTGAAAATAAGGAGGCTTCTAGAGCTGTGGCAAAGGACAGCAATAATTTATTTGATTCACATGTTGCAGGGATTGTAATTCAGATATTAACTGCTTGAAATTCTCTTTCAGTATGAGTGAATTTATGCTGTACTTTTTAGGTTGTCTGGGCGGTTGTTGTGGCTGGGTGGGGGAGTTGTGCTTATTGGCAGGCCAGTTTTCTGTGTAAGAATCTGCAGTCCTTTACAAAGGAGTCCAAGAACTGCACCGCTGCCTCTGTCTGCTGGCAGTCCCCCCCCCCCTTGTCTTCTAAAAAGCTCTCCCAGGTCATTCGGCCACTGGCAGCCTAGACTCCCTCTCAGATGGAATTGTACAGGAGGAAGCATGACTGCCCACATGGGCAAAATTCCCTTTGAGAGTGACTGCAGGCTGTGGGCAGCTGAATTACCCATTAGGGAGCTTTTTAAAAGGCAAGAAAAGAAAAATCTGTTATCAGAGTAGCACACCTCAGCCTGCCTTAGAAGTACGTCTTTCTTTTTATTTTTGTTTCCGCCTCAGAATCGGCATGGAAATGGAACAGGAAAGACTTAGTGCCACTCTCATGCTGAACTGGGATGGACTGGATCTGTTGTAGAGGATCCACCACAGCCAACACTAGTACCTCCTAATTTTACTTTATATTATTTAAGGTTCAGGGTCAAGAAGTGCTGGGCTGCTGCTGGTAGCTGCCATTTTGATTCCCCCCACAAAGCATCAGGGAGCAATGATTCATCTGGGCAAAGCCCAGAGGCTGCAATGGCACCGCCTGGCATTTCTCTTCTCAGTGCCACCGGGAAGGTGGCTTTGAAAGGAATATTGGGCAGCTTGAACTGTTGAACTTTTCAGCACCTCTGCCCACCCAGTAAGCCAGTATCGATATTCTGCTGGCTCTTGACACCTGTTTAGACACCTGTTTAGACCAGCTTTCCCCTTATCTCCTGACTTGAACCTCCTGCTCTAATAATTTCAGTTGCTGCTTTTGCTGTTCAGTTGGCTTCTTTTTATGCCATGCTTTCATTATAGATAGTTTTAACATTTTGATGAAATCTTTTCATTGCGTACTTTGTAATTAGTTATTGGATATATGTTTATAATTGGTATAGCACTTGTAAACTGCTTAGAAGCCACTTTGGCAAGAAATTGAATTCTAAATAAATTAAACCATAATTAGAAATTCACCAAGGGCTGCTGCCAGGGTGGCCCCTCACCCAGTAACTGGTATGAAGTAGCACACTAACTCTGAGGCTTCATTTTTAAAGATTCATGTGGGACCTGCTTCAAAATGTCCCAGGGCAAGAGTGGCCTGCTCTGGAGTCCAGGCATTCTATCCCATCCCTTCTTTCCTGCCATTCCCTTCCCCAGACTTGTGCTGCTCACTAGGCTGTCCTTCCAACCCCCCCAAACAGATTTTTAACTTCTGTAAACTTTGGGGTTCTCCTAAACCTACTGATCCCTCTTCTCTTTTGTTTGAGGGGTGCCATTTTGACTGCATGAGCAATGGTGCTCACTGCCTGATCATAAGAGATACAGGATATGATTATGATGAACATCAGGAGAGCCCTACTGGGTGTAGTCTAGCATCCTGTTTCCAATGGTAGCTAATTACCGTAGATTCAGACCTCAAGCAAGCTATAAAAGCTGTAGAAGCCGCCTACTCAAGCAACTGGCCTTCAGAGGTATGCTGTTTCTGTTCCCAGAGAGGAGTGGCATTCACAAAACCCCATGGCCACCTCAAAAGTAAGGTAGGCATAGCAATAACCTGCTATGAATCCATTAGAATTCCAGCAAAACTTTCTCTCTCCTTTCCTAGTATTTTAATTTACTCAGCAAAGGCAGGTCCAGCTAATGCAACCCATTAGTGCAAATGGGTTGCATTAGCTGGACCTGCCCTTGCAATGGGACTTCCTCCTCCCTCTTCTCCCCTTGCATGCAACCCACAGGGGAACCCCTAGAACAGATTTCTGGGACATGGGCAGGGAGGAAAGTCCCACTGCAGAAATCCTTGTGTTGACGGGACCGTGACTTACTGCCGAAATGATGGGAAGTGGGTTAAAGAAAGGGTGGGGAAAAATTTCAGCACCACACTGGTGTTCACTGAAAGGAAACAGAGTTGGCTTTCACATCAAGAGTATGGAGGCTTGCTCTGGAGAATGGGAAAGCTTTGTGTCTTGTTTGGGTGCAATTTAGGTCCTGTAAACAAAACAAAAAAATGGGGTGTCACATTTTCCCCATTTGCCATTCGTTATGCCGCTGTTAACTGATGCCTGCAGCTTAAACCCCCCATAAAATAGAATGCAAAAATAAAATTAGCAGCAAGCACATCCCTGGCAATCCAAGGCAGAACTTTTCCCAGCAGCAGGCTGCAGAATTCTCTGCATACAGGGAATCAACTTTAAACTTTTAAGAGACAGCCTGCTTTCGAGGTTCAGCTGCCATTTAAGCTTGGGAAACGACTGCAGTACTAATTAAAAGCAAATTGCTTAATCTTGTTGCGTCAAGCAAGGAAGTCTGTCTTCAGAGGCGATGCCTCCTGTGAAAGGATGGAGAATGAAGAACCCCTGTGGATTCAGCAAGAGAGCCAAGGAACAGTGGCGATGGAGAAAGAGAGGGAGAGGGAGTGCTCGATCAATTACACAGCTAGGTTGTATTCGGGCCAGCAGCCGTATCACAGGCTTGTCATTGCCAGCAGGTACCTGGAGCAGCGATAATGATATTTGTGTTGACTCATTATATAATAATACACATTTCCTTTGTGATGTATCTGTTTGACATTATGTCCACTTCAGAGATGCAGCCTGCATATTAATCTTGTTGGGGCAGCAGCCTGGGATGTGTTTGAAACCCATTTGCATTGCAGCGGAGGAGACTAAGGAGAGCGGCATAAAAAGCGGCATGCAGTTGTTTTACTCTCGGTTCTATTATGAATTACGGAGAGTGTTTTTCGGATGTCTCATTTTCAGTCCTGCTGCTGCTTTTGAAAGTTCACTTACATTAGCGTCCCCTTTCACACTGTTGGGGTACAGCAAAAATGTGGATGGTATTTTTTTCTCTGGGCCATCCCTGCCATTTAGCAGAATGAATTGGCGATACTAGGCAGGTAGTTTTGAGTGTCATGAATGAGCAGCAAATGGTTAGTTGTGTAGCTAGTATTGAACTTTTCCTACAGGGGTGTGTATGAGAGAGAGAAGTTTGTGGGATTCTCTGTCTCCAGTGTCAGTAAAACTTGGCCAGCCTTTGGTACTACAGGGTGATTCTTTTAAAAGAGGCCCTGTGGAACATGTGTACTCTGTATCCATGGGGCCTCTTTTAAAGGACTCACCCTGTATATACCTTGACTTGGTGTGTGTTTCAGGAAGCATGTCCTGCTCTGCCTCAAGTAGCAAAATGTGCTGGGCTGGCCTTGGGCTTTTTTTGTCTTTTATCTTAATATCTCTGTACCAAGTTATGGTCCAAAGGTCCTCAAAGGTCTCTCTGTCTCTCTCGCACTTCCCCGCTCCATCTCCTTGCATATGTCCTTGCATATCTCTCTATAAGGGGTGTGCGAGTGCGGACACACACACACACACTTACAATATAGAACACAAAGAAATGGGTGGTATTCAACAAATTTTTCTCAGGAGTAGATCCATTGAAATGAATGGACATAGCTAAGTTATTCCATTAATTTCAGCAGGTTGATTCTGAGTGAAACGTAGTTGAATACCAGCCAGTATTTTATTTCCTTTTGATAACTTTTTCATCCTGTCCTCCCCCCTCCCCAAAATACTCAAGTGACTAATGCCCATTAAAGATAACAGTGCCATTTCAAAAACAATAGTTAAGGTTAAATAACCATCATGAAGCTACTCAGCTAAAAAAAAGTTAGAACAAGTTCCAGGAAAGTTAAGACACATGCCCAAAGACCTTCCTTTAAAAAAGAATGTTTTATAGTGCGGGGAATGGCAGTTTATGTGGCATCAAAGCTGAACTTCTTTTGGGAAGGAGTTCCAAAACCAAGTCACAGCTGCGGAAAAGTCTTTCTCCATCTGCCTTATTTGGCCATTCCTTCCTTTCTGTAATGAACATAGCGTAGAGAGAGAGAGGGAGCTCTGTGCATGCTAGCCCTGTTCCTGCATCCACTGCTGGCCATGCGACTAGGCTGCTCATGCTTTGGGGGCATGTCTGTGGCAGGTAATCCTGCTGAATGTGTGTAGGCTGTCCCTGTGAGTTTGGCTTCTTTGCGACAGAGTCGGCACAGTTTATTCCTGGAGGTTTTGTATGTGTGTGCGTGCATATGCGTCTGTGATCTAATTTCAGAGCACAGAATTATCAGGTCTTCTTGTACCTCTCTGCCTGCTTGCAGTTAGAAAGAACCTCACAGAGTGAGTACACCTTATTTAGTCCCCCCCCCCCCGCGCCGATAATATCAGCCTGTGCTAATGATTTCAAATGACCTTAGTGCAGTAGAAATGCACTCTCATTCTTGTCAAGTTTACTTGCACGCAAGGATGTGTAACAACATAAGAGAATTGATTTCTTCCCCTGTTATTATCTTTGGGTAGCATGCCTCTCGTCTCCCTTGGCTAACAAAGAAATAGGAAACCCCTCTCTTTTGGCTTCAGGATACGCATCTGACACCCTGTTCCTGTATTTACTCTAAGGAGGCTGGACATGGGGAGCAAGCTAGCTGGAAGCTATATAATAAGCTGAAGCACAGGGACAATGAGCAGTCACAGTCTTAGCAACCGAACGGTATTTGCCGTGTGAGCTCATTCAGGTGTGATCTGTACACACTATTGCTGCATCTGTGGTAATATGCAGAAACTATTAAAAATCTAAGTGCAATTCTATGCACATGTGCCTGGGAGTAAGCCCCATTGCGCTCATATAACAAGAATTGATACAGACACGGGTAAGATTGAAGAAATAGTCGGCAAATCATCATGTATATAATGTGTTCAATATAAGCGGGATGCAGCTACAAAATGTGCTATATCCTTCCTCACTCCCAACAGGAGTGCTTCCTGGGTTTCGGCCTTCCATTCCTTCCAAGCAGGATATTCCACTCCTCTTTATCCCCCCTCATTTTTCTCTGTTTTTCTTTTACAACTGATACTCAACCTTCTGCAGCTACTGAGTATATTTGGTCCTTGTTTTGCTGTTTTTTTGAAGGAGGGCTTCCCCATTTTAGACCATTTATATATATATATATATATATATATATATATATATATATATATATATATACTGCAAAGCAAGGGATTCCCTGAAAACACACATGCCTCCCTCTTCTTTTTTCACTGCTAAAGTGGCCTCATTTTGGCTCCAGTCCCATCCAAACTTGACACCTGAGCTTGCTATTAGAAGGAGCAATATGTAAAATCACTATTTCTGTATTGACTAAATAAACTACGCAGAAGCTGCTGCTGCAAAACTGTCCCTTTCAAATCAATTCTGTTCATTCTCTTCATAGAAGGACTATCATGGTCCTTCACAATGTGCAGTTCTGATCCAATAGTTATTTTAAAGTCAGTGGTTCAGGTTCTGGCTAGTTTTCTGTTGAGGTTTGGCTTGGCACTGCTTTTGCTGGTGACATTCCGCTGATAACATTATAGAAATATGAGGTTACTTAGCAGGCAAAGTGGTTTGACTAATAACATGCACAGCATGATCACAACGTGCTAGGCTGTCTCAGAAACCTGCCGGGTGAGGTTTAACTAATAATAGGTGTTTTAACATATTCATAGTGGCAACATCCAGGACTTGTTTCCGCTAATTCCATTCCTTTGAAATTGTTGAATTCTTTCCATTTATTTGCCTCCTTTGCTTAGCCGTTATATCTTTTTTTACACCTTAAGAAAAAAGAACACCTTGGTGGATATGGGTCAACTGGTTTGGCATGTAGGGATGG
Organism: Podarcis liolepis; assembly: GCF_965112155.1. NCBI lineage: Eukaryota > Metazoa > Chordata > Lepidosauria > Squamata > Lacertidae > Podarcis > Podarcis liolepis. The sequence goes on along the minus strand of NC_139561.1, from coordinate 51,224,311 downwards.
AGGAAGAAGCTACACTTTGGTTCAGATGTTAATGCAAACTGATCTAATTTGCATTTCTCAAAAAAATACATAAACTGAGACTAGGTTGTCCTTTGAAATGTGCACTTCTCTGAATTTTGTGACTGACTTCTCCAATCCAAAAATGTGTTCAAGATTGCCTCTTTTAGGGGAAAGTGCAGAGAGAAAAAAATGCACGTATTATTGAAAACATACTGAATCAGGATAATGTGTTTGCAGAAGTGTTCATAATGGAAAAAAAACAACATACGAAAATATTTCTGTTAAGAGAAATGCCCACTAAAAGGTTGGTGCATTTTCATTTAAAAAACAACAACTCACCAACTGAGGCAGAAATAATAATTGTGGTGAACTGAACTTGAGATTGGGGTGAAAATGAGAAACTGAGACAAACTGAAATTTGAGAGAGTCATCCATTCTAGTTTCAAAGTAGGTAACATTCCCTTTTCCTTATGTTATTTGTTTGTTTGTTTGTTTGTTTGTTTGTTTGTTTGAATTTACAAACTGCTTGACTGTTTCTATTAATTTTAATTGTTTTATCTTTTTTATAAACTGCTTTAAGGTTTTTCACAACCAACAACAATTTTTTAAAAAAAACAACAACCCAACAACAAAGCTAAAAACAGATTAAAACATGCACCAATGTTCTAAATGTCTCTGTAGGCTTGCCTAAACAAAAATGTTTTTAGCAGGCGCCAAAGAGGTACAATGAAGGTTTCCACCTGATATCCATGGGCAGGGAGTTCCAAAGTGTAGGTACTGTCAGACTACAATGTTGCATTCTTACAAATGCAGAATGGATATTATGTGGCACCTGTAACAGTGCCAGTACTGCAGGTCAAAGCAGTTGAACGGCATATATGGGGTAAAACAGATGGCTAGAAATATGACTTTTTAATTCAAATCAGCAAAAAACCTGTTTTCAGGCTCCCGAAAAAGAGACATGGCTTTAAAGCTGTGTGATTGTGGTAGGTGTTTCTGTCATAAAGAAATGACATAAGAACTCCCTGCTACCAAAACATGGTGAGTGTGGAATGAATAAATGCGAATATATTTCACATATTATCAATCTGAAGTAATTGTGCTCGGCTATGCCATATGTATAATATACTGTATATTAGTAAAACCAAATTCAATTTAGTTCAAGAAAATGATCGTGGAGAAGTTACTGAAGTTCAAATAGAACATTTCTGACATAACCATGATTAGGAGATTGGGACTGTGCAATGTTCTCCTCCTCCCCCTTTTATTAATTCCCCGCATCTGTAGCTGGATTCAGCCATAGTATAGTTACACATGTACCTTGATTTCCTCTTAACCAGGCATTGCAAAATTGTTTCAAGGGCAATTCTGGTTAACATCGACTCTGGTTAGTTAATGTTAACCAGTGCAGATATAACACTTCAGCAAGGTTGAATCACATTCTGAAAGAGAGGCAGAATTTGCATAGGAGAGGTTTGTAGGCAGGAGTAAGAAGCCCATAGCCTGCTTCTGATTTCTTATACATGGCTACATTGGAAATATTCTGCATCCAGCTGCTATCTGTCTTTGTGACAATAAAAGATAGAGCTACCAATGGTTACTAGCTATGATGGCTATGTTCTACACCCCTCCAGTCGCAGGTAATCACAGATGCTGTCCGGTTCTGTTTGTGGGTTTCCTATGGGCATCTGTTTGGCCATTGTGAGAACAGAATGCTGGACTAGAAGGGCCACCTCTTATGTTTTGGGCATGTTTTCGGTTGTGGGGATAGTTGCATTTTCACAGTGTATTCATCTTGTTTGCTTGATGAAGGACTCCTCTGTATCCAACCCCACCATCTCCACCGCACCTCCTTTGGGTGAATGTCACACCCATCGAGGTTTCCTGCCAACATCCTTTTTAAAACAAGAAACACCTACATGCTAGCTTTCCAAGAACTCTGATCCACACCTATAAGCCGAGCATCTGAATGATCAATCTTATTGATTTCCCCCCAAGTGCCTTCATTCAGAATCATCGCTGCATGCTAGGCTGTCTCAGAAACCTGCCAGGTGCATTATTGGCTGAATTGCTTCCTTTCAGTATTTCTGCAGCTTCTCTCCCTCCTCCACTTTCACTCGCTCACATACACACATTGTAACTTTTCCAGGAAGTGTAGAGTAGTAGGATATTCAAGGATGTCTAATTTTAAACAATAGTAAGTATGTGTTGTTGTGTATTGCAGCAAATGTTGAGTGAAACATCTACAAAGGACAGTCTATGCACATACGGTTATACACACATAGGCTTTGTTGCAGTCAAGAAACCTGATACTCAGTTGTATGGAAGCTTCTGTGTGAATAGCTCTAAACACATAGGCTTCCCTTTGCAGATGCCCCACTCATTTTGTGGAGACATCAAGGAGTGGGGCCAGCATGACAGCAAGAGACGGCCAGCAGATGTGGTCTAATCTCCTTCCATGCATCTCATGTACATTTGGAAGGAACATGTGATGACATCTTAAGACACACAGAATGCTGTAATTACTAAGACTCAGCATTGGTTTCTCAAATACAAGTCATGCCAGACTCATTTCTTTTTTTGATGAAGCTTAGTGGATCAGGGGAATGTTGTAGACATAGTGTATCTTGATTTCAGCAAGGCTTTTGACAAAGTCCTCAATGATATTATTGTGAGGAAGCTGGTAAAATGTGGGTTGAATGATGCTCCAAAGATTTCCTAAGCCAGCACCACAGTAATAAGGAGCAGGACTATCAGTGTGGCTGCCCCTGTTCTACGGAATAGTATTCCTGTTGAGATACCCATTATCTGTACTTTGTGGAAACAAACGAAGACATTTCTGTTCTGACAAGTTTTTCCCAGCTGGATAAATTGATCTTTGTTACACACATCTATTTTACATTGTTTTGGTATTGTTTTAAATGTATCAGGGTTTGCTTTTTGTTTGTTTGTTTGTTTGTTTGGCATATTTAGCTTTTTTTGCTGTTTTTATTCTACATCACCTTGAAACAATTGTGTAAAAGGTGATTAACAAGATGATGATGACGACGATAAATCATGCTCCTCTTAACGAGGGCAGTTATTGTGGTATGTTAAACATGTTTCTCAAGAATTAATGTGAGCAGAAACATTTGCAGAGGAAGGGCCATAGCTCAGTGGTAGAGCATCTGTCTTGTATGCAGCAGGTCCCAGGTTCAATTACAGGGCCCAGCATCTTCAGGTAGGAGTGAGGGGAAAACCCTCTGTGAAACCCTAGATAGCTGCTGTCTATCAGTATAGACAGACTTGAGCTAAATGAACCAGTGGTCTGATTCAGTATAGGGCAGATTCCTAGGTTCCTATGGAGGGACACCAATCAGTGGGAGAGCAACTATTGAGGTGTGTGTAAGCACACTGGTTGGGGTACATGTAAGGGAGATCTTTAAAATGTTCAAGAGGCTGCTCATATGTGCTTGTTGGGTAAGGCAGCAAATTTTTAGTTGCACAGAAATACAGTTTCTGCCTATTCCCCGTTCTGAAAGCTTGCTTGCCTACTTGTAAGGAGGAAGAAATGAAAAGTAGACTGTCCACATTCTTCTAGTGGTGTCTTCCAGTGAGCGCAATCCTGCCCAACTAATGTAACTTTGATGAGGATTTGAGTTGGGATTTCCTTTCCAGGAAGGAAATGCAGCGGGTGGGGGAGATTCACAGCCTTCATTATAAATGAAGACAGGAAAGGAAATGTTTATAAGGAGGCTGATACCAGACAGGAGGGAGACAGCAAGTGCAGAGGTGCCAAGTATGTTAGATCTCTTAGATGCAGTAATCAATGGAGGAGGCAATCCTTTTCTACCCATAATTCCCAGCTGTCGCTGTCATTGATGAGGACTTGTTCAATAACTCACAAGGTTCTTTAGTGCAGAGGATAGTTCTTTAGTTCAGAGGATAGAGTATACCAACACTAAACCCAAACTCTGCACAGATATTCTTTCTTTTTGCCTCTTTATTACAGTATTCTTATTCTTATATTAAATCTTCTTGTTTGTGCTGTTGATGTTTTGTTTTGTCTTCAAGTGGAAGGTGAAGGAGTGTGACACTAGAGCAGTGCATATCATAGCACACTATTAAGGCTTCCTCGTAAGCATAGCTCTCAACTTTCAGATTTGAAAATCAGGGATCAGCAGCCTCGAAAATAAGGGATCAGCAGTCTCACCTGTCCCGGGGACAGTCTACGGGATATCTAACAATCTGGGATAGCAGCAGGAAATGGTGCTGGAATAAGGGAATTTGCCACAAAAAAAGGGAAGGTTGAAAGCTATGCTCCTAAGCCTTTCAAATTCTGAACGAAGTCCTTCCTCTTTCTTTGCTTCCCATACCTGACTGGTAGGAGGGTGACTAGCTGGGTTAGGAGCTATTTACAAGATCTGAAGGAAATGGTTAATAGGCATAAGCTGTAGAGCCAAGGATGGGGAAGCTGTTGGCCTCTTTTAGGGTTGCCATGTTTTGAAGAGCAAAAAAGAGGTCTGGATGGGGAACAGAGGGGTATGTGCAGAAATGAGCCTACACCACAAAGATACGATTTTGTGCTTGTACCCAGCTTTGTCTCTCACCCCACCCATCACTGGCATCTGGCCCTCAGGACGTTGCTCAAAATGGAACATGGTCCTCACCTGGTTCCCACAGCTTCCTCAGATGTGTGCATTTAAACACATGCACATAGACATATATATATACATGCCTCGTTCAACTGCTTCTAATGGATTGAATAGTGATATGCTGTGTCTTGTTCCTTCTTATTTGCATAGACCAGATATTTTGTTTTTGTTTTTCAAAGCCACCCCTCCCACCCCTGTTCAATCTTCCACTTTTTCACTTGCTCTCTGAAAAATTGCTGATTGCAAATCATCTCCATAAATCTTACAGAAAATCAGGATTAAAACCCCATGTCCTTACATATGGCGATATCCCAGGGACAGATCTGCCATATGTGAAGAACAGCCCCTGGAAAAATGTTTGTGTGTGTGTGTTCTCTTATTCTCTTGTTGTTTATAGTGCCTAAAGTTGAAGTTGTGCTCTGCCCCCCCAATCTTTCTTATGTCAGTTTCTGCTTTCTTAGGATGAGAATTCCCAGTGTGCTAATTATAAGACATTGTCACTTTACTTGCTTCTCCTGCTATATGCCAGTCATAAGAAGATGGATGATTAAAGAAGGGATAGAATGGTGCCTTTTGTTCTTTCTTTCTTTTTGTTTCTTGCTTCAGGTATCAGATGCCTTCAGCAGCTTTCTTTTATTGGTGATGATGGGGGTGGAGGCACCGTGTTGTTTTCTTCCAAGGCTGCTTCAGAACAGTACAGGCAACATCTTAAAACTTTTATTGGCATTGGTCCATTCTAAGAGAGAGAGAAGGTTTCTTCCTAATCTTTTCCCAAACACTGGATGCCTCTTTTAACATTCATTCTACACCTACAGGGACTGATTTGAGTTAACACTCAGATCAACAACATAATGGGGAAGGAAAAGTACTTCTTTATTCTGCCTTGGCCAGACCCGGCCTGGAGTCCTGGCACCACAGTTTAAGAAAGATATTGACAAGCTGGAGCATGTGTAGAGCAAAGGCGACCAGGATGATAAATTGTCTGGAAAGTAAGCCTTGTGAGGAACAGTTGAGGTGACTGGGTATGTTTAGCTTGAAAAAGCAGAGACTGAGAGGAGATATGATAGCCAACTTCAAATTTCTAATGGGCTGTCACATGGAGCAAACTTGCTTTTTTCCTGCTACAGAGGGTAGGACCTGAACAAATGGCTTCAAGTTACAAGAAAGGAGATTCTGACTAAATCAGGAACAACTTTCTGATGGTAAGAGCTGTTTGAAAGTGGAATGGGCTGCCTTGGAAGGTGATGGATTCTCCTTCATTGGAGGTTTTTAAGCAGAGATGGGATGGCCATCTGTCAGGAATTTTTTAGTTGAGATCCTCCATTGCAGGGTCTTGGACTAGGTGACCCTCAGACAGGGACGCGGACTTATAAAAAATATTGGGGGGGGGCCTGGGAAAGCTCATGAATAATAAATAAGCTCATGAATATGCAAATAAAGTGGTGCCGCCTCCTCGTAAGCGAATAGGGGAGAGCGTGCTGCGCCTATTAATCAGCTCCGGAGCGGAAATTGGGTGGAGCTTTTGCTCGGGAGGGAGGGCAGGAGGCATGCAGCCCGACCCTGTGCATTTTGGGCTGGGGGAGGGCGGCGGTGGCGCTCTGCTGGAGGGGCGCCGGAGATTATTGGGGGGCAGAGCCCCCCCAAACGAATTTTTGAGGGGGCTCGGGCCCCCTCAAGCCCCATGGAGTCGGCGCCTATGCCCTCAGAGTACTTTCCAACTCTACAATTTTATGATAAAGCAATTGTCTAAGAACCAGGTCCCTACGCATAGTCATTTCAATCTACTAACCCCATTTCCACACTTACCCTGCCTGTCATATTCTTAGACGTTATGCTAGTGACTACAACAATTAATCGTCGCAAATATGTGTTTCTGAGCATTACAAGAGTGCATTTCCTTTGCCACCAAGCACACTGATCTGGTTCCCACTTATCCAAAATGAAAGAGAAGGGATTCCAGTTTGGATGTTAACCTTTAATTAAGCAGTGGGTACTAGAGAACTTGTTTTCATTCTTTTGTAGCTGTTTGCATGATACTTAGGTGCACTGTGTTAGTTTTTATTATCATTCTTTCTCTGTTGCTGCTACTGTGTCCCAGAAAATGAATGTAAATATCAGCTGGAGCTTTAACTTTTTATTCTCTGTAGGCTGACAAGTTAAGTGAGAAGCTCTGATTTACCATTTCAAAGTGTTAACATTTCTACCCTGAAACACTGATTCTTTATCACAGATACAAATGTTCTCCCGATGTCTGCAAACCACTTTACCTGGTGTTCTTAAGGGAAGGCTGGGGCAGCAGATGGGGTGGGGGTGGAGGAGAGACTCCTTTATTATGCTCCACTGTAAACAACACAAACAGCAGCCTCTAGTCAGAAGGAGACTGAAAACTCTCCCAAAACACCATGGGAGGAAGAAATGAGAAAAGTTAACCCCATTTGGTGATTTCCAACTATGTTATACTTTGGGTAGATCAACTGAAATCAGTTGAATCCATAGATTTTAAATGGTATACTCTGAGTAGGTCTAACATTGGATATCACCCATTATCAGAATATGACTTAAACATAAGGTTGTATGATTATGGGTGCTCCAAGAATTTTTGGAAATTCCATTCAATGTTGCAAACTTCATTTTATAATTCATTTTGTCAAATTGGTTTTATTACATGGCCATTGTTTTGGATGACCTTTCCCCCTTCCCTTTGTCAGTTGCAGCAACAGGCATAATTTTGGCAATTACCTCATAGTAACCTACATATTGTTTTCCAAGAATGCTCCTGACATTGAAGTTGGGGTTGGCGGGGATGGCTGCTGCCACACAAATATGGTGGCTGCCCAGAACTGCCATTCTCCACCCTACCCCCAAATGGCTCAATGCCCAGGGCATTCTGGGAAAATAAAATAGTGACTACTGAAGCAGTAGCCACCACCAGAGAACAGCACACACACAACCTCAAATGAGCGGCAGATGGGTGTGAATGGGATATTGAAAAAAGCCATTTATACCCATTCATCACTGATTCATTACTTATGGCATTCATTTGTAACAAATTAACAGTGCCCTATTGGGTTCAGTTTTTAATTTGATAGGAAGTCCCACCTTCAGTTAAAAGTTCTGTTCTGATGTAAATAAACATGTTCTATCTGCCAGCTATGAGCCAGGAAATCTCCAGGCTTAACCATGAACCTGCTAGGTGGCCTGAGGTTCGCTAGTTTGTTCTTGGCCTCAGCTTCCCATTCTGCCATAGTGGCCTAAAACTAGTTAGAGCAGAAGTGACATATTGGCAAATTTTTGAAATTTTGTAACCTTAGAGGTTGGTGCCAAAATGGGACTTCGAAATTTGACAATTGTTTATTTATGGATTGGTTGCATGAACAGTTAATGCAACATTGACTAAATTTCACAGCAAGTCATCTATCAGATATTGTCAACTGTTCACTTCTGCTTGTGAGATAAGTGTCAAAACTGACTGCTAAGTGTATAAACGCTGTGCAGACTTGACTGCTGCTGTGTGTCAGCCACTGGTTACTGTCAAGTATTTCAGAATCCAGTCCAAAAGAGCAGACACTTGCCAAATAACAAAGCATATTTGTTATCAACATTAGCAAGCTATTTTTAGGGGGGAAATTTGGGGGTTTTGGGGGGGATAAAAAGGCATTTTAGATCTAATGTTGGCCAGTCTTACAGAGTTAAAATCATGGAGTTGGAAAGGATCTCTGAGGTAATCTTATCCTGCTAAATGAAGGATCCGCAGTACAGGTTACAACGGCCTTGCTAATTATAGGTGACAAGGAAATGCATGTGGGCAAAGTGAGCGTGGTGGTAGAGGAAGGACAGAATGCTTTCCCTGTCCTCTGAGCCCAGCACAGAAACTAGGAAGGTTGCTAAACTGTGTAAGCTCCCTCCTCTATCTGGCATGGAATAACAGTTCTTTGCTGCAGGAGGGATGGAACTCTCCATCCTTCCACTACCAGCCACCAGCAGGCTAGTAAATATTTTTGCAAGCTAGTAACATTAGATGGGCTCTGGCAAAGAAAGGCCCATCATCTCCGCTCCAGGGTTGAACAGCTTTTCAGTCAGGATAGCTCAGTTGGTAGAGCATGAGACTCTTAATCTCAGGGTTATGGGTTTGAGCCTCACATTGGGTGAAAGATTCCTACGTTCCAGGGGTTGGACTAGATGATCCCCCAAAGTCCCTTCCAACTCTACAATTCTGATCCTTGCCATTAGAAAGTCTCTTTAATGTTTAGCTTAAATCTGCTTTCCTGGAATTTCTACCCATTAATTGCAGTCCTTCCCTTTGAAGCAGCAGAAAACAATTCTGTTCCATCTACTGCATGATAGACCTTTGGATATTTGAAGACCACTATCATGTCTTTGTGAGAACAAGATATGAAATCAGGGCTAGATTAAACAAACCCTAGTTCCTTGAATGTCGATGTCACAGGGTACAATGGCTGGTTTAAATCCAAAAGCAACTGCTTTTTAATCTCTTGCCTTCCCGTATTTAAGAGGAGCACATGAACCTGAGAATCAGCATTGTTTGTTCACATAGTGGTAAAAAAATTATTACCCCTGAACTGGGCCATCATGGTGTTCTCTCTCTTTGCTATGGGTCTCTCCATGACCCCAACCTATTAGCAAACAAACACACAGCCACTGCTAGTACTGGTAGGAAATTAGTCACTCATCTTGCTTCATGCTGATCTCCAAATAACTGTGAATGGAGAACAAATTGAAGAAAGGAGCAACAGGCACAGATTAAAAATGCATCAGCTAATGTGAGAATGACACCAAGACATTTACCAAAGCAAACAATTATCACTCAAGTATTCTCTGTCACCAGGCTAGATGGAAGCTGTGTTAAAATTAATGTTACGCTGCGGCATACAAGCAACAACACCCAGTCGCTCCATGTTCAGTCACTATAATGAAGTTGTAAGGCTGATTAAAACAAATGCCTTTGACACACGGAGTGCATGGGAGCGGGGGCGGGGCGGGGGACGCATGGCATGATTTTCTTTGAAGTTGACTAGTGGGAGTTCTTAACAGGAGCCAAACTGTTGTTAATAGGATGTACCACAGTTGCAATGTAAAGAATAATTAAGGCTAAATCCCAGCTGAAGTAGTGGAAGGACTGATTTCATGCAACACTCTCTCTGTATCTCTCCACATTTATTTGTCTACTTTAGCCTATATTGATATTCAAAAAAATCCTTATCACAAGTGTCTTACAACTGCAGCTATCTTTATTTTTACATGGAATAGAAATATCATGAGTACAAGGTACATAATATTTTTTTTTAAAAAAGAGCCCTGCCAGTTCTGTATTTGGCAAGCATGAGAAGGGGTGCAAAAGTTTATACCAAGTCTCCATGCAACAGGAGCTCTCTCCCATGTGCCAAGGTGTTCTGTGTACATGCATCCCCTTCTCACTGTTGCCAAATATATTGCCAGCAACCCTAGAGAAATTTTTCATCTGAAGGGAAAATCTTGATTGTGTGGAGATAGGAGAACCTTTGCATGTACATGCTATTCCTTCCTCAGATATGTACATGTTTATATAGGATGGTGTTAGGTATGGAGTGTTAAGTTGCAACTGTGGTTTCTTACATTCCAACTTCTATTTTACATTGAAATGAATTATTATTATTATTATTATTAAGGTGGTTGGGTGTGCACACGCATTACAACTTAGTTTCTAAAACAGCAGGGAATTTTCTTACATATATGTGTGCCTGTCCCTGAATACAAACATATTTAGCAATATGCAAAAATAAGAATTAAATTTCTGTACAGTCTTTATTACCTACTTCGTTTTTGGTTTTGCAGTTCTTCTGCAAAAGTTTATATTGGGGAGAGGAGGTAATTGTGTTTTGACTATGAAAGGCATTTCTGAGGACAATTCCTTTTTAGCACAGTTTGCAATGGAGACCCTGCACAAATTCTTGAGGAGGTTAATGATTATTTTCCCAATGCAGTGTGTCCAGGACACAGAGGTTAATAAAACCCGTAGCTCTTCTTCATGGCTATCATGGGATGGTTACTGTTCAGAATTGTGCAGGATCTCTGCTTAATGTTCCAGCTGAAGAATAATGCTGCCCGGAGCACATCATCCCTTCATATGTAATGCAGCCACTGGTGGATCAGAGGGACAGGCATGGTCCATTCATGATTTTTGGCCTGAGCCAAAAAGTTCTTTTTCCACCATGACTAGGGACCAAACAAAAACCTATCAAAAGATTAAGAAGGCTAGAAATGTCTCTAAAATATTCAGCAAAAGGTTGTCACTTAACAATACTTAAGGTAGCCAGAGGTTCTGCATTGTGCAGAGGTTTATTTATTTATAACTTTTTTATTAAAAAAACCCCACACTCCCCACAGTAGTGCAAGAACATCCCCATAGCTTTTTGCTGAACACAACCCTGTAACATGCCCTCCAAGTGTCTGTTTTTGTGGACAGTCCCAGAATTACGAAACTTGTCCCAGCTTCTGATTTGATCCCAGAATGTCCCTGTTTCCCCTGTCAGTGCTGCTGCTGCCAGGCTTGACAAAGAGTATGAGCCAGCACTCATCAAATTTGTAGATGACACCAAACTGGAATGGTTGAGAGAGTTGGGTATGTTTAGCCTGGATAAGAGAAGACTGAGAGGAGATATGGTAGCCATCTTCAAATATCTAAAGGGCTGTTACATGGAAGATGGAGGAAGCTTGTTTGTTCTGCTCTGGAGGGTAGGACCCAAACCAACGGCTTCAAGTTACAAGAAAGGAGCTTCCTACTAAACACCAGAAAGAACTTTCTGACAGTAAGAGCTGTCTGACAGTGGATCAGACTCCCTCGGGATGTAGTGGACTGTCCTTTCTTGGAGGTTTTTAAGCAGCAGTTGAATGGCCACCTGTCATGTGTGATCTAGTTGAGATTCTCACAATGCAAGGGGTTGGACTAGATGAACCCTGGGGTCTCTTCCAACTCTACAATTCTTATGATTCTATTATGGTTCTCATTCTCTTGCAGCTCCCATTGCCCTTGATCCCTGACCATGCTGGCTGGGGGAGCTGGAGTCCAGCAACCTCTGGTGGATCAAAGGTTCCCTCCGCCCTGGTTTACTACTGATTTACCATTTGGGCAACCTTGTGGGAGCCACTTGCCAGTTGTGGGCGGAACCAGAGGTTGAGATTTAAATGCAAATTTTACCTTTGTGAATCGCAGCAACTGAGAGGCATTATTGGATTCCAAGAATGCATTCCAGCCAGGGAAAAGCCACCAATGAGGATTTGAAGTAGGACTGGTGACGGGTGTGGCCCGGAGAGAAGGGGTGTGGCTTGGGAAATGGCCTGGGGGCCAGACAGAAATGACTGCAGGGCCACATTTGACCCCCAGCCCAGAGAATTGCCATCTCTGCTTCCAAGGTTAATACGAGCACTTTGAATTGGGTCTGGAGATGTAGTAGAACCCCTGGAGGATGTCACAATAGCCTTGGGAAGAGACACTGCACATTTTGACAACCGTTTCCAAGCTCTGACTCATTGACACCAACGTTCAGTGGCTGAAAATGGCAACACTATGAATTAGCAGGTATCGTTTTATGGTGGGAGATACATGGCGGTGGTTTGCAGTGCACTGTGAAAACAACAGTGGTGATCCCTAATACAAAACAAGGGCAATTAATTTCAACATCCCTTATCTTATCTTGTAGATCTCACAAGCCATTTCCAAGCAGGGCTTCTCCTCTCCATTTCCTATGCGCAGCGCTGCTGCATGGCTATACTTCAAAAATCTATAATTCAAAACTTCCCAACACTGAATACGCTTTCCACGCGGGGTCTTTTCATAATTGGTTTTTCCAACCGGTCTGTTCTGTGATGTGTAATTGTTAGCAGTTGTAAAAAAGATAACTCAGTTTTTAAAAGCCTAGCGTTTGCTCTGAGCAGATAAAAACTGTGACAAATTATGTTCCAAAAAAATCATAAAAGTGGAAAGACATGTTAATAACCAAAGGTGAAGTTTCATTTGGAGGTCAGCAGGAGCTATTAAAGTGGTCAGTAATTCTAGGGCTTGCTAGTAGTGATTTTGACCATATCACTTATCTACTCTGGTCCATGCTTAAAAATCTCCCTTGGTGGAAAAAAATAATAATCCACTGAGAGTAATGCAGGAGGTCAGGGATGACCGTGGAGAAAAGCAATCTAGTCAAAATAAACCATGCTTTCAAGTGCAGACATTCAAATTCCCACTCCATTAAAATGTTTCAACTCTTGGCCATTTCGCCATAGTGTTCAGACACCTCATTTTTTAAAAAATTACTTCAAATATCTGGAGAGAACACATAGCTATAAATGTAATGTGGAATAATTAAGACAGTCCTGGCACCCTTTCTAAGTCCCAAAAGCAATTTGGAAGGAGGGGGGGGAGAACCAATGGGAGGCGAAGCCAGCATGCTGCAGAGAAATTAAATAATATTGAGAATCAGGAAATGTGCAACGGCCGCTTCAGGTGGCCTTTGATGATTTCAAGTGAACATCCCAATGATTTCATAAGAACATTAAGGGAAGCTCTGCTGGATCAGTTGCTTCTGGTTCAGCATCCTCTTCACACAGTGGCCAACCTGTTGGCTCCAGGAAACCCACAAGGAAGGAATCAAAGAAGGAACCCTCTCCCACTGTTGCCCACACAACTCAGTGGCCAAGCATCTGCTTTGCATGCAGAAGGTCCCAGGTCCAATACCTGGCACCTCCAGGTATGGCTGGGACCGAACTCTGCCTGAAACCCAGAAAGCCATTTCCAGTCATTGTAAGTGATGGACCAAAGATCTGACCCAGTGTAGGGTACATATTTGCCTATGATTTCTTTCTTTCTAACTGGTATTCAGTGACACTGTGTAGCAGCTCTGAACTTATAGGTTTCATTGAGCTAAGTTGTGTTCCAGCATTTGCCAGACATTTTGGACTACAGTCTCCATCATCTCCAACTAGCGTGGCTGTGTTGCATTCCAAAATAATACGAGGGCACCAGGATGGTGGAGGCAGCTGTATTCTTATGGCAAACTTATTTTTCATACATAAGCCAAAAGGGCACCATCTACAAAGAAGAAGGGGGTATCAGCAGACTTGGGGAGAACCCACGGTTTGCAAAAGTACAAAAAACTTTTCAAAGCCATCTTAAGCCAGAGGCCATAACCACATCCAGTGGCAGTGAATTCCACAACTGAATTATCTGTGGTGATGAAATGTTAATTTCATTTGTCTTTCCTGAATCCTAGGGCCAAACCATTCAGTTGGAGGACCCCAAGTTTTAATTTTGTAAGGCGGCAAGAAAAATCTTTCTATTTCTCTCTCTGCTTTCTCCCCACTATGCATAATTCCATTGACCTCTGTTTTATAATACTAAAATGTGGGGATCAGCAAATGCAGCATAGCGGCAGCAGGTTCAAAGCTCAGAAAAGAACTCCGAACATCAGGGGTTTTTTTAGAGAATGTGAGTGGTATTGTTGGCTTCCCATTGGGTGAACTGCTGGGGACTATGGGGACAGGATATTACTCTAGAGAGCCCTATGTTCTGATTAAGCAGTGCTCTTCTTATGCCTTAGCTACCTGGAGCTGTGCTGAGCATCTGCTTGCTCACAAAAGCAATGGGGTGCTAGGAGCTTCAGGAGCACCTCCATGGGGGACCCAAGTAACAGTGGGCCCTGGGGGGGTGTTGGGGTGCACCAAAGGCAGCCTTACTCAGCCTCAGTCCCTCCAGACCTGGAGCCAAGCTTGCTATTTTCCAGCTGCTCACAGAGGAATAAATGGGGCTTTCCACGCTATCTCATGGTGCCTTGCTGTTGTTGACTCTTAACTTTTTCAAATACTCTGCATCCTGTTAAAAATTAGATGAGAAAGGTGAAACAAGGGTGAATTTGAGTTTCCTCCTTCTCAAACTAAATTTAAGAGTGTAAGCCCACATACACCTTCTCAAAAGTAATTCTCATTGAGTTCCATGGTGCTGGCTCTCAGGTGGCGGATCTGTCCGTTTTGGCTTTTCTTGGTTTCTCATTATTCCAGCCTGAGCTGAACTGAATCAGCGTCCCAGTAGAAACTAGTTCCAGAATCTAGACCAGCAAATCCTTAGTCATGTGCTTCTGTAGTAAAGTATCTGTCCAGTATATATTATTTCAGCTCCCACTTTATAAAAGACTGGTTTCAGTTTAAAGAGGGAAGAGTCAAAGGGGGATGAAATACAGTTAAAACAGGGGGAAAGAAAACCTTTTCAGACCAGAGGCCACATTTCCTTCTGGGCAACCTTCTGGGGGCCACATGCCAGTGGTGGGTGGGGCCAGAAACAAAAGTGGGCAGAGTAATAGGTTTTTTTTAGTTGGGTTTTTTTGTATTCTAAGCTAGTTTCTACACAGTCTCACATACCCCCTTTCTCTCACCCATCCAGGCAAGCAAGATACATTCCTAGTTTATACATTCCATCCAGGCAAAAACATTCAAGGTGCGTGAGAAAGCAAGTCAAGAGGAGACTTGGCCTGGGAAGAATCTGTGAGCCCGATAGAGAGACTTGGAGAGTCACATTTCCATACCCTTCAAGTGTCCCAATTTTCCTGGGATGTCCCATAATTACAGAAGCCACCCTGGCTTCTGACTGGATCCCAGAATGTCCCATCCCCCCCCCTCCAGTGCCACTGATGCTGAGCTTGGGGTGGATAATGAGCCAGTGCTTGCAAGTGGTGCCATGCTCTCATGTGCCAGCTGGCTCCCACGAAATCACAGCACTGAAAGATGGTGGCCCAATTTTCACCAGCGGAATGTTGGATGGTATGCATTTGGCCCTCGGGCCTGAAATTCCCCACCCCTAGGTTGGAGGGGGGGTGGAGTTAATATAGAGAAGGCAGAATTTGTGGAGCAGCGATAAAGAGCCCCCCACCATTGCCTAACAGCCCACAAAAACCTGGAACTGTGTGGTAAATAGAGAAAGTTGGACCCTAAGTATTCACAGCAAAACCTGGTATGGCCTGCCTTTGGCGTCTCATAGCTAAGCATTATCAAGCGACTTAGCACACTGAGTGGAAGGCCCAGTTGCTTTAACACCCCTCTGCTCTCTTTCCTCCCGAGGGGCAAGTGCTCGGCAGAGAAACCTCCACATTACTGACCACAATTGCTGTAATTTGTTAGTCTAATGGGGAAAAGTACCCGGCCCTTTGAAACTGGAAGTATAAAATAATATTGTGTGATATTTTATACAAGCGGTGTTTGTGCTCAGAAGGGCCTCTGGTTGAGTGAGCTCTTCCTTCAGAGAGCCTCTGCAGGCTAGATTAACTCTCCCTTATAAAAGGAGCACTTTATTAATAAATTATATGCCTGCAGTTGCCGTGGAGAGCGGTGTGTGGCAGGAAAGGGGGGCGGGCGGAAACGCAAAACATTTGCATTGCAGTGAAAAGATTGTTGTGTGCGTAACGGAGTTTTTGCTACCTAAGAAGTATTCATAGAGCTAAGCATGGACCACGCCAGAAATTAAAGAAACACGCACACACACACATACACACACACGGGATGGGCCAGCATGTCAATTTCAGGTTCTCATTTTTCCAACCTTAAGTTCAGTTTTTTGTATTTCCACAGCAATTTGCATTTTGTTAAATGCAATTTTGGCTAATTTACGCATCCTATAAAGCACTTCACCCAAATATAATACATGTGTGTATGCTACTTTCACTAATGCCATAATTTTCACTAATGTGTGTTGTTGCTAGGCACACTCTACTCTTGTTTGGTTGGGGGCTTTTGTATACATTATTACTTTGCTGGAGATCTGCATTTCAAAATTCAGAGAAGTGAGAATTTCTAAGGATGGCCATGGTTCAGTTAGCATATTGTATTAGAAAGTGTGACTTGAGTGAGTTATCCTTTAAATGCAGACTGAATCATAGTTATCTCCAAACCCTAATACACACACACACACACACACACACACACACACACACACGTGTCTTCCTAAAAATTTTGAGTTCAGAAATGCATGCCATAAGAGCAAGGCTGGTGCCGAAGGGAACTGGAGTCCAACAACATATTCAGAGCCAAAGGTTCCACATTCTTGACACAAAGTGTGGTATGCCCCCCTTCAAAAAAATTCCTGTTTTTTTAAAAAATCTACTACAAACGGGACCTGGAACAAAATGTCTCTTGCCTCTTTCCAGGATACTCCATTCCATTCCTTGTTCCCCTGGAAATAAATCAATGCCCCTGAAAGGGACATTCAGAGCTCTGGGAACAGAGTCGCATGGCATAGCATTTGATATGTTTGGTTCTGTGCTGCTGAGGTGGGGCAGAGGTGGCGGGGGAGAGAGGGAGGGAGACAGAAACAAATGAAATTAAAAGAAATCAATCTTACCTCACCGGTGATCAATAGTAATAACAAAAGTGAATGTTTGGAAAGCAGGCTCATGTTTTATTATAATAGGGAATGTAAGATCTATATGAAATTAATTCTTTTTTAACAAAAAAAGAGCCCATACTTGCCCGACAATGAGAGATAAAGTTTAATGGTTACAGTGTGATTACTCAGTTATTGGAACAGCCGGGAGTCTGTTGAATAAAATTGAGAAAGTAGAGTTTGGTAGCTTTTTTTAAAAGAAAAAATATTGGGAAGGAATGACTGCAGATGTTTGATGGAAAGTGTTTTAAGATATCCGAAAATGAGTGGAAGAGATTGGCTGCTTGGGGAGAGGGGTGCAAAAGAGAAGGAAGAGGTATATAGAGGCAGAGATTCCTAAGTGATAGATTATACATTGTCATACCATATTTGATGTCTTAACTGGGAAAATGTGTAGCTGAGCCAAATGTGAATTAAGCCGCTATGTTCTCAATCTCTTTGCAGGTTGCTAAGCTTAGTTCAGGCTCAGGTGTTTCAAAGTTCAAACACAGCTTATCCACTTTGTGTTTGAATAACAAGCTGAACAGGAAAGATATTTCCTCTAAGGCAGCAGGCTGGTGCTCTGCCTCTCCCTGCCCCTCCCCAATCCACAGCAGGCTTTTCACAAGGCAAAGCAAGAAAAGATGCGAGGGATGAAGAGGAAGTCTTTCTCGTGGGATCTTGCATCAAGACTGCAGTCAGAAGCCTCAGACTGTTTGATGGAAATGAAGGGAGAAGAGCCAAGGACAGGCTTCTAGGAAGTCTGTTCCCATGCTTACACACACACACACACACACACACACACACACACCTTTCCCCCACTCAGTTCTCATTACACAGAAGAAATAACAAAATCACCATTATCATTTTCATTTTTGAACTGGCCCAAGAAACTTTACTGCAAGAAACATAGCAACCCCACCACCACCACTCTAAATCCATAATACCCAAGGCCAGCTAAGTTATTTGGCATCAGAAGCAGAAAAGCCCACTAACACCTCTCCCCCTTCCTTGCAGTAAAAAATGTAGTAGCAATGACTTGTATTGCTCATCAAATTTGCAGATGACACTGAACTGGAACGGTTGAGGGAGTTGGGTATGTTTAGCCTGGATAAGGGGAGATTGAGAGGAGATATGATAGCTATCTTCAAACATCTAAAGGGCTGACACATGGAAGATGGAGAAAGCTTGTTTTCTCCTGCTCTGGAGGATAAGACTTGAAACCAGTGGCTTTAAATTACAAGAAATGGGATTCCAACTAAATATAAGGAAAAACTTTCTGACAGTAAGAGCTGTTTGACAGTGGAACAGACTCCTTCAGGAGGTTGTGGACTCCCCTTCCTTGGATGTTTTTTTTTTTAAGCTTCTTTGGAAGTTTTTAAGGTTGGGTGGTCATCTGTTATGTATGATCTTGTTGAGAGTCCTGCATTGCAGGGGGCTGGATTATATGAGCCTCAGGGTCCCTTCCAACTCTACATTTCTAGGATTCTGTGAAATAACAAGGCATTTGCTTCCTTTCACATTCCCATTCTGCTGTCTGAAGCAGCTGCCTTACTTTGCTCAATGGTAGGGATGGCCCTGCCCTGGCAAAATGAATCCCTGGTCTTTTGAAATGACTGAAGAAACCAGAAGCAGTGACAAATGTAGAGCAGAGAATTGGGAGGGAGAGTTTTAAACCTCAGATCAGCCCATGAACTTTGGGTAGGGCTGCTACTTTTATTACACCTCGATAATAATACATTGGATATGGCGTTTTCATTTTCGTGTGTGTGTTTGGTTTTGTGTGTGTGTGAATTATTGGGCCCGTATTGTAGATGGGGGAGCTGAGTCTGAGTGATGCAGGTCCCCTGTCTACATCTGTTGAGTTCATGACATGAATATTTGAACTGCTCACTTTCTGCTTCGCATTGTGTTTTCTGAGCCACTATACATTTTTTTAAATTTGATGCTCAATTTGTCATAGCATCATGTGGATATGAAGTCATGGTCTGTGGACACAAGTTACAACAACTTAGCTGGAGCTAAGCAGGTCTGGTCTAGGCGCATTCAGACTGCAAACCTCCTGTAAACTGCTTGGAGTTCTTACATGGGAGAAATATAGGATATAAATGTCCTAAATAATAATAATAATTTTATTATTTATACCCCACCCTTCTGGTTGGGTTTCCAGCCACTCAAATAAATAAATAAGATTTCAGTTGAGGTCATTCAGATGCTTCACTGGGTCAATCAGGTCATACCCCACTGTTATCCTGTCTGTATTTCTACCAGGGTTCACCTTCCACCCATTTGTAGAAAAGCTCAGAAGATTATTCCCCAATCAAATCTATATGTGTGAACATTCATTTTTTTCCCACCTTTGTGGCTCTGGAAGTTTGGAGCCATTGTGGCAGAGAGAAATTTAGGACAAGATTGCAGTGAAGGCCCATGCATTTGGCACATTGAGAGCAGGGACTAGCTAGGACTGAGATGAAATTTTGGATATTTTGCTTGCGAGGCAAAGAACAAGATGGTTTCCCTCCTCATTCCACATACTGGCAATTGCACAGCCCTGGGTGGGAGGTTCATGCACTCCACCTCCCCAGCTTCTGCTGCCTGAGGCAGCTGCCTCACTTTGCCTAATGGTTGGGCTGGTCTGCATGATAAGTATATATGACACATATATGTCTGTACCCTTTTAAATCAGTATGGGTACATTAGTTTTCTTTAATGCTTCAGAAAAATTAAAGTTACACTTTTCAAAAATACTCATGAATTTGGCTTTGAATAATCTTCTGGCCCTTTAAAACCAAAAGTGGAAGCTCTCTAATTTCAAACCATGTACTACTCACAAGTCTGTGCATTTACATCTGCCATCTTGAAATATGGACTTTCCAGCCATTCCCCAGAACAGTGGGGCAAAATGAGTGCTACCTCAAGGAACTCACAGTTATGAATTCATTGTATCTGTTATCATTTGTTTAACCTTTATTGGTAACTAAAAAGTTGGAAAACAGGTCACTAAGGCTTTATGCTCATACCTTTTTATTACCTTCAGTTTTTATAGCAGAGCTGACACACATTATAGCACACATATTCATTAAATTTCTACAAAACAGTTCTGGCAATATAAACAGTCCATAAAAATTACAGATTGAGATAAGGCTTGGCAGGCTTCAAAGGGTAGGAGATTCCAGAAGTGCAGCATCTCTGGGAAGGCTTGATTGATGTGATATGTGGGAGCCGCTGGGCAATCTGCTTTCCAGTAGCAAGTAACCCAGCAGGTCCTACTCTCATGGTTTCTTCCATGTTGGGAAGGCCTGTAAACACATGCTTTGCATGCAAAAGGTTTAATTTCTGGCACATCTGCAAAGGAAGAGGAAAGAGTCCTGTCTAAAATGATGGGGAGCTCCTAGTTATTGTAGACAATGCCGACTAGATGGACCTAATGGTCTGTGTTGATATAAGGCAGCTTTCTTCGTAAGTACAGATGAGGCCCTTTTGGAATCCAGGAGTGAGCCAGCAATAAATCACACCAAGAAGTTGGAGCTAACTCTTTATTAGCAAGAATGTGATCTGCAAAGACTTCATGGAGTGCCAGGCCTAATGAGCATAGCAGTTCATTCCCCGGTAGGTCTTGCCCCACAGATCAGTTACCGAGACTGAAAATCCCTGCTTCCCCACAGCCATCTAAGTTCCCCCCTCTTCAGGGTTTTTCCCAAGTAATCAGAGAGTGTTGTTGTCCCACCACCAGTCCCCAAGCTCTGAGTCTTCTTCCCTTGGTGGCTCCCCAGCTGGTTCCACCCACCATTGCTCTGTGTCCTGCCAGTTCATGACATCTGGCAACATTCTCAAATTCAACCAGTGCAAAGATGTGCACGATTTCAGGATGAACAAATCTGTTAATTGTGGTTTCTGTCATAGTTTCTCGTCCTCCCCCCCCCATTTTAACTTCTGTTTATCCCACTTCTGCATT
This sequence comes from Podarcis liolepis, assembly GCF_965112155.1. NCBI lineage: Eukaryota > Metazoa > Chordata > Lepidosauria > Squamata > Lacertidae > Podarcis > Podarcis liolepis. The sequence goes on along the minus strand of NC_139561.1, from coordinate 51,203,328 downwards.
AGTTGTTGTTTTTAAAGAGTCTAAGTAAAAACCCATATGGGCAGTGGCCATTTTGTGCAGGGATTTCATTCCTAACCCATGCACATGTTGGCAGAGTGTACATAAGCCCACCTGGCCCCTACCCGGCCCCACTTTTGGGCCACTTCACAGTTGGCAGCAACAAGCATGTGCATGATTGTGTGTCAATTGGACATGCATAAAATGGCTGCTGCCTGTATAAGCCGTTTTGTCCGTTTCTCTTAATATGCACATTTTTACAAACAATTTTTCCTACAATGCTTTTTGCATATTTCCCCACTAAAATTCATTTTCCTCACATACATTTCCCCAATACTTGCTTTTTAGTATATCTTTTTGTTGGAGAACTGCATTGCAAAATTCAGAGAAGTGTGAATTTTACAGGGTAGCTGCATTTCCATTTGCATATTAGTTTTGGGAAGTACAAATTGTGTAATGAATTTTTCTCTCAGCTCTAGATGATTTAAGAAATGTAATAATTTCATGACAAGATTCCTGCCCCCTCCAAAAAAAAAAATATGAAACCTTAAATAAAATGGGAGTAAATGTATTTTAGGAGTTTTTATTAGCTGGGCTAGCTGTCCGAAGAATTTGTTTCTCTCATTTGGTTGTACTTCATGTAACCTCACAATCACACACAGTTATCTCTGTGCTGTATCAGCCTTAAAGATTAGGAATATGGATTTGTTTTCCAGACTGACCGTCTGACTTAGTGACCTTAGGCTGTTCACTAACACAGAAAGGCCTGTGACATGACTTTTGTCAAAAACCACCATTAGCCCAATCCCCTTACAGGAAATAGAAGCTCTATGAGGAGGGATAAACTGTTAATGGGAAATCACATGGCTTGAACATGCCGCAAATAGGTATATAAGCATCCTGCCCATTGCCTATCATCAGTTACCAGATGGTAAAAAAGCAGCTAAGACAGCAATTATATTTGATCCTTTAAGGACTTGTTTACACAATTGGCTATCCTCTACCAGCAATCCTTTAATTCCCTCCAATCTCTGATTTTTGTTTGCATGTTCAAATGGTTAGTCAGGACTGAGCATGAGGGAGGAAATGTCCCTGGAATCCTTGGCTGTTTGGTTTCAGGATGCAGTCTCTTTCAGATCTGGAGTGAAAGATTTATCTTGAGGGTTCACCAGCTCAGGGTGCTTCTCCTAGGTTCTTAGGTGCACCCACAGGATAGAGAGGGCACCAAGAAAGATATATCAAATTGTTGCTGAGCAGTGCCTAATGCTCTCCCCCAGTGACTTTTAGGTTGACTGGTATAAAAAGTTGTGAAGTTAGTACCAGGTCCAGGCAACATGGCCAATGGTCGGGGGTTCTGTGAGTTGGAGTCCAGCATCTAGAAGGCCACAAGTTTCCATTGCTGCTCAATTGCATGGCAATGGATCCAGTACATCATAATCTGAGACACAGGGAGCAGCTCCCATCCCAGTGTAGTAGCAACATATGTATATTACAACACGTTTGTGGGTGTCGGCACAAGATGTCCACCATTGGTGGCAAAGTTGCCCTTACTCTGTACCAGTGAGTACTGGTACAGAAAAACACAACCCTGTATATTGCACCTAAGTTGTGAAAGAACCATAGTGCACAGAAGCCAGGAATGGAGAATTTGTGGCCAGATGTTGCAAACCTCTGCAATCCATGGGTCTCAGTTTTGCTGGGTCACCTTCCAGTAATGTATTTAATTTTTTCTCCAATGTTTTTGTTTCTTTCCATAGCCAAGCCTCCTGTGAAAGCATAGGGAGACAGTATTGCAATATACTTTTTTTTCTCTTCACTGTATATCATCTAATGACTTGTATTTCTTCCCAGTTTCCCCACACCCATCTACCCACCTACATTCACTATGCAAAGACTTCAGTGCTCTTTCTGTCAAACTGAAAGATTAATGCTAGGATAGAGCACTCATGAGCAACCACACAAACAAAAAAATGGTGTGTCTGCTATGAAGAATGAATGATGGGATTAATAAAGCTGGAGGTGCTTTGGATCTTACATATGTTCTCCCCTCCTCATTTCCTCCATTGTTCTAAATAATGAGGAACTTTGGTTTCAATTACTGAAGTGAGAAGGGAACCCTCTGACAGTGTTCTCTGACTCCCATGTGACACTTTTCATATAGTTTTTTTGTTGCGCGCCATCACAATCTCTGAGCAGTGCGATATTCCAGGAATTCCAGGTGTTTACCCAGGGTTTGTGTTTTGTTTTGGAAAGGAGGGACAGCAGTGACTGTGGTGTCTATATGATAAATGGTTTATTTACACATATATACAACCTGAACCTATGATGGAGTTCATCAATACCCCAAGAGGGTGTTTCTCCCATAGCCACAGCCTTGAATTCAAGCAGAGATCCAGCATAGCACACTCTCTTTGCTTGTTGCTTTGCTGCTAGCTCACATCACTGTAAACTCTCCACTCCAAACCCTGGCTTTGTCCTTCTCGCTATCGGTGAGTTGAGGGAGGGGCCCAACCACTTGCCATTTTACACAAAGCCATTTAATATCCAGTCACCTCACCAGGAAGCTAGTTTGGCTATTTCCAGGAATTAGAAGGCTTGATTAGCTTTTAATACTTCCTGGATCCAGGGATTAGAGGGGTCTGACACCACTAGCACTGCCCTCATAACAGGATAGGCCAAGAGTGGGGAATTTCTGGCTGCCTGAATATTGCTGAATGACAGCTCCCACCCCTAACCAGCATGACCAATGACCAAGGATTAAAGCTTAGCAACATCTGGAGAGTCAAAGGTTTCCATCATCAGATAGCCAGAGCTCATGAGATTGTAGCCTCTTATTGTAGCCAGTTTGGTGTAACGACTGGGGTGTTCAATTAAAACACGAGAATTCTCGGTGTCTATCAAGCCAATAATGCTGGACTCCCAGCATTGTGCTATATGCCCCTGGGCTTAACCTGCCTCACAGGGCAGGGGCAGGTAGAGCTTAGAGCGAAGCCATGCAAAGTGTTCTGTGGGTTCCCTTCCTGTTTGCCTGGCTATCTACTTGTTCCTGAAGCTATGGGAATGAAGGGAGCGGGTCCTAGCTGTAATTCACATGACCTGGCAAAATCCCTTTTATTTTCCCAAGCCTTTTAATTATTATTATTTATTAAATTTCTGTACTACCCTTTATCTGAAGATCTCATGGCAGTTTACAATATAAAAACACAAAAAGATTTGCCATAGTAACAATGGTTACTAACAGTTTTACTCCATAACAAATTGGTTTTATGTTGCTTTTATATATAGTTTTTAAGAATGCAATTGTTTTAATGTTATCCTTTTACTTGGTGTGTTGCTTTCTTTTCATCCTGTGCAGCCACCTGGGAAAAAACAATTTGAGGGGCAGGATGCACAGAGTACACAAAGATAGGAAATAATTTTAGACGGGGGACATTCCCAGTTCTACCTGGTGATGCCAGGGATTGAACATGGGACCTTCTGCATGCAAAGCAGATTTTCTTACCACTGAGCTACAGCCCTTCCAATTGTCTTGCCTTGACAAGAAAAGTACAGTCTTGTGCTGATGAGGAAGGTTGCCATTAACTGAAACACTTGGTATGTTATTGTTTCATTAGGACTCCTATTATTTGGTAAATATATTTTTCTGTACAAATTTGAGTTTTGTTCATTAGATTGCTCTGGCATAACCTCCTCAGCAAGATATAATTGTTTTTAAACTAATTAGCAGAATCTTCCCTTCCTTTGCTCTAAAAAGAGACAGACTCAAGGGCCTGTTTTCATGATTGTTTGTTCACCGTTGGTCACCTTCCTCCCTTCCTTGATTGTATTTTATCAGATAATTTCCTTTGGGGAAGTACGCTGGTGGTTGTTCCTTGTAAATTAAATACATCGTGTATGTTGTGATTTTCCTAGGGTTACTTTGTGTTGGCATTTGCAGAAATTAATACAGAGAATCTTACGGTTGTTTACATTGAGAGTTTGCTGCTGGTGAAGAGAATTCTGTTAGGTACGTCATCTCTGAAGAAACCTGGTAAATTCCTCTTGTTCCCTTTCTGGAAAGGACTTTGTTGATGAGAAACTTTTTGGTATCTATTTGATGTCAACTTGTTCACAAACATAACATCCCATGCTGCCTGAGCAAATTCAGGTACAGGTACGCAACAGGCTAGCAGCGCAAGTCCATGGAGAATCTTAGGTCCAGGGTCCAAATGTGGCCCTACAGATCTCTCTATTTTTCCCTCGGAACTTTCCCAGCCAAACCACTCAGTCCTGAGTATTTTGCCAGGCAGGAATGTGTCCTTGAACTCTGATAATGTCTCTTGCTTGCCTGGAGGTGGCGGGTGCGAGTGTGTGCAGAAGCTAGCCTACTGTACTAAAGTAAAATGTAAACTCCTTGTACTGCTCTGCCCACCCCGATGTTTATCCAGAAGTGAATGCAGCCCTCAGGCTAGAAAGTGTTCCCCACTTACGTCGTGTATGTTTACTCAGATGTAAGGCCCATGATACTCAGTGGGACTTACTGCCACTTAACTGCCGCCTTCATACGTCTGCCAGTTGTTCTGCAGCCATCACCTTTGCAGCCGGCCACAGCCCTCACCAATTCAGTGTGTGAAATATCTCTTTTGCACCTGCAACATACTATCCCTTCTTATGTGTTTTTGCTTTGCCTGGTTCTTTCCCTGCTTTTTCCACTCTGATGTAATCTTTCACAGGACTGGCAGGCCTCGACGGACAACAGTTTGAGATATCTATTAATATTTCAACATGCTTTTAAGAAAATTTGGCCTTTTGTAGCTCAGGTCTTGGAGCAGACATATATAATGGTTAGTGATAGACATTACACGTTGAGTAGCTATTCCGTAGGTATGTTTCTATTGTTCCAAGTTACTTTTTAACATCTATTATTTAAAAAAAAAGAGTTATTTGTTTGCCTGCCTACAATGAATGAATCTGTTTGTGATCAGGAGAAATACTCATTTTCTCAATACAAGACTGCCATTTTTAAATAAAATAAAATAAGTATGTATAGATTTAAGTATGGAGTGAGCCCTTTGCTCTGCTTAGAGCTTATAGTCTGTTCCCTGAATTTAGCAAAGAGCATCTGTAGGTAAAAGATAATCCCAAGGGTTTATCTATCCTACTGCTAGCTCCAGAGAGGTGATAGGATTATTCATTAAAAGGATAGCTATTTAACCCTTTTTAATTAATTTTAGAGGGGGGTAGGAGCTCCTCCATTTACCTGCAAAACTTCCCCTTCGTCTCTCAGCCTTTCAGCATAATACTTTCTTGAAGGAGCCATTTGCTTTGCATAAATGTAAAGTAATGTGTGTCATGACTAGGGACTTTTATATAGCGAATGTTATCTTTCTCAGCCAAGAAATAAGATTTTATAGTCATACAAAAGAGAGCTTGCAGTATATTAATAGGAATCTATAAATTAATCTCTGTATAACACCTTGTGAACACTCTGATTTTTATAGAGACTCTGAGCTGAACCCTTTACTGACTATTTTTTCCTTTATTGTGTTCATTAAGGGAATATAGCACATCAGGACCAAATATCGGCACATCTAATAAAGCACTAGAGAGAATTAAGTGGGCAGTTGGTACGGTATTGTTTTCTCTAATCAGAAATATAGCTGTACAGCTTTTGATTAATCTTCCATCCTGTCCCGATAAACCAATGAACTGGCTGTTAATAGCACTCAGAGCAATGCATTTTAAGCCACTTATGAGATTAATTGAATTAATGTTTTAATTATTTGAAGCATTTTTTGAATGATATCGGTGCCATCACAGCACTCTGCATGCATGCAGCCTTGGGGAAATTGAAAGTATATCTCTACATTTATCACATTTGTTAGATGGGAAGAAAAAAGTAGATAAGTTATGGATATCTGTAATCCACTTACCAAATGTTTTAAGGACTGCTGACAAGGGGTGTAAATTTCAAAAATTTCTCTAAGATTATTGTGTTTAATGCCTGTAGCAGGCCAAGTTCCTCTTTAATGGATGTATCTCATGAGCACAGTGGCGTAGCGTGGGGGGTGCAGGGGGGGGCGGCCGCACCGGGCGCAACATCTGGGGGTTAGGGTTAGGGGGTGCAAATCCACGGGTTAGAGGGCACAAATCCACGGGTTAGGGGGCGCAAATTACTTGCCTCGCCCCGGGTGCTGACAACCCACACTACGCCACTGGATGAGCACATTCTTTGTTGCTTATTTCTGCCTGCTATTTCTGCCTTGTTTCAAAGTGCAAACTTAGCACAGGCAGGAAGAAGCTGCGTGCAGGCGAATTCTTGAATTTCACCTGGTTTGGTACAGCAGGAACAGAGTTCACTGTTCCTCCTCTGTGCCTCACATGGAAATGCAAAAAGGAAGATGGCGCCCTGCCCTCTAACTCCCAGCTGGCTAGTGTTTTTCTTTTAGTGGGGACAGGGTGGGCTAGTAACTTTTGTGAATTTATTTACAAAGCTGAATGCATTGCAGTTTGGGCTGTGATCTGACAGGTTTGTCAGGATTAGGATTTAAGACACTTGCTCCTTTCAAACATTGTCTGAATGCATGCATTGTTATGCTGATCATTAGGGGGAGACGGTGTGTGTGCGCAGGGTGTAGGATTGCATGTGTTCAACTTCCACATTTTCGTTTTTAGATCTGAGAAGACTCCCTGCTTATAGAACTGGTAAGGCTCTTGCTGCATGATTAGGGTGACCATACTTCGTCTATTTGGAAAGGATGTCACAGAAAATCCCTCTATTTCAAAGTGCCCTCTATTTAAGAGCTGCCCATTCCAAGTCCAGTTTAAAGATAAGAGCCATAGGTGTCTGCTAACTTGCCCATCAATGGTTAGCAGCACCTTTTCAGCGGCAACAAATCACCTGGTGTCTTCCCTGTTATAATGAGATATATTGTAATTCTTTTACATTAGAGGTGTTTTTTAACAGGAAAATTTGGGTCTATACATATAAATTGCCACATGTAAATTTTACCAAAAAAAATTTGATTATGCAGATCCTCTTTTTTCTTTTGGCAATGTGTAATTGACCACCCTATGTGTGATGGGCACTGATCACACAGAGAGGAACCCTACACATGGGTTGTTCTGTATGCAGGGGTCCTTCTCAGCTCTAACCACAGGCATTGAGGCTCTGCGGCTCTCCAGCTGCTGAAGGACCACAACTCCCATCATCCCTGACCTGCACTGATGAGAATTGGGAGTCAAACAACTAGAGAGTCATGGGAGTTTCCCATCAATGTCTTAAAACGAATACATGGAAGCTGAGCAAGAGCAACTCCACTTTTGGATACAGATAGGTAGCCGTGTCGGTCTGCCATAGTTAAAATAAAAAAATTCCTTCCAGTAGCACCTTAAAGACCAACTAAGTTAGTTCTTGGTATGAGCTTTCGTGTGCATGCACACTTCTTCAGATACCTGTGCATGCACACGAAAGCTCATATGTTGATCCGCATGACTACCTTGTCCCCTTCCAGTCCTGTGATTTTAAACACAGGAATCCGCCTTACACTGAATCCGACCCATTGGTCCCATCTAGCTCAGTGCTGTCAACACTTAACTGGCAATGGATCTCCAGGGTTTCGGGCACTAGTTATCCTAGCCCTACTTAGGGACTGAACCCAGGGAACTTCTGTATTCTTGAAGCCATTATTCAAGTGAAATCTCTCCTTTTTTTATCTCCAACGGGTCACTACTTTGCCTTTTTGCTTGTACAGTGTTCTAATTCAAACTATTCTGGGAGTGCAGAGACAAAAAGAGAGAAAGAGGACAAATCTCACCCTAATTGTCACTTGTGCCCCCCCCCCCCAATGTCTGGCTGTAATGAAAGTCACAACCATTATGAGTCATTGTTTCCTTTGTCTCCTGGTACTGCTTACAGCTGCAAGTTTGTCCTCTTGTTTGGGACATAGATTAGAAGCTGCTTGTGGTCTGTGCCTAGGTGCTTGGTTGAGGCTTTGGCTCTCAAGGGAGATGTGACCTTTATTATAATTAATCGCAGTGCTCTCTAACCAATTAAAAAAAATCTTTCAGAGCCAGAGTGGTGAAACGTTGGGTAAGGATCAGGGAGACCCAGGTTAAAATCTCCACTCAGTCATGATGTTTACTGGGTTACCACTCCCACCGTAACCTATTTCTCAGTGTTGTTGTGAGGAACACCAAAGGGACACAAAGAAGAAGTGGGATACTTGTTCCCATCTGCAGGATACACTCAAGAGATATCATTGGGTTGAACGCTATAAACTCCTTGCTCTTGAAAACCCCAGCAAGTAAGGATCCAGACTGTGCCTGTCTGCATAGCTTCACCTCCTCCATTTACAGTGGTACCTTGGTTCTCAAACTTAATCCATTCTGGAAGTCTGTTCTAAAACCAAAGCGTTGCAAAACCAAGGCACGCTTTCCCATAGAAAGTAATGCAAAATGGATTAATCCATTCCACACTTTTAAAAACAACCCCTAAAACAGCAATTTAACATGAATTTTACTATCTAACGAGACCACTGAGCCATAAAATGAAAGCAATAATCAATGTACTGCAGTCACACAATCAATCAATCAGTAGCTGAACTGGGTTCCACACAGTCACAAAAACAAAACATAAAGAGCCACAAAAATGCAAAATAAAGAGCAAAAACAGACAGACTTCAGCGAAACACTCAGAAGTGTGGCACTCCAACTGGAAGCGTAACACTCAAAACGGAGCACGTTCGGCTTCCAAAAAAAGTTCGCGAACCGGAACACTTACTTCTGGGTTTGTACTATTTGGGTTCCAAGTTGTTTGTGAACCAAGGTACCACTGTACATTTATTTTACACTTTCTAAAACGCTTCGTAGCTTTATTGTGAGTTTTTATAATATAAATTATCCCTGCTCAACAAGAGTGGACCTACAGGTGTCAGCACTTATGGTTCAGTTCTATGTGTGGTTCAACACTGCATAACACTTTACTCAGACCCCTTCTGAGTTTGATAGGGCTGGTTCATAAGCAAGTGAGACTAAAGAATACTCCACTGTGAGTCTTGCATCAGAGTCATCTCAGAGTCATCTCAGAGCCATGGGTGACATTAGTGAGGATAGCTGCCGTGTACTGAGTCAGATCATCGGTCCATCTAGCTGAGTACTTTCTATGCTGACTGGTAGCAGCTTTCCAGGATTTCAGACGGGGACATTCCCATTCCCACTTGGAGATGCTAGTATTTGAACCTGGGGCCTTCTGCATACCAAGCAGATGCTCTCCTACTGAGCTACATCCCTTTACTCCAGCCTTCATTGCTCTCAATAAAGGACCAGCTTAAATAGGGACATAGGGAGCTGCTTATACTAAGCACGGCCATTGGTCTGTGTAGCTCAGTACTGTCTGCACTGACTGCTAGCAGTTTCCCAAGATTTCAGACAGGAGACATTCCCAGACCTATCTGGAGATGCTGGGGGGTAGAACCAGGAACCTTCTGCATACAATGAGATAAGATGCCTTGGATGAAGGTGAGGCAACATCCCTTCAAATGAGAGGTGGTCTTGCCAAATTCTCAAGTTCTGCGGAATTTCACTTCCTATTAAGAAATGGTTCTTTTAGTTATCAGCTAGATGGACAGTCATATGCTTTAATAATCAACCTTTTCCCCACAGAATCAGAGAATTGTAGAGTTGGAAGGGACCCCAAGGGTCATCTAGTCCAACCCCTTGCAATGTAAGAATCTCAGCTAGATCACACCTGACAGAAGGCCATTCAACCTCTGCTAAAAAAAACCTCCAAGAAAGGACAGTCCACTACTTCCCGAGGGAATCTGATCCACTGTCAAACAGCTCTTACTGTCAGAAAGTTCTTCCTGATGTATAGTCGGAATCTCCTTTCTTGTAAATTGATGTCCGGAAAAGGAAAGTGAAATCGGAGCAGAAAGCTGGGTAGGCACTGACCGTAGTGCAAGGCTCTCTCCACAGCTCTCTGCTTGTCAAACTTCCTGGAATGTCTTGGGGCCTTTGTTAAGAGAGGCGGTGCATGAAGAAGGTGCAACTGAGAGGAAGCAGAGGAAAGAGCCTTGCACACACTTCCCAGAATGCCTTGGGAGCAACATGATGCATCACGACAAGATGCAGCATCACTTGCATTCCAAGAATTGCAGCTTGCAGAAAGCTGCGGAAGGAGGCACACACTTTTGTGAGCGGTGTGGGGCTTTTCTTTTTAAGTTTTAAAAGCAAGGGGGGAAATGGAAACCCCTTTGAGCACTTCATGGTAAGGCAAACAGCAAACTGCTCCTGCAAATTTTGGAGAAATTTCTTTCCTTGCATTTTACTTTTCAGGAAGGCTTGTTTTGCCTCCACGCATCTGAATTTTCAAAGTTTTCAACCCAGCTCTGTGATAAACCAGAGTGCCTTTTTTATATCTAAAACGAGGAACTCTGGTTTAATGTCAGTTTGCTAATCAGGATCTTAATGTTTGGTTTGTTCCTGCTTTAACATCCTGGATAGTTAGCTGACACAAAACTGGAGTTCCCCATTTTGGACATAATGGAGGGACTCTGGTTTAATCAGTCAAGGCCTGAAGTGCTTAAGTCAGCATGTAAGCGAGGACATATAGGAAAGGTTTAGCTCAGCCTTTCCCAACCTGGGGTCCTCCAGATGTTTTGGGCTACTGGTTAGGATGATGGGAGTTTTAGTATAAAACATCTGGGGAGCACCAGTTTGAAGCTGGATTTGCTAGGTGGCATCATGACATCTGAACCATCAAGAGTTCTGTCATGGTGCCAGTATGCTTTTGAAATCCATTTTATTTAAACCAGAAATAGGAAAACTGTGGCCCTCCAGATGTTGTTGGCTTACAACTCCCATCACCCCTGAGCATTAGCTATGCTGTCTGCAGCTATGAGTTGGAGTCCAACAACATTTGGAGGGACACAGGCTCCCCATCCCTGGCTTTCTTTCTTTTTTGGGGGGGGTGACATTAGGAAGGTCAGAAACATTCAACAGCAGAACAGAATTCATTTCAACATATTCTGTTGCTTCACCTTCCATTGTGATACTTGACCTATGGCAATGGTAATAGGTGCTTTCTTTGTATATTCCTTTTTTTTACAAAATTAACAAATATGTTCTGCTATTCTGCAGATTTCTAGATTGCATTTAATTTACTTTAAAAGGCATGGGAATTTTTTGAATTGTTACATATATGCATGATAATGCAACCCTTTAGAAACCAAACTATCAGTTAAGGTGGCACATTCTTCTGTTGTTATTTTTCTGCTGTTAACTGGTGTTTGAGTTTGTAAGGCCCATCAGCTTTACATGTAGGCAGGCTCCGCCCATAAGTCATTCTGCAAATGATCACTCTCATTTTCTGCATTCTGGCGTCTTTCTTGGTGCTGCCTTGAAAACCCCTTGAGCACCTTGGCTAAGCTTTTCTGTATGTGCAGAAGGCAAGCATGCTGCCCACTGGGTGCCTGGCTAAAGTTTCTTTTTTAAGTGAAGTGTACTTTTGCCATCTTTCCTCCTTCCCCTGGAGAAATCCAGTGAATTCTGCTCCCTCTTTCCCAGCCCACAGACAAGGCAGAGAATTTCAGGAGACCATTTGTGCACAGCCCTTGTAACAACAGCAACCTATCCCATTTTTAAATATGGGGGTGGGGGGTGAGACTTTTGTTTCCTTATAGTTTAGACCCAACTTTTAATCTGCTAGACCTTCACACCAAAGATAAAGGAAAGAGTCATTCCGAGGGCTCTTGTCTCCTTAATTTTCACAGTAGGTTACCAGAAACTTACTGCTCACAGGTGGCTCTGCAATTGTGACACATTGGGAAAATTGAGTCTTCAATGGGACTTTGATTCATACTTCCACCTGTGTGCCTTGATGGCCAGGTTAGTGCTCTGGGCTGCAATACAAAACATGACAATCCCGGCTGCTTAGTCCTAGCCCCTGATTGCCTTCCTTGCTGTTTCATTTATCAGGCATGTGCTTCTTTTATTCTGTGCCTTTCTCTATGATAACAAGAGGGACAAAACAGACAAAAGCTATGCAGTCCTAACTTCTCTTACTTTGCAGTAAGTCCTGTTGAATTCAATAGGACCTACTTATGGCTAAGCTTGCAGTTAGTGAAACAGGCACACCCTTCCCCACCTCCAAAAAATCCACCAGAGCCTTGGCAACTTATTATGCATGTGGTGCCATCAATGTGGCATGGGGTTTTCAGAGCTCAAGGGAACAGACCTCCTCCACCAAGGAGCTTGCAAGCTGGAATTTTCCATGTGGGGAACAAGACAGCAGAGGGGAAAGGGGAGAGAGGAAAGCAATATGCACTTGTTCCACTTGCTGTCTCTTACACTTGGTTACAGGCTGGGTAGGACAGAGTTGGGGAATCTGTAGAAACTACCAACTTCCACCATCCCTGGCCTTTGACCATGCTGGCAGGAACTGATGAGCACTGGAATTCAACAATCATCGAAGAGCCACAGTAGGGGCGGACCTTGGGAATATGCCACCCTGTGCAAGGCCAACATTTGAAACCCTTCCCCCAGCCCTCGTGGCACCAGCTTAAGCCAGATAAACAAGGTGGTGGTCTTTGGGAAGGAGGTGCAAAGCTTGAGAAGGATCCTAGAGCCCTCATGGCTCTATTCCAAAGCCCAGTAATCACTTGCAAAACTTTGGGAAGAAGGCAAGAAGACTCTAGGACCCTGTCAGAGCCCTCATGCCTCCTTCCCAAAGCTGGGTAAGCACTTAACAGGCTTTGAGAAGGTCCCCAGTGCCCCCAAACTGCTCACACTGCCCTAAATCCACCTCTGGACTTATCTGTCTCACAACAAAGGCACTGTGGCCAAGGAAGAGCAATTTCACCATCACCCTTCCCTATGCTCACATTACATGTGAAAGGTCCTTGGCCATACTGGCTGGAGGGCCACACTTCTCCAACTCTGCAGCAGGAACTGGCAACTAGGGGGCCCTGCCAAGGCCTTCACTGGAAAGATAGGGTTTGAGGGTGGATTTGAAGTCCATAAGAGAGGTGGCATCATGCTGCTGTTGAGGGATCCAGTTTCAAGCAAATGGGGCAGCAAGTGGAGTCTTTGAGAGAGCAGATGGTGGAGACTAGTGGAACCAGAGCAGATGGTTGAGACTGGTGGAACAGAGAAGCAAATATCATGGACAGGGATGCCTCTGAATATAAGAAATGCTATGGTCTCTTGTACACAGTCTTTCCTCCATCCATGTGGAGTTTTGCATACTGTAGTCTGCTTGACTTGTTCAGGCTTTACCCTGAAAGGCAAATGAGCTTCAAGCTTTGCACCTCCTGCTGAAAATAGGGCAAGGGGGCAATCAGCCATTAAAAGCAGAACACGTTTTAGGAATTTGCATTGGTTTGTGTGGGAGACACAGTTTCTGGACAGAGGGCATTTGTGAATGGAGGAATCTGTACTGAGATAATGTAAGCTTTCACCCACATTCCTACACAGCCCATGCAGATAAAGAAAAGAGAAAACCCAGATATGCATTTCTAACTGAATCTCAGGGAGCCGTTATTTTCTAAAATTTAGCAACCCTATTCCCAACAGTATTCATTAGAATTTTTGATGACCACTTGAAATCCTTCGTGTTTACCTGAAATTATACTAATGTTACTAATAAGAAAAGGTGTAAGTTTTTGGAGAAATGGTTAATTTGTAAATGAAATCAAAGATAGATCAATATATTTGGGAGAGGGTGGCAAGGACTCAATATGCTATTTTTTAAAAAGCACCATGCATTTATAAAGGTGACACAGTCCTTTAGAGCCCGCTGTTCCAATCCATTGTGTAGCGATACTGACAAAGACTGACAGCTCTTAGAAAGGTATAATGTTCCCAAGCCAATTGCTAGCACAGCTCAATGAGATAAAGATCAGTAATTCGATGGAGGTGAAAGGGCTAAACGTTGGAGGTTAATCTGCTATGTTCTTATTACTAATCAAACTTCCAGCAGTTTATTCTAACAGTATCAGAACCCCATACAAAAAAAAAAAAAAAGTATTACAAGGTCTAACATCCTTATTTGCTTTGATGCTTTTTCAAGATGCATGCTTTTTCAAGATCATTTTAACTTGCCAACTACTATCTTCTTAACTGACGTGTATTAGCTTGAGTCTTTTCTGGGCAAGGGTTCTGATGTATTAAATTTTTATTTTGTTTTACTTTGGTGCTGGTAATTTAAGCTTAAGCTATGCTTAAGGTATAGAATTCTGTTGAGAAGTTAATGGAGGGGAACATGGACCTCTCGTACAAGGGAACTGTGTTGGACGAGCACCAATGGCATATCAAAATGTAGGCCCCAGAGATAGTAACATTGCAGCTGTTTCTGTCCCAGAACCTCCACCAGAAGTTTATTCCTGTATCTTAACTTTCCTGTAGATAGAAGCTTATGAAAAGCATCTTGTGAGTTCCAAGGTCTGGATTACTTAACAAAAACAAAAAACCCCAACATTTATTTTAAGAGAGTAGGCCTGTGTGCCTTTTTGAAATCACTTTATTAAGGTTTTTCATTATTTGTACAGCAATAAATCAGAATAGGAAAATGAAGGAAATGAAAGAAGGAAAACAGCCTGTAAGCTGAGGACTCTCCTGGCATCTTTTCCCACTGGGTATGGAAGCTAAACATCACCAGCCCCACTGGTGGCAAATGACACGGACTCCTACCCCCCCCCCCAAGGAACCATCCCTTCCTGCTACCCCAGAAACAGCCAATGTCTTCCATATTATGACTCTTGACTCCCATCAGCCCTGATCATTGGCCCTACTGACTGAGCCCCAACAACACCTGGATCACACCATATTGGCCACGCCCATGCTGTCCTTTCCCTTCCCCTCCTTTGGAACCATGATGGGAGAACTGTTGCAAGGGCCTCAGTGTTCAGCTGGAGTGTTTGAGGAACCCAGGTTTTCTTTTGGGGTGAGCAGCCTTCTGCTTGCTATTCCTAACTTAGGCTATTTGTCTAGGCTATTTGTCTCTAGGCTATTTGTCTAGCCCAGCTTCTTTCTAGGAGCTAAGACAGAGGTCCTTTGCATCACCTGCTGCATGATCCTATTTAACTGGAGATGCTTGGGATTAAACCTGGGACCTTCTTCATCCCAAGCATGTGCCCCTGAGGTATCACCTCTCGATGTGCTACAAAGCACCGTGTTGCGTTGGCTCATTGAATATTTTGCTTTACAATGCTGTTCCTGTTTTCCGCCTGTGTCATGGCAAGCACCGTTGAAACGCTCTCTGCTTTTTCAATGGTTAAATGCCTCAGTTCTCTTGCAGCCTAGTGGGACCCTCTTGGAAAGCTTACAAAAAAAAGAAAGAAAAAGAAAAACCCAGTCAAGAAAGGGAAAAAAGGAAGCAGAAAGAAGTAGCAGCAGCACAGCAATGTCTGCTTGACACCACATGAGGGATGTGAACTGTCAATTTGTTGACAGTGTCATGTTGCCACTACCAGCTTTTTTCTCTCAGTGACTTGGAAGGAACTCAAAGTTTCCCAGGCTGAGATTCCTTGTGTTACAGCTTCTGCATGTCCAGAGAAGTCAGGTGCAATTGGTAACAACTTTGCTTTTTATGAGATATGGAAGCTGCTAGTTGTTTTTTAAAAGCATCATTGTTTGGGCTCAGAGCACTAAGGAGAGGGTTGGGGGGGGGGAGAGAAATGTGAGCTGTGCTGGCAAATGCCTTTTTTCTGCTCTCTTTAGGCCTCCTGTTCTCTTTGGGAGAAGGGGCATAGCTCAGTCAGAGAGCATCTATGTTGCATAAAGAAGGTCCTGGGTTCAGCCACATGCATCTCCAGGCAGGGAAGGAGATCCTGGTAAGATGCTGCCAGTCAGTGTAGAATATGTTGAGTTAGATGCACCACTGGTCTGGCTCAGTATTACACACTTTCTTAGGTTCTCTTCTTCATCAGATCAGATAAATTCCAAAACCTCCAGACTCTAATGTGGGGCTGGGGGAATTGTTGGATGGGGGGTTAACCCTTTCCTAACCTACTGATTGTTCCCTCAAGTATCTCAGAGCAGTTTAAGTGGTTATTTCGTCCCTCTTAGCTGGGTTTTGAAACACAAACTGAACCCCAACTTTGGGAAAGCAGCCCCAGGACCATTTACAGGGAGTAAGAGAAGCACTGCTGTAGCGGCTGACCTCCTGGCCACTCCTGTTATCTCAGCTGGTGTGGAATTGGTGGCATAAATCTGCCGCTTCTTAATTTATTTTTATTTCACCCTTCCTTCAAGAAGGATCATAACTCAGTGGCTCAGCACCTGCTGCCTGTGCAGAAGGCTCCGGGTTCAAATTATGGCATCACAAGTTAATAGGACCAGGTGGGAGGCAAGACCTTTCTCTGCCAGAGACCCTAGAGAGCCACTGCCAACCAGAGCATTCCTCTGCTCCTAATAACCTAATGCAGGTTACTCTTATTTATGGGAGGGACTATTGCTCAAGCACATGACTTACGTCCCTGATTTGGTGCCCAGCTTTTTCAGACAGTAGTGGAAATGCCATTTTTCTAAAACTCTAGAGAGCTGCTGCCAGTCTTAGGAACAGAAGAAGCTGTCAAATCTACTTCAATATTGCCTACTCTGATGTGCAGTGGCTCTGTGTTTTGAGGCAGGAATTTATCCCAGCCATACTTGGAATTAACCCTATGGGGTCTGAGTCTGGAACCTTCAACATGCAAGGCAGGTGCTCTGCCATTGAGCCACACAGTCCACCTCGAGAGTAGGCAATACAAAACTAGACAGACCTGTGGTCTGATTTGGTATAAGGCAGCTGGAACTGGGGGCAACATGTCTGGTGGTCCACCACCTAACCAGAATAATTTTCATCCTTTTAAAAATAACTTGAAAATACTGTACTTGCATGATGCACAAATGCTGGCAGAAATAGTGTGGGCTGTTTTTTTTTTAACTTTAAAAACAACAACACTTGGATGTCAGAACTGAGTTGACATTTTAAGTCCTCTTTTCATCAAGCAGCCTCCTTTAAATAGGCAGACGTGTAGCTTTCAAAGTATCCTCAGAGTTCTACTTTCCTACCTTGAAAACTCAAAGAATAAATCCTTTTAATAAGCTCTTGGTTGGGTCCGCACACCCCTTCCTTCTGTTGAGGGAGGCGTACTGAAGTGATATTATAGAAATGTGTATACCTGTCAGTAAATTAGCAGCAATGAAGAGCAAATGCCAGCATGGGTGAAATGGAAACATTTCATGTGATTTGGGGTTGTGTGTGTATGTGCGTGGGTTAGAAGATGCATGCAAGGGCAAACACTTTGAGCATCTGTGACCCACACTCAGGGCTGTCTATCCATTTCAGCATCTACTTTGTTGTTTCGGCTTATCTTCTTTACATTTTCCAAGTACATGTGTTGTCTTGTTGGTTATGTGTACAACCCCAGCTCCTTTTCCTTCCAGCAAGCATTGCTAATGTAAACCCCGAAGGTAAAATAAGATGGAAGCTGGGCTAACTGAACTCTTCCAGTGCTAAGTTTATTCAGAATTAAGCCCATTTCAAATGTAAGCATGTGACTTATTGAAGCCTCCATTTGATCCAGCAAAAGTTCTTAAAGACACCTACAAATAAAAAACGCATCTGGCAAGTATTTTCAAATAATCGTATATGACTGTGGAATCTCTGAAGCTTTCTTGGCAGAAAAAAAAAATCAACAATAGCAAATTAACAGCCATTAGTAATTTTATGGCATTCCCTGATAGAATTGGGCAGAATTTAATTCACAGATTAGCTCCTTCTTGGGATTATTTTGCGGCTTTTGCCCTCATCTGCATTTTGAGTTCCGTGCTATATTTTTCTAGCTTTTAAAATCACCTTTCAAAACTCAGTCCACAGGCAGGGAGCTGTGATGTGTTACAGTATCTTGTAATGCAGCTGCCTTCTCCTTATGAGTCAGTGCTGTGTAATGTCTAGGAAGTTGCTCCCTTAGCTTTTTTAAGGAGTGTTTTCATTCACACAAGCATGGTTCAGGGAAGACAGGGCTGACTCTGCATTCAGCTTGTGGCAAACAAGCAATTTTCAACAGTGCTGAAAGCATCTTGCGAGAAAAATAATCTTATCAAGGGATAGGGAGTGAGTTTGTTTTGGAGAGCCAAATTTAGCAGGAGGTTCCTTTTTTTCCGTAAACGCGCAAGATCTGGCATGCATAAACAGAAGCTGCTTTAAACACATGCTTTATGTTTGGTAACTGCAAAGCCTGCTGGATGCATTCCAGAGATTGATGAGAGCCAGTGTCTCAGTCCTGAAACCCTCATTTCTCAAACACAGCCAGATCCACACGCTATCCAGTTAAATTGAAAGCTTCCAATTTCAACTAGTCAACGAGATTGTGTTGTAGTTCATATTTTTCCATCAACAATGCATCTCAGTGGGGTTGGAGGAGAGCCTCCCGGTGGTTGTAGCAGCTGCCAGTCATCCAAAAAAGCTGTGTGCTTCAGTAAATTATCTTTGCAGATTCCTATATAAATTGATCTGATCCACACCTCCAGGACTAATGTGCTGATCAGAAGTTACTCTACAGATTTTACTCTACCTGGACAAAGTTCCCGGCTCAAGAGAGAGAGAGAGAGAGAGAGAGAGAGAGAGAGAGAGAGAGAGAGTTTGGAATTTATTAATAAACTGGTTAATATTTCAAAAATCTCTAAGTCACATACAGTCCAAGAAACAGTGTATTGTTAAAACATTAAAATGATCAAAAACACAACCTAAAAGCAGTAAAATGGGAAAATAAAAACACAATAAATACACATAAAGTAAATAAAGCAGAAGATCAAACGTAAAAAAGGTTCTAGGCTATATTTATTTATTTATTTAGTTAGTTAGTTAGCTGTTTCTAATCCACATTTTTTGTAAAATATATAGATATAAATAAAAACATTAAAAACAGTTTATAGATATCCATAAAATATAATTAAAGTGTCAGTATATACTGGTTGGTTAAGAAAGAAAACTTCAGATTGTGAAGGCCTGTCCAAATGGTACAATTTTCAGGAAATGTCTGAAACAGGCAGGGACCGTCCCTTCTGGTTCAGGAAAAGCCTTCAGAAATGCTTTTGTGTGTGTGTGAACTTTTATTTAAAATTCCAGATTAATATGGAAACAAAATGGAGTGGATTTAGGGGTGAAAATGGCATGGGCCAGAGAAAGGAAGGCTCACCCATGCCTACACTTTGGACAATGTTGTTTACTGAAGAGAACAATGAAAGCCCTGTCCGGATTGAAGGCTCTCTCTAACAAAACAAACAAAAAGTGCTCAAATATAATGGAGTGTCATAAAGGTGTGTGAATTATAACTTACAGACACTTATATAATATCCATAGGGCAATCCATAACATTTTGTTTTCATTGATTAAAATATGCTTTTTCTCAGGTATGATTTTCCAGTGCTTTCAGATTTGCTAGAGAGGCAGGGCCAGTCCTACCATTAAGTAGCATGAGGCAGCTGCCTCAGGCTGCAGGTGCTAGGGGGCAGCACCCTCTGGCTGTTCCTCCTGAGCCCCCCTTCATTGCCACACAGCCTGGCTTCATTGCTAACCTAGCCTGATACTCCCAGTGGGAGAGCATCTCCTTGCATGGGAATGGCTTTGCCAGACCTTCAGGTTTGACATGAAGTCTTCAGGTTTGCCTGGCCCACTCCAGGTGGCAGGTGGGGGCTTGAATCTCCAGGTGGGCGAGAGTGCCTTTTCTAATAATATTAATAAATGATTAAGAAGACTGTGCGGGCAGTTTGCAAGCTTCAGCCTGGCAGGAGCTGGCTGCAAATCACAGTGAAGACACTTTGGGGAGTGATCCCTCCTCTACTTCCCTCTTCCAATTACCGTATTTTTTGCTCTATAGGACGCAACCGACCATAGGACGCACCTTGTTTTAGAGGGGGAGAACAAGGGGGGAATCTCCCCCTCTCTGCTCAGCACCCCTTCAGCGAAGCGGCAGGAGAAAGGGAACCCCTTCTATTTCTCCTCCTGCTTCGTTGAAGGGGCACTGCGCAGCTCTCCCTCTCTGCTGAAGCCAGGAGAGTCTGGCTCTCCCGGCTTCAGCAAAAGGAACCCGAAGCCTTTGGAGCGCAGCATGAGTTCCCACTGCGCTCCGGAGGCTCCAGGCTTCAGCGAAAGCAACGCGAAGCCTTCGGAGCGTGGAGGGAGCACTCCCTCCGCGCTCCAGAGGCTTCGTGTTCCTATCGCTGAAGCCAAGGAGCCTGCATTCACTCCATAGAACGCACACACATTTCCCCTTAATTTTTGGAGGGGCAAAAGTGCATCCTATAGAGCGAAAAATACGGTAACGTCTTGTCCCCAGGGCCCACTCTGTGGCATCACCAGGGGCCTCCCCCCATGACACCATCAGTGCCACCCTTAGATCTCAGGTTTGGGCCCTGAAATTTCAGAGGCTGGGATGTTCCTGACCTGGCAACCCTATGTGTGTAGCATCTGGGACATTGCAGCAAAAGCCAAGTGGCAGCTTCTGGGTGGCTGCTGCCAAAAGAAAGCTGTCTATTGTCCTCTTTTAAGTTTTCATAGAGATAAGGGGAGATTTGCTTTGAGGTGAGCCCCTTGGGAACCTTAAGGTCCTCTATCCATGGATCGCTGGGGAAGCACTTTACCAAAAGCACACGCACACCCTTGCCCCAGATCTGGAGAAAGACCTACTTCTGGGTAAAAACCCACAGGATCATGCTGTAATGGAGCTCTGTCTTTTTTAATCGGCGTATTCCAACCAAGGGAAATGTGTGAGACTCCCTGTGTGGCAAGGCAGACGAATTTGCTCCCAACCCTGGGGGAGTGGACGCAGAACAGTGACTTTAGGGGACATTAACAAACCTTAATGGAGAGATGCTGTGAAGGTCAAGGCTTGAATAATTTAAAGTGCCAGCTAAAAATGGGGACCTGGAGGCACAATGGGTTGCCCCCACTTGGAGCATGATTGCCCTGCCCATTTGCAATGAATGTGAATGGCCTCGTTTTCAGGCCTGCTTCAGATTAGCTTCTAAATTACCAGCATTTGTCACAGACAGTTGTTAATACATGGGCCGTTGGATGAGTCCTGCCCTGAGTGCTCATGAGTTTGACGCGGTCATGGTGGGCAACCTTTTTGGGCAAGCATGTTGCACATTAAGAATCTTGCAGCATGAGATAGCACTTCTCCACTTTGCACAGCAGTAATTATAAGAACATATGTTTTAAAAAGAGCTCTGCTGGGTCAGAACAATGACCCATCTAGTCCTCAATCCTCCTTCTCACAGTGGCCAGCCGGAAGCCCCCAGGAAGCCCACATGACATGAAGTCACTCCAGTGCTCAAAGCTTGTCTCCCGAGACAGCCGGATGATGATGACAACAACCAACAACAACAACAATAGAAAACTCCCTTATACTAAACTGGACCATTGGTCCTTCTAGATCCATAATGACTGGCAGTGGCTCCCCAGAATTTCAGGCCTGGGTTTCTCCAAGCCTTACCTAGAGATGCTCAGGACTGAACCCAGGACTCTCTGCAGATGACCTGCCACTGAGCTATGGTCCTTCTCTCAAAATTACGTAGGCAAAAACATACGCAAGTTGCAATCTAATCCAGATGTGGGGAAGAAGGCACAAAGGGAGGAACTGAGCGCCGTTATGCATAATTAGGCCCAAACTAGATTTCAAAGATGGCATTGATCCTAGTTTGGTCCTTAACATTTACATCTAGGAATGAGAATTGAGGGAATGCAGGAAAGGCCCAGTGGAAACAAGTAGAATTTGAGGAGAGAGGCAGGTAGCATAACATGATTGTGCCTCAGACAGAGGAGAATGTGCCGCAGCAGACCCTGAGTTGTTTTTAGTGCTTCATGCTAAAGTCCAAATTTAGCTAACATGGCGGTTTCCACATGTTATTAGACTGCAGCTCCTGGAACCTGCCAGTGTGCCCAATGGCCAAGGATGGTGGGAGCTGTACTACAACATCTGGAAGGCACCTTATTGGTTACCTCTGTTCTAAGCAAACTGAGTTCACACGCAGTGTTAAGTTGTCGAGTTGGTGTCTGCAAAAGGAACTGTGTGTAACTCCATAGAACTCATTTTAAAAGTTGCCTCTGGATCTGTACTTTAAACCACGCCAAAATCCCACAAACACTTTCGTTAAACTCTTGTCATTTATCACCCAATGAAGGTTTGATTTTCGAAGACACTTCTTTTCCTCAGCTGGCGTTGCATCAGGGCTTGCTTTAAAATGCAGCAATCAATCATTTTGATGGATCAAAAACATGTGTGGGCTCTTGCCCTGTATTGTTTTTTAAATAACAATTAGTGCTCCCAGAACGGGACATGTTTTTGCTGATGTCACCTTTCTGGCTGATGCACAGAGAGAGGCAAGCAGATAACTGCTCCATTAGCTCCTGTAGCATTGGAAAGAAAAGGAATAATGCATCAATAGGGCAATAAATGGGAATTAGGACTCCTGATGAAAAATTAGCTAGTTTCCTTTCAAAATATTACAATTTTTTAAAAGTGGCATTTATTACCACAGCATGATTTCTCACTCTGATTCCAGATTGATTCTTTATTACAGAAAATGCTGCTATGCTAAGAAATGCTGTTGAGTACTTAGGTAATCTGTTAAAGGAATTACAAGTGGGGGGAAAGTTGCAGTTTGTTTGTTTGTTTATTTCTTTGCCTCTTTAAAGAAGTGCTCTTCTCCTGAACACTAAAAGTTGTAAAGAGCTCAATCACAACACCCTTTCCTATTTTCCTTGAGCATCCCTAGTCCTCACTGGGCTGCTTGGTGGCAGGGGGTGAGGTTGCTCCCTTTGTTTTTTTGTTAAATGTTTTATTATTATGCAACCCTTGGGGTTCACAGAACCTCCTCATTCTTTAAGTCTTGGGGTTCATGGTGCCTCTCTCTTGTTTCTCAATGGCTTCACTTTGTCTCCAGTCCTATTGGCACTCAGCTGCTGGTGTTTGCTGTTGAAGGGAGTAATCAGTGGTGGCTGGGGCCCATTGGGACTGCTAGAGTGGATGGCAGGGAAGACCCAACAGTAGGTGGAGCCAGAGCTGATGATGGACAGAGCCAACTAATTCTACTTTTACCCCCATCCTCTTCCCTGCTGAGTTGTACAAGGGGCAACACTGAGACTCATGTGGAGCAAGATGACAGCCAGGACCACCCTTGGGCAGTTTGGAAGTCAGAAGGCAGGCAGGTTAGCGTTGGCTGAGTGCAGACTGAGGCTGGTTGGGCAGTGCCCTATTGGCCAAAATGGAACAGCCTCCACCGAGAGTAATACTTCTATCTCGTAAGCATAATTATGGAAGCGCACTTAATACACATGAATTGAGGTGCAATTTATCCAACAGCATAATTACATGGCATCTGTTCATTTTAGTGCGGCTTACATTAGGTACTGGGTCAGGTTCCATTGAATGTAATGGCGTCTTAAAAAAACAAAACACTTACATGTATATCGTATTATCCCATTTTTCCCTTGGGGCATTATTCCATTTTAATCCTCCACTTTGAGGTAAATTGCTCTGAAAAATAGTAGCAGCCTCAAGATCTTTCCCTTTAATAGCAAACTGAGTGCCAGCAGGATTGGAGTGGAATGGCGCCCCTGACATTTAAGCTCATGACTGTGAGTGAGAATTTGTACCTAGTTCTTCCCAAGTTAAGAAAGATTTTGGGGGGTGTTGGCCACAACACAGGTGGTTTTTCTCTCTCTTCACATGTTAGAGTCATCATTTTATTCTTACAGACAGTATGGCTGACTTTGGACTTCCAAGAATGCCCCTTCACCTTGGAAGTGATTTTTTTAATGATGATTCAGAACCAGATTAGTAGCGCTGTATACAGTGGTGATGCCTAGTCAAAATAAATTAAGATGAAATGCAAGTGTATGACATGGAGAACATACCTAAACGCAAGATAGGCAACAGTTAGCATGATGCACCATTGGGTGTAAAGAAAACCCCACTAGGTTCATCAGTGGACATATAAAATGACTATAAATTATACGTATGCACATAAACATAGTTGGGAGAGTCCATGATTCAGTAGCAGAGCTTATGCTTTGTGTGCAGAAGGTCCCAGGCAGGTTCAGTCCCCAACAACTCTAGTTTAGAATGGGTGCTAGGTAGCGGTCAATGGGAACGAGCCCTGCCTGAAGTGCTGGAGAGCTGCAGGGGGAAAATCAGGAACGCACTTAGAATGCACTCCCAATTCTCCCTTGAAATTTTAATCACCAGGCATCAAAGAATTGTAGAATTGGCCATATATAGTGTATGATCTAGTTGAGATTCCTGCATTTCAGGGGGTTGAACTAGATGACCCTTGGGGTTCCTTCCCACTCTACTATATGGCCATTCAACCTCTGCTTTAAGGAGAGAGTCTGTACTACTGTCAAACTGCTCTTACTGTCAGAAAGTTCTTCCTGATGTTTAGTCGGAATCTCCTTTCTTGTAACTTGAATTCATTGGTTTGGGTCCTACAATCCAGAACAGGAGAAAACAAGCTCTGTATGACACCTCTTTAGATATTAGAAGATGGCTATCATATATCCTCTCAATCTCCCCTTTACCAGGCTAGGCATACCCATTTCCCTCAACCATTCCTCATAAGGCTTGGTTTCCAGGCCCTTTATCATCTTGGTCACCTTCCTCTGCACACATTCCAGCTTGTCAATATCCATCTTAAATTGTCAAGTGACTGACAGATGGGAAGCACCTCCCACATGAGAGTGACCTTCAGAGGGCTGGCCACTTCTCTCCATCCCAGTCCTGTTCCCTACTCCTGCTTTTAAGAAATAAGCAGACAATTGGGTGAAGCTGTGGTTCAGTGGTAGAGCACATGATTTACATGCAAAAGGTCCCCAGCTCAACTCCTTGTTTTTCTAGGTAGTGCTGGGCAATATATGTGACTTCATCCTGGAGAGCTGCTGCCAGTCGGTGTAGACAGTACTGAGCTAGATGGGCCAAGGATATAACTCAGTAGAAGGTAGCTTCCTGTGTTCCTAATGAACAAAGATAAGGCAATGCACAACATTAACACAAGACTTCTGTTGTTTTGGCTTACTTAGCTGTGCCATGGAGTCAGCATGTTCTATGTTTCCACAACCCCCTCTCTATATAAATGCCAATAATGGAATGGGAATTTATGTCCTAATACAGATTAGTGTGCATAAACATTATGTAGGAGAATGGGGATAAATCATTTGACAAGAAGAATCTGCTTTATGTTGAGTCAGGCCATTGGTTCACCTAGTCTGGCATTGTCTATAAAAATAGTTCTCTAGGGTCTCAGGAAGAGGTGTCAGTTGTTGCATTGTGCATGCAATGTAGGGATGGGCATATATGTGAGTTTCAGTTTCTCTTCATTTCTCATTTTTGCAGTCTAAAGTTCAAATTCACCACATTTCCACAACAGTTTGCGCTTTGTTTTGTTTCAAGTCCTCATGAACATTCACCAGCTTTTTGGTGTGAATTTCTCCTAAAATACACATTTCTCTATGTAGTTTTGCCTTAATATACACATTTTTGCAAAGTAATTCCCCCTAATATAAAGCATTTTTCATGTTATTTTCAGTAATATATGCAATTATATGCACATTTTACCTCAGTAGATGCATTTTGTACACATTACCTGGCTGGAGAATTGCAAAATTCGAAGGAGTGCAAATTTCGAAGGATGGCTCTGCTTTGGTTTTGCGTGTTGTTTTAGGAAATGTGAATTTGATAAGGTCGCCTCTGAATTAAAGCTGAATTGAATTTCTCCCCCATCCCTAATGCAAGGGATATGCATTGCCACTAAGCGATGGCCCCATGCAGAGCGAAACCTTCAGTTGCTCTCATAGTTTGCAACATTCAATTTGTCCACACGATGCTTTTAATGTTTGGGGTGTCAGATGGCAAAAGTGTTTGTGCGTTAGGTATGTTTGGGTGTGAATTCAAAGTAATTTGATAGATTGGCCTGGCTTAACAGGGTCTCTCTTTGCTGTCTTTCAAGACTAAGCCTGAATTACCTTCTCTCCCACCCCTCTTTCCCCTCTTCAGGTTCAACCCTCTTTATCACACTAAAGTGCCAATCAATACTGTGAGATAGATGTTACATCGTGGCTTTTTATAATGTTACCTGTCCCAGAAGGGATACTGTATCTTTAAGGAAATGGACCCGATATCCTGTTTCTGAAGGATTAAAACACTTTAAAGAGACAGAAGAGGCTGTAAACCCCTATCATATTCTTATTCTCTCTTCATTATCTTGTCCAGTATCTATCCCTGCTGAGTAAATCTGGTTGTGTGTTTCTCCAAAGTGGTCATAAGAAGAAATTTATTTACTTCTTGGGGCACTGGAGGGGCATTATTGAGTTTCAAGGCTCTCCAAAGTAATAAAGATTTTGCAGTGTGAGCAGAAGGAGCAGGAATTTCAGAACTTCTTTCCCCCTCTGAGGTCGTTTGGCCAGCCTAAAGGGGAGACACTTCTCATTTTTCTGACAGGCTTTATTTCTGTAAGATTTTCCAATTAGCAGGAAAAGGTCATACTAATGTTAGCGCTGTGCAAAGGAAAGGGATCACACTATGCTAATAGGGAGATCCTTGAAAGGACAATATTTAAAAATGGGTAAATTTGTGTGTGTTTTCCTTGATTTTTCTAAATTACATACATGGAAGGGAATGTGAAGAGCTGGTTGAAGACTGAGAGTGGGCTTTGGTCTTCTGTCTGTGTGAGTCATGTTTATTCTCTGATAGCTGCTATTCCTGTCAGTATTGTTGATCCAGAAATGTGTAGTGAGGGCAACAATTGAAGCCTCTCTCCCAAAAAGAATTACAGATATCAAGCTCTCCCAGTATGAATACAGTTTCCATTCATTTCCCTAAACACGTTTGATTGGCACGCAGGATCTTTTTCATCCTCATGGAGACATCCCCTCTGTTGGAGACAGAAAAATCTGTCATTTTTTGTTCTTGTTTCTCTCAGTTTCTCATTTTCCCTCTCAGTGTTCAGTTTTCCACATTTCCAAATCAGTTTGTGATTTTTTTTAAAGTCCTCATTTAAATTTATCAGCTTTTCAGTGTGAATTTTGCCAAGGAGCATGATTGTATTTTTGCATGCAGTTTTGCCCAATACGCTCATTTTCCTTAACATAAGTCATTTTGTACATAATATTATCTATTGTAGACGTGCATTTTCTGCTCACTTTGCCCTAGTATTGCATTTTGTAACACATTCTTGAATGGAGAACTACATTGTAAAATTCAGAGAAGGGAGAATTTCTAAGGATTGCTATGTTTCAGTTCACATATTGTTTCAGAAAGTTCAAATTAGATTGGTTTGCTTTTATTTGCAGTCTGAATCTGATTTCTCTCTCCATTTCTACCCCATGCTGAAATTCATTTGGGCATCCCCATGCATTAGGCAGGAATGTGTATGGAAATATGGCCATAAATAATGGATGGGGAACATGTGGCCCTCTAGATGTTGTTGGAGTACAGTTCCCGTAATTCCTGGCCATTGGCCATGCTGGCTAGGCCTGATAGGAGTTGAAATCAACATCTGGTGGGCCACAGGTTTCTCATCCCTGCTGCAAATAATGGGCTACCACTGAGTGGGTGGGCAAATGCTAGATGCAACACCCGTCATCTGTTTTCCATGTTATCTCTGGCCTGCCTTCTATTCTTGTGGGTTCTACCTCCTTCATATCCCTTCTCTTATGCTGCCTCCTTCTTCCATCACTTTCCCCCACCTGCATTCTCTTTTCTGCTCATCTGCCCTTATCCTGCGCTTATCCTGTGTTGCTTCTATACAGGGCCTTCTTGGTGGCAGTCCCCCATTTGTGCAACACACTCCCTAGTGAGGAGTATCAGTCTTTCTTGCTATTAGCTTTTAGGAGAAACTTTAAAACTTTACCCAGGTGTCTGATCACTAGTTCTGTCCCTGGCAGCTCTGAAATTGTTAGTATGCTGGTTGCTTTTATTGCTGGTTGTTATTTTAGAAGGCTGTTTGAAACTGGTTTTTAGATGTTTTAATCGTATTACTGTTTATATCAGGCACCCCCAAACTCAGCCCTCCAGATGTTTTGGGACTACAATTCCCATCATCCCTGACCACTGGTCCTGTTAGCTAGGGATGATGGGAGTTGTAGTCCCAAAACATCTGGAGGGCCGAGTTTGGGGGTGCCTGGTTTATATGTTCATCGCCCTGGGCTTCTTTGGGGGGAGTTGTGGAAATAAATAAGAAAGAAATCTAAGAAATAAATAAATATGCTTTCTTTTTGAGATTGCCAGCTTCTTTAATAAGTTCCCTGCTTACTATGTGGGCATATTCAGCTTCCATTACAAGCTGTTTTGTGCCATTTTCAGGCCCTTAAGATGATGTGGAAGCCCTTCAGTTGCAACTTGCTTGTGGAGACAACTGGTTTTCCATTGTGTGTTGGGAGGTGCAATCATGCTCATTGGCATGAAATGAGAGATCTAGTTGGTGTTCTTTCTTAGGATGTAATAAAGGAACCCAAGTCTGAGTGTGCTGTGTCTTTCTCCTCTGTACTTCCTAAGAGGAATGGGCATGGTGGGAGGGTCTCTAACAAGGCATATTACCTTCTCTTCCCTCTTAAGTTTCCCTCTCCCACCCAAGCTGATGAAGAGATTCAGGAGGAGAATGCAGACAAACAAAAATGCTTGTATTATCACAGGGTTGTAGTCAACAAAATACCACTCAGAGAAGACCAATAGAAATTAATGCCCCTAAATTAGTAATGCTCAGCAATTTCAATGCATAAGGATACAACCCACAGAAATGTGAAATATTATTGAGATTTTACAGAAGGAATTAAGAAAAGTACAAGAACAGCTTGCAGGTTCGTGACACTTGCATCCTCTTGGGAAAGACAGACCAGTTTGGGGGTATCCCAAAGTGGGAGCTTGTTCCCTCCTGGAGTCCCCTATGAAGTCACAGGTCACCTCCAGACAGCCAGGGATTCGATCACATTTAGGTTACTTAAATTTAGGCTTGTGGAATTGAATTGCATTACAGTGCTTTTGGCACAACAAATCCAACCTTTTAAAAATCCCACAGATGTTTGCAGCTGGGAAAGTGGTGGAAAAAAATGTGTTAAAACCTGAGCCAATGAGGTTAATCCGAGGTGCAATTATTGCTAATTGAAAACTTTCCCTAGCGGAGCTGGAAACACATCGCAGCCAAGCCTCATGTACCTGTGCTTCTGAATGACAGCTGCTGGGAAGCATAAGTGGGAGAATGCTGTTTCACTCCGGTCCTGCATGCAGGGTTTCCATTGAGGCGCCTGGTTTGTCACTGTGAGTATAGGAAGCTGGACTAGATGGGTCTTTCTGGCCTGATCCAGCAGCGCTTTTCTTTAACTCTTTTTAAAAGGAAATACCCAAGGTGTTCCAGATGGATGGGCATCCACAGTATATGCCCCATTTAAGCTGGCTTGAAGCAAACAGTGCTGACGGGCAGCTTTCCCCATTTGCTAGAATCCTCTCTTTCTCTCTGTCTCTGTGAGGCTTTAATCTGCTATGCCATTATTGAGCATGTTTTGTGTATGGGAAAAACAGGGGAGGGTTTATGATTGTTGTTATTTCCCACTGAACTGAATGTTCTGATAAACATGGATGGAAAGGGAGATGTCGAGAATCTTAGTTCTCCCAGCCTTTCCAGGAGGGGAATGCCTTTTGTAAAAGTTCTTTCATGCACAATACCACAGTGAGCTCTCTACCGTCTCTCTGTGCATGGCCAGTGCATCACAGAAGACTGACTCTCAGGACATTTCTAAACCACCTGTTTATTGAGCATTCATCCTGATTTGTTTCCAAAGAAATTGGAAAACATTGGCTATTTAATTAGCATTTTTTCCGTGGTTTTTTTTGCAGGTAGTCTACATGAAACAAGTCTTATCCCATGCTTTCCAGTTGATCTTCCTGTCACATTCTTTATAAACAAAAAGCTCAGTCCTTGGAGGAAGCATTCATTACACAATACACACACACCCTCCGTATAGAGCTACAAATGTGCAGTGTGATTTGCCTGTATGCAACTGAAGCCCACCTAAAAATAGCAACCCCAAAATGCTGAGGGGATGGAGTAGGCTGAGCACAGAGGCGAGCGCAGTGTGGCTCCAGTGAGCTGGCTCCTCCTCCTCCCGTAGATGGGAAGGAGGATGGAAGCAGCCCCTCACCAGTGGTGGCAGCAGGGGAGGAGGCCGAGGAGGAGCCGCCAGCCATTGAAGCTGCGTGGCCACCGTGTTTGGCTCCACCCCCATGTCCTCCTGATGTCCTGTTGTCCTGTGAATGACGTCCCCACCACCACCACCAATTTGCCCTCGCAAGCTGGTATCTCCAAAGCATTTTTGGCTTTCAAGGAAATAATCTGTACCTTGAACTGAGCCTGAAAATATAGTGGTAAGCAGCATGGCTGGAACAGTGAAAAAATCACATGCTACTAGAGCATGTGACTGATATGCTGGTGTCTGATCCAAACAGGGTCTCACTCCTGTCTACAATACAGCACAAGGGAAGTCCCACATATATTGCATTGCAGCAATCCAGTCTTGAAAACACCGGTGCCTCCTTACAAAGAACTATGCACACAAACAAAAAATTATCAAGGCATTCCCCAAAAGCTAGAGACAACTTGGGAGCAACAATTTGCAAAGAACAACAGATAGTAGAAAATCAGTACTGTTTCTTGTTTGTGTACTATACGGTATAGCAATGGTGTTTAAAGAGATTGCTGCTCTCTTTTTTTTTAACAAGGGGAAGCTTTCCTGGCTTGAAAATGCCAAGAAATGGCAAGCTATGGAGGGAATTCAATGTCCGAAAACAGGCCTACCCTCTTTATGATACCAATTATGGACAGACAATGAGCTCCTTCGTTAACCATGCACAGCCCAGTTGCTTTGCAGAATGCAGCAAGATCACCTAATGGAAATGCAAGTTGATGGGATGCTTAGAGGGGCATTGTTGTTTATCTGAGCCTCTGCACCACAGTGAATAATAAAAAAGGAAGCGAGCCCGGAGTCCAGATGTAAATTCTCAGAAGAGAGAGAAGCCTGAGCAGTTCAAAGATTTAAGAGCCACTCACCCATCACACAAAGTAGTGGCGGGATTTGTCCATTAAGGAACCAAATATTTTCCCCCTCTGCTCTATTTAATGCCTCTAAAACTGCATTAAATATCACAAATCAATCCATTAAAGAAGGGAAGGAAAACATGCAATAATGTGTGTTCAGACTTTCAAAGTATATAGGCCAAAGTGAGAATAGTTAAAAACTGGGGGAGGATGCCTAGCAGGGGGGAAGGTGGAGTATGGAATCATCATAAACATTACATCATCAGTGAGCAATCAGCAGTTTCTGCTAACAGACAACTAGGGGTGTCTCCAGGTTTGAGAGGGCCCTGATGGAATATTTTCCTCTCTTAGAGAACTGTGGTGGTCTCACATAATGGTGGCATTTGCTAGGAGGCTCTACCCACCATTTTAACTTGCCACATTGCCTCAGAGGAACACTAGACCAGGTCATTGTGGAAGGTAGATCTATCTGATCTGAACAGAGGTGAGGAACAGGGCCCAGCTGGTGGGCCAGCCAAGTCATTGCCTCTCCCATGGCCCACCTTTGGCAGGTGGGTCACTCTGGAGACCGGCTGCCAGTCAGAGTAGTGAATATTGGTTAAGGCGGAATAATGTCCTGATCTGGTATTAGGCTGTTTCCTATGTTTCTAGCAGTCACGCCTTATAAACCCGAAAAGTGGCGTTGGCTGTGTGTATACAAAGACCAGTTGCACCGCACACAAGCTTGGAATGTGATATTTCCACTTTCTTTTTTTCAGTTTAAAGTTTGTAGTCTTTATGTTAGCAGCAGTGAGCTTGGGAACAAATAGGTCATGCCAGGTGAATTATCAAAGCCAGAAGGAAGAAGCTTGCAGTGATTGAGGTGGCGAGGTATCTATGTGTTTTTCCAGATAGGTAACGGAAGCATAATAAGGGTCCTTCCTTAGTCTTGTGTCTTCCTTTGCCTCCACCACATGTTGCTTTCATTGTTGTCTGTCTTGGATTGTAAGCTCCTTGGGGATAGGGACCTCTCTGCTATCCATTTTAATCCAGGAATCATAGGAGCCATCTACCCCGGGGCTGGCTAATCAGGTAGTCCTCCAAATGTTGGACTGCAGTGCTGCTGGATTCCATTTTTCACCAGTCCAGTCCCAGCCAGTCAAGGACAATTGGAGGTGTAGTCCAGCAACATTGGGACATCCAAAGGATAGTGATCTCTGATCTACATTGATCAGGTGCAAGAGGTACCTGCAACAAAATGTTGCAGTGTAGAATCCCTGTTCAGGATTCCAGCCACTCCATTTGATTTTCCCTTCCCACTTCAGTTTTCTACCACCCCAAGCGCCAGTCAGCATTCAGTAGTCACTGAGCACATTCAGCATTAGGGAAGAGGGAGTAATTTGATTATGTTTGCATTTAAAGGTGAATCTACCTCATTTGCACTTTCCACAACATGTGGACTGAAACAGCCATACTTCTAAATTTGAACATCTCTAAATTTTGCAATGCTGTTCTCCAACCAAGTAAAGTGTACAAAGATGCACATACTGGGGGAAAGTGTCCATAAAAATGCATGTCTTAATGAACATAACATACAAATATGCATTATATTAGGGGGAATTGTTTTGCAAAACAAAAAGTGCATATTCTGCAAATTTGCATCCGAAATGTGTGTATTAAAAGAAATTCACACTAAAATGCTGGTGAATTTTTCTGAGGACTTTAACAAAAAAACAAAACCAGGAAAAATTCACAACCTGATATTGAAATGTGGACATCTGAACTTAAGATTGGAGGAAGGATGATCAGAGAGAAACTACAATTGTCAGATTCACCTATCCCAATTCACCCTTAATTGGACCATTGCTCCTCCACCTTTAGGTTTTTCTGAGGATTCCCTCAGGCCTGCTCTTCTGTGTGACTTTTTGGCTACATATGCATCACCACTGATATCACGAATGCTGGAAATAGAAGGAATGACGATGGGTGTGTGGGAAAAGAGATAGCCTTGACCTGTGAAGAGGGAGAGAGGTGAGAATGTCAGGAATAAAGAATAATAATTCTGCAAAATGGTGCCCTGTGCTCAGCAAATGTTTTGGGAGAAATGTATAGTAATAAAAGCTCCCATGCGTATAACAAACAAATCCCACCCATCTACCCACTCCTCCCACACAATGGCCTCTTCATATGTGCAACCTATGCCAGAGTTGCACTTGGTCGAAGTTCCTCCTTAGGCATTTGGTTAATTGGATGAGGGGGCATTTAAACAATGGAGACTAGATCTCCATGTGGCAGACCATCAAACAAGATCACTTGCCCGCTTCCCGTTTGTCAGGGATTGCTGGTTTCCTGGGGAAGGTTAGGAGCAGGTAACTTTTTAAGTGGAAGAACTTTCTAAATAATGGCACCTTCAAAGAAACTCACAGATCTTTCCTTTTAAGTGTAAAGAAAGGAGGGCTGCCTCTTTAGAAGGGAATTGATTGAACCAAAGCAACCAGCTGTGCTGATTCCCCACCCCTCCCCCAGGTTATTCATGTTACTCGTCCCAGAATAATCTTCCTTCCCTTCTATCTCAGTTAGGCCTGCTTGAGGAGCAATTGTCATATTAAGTACCACAGGCCAAGGGTCTTAATTTTTGACATAATAGAAAGGGCGCATGGGGAGAAGAGGAAATTCTACAGGAGGTAAAGGTAAAGGGACCCCTGACCATTAGGTCCAGTCGTGGCCGACTCTGGGGTTGTGGCGCTCATCTCGCTTTACTGGCCAAGGGAGCCAGCATACAGCTTCTGGGTCATGTGGCCAGAATGACTAAGCCACTTCTGGCGAACCAGAGCAGCGCATGGAAACGCTGTTTACCTTCCCGCCAGAGCGGTACCTATTTATCTACTTGTGCTTTGATGTGCTTTCGAACTGCTAGGTTGGCAGGAGGAGGGACCGAGAAACGGGAGCTCACCCCGTCACGGGGATTCGAACCTCCGACCTTCTGATCAGCAAGTCCTAGGCTGTGTGGTTTAACCTACAGCGCCACCCGCGTCCCTCTATAGGAGTTAGCTGGATATGTAGTACCAGAATATGAGGGTTGAATCCCAGATGGTAGGTGCCTCATTCCCAAAGCCTGGGGAGCTTCTGCCTGGCTTAGGGAGGGAGGCGTAATGGTCATGCGCATGGCGTTGCCTCCTCTAATCGCTCTCACAAGCTGGCGCCTCTGGCCCTAACTGTTCCCCTATGGAAAATTTCACCACGGCACTGAGAGAAGGTTTACATGCATCCAGAGGCACCTGTTGAAAGGGACTGGGGTCGGGTCAGATTCTGTAGCGGTGCTATTACCTAAGTATTTATGAGATTCCAAACCAACCATTTCCCATTCTCTAAACAGAAGAACTGTTTGTTTTCTTGCTTGCTTGCTGTGAAACTCTGGTACATTTCCGCACGTGCCATGCACTTTCTTGCCTGATGCTGTCCCAATAAAAGGTATCACTTTCCTTGCTCTGCCCCTTGCTCAATTTGTCGAGGACCTTCTGAGCAACTGTTCCTTAAGCTTGTGGTTCCTCTGTGCGCGCCCCCACCCCCATCTGTTGGATGCTTGACTTCACAATGTAACGTTTCTACTTGGAAAGTTTCTGTTTGCTGGAATCTGAAGCAATTTTCACAAGAGCTTCTTTATAAAGTTAACCGTTTGAAACAGGCTTGAAGGGGACCATGCTTTGCTTTCAAGGTCTTTCATCTACATCCTAAAGCTTAATTGTGTTGAATGCAAGTATAAACTTATAACAGACGTTTCAGTCATTCTGTTTAGCTTGTCTTATAAAAAAAAAAGCCAGTTTAATGATCTTTATGAAGGCTGTTTGACTGAAGCAGCAGAAACCAGCTTTACATCATTATTGAATAGCGCATAAAGGAATTATTTATCAAGATGGTCTGTTTGTTAATAGACCCAAATCAGGATTTCTTTTTGCCAAATACTGCTTTCATTTGAGGCCTTTGAATGAATTTCACTCAAACAATGCTAACATCTGATGATAAAACCCACTAATGAGGGGGAAATCATTCAAATTTTTGATCTAGAGATCTCATTAACTCCAAACTTTTAGTTTGTTTTTGCTGATCAAATCATTAGAACAGCTCCCCCCCCCCTTTCAATGCTGTCTTCCACTTCTCTGAGGAAGTCTACAGAGATTATGCAGAGGGGCCCAATTTTGGTTCTGTGCATTGTTTCAAACAATGCAGCCAAGACGTGCAGGCCGGGACGTGATTTTAATTATCAGAAAGTGATCTGAGGGCTGCTTCGTAGGTCATACACCTTGGGCTGCTGATAAGCACAATTAACAGCTTCCGTACGTAGTCTGTTAAAGTGAGTTGTGTGACATATTAAATACCGTAGATCTTGTCAATGAAGGAGTGATCTGGGCTACTAGGACAGGAGATAAGTCACCACCACAATTGCTGGGCATGATCCAAATAGGGTGGCCAAAGGGCCCCAGGTGGCTTTAAAAGAGAATTAGACAAATTCATTGAGGAGAGGGCTACCGGTGGCTTCTTGCCATAATGGCTGTGCTCTGCCTCCACAGCTGGAAGCAGCAAAGCTTCTGAAAACCACTTGGCATTTAAAGGCAATCTTACCTAACTTGCTCCTTCTATAGGATCTTCTTTCTGAAACAATATGCTAACATAAACACAACCATCCTTTACAATTCATGAAAATTTGCAATAGAGTTCTCTAGGCAAGTAATGTATACAAAAATGCATATTCTAACCAAATTTTGGCATTGCACTGAGTTTTGGCGTTGTATAGGCCAACACTGAAATTTGAGACCCCAAGGTCCACCACTGCTGAGAGAATTTAAAAATGAACAGATTTGCCCACCCCTGGTTATTTTATTGGGTGGGTGTTACATGCTGATTCTGGTCAGGAAGTTAAAAAGGAAATGATGCGGCACATTAATCTAACACATTATTCTAACAGATTATAAATGGAACACATTGTACACTGCCTTGGGTTTCATGATGGAAGAAAGGTGGCTATAAATATAAGAAAATTTATCAATGCAGTACAATAAGATAGATCCTCACTTGTTTGGACTCCATTACTTTGGAAGACTAGGCTGATTCTTAAAGCTAAGTAGGAACAAAGGTTTATAATAATTTGATGCTGCTCTTGGTCTGTCTTTTAACTTCCTCCATCTGCATTTCCTATCTGACCAAGATTAATGTGCTATTTTGCTTGTTCAATACTGTTGCAATCCTGTCTGATGCTTTGGGTCATCATCGCCCACCCAGTCTAGCGAGCACAATCTCCACGTAGCTTCAGCTAATTTTTGGCTTTCTAAGCACAGTTGTTTTTGCCTAGGCCAGCCATTTGCTTTAATGGGAGTGATTTTAAAGAAGCAAAAGGAAAGTTTTAGGCATTCCTGGGTCTGCACAACATTCATATTACCTGAGTGAATAAAAGGGGGAGCAAGGTGATGGTAGTGAGAATTCTTCTTCATAAATGGTGTGGTATAGAGCATGCCTTGATTTATGATCTTTGCACTATGTGCTAGCATGTTTAATTCATGTGCTACATTAAAAGCCTTGTTCTGCCATGTGCAGAGCTGCATTTACAACTTAGCGACTGCTCACAAGTTTCATGGAACCCAGTGGAAGAATTTCTTGGCATGTGCAAACAGGAAACTAGTGCCAATCTGAGTTTCAAATTTCACATCAGTGAGCAAAATGCCTGGCACCAGGGTTTAACCGTTTTGGTGTCAATAATAAAAATAACAAAGCAGCATATATTTAGAGCATTTTAAGTGTCCAGTGCTCTTTATACATATTCTCTCAGCAATCCTTGTAAAACAACAACAAAACCTTCTAATGTAAGATACTTATATTATCTCTGCATTGCGGATGAGAGATAAGAGGTAATGACAGTAATGACTCATTTTTTTTCCAGCTCACATCTCTCACTCTTAGTCACTGTGCTATGCCAACGCTTAGCTACATAACCTCTATCTCCCTGCTATATAAATCAGGGATAGGGAACATTTTTCAGCTCATGGGCCACATTCCTTTCTGGGCACTCTTCTAGGGGCCACATGCCAGTGGTGGGAAGGGTCAAAGGCAAAAGTGGGTGAAATATATATTTTACCTTTGTCACAGTAGGCTACTCTCTGCGCATACTTACCCACCCCTCTCTAGCCTCCATCCAAGCAAGCAAAAGACATCAGAGTTCAGGGGCACATTTCAGCCAGGCAGAAACACTCAAGGCCAGTGAGGGGTGTGACTTGAGGAGCGCGACCAGATAGAGACGCTGTGGTCAGCACCTAGGCCTGAGGTTTCCCAGCCCTGATTTAAATGAACACAGTGGTTGTTATTAGCAGCAATATTACTGTTATTTATGTCTCCCTTTAAGCTATATGTTAGAGTGAATAGCAAACACTTAAAACCACATGAAAGGGCTGGGTGAGACTGAGTAGCATGGAAGGAGTGAGAGAGGTGGGCAATAGGACCCAGGCATTCATTTATTTATGTATGTCAGCAGCTGTTACTGTGGTAAGTGATAGATGCCTTAGAACTGCAATTTTTATTTCCCTCAAAGCTCCAGAACAACACTACAGAGTGGGTATATGGGAAATTAAAATGACTGGTGGCCACCAGAACCAACCATCCAGCATGGGACACTGTTGGGGTGATAGGGCTCTGAGAATGTTGCAAGCACCCTATTCTCATGTGCTTTTGAACATATTCTCATGTGCTGTTGAGCTCTTTTCTTCCCTGTGAAAGTTTCCTCATGGGTTATTTGGGGGAATTGTCCCATGAAGACTCCTGCATTGACCTAGACTATAGGCTGACCTGCCTTTGTGACTTTGGAACGTATCCAGATTCGTTACAGT
The DNA here is from genome assembly GCF_965112155.1 of Podarcis liolepis. Taxonomy (NCBI): domain Eukaryota; kingdom Metazoa; phylum Chordata; class Lepidosauria; order Squamata; family Lacertidae; genus Podarcis; species Podarcis liolepis. The sequence continues at coordinate 51,165,433 of NC_139561.1, read as the reverse complement.
TGCAAGCTTTGCAAATGCAGTTCCCAAATCTAGAAATGTCCAGTTGTTTCCATTTCTGTTCTGCATAGGCATTGCTTCTTGGACTGGGCACATGAGAGAGATGCCTGTAATATTCCCTTTAGGGTTCTTAAATGGAATTTAAGTATCATGCACAGTCTTCTGCATTGTATTTGCATCAAGCTGAGGTTCATTTTGACATTCATTGTCTGGGTAGAGTTGACAAACCTAAAGTTAAAAGGTTGTACAGTTGTGTTGAACAAAGTTCTACTCAGAGTAGATCCACTGAAATTAATGGAACAAAGTTCATGAATCCCAGTAGAAAAGCATTGAATGCAACCATAGTTTTCATATATGGTTGTTGAGAAAGTTTTTTAAATGAAGTAATGAATGTAATAGTCTTTTGAACCAAAAGTACCCTGATGTTTTAATCATTAAATTAAAAATTTCCTAGAAAAGTGAAACAAAAGTAGTTGATTTCACTACAGGCGCAGGAAACAAACTTCTTTTCTGGATAACTGTTTAAATTAGCACAACTCCAAGTACTAGTGGATGAATCAGACTATTTCTGCTGTTTCAGTTTTGCACATGCTCATTCATAAGCATTTTGGGGTTTTTTGTCTCATCTCTGCATCATTCTTCAAATATTTTATTTTTTTAAGTGCATGAAAATTCACATGGAGGATTCAGCTACATCCCCCAACCTGACGTGGCCATATAGCTTCCACCCAGCTACTTCCAGTGAAAGAGACACCACCAGGCAGTTTATTCCACAGTTGAATAGCTCAGACCTTCAGGAAGTTTCTCCTCCTGATTAGTTGAATTCTGTTCTCTCCTCCTCCCCCCCCCCCACTTGCAATTTCCATCTATTTTAGGCCTGAGGGCACATTTGGATTTTTGAGCATCTGCCATGGGTACCACCCCTCTAGTCACTTTTCTTTCCAGTCTTCCGGATCAGCTCCCTCACCAAGAGACTAAAGAAGAAAAAGGCTATACAGACAGGCTTTGTTTTTCAAAAGGACCTGGGTAAAAGACTGAGCCAGAGGTATTAATCTGAGCCTTGAAAAGCACATAGAGCTGAAGGAGGAAGTGAGAAAGAAGGTCACTCTTCCCACTTCCTCATTCACCTCTATGTATTTTTCAAGGGTGAAAAAAGTGACCATCCTCACCACTTCATCACCAAAGGGGCATTGAATGGGGTGGCTCAGAGGCTTCATGGGCACTAGAGGAAGACCATAAGGATGCCTCTGTGCCAGCCGGTGCTACACTGGCAATGCCCGACTTAGGAGTTTCAAGGCAGGTGATCACGGGGGATTTTCAGCAAGTCGGTGCAGAAAGAAGTTTGAAAATCATGGAGTTAGAAGTCACCTCTAGTCAGGGGCAACAGAATGACTTTTTAAAGTGCTGGGGTTTAATTGCATTCAAGTTCGGGAGGAGGAGAAGGTAGCAGCAGCCATGCAAACCCCCTCTTAAAACTTGTTTGTGGTTCCAAAACCTAATGGATCTACATTCAGTAAATGAAAGCCCTTCCCCCTCCCAGCCCAAGTGAGGGTGACAACTTGTCTCCTCAACTCCCTGATGCTTTTGTCTTTTCTCAAGTGCTGGTGCTAAGGATTATTGACACAACTCCTTGCTTTTAGATGCTGAATGACATTAGCCTTCTGCCTGCCATCCTATTTCATTAAGAACCTGGCCATGGATCAAAAAAAAGAAAGAAAAAAGGTGAATACCTTCTCCTCATCTTTGGGCCCCTGTGACTTTCAAAGGCCTTGAAATAGCAATGCTAACACACACACATACAAATTATCTTCATTTCTTCTCCTGGCATCTTTCCCCCCTTCTTTCTTTTCCAGACAATTGTAGTAGGAAAAATAAGGCAGAAAGCTTGAATGGAGATCCCCTACATTGGGGGTTCCAGGTCATTAAGAGCTGTCCAAATCTTTGTGCCCAATGCATGCCATGTGTGATTTACACATATTTAGCATCCTGCAATGTTCAGCAGAAGGTGCGTATGGAGCTCTTTGCACACAGGGACTTGTGTTTCCCTCCAATTATAGGAAACGTTTTGTGTCCCTTTGTGGGGAACATTGCAGATTTTGATCTGAGTCAGGCATACAAGGAGGTCTATGAGTACAACAGAATGCTGCAGAGTAGGACAGTAGGCTAAGATGCGGTTTCATATAAAAGCCACTGTTGAACTGCTGTGTAGTCTATATTGTTGGATATCAATCATTTGTGGACCCCATTAGGGACAGACTTATTCGTTTCTCTCAACTTTTCCAATCTTAAATTCACTTCTCCACATATCCGCGTTAGTCTGAGGATTCTTTATAAAACCTCCTGAAAAGTAATCAGCAATTATGTGTCATGTGCACATTTTCATATGTAATTTTGTGTAATATACACGTTTTTGCAAGCAACTTTACCAACTGCAACGAACATATGCTTCTGTATTCCCACTTTCTCCAAATAAATGGATTTTTGCACACATTGTTTGTGCAAATTGGAGAACTCTAACAGAAAATTTGAGAAGTGTGAAGTTTGATAGGTCGCTGAGTTTTCGTGTTTTGTTTTGGAAAATTAAAATTATCTAGGTTTCCTTGTAAACCACATGTGCTCTAGACAAATTCTGTTAAATAAATGAAGTGTGACTCAAACAGAATCCCACCCTGCCCCCCGTGCCCATGCCTAGACTTCATCTCTATGGAACAGCAGCATTTACTTGCTGTCGCATCTTCTCCTTCTTTATATCTTTACAGGCTGCTACATTTTGCTCAACTCAGTTCTGAAAGTGATGAAACTTCCCTTCATTCTAGCAGCAAATGAGTAGTGCTACAAGAGCATGTGCAACCCTCATGGTTGGAACATGCATGACGACATGGGACTGTCCCCAAAAACACACACTTGTTTCCATTCTGGTACACTGGCGGTGGGGGAGGGGTCACTGTTCAGCAGTAGACCACATGCTTTTCATGCAAAAGGTCCTAAGCTGAAACCCTGGCAAAGTCAGTTCAAAAGAGTATTGGGTAACTGGGAGAGACCTCCATCTGAGCTGCTGGATTGCTTGCTGCTGCTCATCAGAATAAATTGCACTGGGCTATTTAGTCTGTCTCAGCATAAGGGAGGCTCCTATGTTTGCCACTGAGTTACTGAACTAGGACTCCAGAAAGCTATCATCTAGTTCAACCCTTGCTATTCAAGAAAGACAGCAGTGGCCTTCTACCCCAGTGATGGTTTAAACGCTCCAAATATATGGTATGGGTTGGATCCAGATTACATTACTAGAATTTTGGTCAAATTAAACCTAGGTCCTGACTGAATGAACTCACCTTGATTTCAGTGAGAACTAAGTTAGTCTGGATCCAATCCTGTACATATGACATTAGTGGTTCAATATATTTAGGGTTAATAGAATTTACACCTTGCTCTTCAATCAAACCATCAGGGCAGCTCATAAAACAAATAATCACACTAACTCTAGATAACTATAATTTAATGTGCACAAAGTGCATGTGTGCTCAAATATAACTGTCAGAGCTGCTCCCAGATCCTAGCTCACAGAGGATCACGCTAGCCAGCGTTCACTTTATAAAAGTCTTTATTGAGTTACAGTTTTCATTTCCAAGCTGCCGCGTGCAGCTCTACGTCTTATAAGCTAGACCGGCGAAGCTCCGTCTGAGTCTCCGCCCCCTGTACACCAACTTAATACCCTAGCCTTACTCCACCTTTTCCGCCTGACCGTTCTTCTCTGGGTCCCTCTGCCCCCCGTGGTCTCTTCCTTCCTGGACTCTTCTGACGCTGACCCCCCGGACCCTTCTGTCTCCTTGCGTCGGGCTTTAGGACCTGGCTCCCTTTCCGGGCTGCTTACTGCGCCGCCTTCCTGTGCATTTGAACTTGGCGCGCGCGCCCAACCTTCCACTTTCCGCTTGACCATTTCTTCGCTCCCCGATGGAGGTGTGGCCACTCCTGACTCATGCCCTCCCCCCTGCGGCGAGCTGCCGGAGCTCGATACCTGGCGCCCTTCCTCTCCACTGCGCTCTGTTGGGGATGCTGGCCCCGATTTCCAACTGCTGCCCTCTGAACCCCCTCTGGACCCTTCTTCCTGGGGTGTCCCCCTAGGCTCCCCCCTTGCTCTGGCCACTGGCGCTCCTTTCTGTGAATCTTCTGATTCACTGGAAAGACTCGGAGATCTCGGGTCGTCATCATCACTCATCTTTTCTTCGGACTCCTCCCCCTCGCTCTCTGTTTCCTCCCTTGCCCTCGCCTCTGCTCCTGAACCCCTGACAATAACTTTATCATTTTTATTTTTAGCACATATTAGCAAAGTTAGCAGATTTTTCTTACTCAGTAGATAGGGTGGTATTGCAACTCCAAAACAGATACAGGTTGTAGGTAAGTTCCAGCATTAAGTACAGATTCAGTGAATTGGGGCTGGGGGGATCTGCATGTAATAACATTGATACCATTTCAATATATGCTATAAAATTCAGATAGTTTTGTTTTTTGGTTCAAACACATTAAAATACATTGCATTTTCATCCACAAAAATGCCACCAGGGTTTAATTGTAAGCATACTTTACTTGGATGTAAATCCACTTGAATCAATATGATTTACTTCTGAGTAAACACTGGGCTGGCAGTCAGCAGTCAATTTCTCCTTTACTCCCATTCCAAATATTTGCCAAACGGGCTTAGCAATTCAAAAATTCATCACAAATATCTATGCGGATATTCTGCTTTCTACCCAGAATCACTTAAGGCTCACATTTATTAACTTGTTTGTTAACAAATAGCCTGAGGGTTGCTTTATGTTTAATATATATATTTAAAAATGCTTCATTCTGAAACTATTTTGAATAAAGTTCATGGTAATTAGATGTGGTGCCTTAAAGTTCATCTTAATTAGCTAATGTTTCATTCCCCTGAGATCAAGGGGCTCTGCAAATAAGCAGTTTAGCACAGACAGGTACAGAATGACAAAGGAATCTGAGTCTTCCTATTAGTGAAGGTTGCAGCAGTCAAAGAACAGTGTACCTTATGGGAGGCAACTTACAAAACTAGGCAGTAGAGTAGAATCATAAAATTATAGAATTGGAAGGGATCTACTCCAACCCCCTGAAATGCAGGAATCTCAACTAAGGCATCCATGGCAGATGAGTATCCAATTTCTTCTTAAAAACCTCCAAGTCAAGTAATGCACCATTGTATTTAGTTCAGGGCCACTACTCCGCCCTGCCCCAGTTTGGCCCAGTGTAAGTTCAGGAGTGGGGTCAATGTTAAATCAGGGATATAAAACCTTGCATCTCCCCCCCCCCCATAAGACTGAGTGATGCCTCCCACCCCAAGGGTTGGCTCCTCCAGTCACATCAGCTCCAGCCAGGATGGTCAAATGTCAGGGATGATGGGGGCAGGTTACCCCCCCCATTTTTTTATTCTTACATACTATGCCAAGGGCAAGAGGACGGCTATTTGACTATGAAGGGCAATTTCTGACCTCTCAGGTTTCTCATTTCTCCAATCTTTAATTCAGTTCTCCATATTTCCACATTGGTGTGCTATTTTTTAAAAGTGCAATTCATCAACTTTTTAATGCAAATATACACATATTTGTGTGCAGTTTTGAAAATCATTTTTTTCTTAATAAAATGCATTTTTTGTATGTTATTTTCACTAATATATGCATTCTTACCCTAGTATGTACAGTTTTGTACACATTACTTTGCTGGAAAACTTTATTGCAAAATTTGGGGAAGTGTGAATTTGGAAGGGCACATGTGTTTCAATTTTGTTTTGTTTCAGAAACCACAAATTAGGTTGGTTTGCCTTTAAATGCAAAATGAATAGCTTTTCTCTCCCATTCGTATCTGCAACTGACACAAGAGCCAGTCTCTATTGCAAATCCACTGTCTGTTCAAAACTGGAAGCTCAGACTAGGGGAGAAGGTGGAACATGTGTCCCCAAGATGGTGAGTGTACTTTCACAGCAGGCTCACACTAAACTTAGGTACATATATCCGAAGGGTGAATATATCTCCAACGTGGGGAGTTTTAGTTTTGTTTATTTTGATTATGTAACACAGATCTCGCCAGTAAAGTGAGATGAGTGCCGCAACCCCAGAGTTGTCCATGACTGGACCTAATGGTCAGGGGTCCCTTACCTTTACCTTAACACAGATGTAAAATGGCAGTAAAACGTTAGCCCTCCCCCCAATGCACATTTAAACAAAATAAAAATGGGTATCCCTTTAGCAGCCGTGAGTAATGCTTAATTATTCATTCTCCAGCTTGCTCTAGCTTTCTGGCTGGGCAGCAACCGTATTAAAATACCATTCCCCTCTAATAGCTGTACAGCTGAGAACCGTCGGTCAAAGCAGTAACAGCTCATCCACTCAGGCCTGCCAGCAAGTTGTTCCTTCTGCCAAGAGCAGCTTGGTAGCAGTTTCAATAATATCACAATACAGTATTTAAATAATTTGACAAGGCTATTTGGAAAGGGACCAGGAAAATTCTCAAGGCAGTGATGTTCCTTTTAGGAGGTTTGTCCACACTTGTTCTAAAGCAGTCTTTGCCAGCCTGGGACAACAGCACCCATTGGCTCCAGGCAGCACAGGGCAGGTGGAAATTATGGTCAAACACATCTGAAAGACATCCAGGGGGTGAAGGGTGCTGTAAGATGTTTCAAGTGCCTCTGACCTGAGGATTGCCTACGTCTGCGTTTCATTGTATCCCACTCAGCATCACAACAGTCCTGCAAGGTTGCACTTAAATAATAGGTGAGTTCTGATCCTGATGGAGTTTGGAATATAAGCCTAGCAGGTCACAGGAGGATAAAAGTGGGAAACTTCAGACAGGACAGATGTACAAAAAATAGCGAATACAGCGGTGCCTCAAGTTATGAACTTAATTCGTTCTGGAGGTCCGTTCTTAACCTGAAACTGTTCTTAACTAGAGGCATGCTTTCGCTAATGTGGCCGCTTGCTACTGCTGCGCCGCCGACACATGAGTTCCATTCTCATCCTGGGGCAAAGTTCTCAACTCGAGGTAACTCTTCCAGGTTAGCAGAGTTTGTAACCTGAAGCGTTTGTTACCTGAGGTGTTTGTAACTCAAGGTACCACTGTATAGCTCAATACCCTCCTCCTTGCACTGTGCCCTATTATTGTCTGTATCCGAATTATAGCATTAACACATTCACATATTTTTATACCTCCTCTAACTCCCTCTTTCCTAAATCTTCCAGAAAGGGCAATTCCTTCCTTCCTACTTTCCATCTTTCTGAGGCTATATGTACAGGAATAGTAGTGAATGTATGTCCATTAGGTTTTGGAACCACAAACAAGTTTGAATAGGGGACCATATGGTTGCTGTCTCCCCACCTCCATGTCTTTAAGTAAGCATTAAGGTTTGAGCATATTAATTTGCGACAAAGTTATGTTTTCCCAGTATATGTTATTTTTATCCCATCATGCTATTTTACCTTTTGGGATATCTATATTGCAAAATTACCCAGTCCCCCAATCTTAAGAGTTTAAAACAAAACAAAACTTCTATTTTTCCCCTTAGAGCCTCTGGGAAATCCAACACAAAGTCTCCTGGTTTATACACAGATCTCACTTTAAACCAGAAACTTCTAAACTGAATATATTCACACAAAATTACTTGTGGTTAGCTGAATATGACATGTGTGGTGACCTATTAATTTATGGCTGGAGTTTTGGAGCAAACTCAGAAATAAACTTTTAGCTCTCCCTCCCTCACGGAGAGAACCAACATTTGCTTTTGTTTCCTCCTTGTCGACCCTCAAACCAACAGAAACGCTGTTTGACCTTCCCCCATCTTTTCATTTTCTTGTACAAAAGAAGATACTGTGACCAAGAATTTAAAAAAAAACCCCACCCAACTTCTATCTGGTTTTGTAAGTAGCATTTGAAGGAGAAATCTGTGCTTGTCATGTGAGTATGTGTGTGAAGCAGCACGAAGTGAGGAGAAATTTGATTCAGTTTGCATTTAAAGGTGCACTGCCTAATCTGTACTGCCTGAAGCAATATGTGAACCGAAACACCGCCATCCTTCCAAATATGCACAACTCTGAATTTTGCAATGTAGTTTGCCAGTGAAGTAATGTGTACAAAAAAGGAATAAATATATTAAAGTGTGCATTACAAAGCATATATTGGCAAAAATAACATTAAAAATGCATTATATTGAGATAAATTGCTTTGCAAAAAAGTGTATGTTAGGAAGAACTGTACAACAAAAATGGAGCAGAATCAGAGAATTTGTGTCAGACAGACTAATCTACAACCCTATACACACTTACCAGAGTATAAGACACATTGAAGGCTGCAGAACTTCTAAGTAGATATACATATGATTTTCTCCAAGGGGCTCAGGATGGTATGTATGCCCCCCTCCTCATTTTATATCTGTATGAAATAGGTCAGGCTGAATGAGAATGACCAGTCCAAGGTTATGCAAGTGAGGTCCATGGCTAAGTGGGGATTTGAACCTCGGTATGCCTGGCCCTAATCCTAATCTGACCCTCTCAATACTAACTATTCTAGGGAGCACATAGGGTGGCCACATGGTCCTCTTTCCAGAGGGCTCCCCTCAAGTTCAGGGATGGGAAATATTTCTCCTCTAAGCAACCTTCTGGGGTCAAAACTGGGCAGAGCCACAAATGGTAATGTTACCTCTGTACAGAAGGCTACTTTACACACACACACACCCCTCCCTCCACCCTCCACTGAGACAACTGGGGAGGCCAGTGAGTGGTGTGGCCTGGGGAAAATTCCATAGACCAAATAGAAAACCCTGGATGGCCAAATTTGGTCCTTGTGCTTCAGAGTCCCCACTCCTGCTGTAGTTGATCGGCTTTTGGAGGATAGATCTCTGTATTTAAGGGGCTGCACAGTCCAAATCTCTATAAAGAATCCTAAGGAAGGGGGATCTGCAGGGGCCTCCATGTTGCCCACCAATGCTTAAGAGCAGCAGAGCAGACTGAGCAGGCACCCAGATGACAGGGTTTCCCACTACGGTGAGATGTCTTTTTCTGCAGCCAGTGTTTGATGAGGCCACGGCCACATCTATCCAAGCATAACCTTCAGGGTTGGGAGAAACAACAACAACCTTACCCTGGACTAAGCAAAAGCTACCACATGTGTTCCTGATGTAATAGATGGCTGGACCATTGTAAGTCTCCTGCGGTTCCCTTGGGAGCTGTCAGCATCTTTATTCATTGTGGAGCCCACCTAACAGAAACGCTCCACCTGCTCCAGGGTGACTCTGTCTCTCTCTTTCCAACAACTGTGATACTCACAAGAATATGAACCTGGCCTGTTGTCATGACCTTGTTTTATTAGATGTTCTAATAGAAGCTGGAATAGATATTAGCTGTAATTACTCATTCTGTGGAATTCTGTAGGTCACTCTTTGTCCCAGAGTTGAGACCCTTCTTGTCAACATTGCTGAAATTACTGAGCATTATGCCATCCGTCCTGAATTAGTGCTCTTTAATGAGCTTATGGTTCAAGATATTCCCTATTTATTATTCAGAGGCCAAGAATCATTCGGGCAACTGAGATGCAGCATTCCGTGCATAACTTTTGATCTGTTGTTCAAAAGAGTTTTGGAGTTGTTGTTGTGCAACAGAAAAAAAATACATTCTTCTTCTCCCTCTGTTCTCTCAATTCTGAGATTCTCTGCACAGAACCAACAACGCTGTTTTGCTTTAGTTTTAAAGTGACTTTTCAGAGATCAAGCTATGTTTTGCAACTGAGCCCTATTATCTGGCCATTCACATCCAAAACTGTAACATTACATTTGTCTTCATTTTTCTCCCTCAACTTTTTTTTTACAAGATGCTTTGCTGGGTTGAAAATCACACTCTCTTCCCTCAAATACATGCATTATTGGTTAACTTGGGTTGACGTATTTCACAACTTAGAACATGTGTTCAATACAGAGTGTGGACGCTCTGTTGAACCTTCGTTTTTTTCAACCATTTGCAGGGGTTGCAAGAAAAGGTGTTTCTGAAATGTGCAGTGGATACAATTTCACACACACCACCATTTTTTATTTTTCTTTATTTTGGGACAAGGCCCAGGGTTGTGCTTATGTCGAATGTCTTTTGTACTACCTGGAATGAGGGCTGCTTTTATGTAAGGTTTAACATGCATTTGAAATAGTAGTACTAGGATTGGCTTGCAGTGTACTATCTACTTGATAACCAAACTACCAGCAACTGTCTGTTTCTCAATCTGAATTGTTCAAATACTGTATTTTAAAACAAGTGTAAATGATTTCTCAGAAGGTGCTTTGTCAAAGGGTACAAATGTAGATATTCATTGAAGAAAGTGACCACTCATGTTTCTTTAATGGATGCAAAAAGCCAGTTCAGTGTAAGTTTGCATCAATCATGCAAAAGGCTCTTGTAAAAATAAAAATAAAAAACCAGTCAGATTTGAACGCAGGCATCTGAAATGCACGGGCTGCTTGCCAGAGAAAAAGTAAGAGCTAAGTGTAATATCCTCGGGGTGGGGGGCCTGAAGGACCTTATTCTGACCTCTTCTTCACCAGTATCCCCAGGACCAAAATGTGGGCCAACGAGAAAGTGTACAGGGAAAATAAGCTTGACAGACACTTACAGAAATGTGAAATTGATTTCTTTAGCATACATGACATTTTCGGCAGCTTGAGTTATATGGCTGAGCATTTCTGATGTAAATATTTTACAGTAATACCCATGTGATAATAGCAGGTTTGTGCGGGATACAGATAAAGCAAGGTCTAAAATTACGGCCACCTTAAAAGCACACACTCTGGGAGCAGAAATAGTTTTTGGCTTGGATTCTGAAGCAAGGGCAAACAAATCAGAGAACTGAGTTATTTCGTGCATCTATAATGTGTTGCATTACTTTAAGCGATGGTGTCTGGGCTCATAACTAAACTGGGGAGGCCCAGGTTCAAATATCTGCTCATTCCCAGAGTTCACTGGGTGCAGTAGAGGCTAGTCCATTTGGGCAAATGGAGTACTGCCCTGTCAACCTCAGCCTTCAGCCAGCCTTCTTACTTTTATCCTGCCCACAGGGTAGCCCTGGCTGTCAAGATCCTCCTCCTTAGTCTCCGTGTTGCCCTTGTAGAGCTCAGAAGGGAAGAGGGTGGGGACAAAACTAGAATTAGTTGGCTCTGCCAAATTCAATTGGCTCTCTCCCCACCTACTGTTGGACTCCCCACCAGTCACCACTGGCTGGGCATCACCATCAGTTTAACCTACCTTACAGAGTTATTGTGGGGACAAAGTGGGAAGACATGTACCATTTCCCCAAGTCCACATCTCTGAGTTTTTTGCAGGAATCTTGAGATAGAAACATAATACATTACATCACTCTGAGATACAGACATGGCAAGAGTATAGGAAGCTGCCATCCACTGAGCCAGATCATTGGTCCACCAAGCTCAGCAATGTCTTGTGAAAGATCAGGCCCTGTCTGAGGATTTCCTTAGAATTTATCATTGGCTATATGCAAAGCTGTTGCTCTGCTACTAACCTACAGCCCATCCCCATATATCCCATTGAGCTCTGTTAAAGTTAACATAGGAACATTGAGGAACAGGCTTCCTCAAACTCGGCCCTCCAGATGTTTTTGGCCTACATCTCCCATGATCCCTAGCTAGCAGGACCAGTGGTCAGGGATGATGGGAATTGTAGTCTCAAAACATCTGGAGGGACGGGTTTGAGGAAGCCTGGCATAGAACATAAACCACAATTTGCACTTCCAAACACACAGTGGGGGAACCATGGCTTAGATCTGTTTGTCATCTTTCTTTTCCTTGGGGCTTACATGCTGTCATCTCCTCCACCATGGTCATGAAGTGGATGGTTCAAAAGAATTCTGTTCTGTTTTCAACTAACCATTATGTATTATTATGTCCAAACTGTGGTTGATTTTAGCTATTGCTTATCTGACAAAGGATTGTAAACCATGGTGTATGACTAACCACAGTTGTCATCGTGCAGGCATAACTGCAAATTCTGCCTAGCTGAAAATTGAAGCAGTGGCTTTTGATCTCCCTCCCAGGGTGTGGAGGGATGCACATGAACCCGACACTCATCAGGCTTGCACCCATCGTGACAAATTATGGTTTAACAACATGTCCAAACAAAGCCTATGAGTTGCAAACTGACCTCAAACCATCAATTTTTATTCTGGTTTGCTGACCTGTAAATAAACCATGGATCCTCAATTTAGACACCATGCCACACTGTGATTAAGTTTTTCTAACCCGGGTTTAGGATGATGTCTCAATGGAGCCAATAAATTGCCTTAGAGAAGTCACGATTTCTCTTTCTCATTCCTCACCCAGTATTAAGTATCTACCTCATAGGGCTGCTGTGAGTGTTAACACGATAAACCCTACAAAATATTTTGTATTCTGAAAATGGCGTGTAAAAGATGAACTGAAAGATGAACCACTAGCAAGAGTCTAGAAGCCAGTCTTTCACTGCTGAGTGGTGGCGGGTGGAGGGTGGGTGGAGGAATTCTAGCTGGCTACTACTTGGGTAATTGAGAGAGCTAGGAATTGCTGCAAGTTATAATCTTTGAAGAGTATCCAGAAACTGTAGCTTTCATCTCTCTAATTGTATGCTAAGACTGTGAAGATATCTTAAGACTCTCTATTTATCTGCCTGGTGAGGCACAACACTTTCTTATTAAAAACATATCTATCATGGTTAATGACTTGATTTCCCCCCCTTTAATACAGTACAATGACAGGTGTAAAGCAAAGCTGAGCATCATATGCTTGAGCAATATGCTTGCTTTTTCAAGATGCCTTGAACATCAGCATTCCTTCATGGTGCCAGAGGAAAAAAAGGCAGCAGCAGCGAAGGAGCGGGCGGGAGGGTGGGGAGGAGGGGGGAGGAACAACACAACTTACACTACACAGATTACACGCTTCTCTTAGAGAGAAAATAGTACCATTTGCAGTTTCAGTTAAAAGCATGTTGAAGTGCATATGGAAAATACCATTAGGAAGAACTCCAGAACGCCTGAGTAAAATGGGTCATTAGGCTTTCGTTTGTTCGAGAGTGCCTCCCATCTGACAGTGCCGAATGGTAGCGTTTTTAGCAGCTTATGTTCCCAGTTACATTAAACAGACAAACAGATTGACTGTTTTGCATTTCTCATTTGACAACAGCTTGTCTTCATTTGCGGCACACTGGTGGCTGAGCTGAAAGCAGGGCGGGTGCGTGTATCCGAGGTCCTGGTTTTGAATAACAGCAGATGCCAACGTTTAACTTCAAAATCAATCAATTCTTTTTCCTGAGTGTGGATAAAAGGTCTAGTGAAGTGCCTGAAGGGGGTTTTCTGCTGTTTACAGCTGAAAAATATATTGGGGGAGGGGGCAGGTTGAGAATCTAAATTCATATCTTAAACAAAAAAACAAAACAAAATGTCCAGCACACTATATAGGTGCAGGCACTTTTAGGAAACAAAGAGGGACAAAAACTAAGGTGATAAGGTCAGTCCTCTATTTGAAGGGCTGTCTGCTTAGTGTAAAGATAAAGAACCTTCAGAAATTGCCCATCAGCAGTTAAGACGGGGCAGGGCTTGGAGGCTGAACACGACCCTCTAGACTACTCTGTCTAGCCCCCCCCCCCCGAGCTCTCCCCAATCCACACTGGCTCTGCTTTGCACCCTCCTTGAGTATTTTTCCCTGGCTAGAATGTGCCTTTGAACTCTGATGAAGCTTTTTGCTTTCTTGAATGAGAGATAGAGTAGGAGGTGGGGGGTGGGAGTAGACACTAGCACACTGTACAAAGTTAAAATTTGCATTCATTGCTCCACCCATTTTTGCCTTTGGCCCCTTCCACCACTGGCATGTGGCCCCAGGAAGGTTGACACAAGATCCGTGCCCCAAAGTCAACACCTGGACAGCAGGTTGACCAGGTACACAGCTCACCTAGTTACAAACTTCTCCACTATAGTGAAATGTATTATTAATAGCGCTACCTTAGTCCTGTTCGTTCATTTCAATGCATCTACTCTGAGTAACACTTAGTTGAATACCACCCAACATGATGCAATTATATCTGTACCACTCATTTCAATGAAAAGGAAATGTTAAAAAAATGGGAAAAAATGAATAAACTGGAATTAATTACATATTGGTTGTGAGCTTTAAAAGGAAACAAGCACATTGTGAGTGGATATTGATCATATTTGCTGGATTGATATTGAACATATTTCCATCCCATACCTGCAATATATGATGAGTCCTGCTACTATTTCCAGGGGAATTCTCTGACATCCCTAACAGCTGTCACAAATGAATTTGTATAATCTTGATAGGATATCTTGCTTCTTAGCTTTGGGCAGCTGCCTACAGAGTTGTCTTTATCCTTTACTCAAAAACTAGGGGTGGGAGAGGGGAGAAATTCAATTCAGTTCTCATTTAAAGACAAACGCACCTCATTCGCACTTTCCAAAACAATAGGTGAACCAAACCACAGCCATCCTTCAGAATTCACACTTCTCCTAATTTCACAATGCAGCTCCAGCCAAGTAACATGTGCAAATATGAATATACTAGGGTAAAGTGTGCATTAGAAATATGATGAATTTTCATGAGGCCTTTTTAAAAAATTGCTGACTGATGTGGAAATGTGGTGAACTGAACTCAAGAAACGAAAAATGTGAAACTGAGAAACACCAAAATTGATAGAATCACCTGCCCCTAACAGTAGCGTTGGTGTGATGGGCTGTAAGACTGCAGGTATTGTGATGCAGCTGTGTAATTAATCTGCACTGGCCCAATTCAGATGATCTTTCCAGGCTAGGAAGAAGCATCAGGACTGAGGTCTCCTCTCTCACCCCCTTTTCTCCCTGACTCCTGTCATGCATTGACTTGGGCGTGAAGACTCTGGCATGTATATAATCCTGGCTTATTGTCCTGATTTCTTAACCAACATGAAGCCAGAATTCCCTGCTTTGGGGACTATTAACTCAGACTTAATAGAAACTACAACAAAGCAAATGTGGGGGGGGGGCAGGGGGCCAGGGGCAAGAGTGGTGCACTTTGTCCCAATGCTCATTACCCAAAACAAGCTGATGTCTCTTTGTCATCCTATATGTAAAAATGTTAAAACTGGCATAAATTTGGGGTGATAGTGGTGGCCTGGGAGAGGGCATTCTCTATGGCAGCCTGCAAGCTGTGCAGATTCCTACCACAAAGCTGTGCCTCACACCATCACTGTATAGCTTTTTTCATAGGCTGAAGAACCCTGGTCTTTCCCACCTGAGATATATAAGTTTTTAGGGCTTATCATATTCTTTTGATTGATTTTAATATTGTAATTTATATTGTTGTAACCACCTTAGGAGCTTATGGTAAAGGGTGGGGAAGAAATCATGTTGTTGTTCAATTTCCATTGATATAATAAGTCTTACAAACTGAAGGCAGCCCTGTTTAGGGAAGTTTTTATTGTTTATTGTTTGATGTTTTATTGTATTTTTAATTTTTTGTTGGAAGCCTTCCAGAGCTGCTGGGGAAACAGCAAGATGGGCAGGGTATAATTTATTATTATTATTATTAGAACATTTTTGAAAACAACCACTTAATCACTGGTTTATATTTGACCCTTGAACCATTGATCGGCCAGCCCTGCCCTAAAATTAATGAATGGCCAGTTAATCCTCTTTGCCCCACACTTTTCATCACCTCCCTTGTATCTGCTGCACAACTAAACCAGGGATGGGGAGCTGATGGAACTTCAGAAGGTGTTGGACTCCAATTCCCATCAGCTTCAGCCAGCATGTCCAGTGGTCAGGAATGATGGAAGCTGTAATGCAAAGACAACTTTAGGAGGCCCACAGGCTCTCCCTCCCTCTTCTACACCCTCACCTTTGTTCTTCATGAAAGGAAAGGAATACTTTCCCACAATTATTGCCTTCCTCTTTCTAAAAGTATTTTGGCATTGCTCAAGAATTGTTCAGGGCAGTGAGTATGTTGGCAGCACCTAGTCCCCTCCTGCTTATATATTTGTTGTTGGGAGACCTCAGTGTTGGGAGACCATCAAGAGTGTGTGTGTATTTGTGAAGTGATTAGGAACTGGGTTTTTTTTTTTTTTTTTAAAAAAGAGTTCAAATGGCATGAGGAATTCTGCCAGGTGAATGAGTAAGATGGAGTAACAAAACACCAAAAGACTTTGTAAAGCCAATGGCGTAGGCAAGGGTCACTATGTGAACAAACAAAAGAGGGCAGTAAAAAAGCAACACAGAGACACACACACACAAGGACAGATGGAAGGGACTCCATTTCAGCAATTATATTTAACAGGAGAAAGCGTGTGATATTGAGTACCAAAGTGCTATTGGTCATTTACCACCCCAAGGATATTCTGTAGTATTTGACAGAAGCAGTAACGTATGGGTTGGGGGAACAGAGTTTACAGGTTTCGTGATTCCTCTTTCTCCCCCTGCCCCCTTTGTAGTTGCTGCTGTTGCTAGGATGTGTATCTTTGTGGTCTTAATGGAGACTGCAGCATGGATGGTGGTGGTGTGTGCTGTTGCTTTTGCTTTTCAATTTGTCCGTGAAAGAAATGGGAGGGGGGGGGAGGCAGGCAGACAATACATCTATAATTGAGGGGCTGAATGCAAGTCCCTCCCTGTAAGCCAAACAAAAAGCACATTATGAGGGGGCGGGGCTTCTGAGCTATAGCTTTTAGCTAAAGGTCAAAGGTCTCCCTGTTAAGTACTGCACAACCCAAACAGGAGTTGGTAAAATTACGGGAGTGACTCAAGGCTCAAATATTTGCTCTTTAATTCTCAAGTTCAGTTAGTTTATCCAGAGTGGCAAGCAGGGGGCAGGGCGGTGGTGGAAGTGTTGGGAATGATTAAATGGCTATGTTGAGGCTACAAATTGCTGCTACTTGCTTTTGTAGCTGGACTTGTTGCAGTTGAGTGATGTCGCCCATCATCACATTGTGTGCACAGTAAAACAGTCGAGCAGTGACAGATAGAGTGGAAGTCGGAGCTACTCCATCACAGCTGAAAGATCCTGCACGCTGGGAATTTGGAATGAGCACCACTGCTCTCACTCCAGCTCAGCTTTTCAGCTCTGTGCTCGTGTGTGTGAACAGCAGTAGCTACTGAAAACCCAGGGACTATGATGCCACAAAGAGCAGTGGGGCCAGAAAAATGAATGAGAACCAAAAGATAGTAGAGGACTCCAAAGAGAACATTCGAAAGCCACCGTAGGCATGAAAAAATGAGAAATGTAGAGAACCAAAACTGACATAGCAGGGGTTGCCACTGTGGCACCCATGGGTGCACATGTGCCTGCACAAGCCTTCCCTGGTGCTCACAGGCTCTCCTTCCCAGTTGTGGTGTGGTGGCCATGACAGTTTCTCTGCTTTTGCCCTAAAAAGTTGATGGTCCCTGAGCAAGGGCAAATCTCTGCTGAAGTGCTTATAGACTCAGGGATATATTAGATGACGGAATGCGTGCTCAGGCCTGTTGCATTTGTGAGTGGGAGGCAGGGGTGTGCATGCAGCCCCCCACCCCAATATCCCAACATCCCCCTGCATGTTGTTCTGAGTTCTCAAGATATCTGAGCTTGAACGTGAGCCCCCTGCAGACCCTCACTCCTCATCACAGGAAGATTCAGGAACTGTGTGTGTGTGTGTGTGACATGCACAAGGGTTATGCTAAAGGGAGGTGGCATGCATGGGGCATTTGTGTGTTCAACTGCCAGGACAACAACAACAACAACAACAACAACAACAACAACAACAATAATAATAATAATAATAATAATACATTTTTATTTATACCCTACCCATCTGTCTGGGTTGCCCCAGCCACTCTGGGCAGCTTCTAACACATATAAAAATAATAAAAAGCATCAAACATTAATAATAACAATCAGATCCTATATAAAAAGTCACAATAACTTTAAAATAAACAACTTATATCAAATAAAGCAATATTCAATAATCCATTAAAATCTAATAGTAAACAAATGTTCTCAATCTGTTATATTTCCATGAAGTTTTAAAGTTAATAGGTGGTATACAGTTCTAGACCTATTCAGAATTATACCCACTAAAGATAACAGAGATGAATAACTTAAGTTCATTAACATCACTAGATGTTCACCCATCACTAGATGTCAGCGCCTCCCCTCCCCCACCACCATGCCTTGTTCGAGTCCTTGCCACAAAACCAAACCAACCTGAGTGATTAAACAATTTCCTGTGCTGCACCGCTCACTCAGTTGGGGCAACTTATTTCAACAGCATAATGAACCACCTCTTCTAAACCATAATTACTAAAAGGGGGGAAACCCACAAAAAACCCACCTACCTTTTCTGAAAGGACAGAGCACCATGATGTGCAGTCTGTTATAGGCTGCCCCAACTCTCTTCCCATGACACACATACCTACACATGCTCCAATTCTCCTTAGGGACAGTCCCATTTTTTCTGTTTCTCCCCCCCCCCAACCCCCAACCCCTGTCCTTGCATTGTCAAAATGGTTTGTTAGTGTGAGTCTCTCAGTCTGTCATTGTTCAGGATTTAGGTCATCCGCCAACATCTGGGCCAAATCTATAAACATTACATTTCAGAGTGGGAAATGGATTCATATGCTCTTTAGCATACATGCATGTCAGTGCAAGCACATGAATACTAGGGCATCATGCAGAGCAGAGCCTATTTCATACATGGAAGCTGCGAAGCTGTATTCTTCCATCATGGAATTCAATGTGGTGTCTTTGAGATTTCCAGGCAGTCTCTACTCCAGGCACTGATCAGACCAAGACCTGCTTAGCTTCAGCAAGGTGGCCATATCACATGCCCCCAGAACATGCGCTGAATGCTTTGCCTACACAATCCCCACAAATGTTCTTTCCCCAACATCTCCAGTTAAAGGGTTAAGTAGCAGGTGAATTGCCTGTGACACTAAAGAGCTAACATCACTCAGAATGTACAAGGCTGGGCTAGATGGACCAATGATCTGGCTGAGTATAAGGCAAAGTCTCCTATGTCCTCACTGCCCCCATCACAAGCTTCTCCCCAAAGCCAAACAGTAGGGCCAGTTTCCCCAATTTTTCAGTGCCTTGAACCTTGAAATTATTGGTGGTTGGCTTACAGGATATCCACTGCCTTCTTTGAAGAAGAGGCCTTTCAATGGGTGCTGTGTACTCATAAGTGTAGGACTGTCACTCACAACCCACTTTGGTTCTCCTTTCCCCTAGTCCATCATGACTGTTGCTGGGAAACACGTGAAGCTGCCTCCCACAGTGGTGAGGGCCAGGTTTTCCCAAGCTGGCTCACACGTTTCCTCACCAGAAGGCCCTCGCTTTGGGTACGGTCTGCTGTGTAATTTCTCTAAAGTTTCTAACCACAGGAGTGTATTTTTAGCACTTTCTTTACACTGAGCCACATCACATAATCTAGGAAGGTGATTTAGAAGAAAGGTTGGTTTCCTCTCTCCACCCCCAGCCCCAACAGTCGCATTGAGAAATGTAATCATTCCACCACCAGGCTGTCAAACAAGGTTCAGAACAACGTGTCAGAGCCAAAGCTACTTCTGGGACCTGTTTGGGCCTAACTACCAATTGCAAAGCAACAGAAAGGAAAATGGAACTAAACTTAAGGCACTGTTTCGCCCCTAAGGGGCTACAGAAAAATGATTGAACTGCATAAATAGGGAACACCCTCCAAAAGCAGTAGCAGAGGGTGTGGTGGAGCATCAATGCTCACCTGACCTCCCAACATCTGAGTAGCTGCTGCTTACCAGAAAAGAGGGGGGATGGGTGAGGCGGCAGGGAGGTCAGTGTAGTGCAAGTGAACCAACGGAGCCAATCCAGTGCTCCTGCTGGTGGGTTTGCACTGCACCAGCCTCCCCACCTCCTACTTGCCTTCCCGATAAGTAGCAGTGACTCAGCTGTCAGGAGATCTGGGGAGCACCACCACCCTACATCCACCCTCTACTGCCCAAATGATTACAATAAATATATATATCACCATATAAGAGGAGATGTGGATATATACAGTGGGAGTTAGCAGTGGTCAGCCCCAAGGCCCAAACTGTCCCTCCTGAAGAGTACCATCTTCCCCCAATTACCAAACCCCAAAGTCAAGTGTGTGTAGGGGAAGGGGGAGCTATGGCTGTGGTTTTGATATTTTCAGTTCCAACAAAAATAAGTGATTGGTGGTCTGTGGCACAGTGGTAGAACATCTCCTTTGCATATGGAAGGGCCCAGGTTCAGCCTCCAGTATTTCCAGGTAGTGCGGAGACTGACGGCTGCCTGAAACCCTGGGCAGCTGCTGCCAGTCAGTGGAGTAATGAGCTAGATGGACATGGACCAACGGTGTGACTCATTACAAGACGACTGGAACTCCTTGGATGAAAGATGGGATATAAATGCGATAAATAAATACAGTTGCAGCGTGGTGAGTGTACAGGCTCCTCAATCTGAAATCCCAAATGGCTTTTTGCCAGTGAATGGGGGTATGAAGGTTAGCTATTCATTCTCTAGCCAAAACAATGGATTAATGCAGACTTCCAGAATGATACAGGCTGCGTGTTTCTCCCACAGCCTTTTGTTCACCATTCAACCTTGACCTTGAAAGAACCACCTCAAGCAGGATGCAAGTTATTCTGATGCTCTTGCTTGCTCAGTATTGGGTGAGCATGGTGTGTGTGTGGGGGGGGGGTCCTTTGTTTGAAGAAAGACAACCACTGGAAAAGTGTGGGTGGCTGTAAAGCTATAAATTATATTGTGAATGGCTTCAGGAAACCTCATGGGAAGTGATTAAAAAATAATATATTTAAGAGCTGGATATTTAAAAAATAAAGTTCCTTGGATTTAAATGTATTATAAGTATTAGTATTATTTCTGTTAGCCAGATATTGAAAGATTTTTTTTTTGAACCACTCACTTGATCTTAATAATAATAATTTTATTATTTATACCCCACCCATATAGCTGGGTTGCCCCAGCCATTCTTAAACAAAACACTCAATATGCACACCTGTAATTGAATCAATTGCACCTAGGTCATTACTGAAGACTGGGGGGACCTTTTCTTACAATCTCTGTGAATACTCCTGGTATCTTACTAACTATTTTCATCTTCAGCTTTTGAGAGGCTGGGAAGGTTTAATCAGGGAAACTGCATGGGGTTAAAGCCTTGTGTTTATTATTACCTTCAGTGCAGCGTGGGCATTCTTGGAGCTGCTTATAATCTCAAAACAGAATGCAGAAATTCAATAACAGTCCAAATAAAACAACAACCTGACAGTGCTAAAATAACCGCAGCATGTAGAATTTAAAAGAAAACACACACACACAAGATTTAATAAAAATTCAGATTCCCCAGGCTTTTTTTTTTTTTTTTGCCTTTTTAAAGTGTATTTGTTTGTTTGTAAGTCTTTGTTGGCACAGTGAAGAAAAAAATATGGCCTCCCAAAGAGCCTCCCTGGAGACAGCATTCCAGAGCCACCACTAAAAAGGCTCTCTCCCCCAATTGCCATCCACATTACCTAAGGTAGCGGAAGCACCAGCAGACGGCAGAAGCACCACTTAGGCAAATATTTCAGTTTCCCTGGATCCAAGTTTGGCTCTCCATGTGTCTCCTGCTATTTTTAAATTATTTTTTAAACAGCACAGGAGTGTTCAACCATGGATCTGCAGTGCCTTATCTTGGTGGGTCCGAAATCCCAACTTCAACTCTAGTCTGACCACTGGTGACTACCCAGAGTGATTTCATTTCTCTCTTGCTTGCGCAACTTACAAGCAAATCCCAGCAATGTTTGCTTTAGCAATTCCAGTCACTTTCTTGGTGGCAAGCCTGCAAAATTCTTAAATGCAAGGAGATTGCTTTGCAATAACCAAAAAAAGAGCAGTTCATTCTCATATTCTAATGAATCGAGAGCCCTGTTTTCTGCGTAGCCTCTTGCTTGCATACCCAATAGAGTAAGACGCTTGAATGGCTAAGCTTTGCCACCCCTCTCGCTCTCTTTATTATTAAATGTAATTCCCCCCCCAAAAAAAAAGATTACTGAAAATTACTTCTGCAAGTTGCTACGCAGGGCTTATCAGTCCGATGGTGTTCAGGTTTCCATATTAACTGCCTCCTGCTTTTCTGAACATGAGCTGGCGAGGAAGCTCCTTGTCCTCTGCCTGTGGTATATCCAGTTCCTTTTCACAGTAACCCTTTTCTCGCCTTCTTTGCCACAAAGCCCAGCTTTATTTATTGTGAACAATTAGATTCTATCCTCTGCAAATGAGGCGGTGGAGGGTGCTCTTGGGGTAGACAAAACGCATCTCATCAATCATCTTTGTTTCTGAATGAATGTTGAGCTGAGGACTGAGACAGAAAATGAAACATTTCTATTTTAATCTGCAAGATGGCATAGTTCATAGGTGCAATGCCTGCTTCCCTAACTGCGTACAGCTTTTGAGAGATGTGCTGAACTTGCAATTCATACTGGAGCTTGCTTAGAGGGAGAGTGAAGGGGGAGGCTGGCCACTCCTTTCCTGCATTTGCCACTTGGGTTTATTATTATTATCATCATCATCATCATCATTAAGGGGAAGGCACACAGACTTCTGCCCAGTTGCCTAAGGCCACCTAATGTTGTCCATCATGAGTGGAGTGAGATTCAAACCGGTGACTTGTTTTCTTAGCTGCTATGCTACTATAGCACAAAGGCATGGGGAACCATGTTCAGTCCTAAGGGCCACATTCCCTTCCAGCTAGAGGCATGTGTGGGCAGAGCAATAAATGTGAATTGTACCTTTGTACGGTAGGCTCGTTTTGACACATACAAGCAAGAGGTGCAGTCATGTGGCTCAGGAACATGTGCGCCCTGGGGAGAGTCCTCTTGAGGACCAGGGAGACCTGTGGGGCTGCATTTTGCCTCCAGGCCTGAGGTTCCCCATCCCTGCTCTAAGACTAGGACCAGTCCTCATTGCCTCAATGAGGCACATGTGCTTTGGGCAAGGGGAAGTGCAGGCCAATCACAGGTTCCCAGAATTGTCACTGGCACAGCTTTCCCTGTACGTATAACCTCCCTCAGCTTCCCTGTGAGTTCTAGTAGAGCAGCCTTAGAGAGATGCCACTTTAGTGGAGGCAACCAGCACATGCAGAATCATGCAGTCAGTATCTTATAAAATCAAGGACTCATTCTCATTGACTTCAACAAAAAGTCTTTTCTCAGCACCACTCTCTCTAAATGCTTTCCTCTTAATGTGCTGTTACTCAGTTTCCAAACTTTTTTTTAATAGGCGTTTGGCGTGATACAAGATTAAAACTAATATTTAAGAAAACAAGCCCCAGACTAGTTTTTAACTTCTCAACTACAGCATAAACTGTTTTGTTTGTTTTACAGCTTTGGCCTGCCCTTCTTCACTGTGTCCTTGAGAGAAGGAGTGAGGGGATGGGCACTGCCTTTCCCTTTCCCTGCCCAGACCCTCACATCCTTTCCACCAGTGTGGGGAGGGGTTGGCTGGTGCTATGTGCTGCCTTCTACCTCCCCCCCCCCAGCAAAAAATGCATCACCTAGAAATGCAGCTGCCCCACATAACAAGGAAGGCTGGCTAGAGGGCTGTGGGGAGAAAGGGTTGGAAAGGTGGGAATGGAACATTGTGGAAGGATGAATGGAGTACTCTGGGGAAAGACATTGAACTAGAACACTTCACTCCTTTATGGATTTGATTTTGAATTGATCCTGGACCACCTTGAGTCCCCACACCCCATGAAAAAAAGTATAAATCACTTCTGGGATGTCCACTCTCTGCTGCCCTTTTCTATGGCTGAATGTTAAAATGGATAGAGTCGACAGCAGGACTTTTATTGCCATCGTAACCAAAATCAGCTTTCATTTTGTTTTGGGGGTTTTTTAGGTATAGATTCCCAAACACACATACATACTCTCTCTCTCTCTCTCTCTCTCTCTCTCTCTCTCTCTCTCTCTCTCACTCTCTCTCTCTCACACACACACACACACACACAAGCTTAATCCCTTTCTATCATTTCATATGATGACAAAGCAGTTGCTCAACCATTTCCTGTTGCAAAAGCACATTAATTACCTTTCATCCCCTTCTCCTTTAACTACACATTTGCTGTCATGGACCCAAGTCCTAGCCTGTAATGCCAGGATACTGCTGATGGATTTGTGTATGAAGTCCAACAATCTTCTCTCTGAAGAGGGCTCTTGCAGTACACTTTCCTTGCAAGGCTAATAGCCTGTCACATGGATTTCAGCAAGAGTCACTTCAGTTCACAATACTAACTGCATTGCAATCCTATCGTTGCCTTCTCAGAAGTAAGCCCCATTGAGTTAAATGGCACTTACTTCTAGTTAAATTGTGCATAGGATTTCTTAAATTGTGCATAGGAATGCTTAAGGCAAAACAAATTTTATCTGCTTTCTTTTTTCCTTGCTGAGAACTTTAAGCTTTTACTGAAAATGGAACGACATGACTGCTTTAGCTCTGAATGGCAGAGAAAAGAAAACGAAGTTGGGGGGAGAAGAGGTTTAAAAAAGAAGGCAGGGTTTTTTTTCCTATGCAAATGATAGAATTCACCTGAAGATGACTTTCCCCCAATCTCTTTCTCATGTGTTGTCTCAGAAGGAGGCACAACAAAAGATCTCCAGACACACACACTCCAGACACACATATTCCAATTTTGCCACGTTTGTGAGTTGGCCGTTTGACCAGTCACCCCTAAAAGACAAGTCAAATATTTTCAAATCCCGGTCATGAAGTGTGCATGTGTGTGTAGGTATAGAATGGAGATGGGAAACCTCAGACCGAGGGCCTGAGTGTGGCCTTCTAAGACTTTCCCCAGGCCACACCCCCTTCCCAGCCACACCTTCCTTGAGCACATTTGCCTAGAGACTGATTGTGTCCTTGAATGCTGGTAATGCCTCCTTGTTTCTCTGGAGGGAGGACAGGGGGGGGGGTGACTGTATATAGTAACTAGCCTACCTTACAAAAGTAAAATTAGCATTCATTGCTCCAGCTACTCTTGCCTCTCACTCCACCAAGCGGTGCATATGGTTGCATGGTGTACCAACGGTTTATAAAATAAACTCAGTTTTTTGATGAATTTATCTAATGATTATCCTCCTTCAAACCTGTCCCAATATGCTGATTTAGTCAGAAAGGCCACCACCATTCACACTTATATTATCATTAGGAGGCCCTTGCAGTTTCCATGAGGATGCCAGGGTTTGTCTAATTGTTGTGAGCAAGTTGGCTAACTGGTTCTAAAATCTTCCTTCAAAATATGTTTCAAACATCTAAGAAGTGGTGTGTTGGGTATCAAAGAAATGTCAAAGTCAGTTATAACTTTCGTTACCAGCAACACTTCCTGCCAGAATGGTAGCATATAAGGGAAAGACCAACAAAATATTCAGCAAAAAGTATTTTTTTAAAACCACTAACTTTAGTAGAACAACATAAAAGATTCCTGCCTCCCTTAGATTTCATGTCTTGCGACTTTCATGTCCTGTGTTTGACATCACCCAGAATCCACTATTCTTCTAGGCCCATCTAATTCCTTAAAAAGCAAGCCACGTTTTAACTGAATATATACCGAATATAGCTAAAATAATGTTGATGTTATTTCTTCATAGTGAGAGAATAGTGATTTCACCATAAGATGTTATTTCTATGTTTGCTATTTCTTGTAAAATCCCAGGGTGGGGAGGAAATCAATATAAAAATTGTTTGAAAAAGAAATGACACCTCTCTCTCTTACTCTCCTCCCATTTGCCATTTAAAGGAAGCTTCCAAGTGTTACCCATAGGAATGTAGGGAGCTGACTTAGCCTTGGTCCATCAAGCTCAACATTATCTGCAGCATCTCCCCTGGTTTTAAGGAGGGGGTGTCTTCTAGCCCCACCTAGAGATGCTGGGCATTGAACCTGGGACCTTCTGTGTGCAAGGCACACCAAACCACAGCCTTCCCTACACATTTTTCCTCTGCCCCACATTAGAAGGAATGCTGACATGGGGGGGACAAGA
The DNA here is from genome assembly GCF_965112155.1 of Podarcis liolepis. Lineage (NCBI taxonomy): Eukaryota > Metazoa > Chordata > Lepidosauria > Squamata > Lacertidae > Podarcis > Podarcis liolepis. The sequence continues at coordinate 51,139,387 of NC_139561.1, read as the reverse complement.
GCTGAGTCAAATAACTGTTAGAAAAGAAGGTGTTTCTTTAAGCCCCCAGAATCTCTTTGCAAATCAGTTTGCACCCATGGGGCTGCCTTCCTTTTCAGAGTGATGGAGGATTTCATTCATACGCTATTTGCATGAAAGGAAGTGGGCTAAGTAGGGACAGCCCCTTCTGCCGAGTGCCAGGCCACAGATGAGGATGCTTAGCAAAAGCCAGAGTCCCCACCAGTCATTCTGTCTTGTTTCAATGAACTTCAGTGAAGTTATTAAATTTCAATATCTGATATCCTTTCAACAGACTTTCTTTCTTTGTCACCTCAGAAGCAGAACATTTGCTGTTGTTTTGTGAGCCCATTTTAAAATTATGATTGTATTAAACATTCTCTGGAAGGATAAGAAAGAAGCAAAAAAAATCTAAGAACTAGACTTCAAGCTTTTCAGTTAATGGGCATTTGGGGAGGGGATTTTCTTTCCCAGTTCTCCAGAGTGTCCATCAGAGAATGTATGGATATGTGCTTGGGAACTGTTCGATTGAGGGAGGAGGGGAGAGGCTGAGAGTTGAATGTGACCCTCCAAACGTTTCTGCCCTTTGCTACACTCCTCAGACTTTACCCCCTCCCCAACCACATCCTGGCTGGAATATGTCCTTGAGGTGTGTGTGTGTGTGTGTGTGTGTGTGTGTGTGTAGAGGAATAGCCTACTGTACAAAGGTTCAAACTCCAGCATCTCCAGGATGACATTCCAAACCCTGGAGAGCCACCACCAGTCAATGTGGACAATACCAAACCACATGAAGCAATGTTCTGAATCAGTATAAGTCTGCTTCCTCTGTTCCTATGTGCAGTGCATTTAAATATGCTGATCTCCATTGTGTACTGCAATACTCAGGCCAGGTGGCTTGAAGTGTAACAGTAAATGTAAAAACAAAACAAAAAACAAAATAAAATAAAATCAAGCACCAAGCTGCACTGGGAGATAAAAACAAAATCAGCATTTTACTGTCTCCACTCCTAGCATTCTAGAATCACTAACAGTTCAATGCCGAGAAGGAAACTAATAATAACAGCAATTTGCTCCTCTATGGGACTCTGGATGTTCAAAGCACTTTATGGACATTAACTAATGAATTAAATGATGGGTTCAATTGTGCAATGATTTCTAATAGTTGGTTACCAATAATGTACAAAGCGAGTGCAACGATCAGAGGGGGGCATGATGTTTAGCTAAAGCACAGGTGAATTTCTGTCTAAATCAAAGGCAGAAGCAGCTGTGTTTTTAATTCCTTCCCTCTATTTCATGCGGCCTCTCTGTGCTGCGTGCAGTTGTGTCACGAGCCATGCATCTTAAGGGGAAAGAGTGGTGCTTAAATTCAGGATCATTCCAGTTCCTGTGCCTGCAGCAGCTGGACCACATACTTCAAGGATCAGAGGAGTTGCTTCTCCCTTTAACTGTGATGGCCCATTTTGCTAGTCATTGTAAAGCAAGCCTGTGCAACTGGGGCCACCACCCAAACTGTGGCCTGCCAGGAGTTGCCACCCTCCCCTGCCCACTTTTTGTAAGTTCAGACAGACTTCAAAAATGCAAGTATTGTTAAGCTCTTGATACAAAACTAAGCCATTTTTCTTAAAGTGGCGAACAGTGCTTCCTAAAATTCACTTTAGCATCTATGAGAAGCACCTATTCAGCCAAAGATTTGTTGGCCCTCTGCTAGGCAAGGCTGATCAGTTGGTACAAGCATGTTAAGTGGTTGCTTAGGATGGCAAGATGGCTAAAGGGTGCCAAGGAAGCACTGCACAGAGAAACACATCCCAGGATGCTTTCAGCTTTGCAGGAAATACCAAGGTATAACTGCATGAATTCTCTTTTCAGGCACTAAGACTGCAAACATGGATCAGAACCAAGGGAACCTTAAGAAAGTATTTATTATAAATAGGTAAAGGCTTTTACCCAATGTATGGTTATGTCTTTGTTTAATAAGCTGAGATATAAACAACACTTTTATCTACACACAAAGTCTCTTCTCACAAGCTATGAAACAAACCAGAATGTCTTCCATTAAACATTGGCTCCTGTTTCATCCAAACCAAGAAACTATGGTTAAACAGCTTTGGAACAAGCCAAGTCATTCTAAGGCTGATGACCATAGTTTTCTGAGTTATCAAAACCTGGAAACTAGAGACAATTGAAGTCTTCCAGGCTTGTTTCCCAGCTTCCACGAAGGGCTTGAGTACACAGGAAAATATTTTGGTTTACTGATTTGAGTTTTTGATTGTCCAAATAGTGGCTCTCTTTCTCTCCCTCCCTTCCTCTTTCTCATCTATTAATAGCAGCTGGCAGCTATTTTTATAAACATAAAAGCATTGTTGTGTATTCATATGAAACAGCTTTTTTGTCACCCTAAGAAAGGAAAACAAAATAGTTGATGTTATACAATTTAACAGCGGCCTTCACCACATGGAATTACAAGAATTCATGAGGCGCCTTCATGCCTCTGGTGAATGTCTTCCTATCAGTTTGGCTAAACCACGATGAACTTTGCCTCAGCTAGGGCCTTTCTTTTCCCCAGCACTGAAAACTGCCTCTTCTATCTGGACCCGGCGTAGAGTTTTCCTAGGGTTTCCTTCAACAGTCTGTCCCCAAGGGACTGAACACATTTTACAGTCAAGGGACAGGAAAGTACCAAAGCCTGACAGGGTAAACAAAGCAAAAGAATTATCTCTCAGCATAAAGTGCCCAATTCTGTGGCAACTATAACAAACAGCAAGTACACTGTGCCTCGGAGCAGAGAAATTTGTGAGTAAAAACTGAAGACACCCAATCGCTCCCTCCTTAAACATACAAGAAAGATAGTGCTGTGGAATGGAAGATTCATAAGCCCTTCCTCACCAATCCATAATGCATAAATGGTTTGGGAAACAGGTGAGGCTCTGGTTCCTGGGCAGGTTAGTTACCTTTTGCAATATCCTCCAGTGGTTATAGGTTCAGGGATGGGGAAACTGTGGTCCTCCAGATGTCGCAGGGATGCCACTTACCATCATCTGCAATCAGGGATCAAAAATGTGTGAGGACCCTTCACAAGTACAGGAGGCACCTCACGCCACAATTTCACCCTCCAACCCAAGAAGGGCAACAAGGATGGGGATGGAATCCATGTGCTCAAATCCACAACTACCCTCATGGGGGGGGGGGGGTCAGTTCGTATTTAAAAGAGCCTCCACTTAATCCACACCTCCCAGAACAATACACAAACTGAAACACAGACATTCTCTAAATTTCACATTTGTATGAATTTTGCAATGCATTTATCCACCAAATGCATGTAACAGTAGGGTAAAGTTTATACATAAATGCATAATTCATGCAAACAAAGTTTTAAAATGTTTGGGGAAATTGCACGCAAAAAACTATGTTTTAAGCAAAATTGCATAGAAAATGTGTATATTAGAAGAAAATTGCTCTGAAATGCTGATGGAATTTTTATGAGACCTTTTGTAATATATTAAAAAATATATTTCTCAAACGGAATGTGGAACTGAACTTAAAACTGGCAAAATAAGAAACTTAAGAGAAAATCAGAATTGACAGATCTCTCCATTCCTGGTGCCAAGTTAACTCCTGATCAAAAGGCCTAAAGAGGACCTGCTCACCACAGGGATTTGTTTTCAGTACCAGAACTGAAGACACAATCCTTTCAAACAACAATCCATTCCTGGTTTTTCTTAAGGCTTCTACATTTCAGCAAACTAATTTATGGTTCAGGAAGTCTTTGTTTTGTTCTCTCTGCAGTTAAACAATTGAAATCACTTGTTGATTTTTTGCAAATCACCCATTCTGCCATCAAGGCATTCCCTATACAAGGGCATTTAAAGTCAAATGATCATTGAGAAAATTTAAGATGTAATTTATCAGATGTGCAGTTGTATGTTATTGCTTGGTATCTATAAAGAAGTGGAAAAAGAAAAGTCCCCTATTCTTTGTCAGCTGAACAATTCCTTATAAGCTGAAGCAGTGATTGCTATTTGATTGCAGAAATTAAACAAAATTGCTGTGTGTTTCTAGTGGTGAGCAAATACTATAATTAAATTCCTTTATTGAAAATAATCTAGAAATAGGTAGAGAGAACTTTCGTAATAGCTTCATGACCTAAATGATATTCTCAAATATCACTCAGCGGCACAGACACAAACCCAACCCCCCCCCCCCCAAATTATTTAGACTTTTAACATGAAAGAATCCAGGCTGCAATTCTATACAAATTTATCTAGAAGTAATTCCCATTAAACTGATTGGAGCTTACTTCTGATTAGACACATATAAAATTGCACTGACCTACAGCTAAATCTTTGTTTTTAAGGAGAACAAAACATACTATTTGCATCAATGGTCTTATTGGTGATTAAATCTATGTTTTATTGCACTTCAAATGAAATACAATAGTTCTTCCTGGATTTCCAAATTGGTCTTAATTTTCTAATTTTTACATCAATTCCCCCTGGCTTTTGAAGCCTTGAGCCATTTAGTGCGTTCCACCTGATTACATTTTGTGCTCAGATTCAGGGTAATTTTTTTGCCCTTCTTCACACCATATTTCCCATACAAAATGTTAAATGATTTTACGCTCTGTGGGAGCAGGAGGTGGGGGTGGGAGGAGAGTCACACCTGTTACACTTGCCTAACAATACAATGCTATATTTAGAGGTAAGGCTCGCAGTGTACAGTGGGACTTACTCCCAGGAAAAGTGGGTATAGGATTGCAGCCTAAATAGCCATAGTGTTATATATTTGTGTTATATATTTTAAAGCAGCATCATGCCACTCTAAAGAGTAATGGCTTCCCCCAAGCATTCCTGTGGACTTTAGTTTGTCCAGGGTGCTGAGATTTGTTAGGAGATCCTTCTTCCCAGAACTGCAACTCTCAAGAGTGGTTCACCAATCAATCCTTCTTTCCAGAGAAATCTGGGAATTTTAGCTCTGTGAAAACATTTTATTTTAGCTAGAGGAGACACTATACTTGGAAGGGACACAGATTCGTAGGGACAGCATTTTGGTCAATTTACGTACGGTAGAATTAGTCTGTTCACAGGAATGAGTCATACAGCATAGCTCCAAATAACCCCTAAAAATATCACATTATGTTTAGGCCAGGTTTGTTTCCATGGGGTGAAGCAGACTCTTCTGCTGTAGCAGTACAACAAGGGTGCAGAATCTGTGGGTCTCCAGATGCTGCTGAACTACAGCTCCCATCAGCTCCAACAAGCATGGCCAGTGGTCAGGGGGTGATGGGAGTTGTGGTCCAGCAACATCTGAAGGATATCACATGGGCTACCCCGTTCTGTACAGTACCTTGCACAACAAGCATACTAATTCCCTTATTGTGCTATTTGTGCTGTATACTCCCATTGGTTCTAACAATATTTCTGTTTCTTTTATGTTCTGCAACTGCATATATGTGTGTGTTTCTGTGTGTGTGGTTGTTAAGCTACTTTGTGGGTTCCAACAGCTGGAAAGGGTGGTGTTGGTATAAATAGTTTTGACAAATCAGTCTCAAATATATAAAGTGGTAATATTCTGCAACAATGCTGAAATAAACCATATTCTTTCCATAATGCTCAATCAACGAGGGGTGGCATTGCTTCCCTATACCTTACTGTGAAGGTTACTTATTTAACGGTGACAGAAGCCAAAGTGTTTCATTAATTCTCCTTACTGGCTTCAAGGCAGGCAGCTGCATTGCATACATCTGCTGTGACCCTAAAAACAACCTTCAGCTTGAACTGAAAATAGGTGATATGCTCCCAGTATCTCTAGAGCAACAACCACACTCACTTAATCTTTGACCAAATGGGTCAGTGTTTGTCAATGACAGTGGAGTCGTGTTTTCTTGTGGACTGGTGACTTAAGTAGCTGTTTGCCCTACTGGGGGAATTCAAAACCTTGGAGGAAAGAAATATACATCCTTACAGTGCAGGTGTCCCAAGCACACTTAATGCAAGCTCATTCAGCTGAGCTGAAATATCTTAGTAGACATTTAGCTCAGGAATAAATGTGTGCTCTTTCTTACTTTCTTTCTTTTCTTTGTAGTCATCCTTCCACTATTTATCCAAATATTCTGCATCATTTTTTGGTAGCAGTAGCCATTTTCTGCCTTACAATGCCCTGAAATGGTGCTAATCCCTGGGCACTCTGGAGGCTCCAAAATGGTGGTCAGGTTGTCAACACAGTTGCTGTTGGTCTCACTTGAGCAGCAGAAACATAGCAGAGGAAGCTGCCTTATCCTGAATCAGATAATTTGCCCATCTAGCTCAGTATTGTCTGTGCTGGATGGAAGAAGCTCTGCGGGATTTCAGAGTAGGGAGCTCTCCCAGCACTACCTGGGATTGACCTGGGGGACCTTCTGCATGCAGGGCAGATGCTTGGCATTGCTGAGCTACAGCCCTTCCCAGAAGTCCTTTAGAAAACAGAAAGAAGCTGTGCTACTGGCACTGGTAATAATGAGCCCTGTATAAATTTGGTGAAATGTTCCCCTCAGTTCCTCTCCTCACACACGGAATCAGGTGGAGAATTGTTTTGGCCATTTGTATGCAGCTCTCTCTTGGGGATACAATTTAAGAGAAATTTAAAAACAAAAACAAAACAGTATTCAAACAAATATGTTTTGGGACCTGGATTGTGACTTGTCAACAACATACAGAAGAGTTGACTGAGCAGATGGCAAAAGTGACCATGGAAACAAGGAGGGGAACTGAGTGGTGCTTGACCAAATAGAATTAAGTTGCACCTCATTTGCATTTGCTGATCAAAAGATTTCATGCGCTTTGAAAGGGAGATGTTTTACTGCCACTACATACAGCAAATACATTTTTAATAAGACTGAAAGCAATCAATAAGACGTTACAATTAATAGGTTGGTGTCTGGACTGCAGGGTTTAAAAGAGAGGTCCGATAGGTGGGTGTGGTGGGTTGGCTCAGACTGGCTTTTTGCATTCCTGTTTCCTTCTCTTTTCATCCCCCCCCCCCCATCATGACAGTGACGGGGGGGGGGGGGGAGAGGTAAGTAAGAAAGAGCTAATATTGACTAGAATGCTTTCTCCTTAGTTTCAGGGATGAACTTTTCTGAAAATCCTGATATCCGGCTCATCCACAATTTTTTTTTTCAGATTTCCTTTTCGTTCCTTGATCTTGACATGAAGCTGTTTCTTTTTCTTTCTTTCTTTCTTTTCTACTGGTTTCCCTAAAAATATGAACAATTCTTATATGTTGTATGCATTATATGCAACTGACTCGCACCACAGTGCAGAACTGCCGGGGCTGCTTATGTCAATCTGGGATGTCCTGGTTAAACTGGGACACTTGTATGGCATGTTGTTGTTATTATTATTATTATTATTATTATTATTATTATTATTATTATCCTCACCAATATCATTATCCATTATTATTATATGGATTGATAAACCACTTCACAGCCTGAAGCTATCAAAGTGGTGTACAATAAAATAGAATGGGAGAAAATATAAAACATTTGAACTAAAATCAAGATAAAATACAAAAGATACAGATGTTTAAAACCAGAAAACTCATTTCTAATTTTTTTTCCAATTAACAAATGAACAGGACCACCCAGCCAATTCACTTACCTTTCCCTATCATACATCCCCTGCCCTCAATCTGTTTATATTCCCCTTGGATGGATGCAGCCATCATTTTGTATATAAAGTCTTGAGCACTTTTAGGTGAAAAAATGATGCATAAATACCATGTAAATATAAATATGCCAGGATTCGACTGCATTTATGAAGTGCCCTCACACTGTATAGTCAGGCGTCTGTCACCCTTCCATCTTCTGTAAGTCTTTCTGGCCATCTACCTCCTGGTTTCAATTTTAAGCAATGCATTTGTGATGGACCTTCTGGCCTGCCTTGACATTTTTACAGAGCCTTGCCATAAAGGAATCTCTGAGGAATCTGGGGTGAGCGAAGTCTCCCATATGTTCACTCCCATCTCCCTGTACTGAAGCGTGTCTTGAGGAATATTGGGTGCTTGTGTAAATTAGAGTAACACTTCTGCATAATCACACTTCACGCTGGGGCCCAGGGTGGTGCCTGGAATGCAAAATATGGCAGAAGGAAAACATCTCCCTTTCCAACATCTGTCGAACGCTTTCCACCTGCAGCTTAGGGCCTTCTATGCCTTCTCTGTATTGGATTTTGAAAAGCACTGTAGAGGCTTGTTGAACATAGCAGGGGAGTGCATTTCAAAATAACTATGATGGGATGAGGGTTAGCAACTGACAGCGTTTTACAGCACAATCCTGTGCATATCTACCCAGTATTAAGTTCCAGGATTAATGCATGCATGACAAGGGGGGAGGCGGCAGAAGAGGCCAATGAACTGAAGGCTTTGAAATGTGCACCAAGGTGCACAAGCTCCAATTCTGATATTATTTTCAATTTTTTAAAAAAAGGGAAAGGACCATGGTTCAGTGGTAGAGCATCTGTTTTGCATGGAGAAGGTGCCAGGATCCATCCCCAGCATTTGCAAGGGGGGCTGGTGTTTTGCCAAATGCAAGAGTTGTTTCCGATTCAGCAGCAATAACAAAAATGGTGGAGAGAGGTTCGGTGCTTTTATTAAGTAGTAGGCCTGAGTACAGAATGAAAAACAAACAAACAGTTAAACAGTCTTGAAGCAGAATAAAATAGCAAGATAAAATTGTTCCTTTCAGTTATTGAGAGCTCTAGGGAATGATAACAGAGAGACTCCAGCTGGCCAGTACACAGCACCCAACTGGTCAGGGTCTACATCAAAGATCAAAGACCCAACCAGAGAAATTCATATATCCCAGGATGTTCTTGGACTACAGCTCCCATCATTCCTTGCAAACAGGGCCAGTGGTCAGGGATTATGGGAGCTGTAGTTCAAGAACATCTGGAAACCCAAGGCTGAAAAAGGCTACCTTAGACCCTTAGTGGCTACATGCTGCCTGGACTGATATCCAAATACCTCTCATCACATTATTGGGAAGATGTGAGGGACCTTCCAGGAAAACAAAGCAAACCAAAAATCCTTGAGAATCCTAAAGAATTTACCCTGTAGAATGTGCCAATAAGCAAGGAGGATGGAAATGACCCTTATCTTGAACTCTGGAAAGCTGCTGCCAACCAGTGTAGACAACACTGAGCAAAATGGACCATTTTTTTCATTTGGTATAAGGCAGCTTTCTATGGCAGGGGACCAGATCATTGGGTTTAATTGCAAATGCATGCAGCCAAAGTCACTTTGCAAGACCCCTTCAGACCTTCCTGCTCAACACAGCGCATTGGATCTACACTTTAAGCCCTTGTGCATATTTTTGAATGACTGAATAGAGCTCCAGTTTCCAATGCCATCTTAGCTAGTAAACTGTGGAGTAAGGCCTCTGATCTTTATTGGAAGTCCTGAAAACACAACTTCCTATTTTGGACATCATGGGAAAATGCGGTTAAAAATATCAGGAATCTTTGCTGATGCCAGGTGTTCAGCAGAGGGGGGGGCAGTTCTTTCCTAGTCCAATAAACCACACTTTAATCAGACGAAGGCCCGGAAAATACTTACTGTAATGTGTAAACCAGCCCTGTACTGTGCAAAGGTAGAATTTAGCTTTGTTGCCCCACCTGCTTTTGCATGTGGCCCTTGGAAGGGAATGCAAGCTAGAAAAAATCTTCCTCATCCCTGATTCAAAATATATTTCTGTGAGTGCATGGTGCTTTTAGGGACAGATGAACTTTCCAGGCAATGATAGGAAAGAAATATTAACTGCCTTTTCAGCTTTTGCTTCTTTAGGAATACATTTGTTTGCTCTCCCCCCCCCCCCCACTTCCTAAAGATGCTGCCTCAGCCTTATATAAATACCTGCAGAATGACTCAAATTGTTCATTAATAGTGGGGGCGTTTGTTGTGCATTTGCATCCCTCACTAACTCTAATTGCTGGGAGGCGGTTTCTTACAGCAACAGAGCCCAGCAGCCGATTCCCTGCTCTGCCGCCCCATTAAATGAGGTGTTACTGTATTTGACTGAAGCTAAAAGAGGATCCCATCCCACTTAGCAAAAAGACCATCGGGGCTGACCTAGCTGGGGACAGATTTCCAGTTTAAACCGCAAAGAGGTCTCCCTGAATACGAGATGTTAATTGCACCAGGAATTTAGCCTCCCTAAGGATTAAACAGCCATGGCTCCGAGCTACTATTGGGAACTGAAATCAGGATTAGGCAGGAAAATGGGCCATGCCCTCACAATGCTATTACCCCAGTTCCTGAGTCTAAAACCTTAAAAGTTCTTCCTTGGTGGCTAATAAAAAGTTGCCATGCGTGTGTGAATTCAGTTAAAAGAAAGGAAGAAAGAAGTTGAGTTATACTGAGCGTGATTCAAAGTGTTTGGGGGCATCATTCAAACGAAATGAAGGCAGGACCAGGAGGGAAGGGGGGGGGAATCCTTTTCATTGCTTCAGCCTAGGCCAGATTTTAGTATGGGCTAAGGATAATAAAAAAAATATATCTTCCACTAATCTTCCAGAGCAATTACATCACTCTAATCACACATTTTGAGGGAGTGGAGGGCAGGGGGAAGAGAGCAGTGCGGAATTGAAAACACCACAAATATCTAACACCGATCTCCAGGGAGATCTGAGAACTGGCGTTATGAGATGTGAGAAGAGGCAAGTATCTTTTGCTGCCATTCTGTAAATCTTCAGTGGAGCCTCATTTAGAATTGCCCATCTCAACCAGAAGGTACAGAAAAGAGCATGGAGACATGGCTCTGGGGTAGAGCCATTTCCAGTGAAAAGGATTAAGTGCCAGAAGGTGACCAGTGTTAGAAACTGATATATGAAAACTAGGAGCTCAATGGCACCTTAAACCTAGGTTATGGGCGCAACAATGGAATGTCTAGGTGGGTTTTTTTATAACAAGAATACAAAGCTGAAAATGAATGAACTGTAGCTAAAATACTATGTTCATTTTTCACATGCTCTAGTCCAGAGCTTTCCAAACTTCTCAAGTTGGTGACACACTTTTTGGACATGCATAATTTCGCGACACAGTAGTTCAGTTTTACTAGGAAACTGGAGGTTAAACTAACCCTTTCCAGCCCTAGGAAGAGCACAGGGAGCATTCGTGCAACACACGGCAGCCAGCACACTAATGTGTCACGATACACAGTTTGGAAAGCTGTGGTCTAGTCCTTCCTTGCCCACCCTCCTAATAATCTTAAAAGGGTCTCATCTCCAGTCTTCAGAGAGTAGCGGGAAGTGGGGAGGCAGAAAAAGATCCCACTTTCCTTTCACTCTGCAGTTTTAATCTGTACTGCGCCCAGAGCTCAGAAACTGCTTGCGCTAATGAAATTCCCTGTCGCAAAATGCACCTAGAACAATGGGAGTTTCGAACACTGAAGGTGCCCCTGCAGAGCTGCTACTGGCCAGAGCAGATGATGACTGGCTTTTCCATGAAGCCTTCAGCATAACTTCAACTTCATATTTTTATTATTGAATTTTAAAAGTGTGTGTTTTTGTATTCCTGTGCATGATTAAAATGCATCACTGTTGAATTTACCATTTGGGAGGGATGCTAGACAAACTCATTGGTGGGCATTTCCATTAAATTTGTGTAATTCTGAGAATCAATGGAACAATTCCATGTAAAATTATTAATTGGTTTTTAATAATATAAGGCTGTGAATAGATATATCAGTTATTTAATTGGTTAAAATAGTTGAAAGAATCCTTTGATTAGCAGATTTTGGTCTAGGGAGCTGAGTGTGAATTGAGCTGTTAATTGATTAAAGAAAATTTTGTCCTGATAGGGCATAGATAACAATTGAGCCTGGTATTAATTGATTTTTAAAAATCAAATTATATTATAGGAGGATCTTAGAACTGGATATGGTTTGATTTAAGCTTCATCTATAAAGTATGACTAAAGGGATGGAATTACATCAGCAAGGAGAAAAGTCACGTGCAGAGTTTCATGAGAGTTAAAAGTGGGCAAGATCTGGAATATACAGAAGTCAGAAAGGAGTAAGAATGTGTGTGTGCAAAGCCACACAAGTGTTCTACTATAGGAGGCATAGGAGGAAAACACCAAATCATGTGAAATCAAGAGTTTTCACTATAATAATGTGTGGAAGGCCACAGCTGAGTTTGAATGCTTTGATAGGAGTTTACTGTTTCAGATATTCCATCCAATTGTAAAAATGGTAGCCCTATCATGAGCAGTTAGATAACCATCACCTGGTGAAATCACACATCACACTGAACACAGGGGCACACTTTCTCTGCACATGGACAAGTGTTAGTGTGAAAAGTGTGCGCTTGTTGGCATGGATAGCTCAACTATTGTGTACCCCACCTCACCCCTGTGCTCTCTTCCTTGCTGAAAAGGACCAAACTTGAATGTCTCAGGAAATGTAAGCAGGGCATGTGGTTGAGTTTGTTGTCAGAGACTTGGTTTAATGAAGGCGGAATATGTTTGCTGGCAGGCATCCCGTCCAACCACAAAGGCAGAAGGGCGGCGTTGCTTGCCTTAGATATGGCAACGGGTTCCAGGATCAGTGGGGCAGCCCAATAGTATATTAATTTCAAATGGGGTCACAGATGTACTAAAAAGCCCCAAATCATGAATATTTTAGATGGCAGGACCAGAAGGAGGTTCAAGGCTTGGCCTCATCGCTCTGAATCTTGACACTCACCCTATCTCCCCGCCCCATTCCAATGCATTATCTCTCAGGGTCACTCAACTCATGCCTCTGCAGGAAAACAAGACTGTGCAGTTAGTTGCTAGCTCCTTGCAAAATGGATCACACCTGCCCTCCCCATTCTTTATCAATTAGCTTTGACTTGCAGCAGCAGTCTTTCTCCCCACCCCCAATCACCCCTGTCTCAGTACTCCATGGCAGTCTAAGGGTCTAGGGAAGCACTAAGAGGCAAGGGGACAGCAGGGGGGGGGTGGAGGTGTAAATTACAGACTTTGAAAAGCTGGTATCACAGGATCAAGTTCATCAGTTTTGTTGCATTAATTGAGCTAAATCATTTTAACTGGATCTTTGACTAAATATGCAATTAATAGTTTTGGATTTTATTGTATTATTGTCTTCTTTAGTGGGTCACGCAAGCTGCTATTTCGAATAAGGCTTTTTATAAGGTAAGGTAAGGGGGCACAGGGGATGAGTTTATGGAACCAAGGGGACAGTGGCCTGGAAAAGGGTAGGAACTACTGTGCTAGCCCCTTTCTGCTCTGCCTCTTCCAGAATCCCTGATCATGTAGCTAAAACACTGTGCTTCTAATAATTGTCAGCCCTAGGAAGCTTACCAGCATAGCAAGGTGCTTGTCTCCCTGGCACCTGACGTTCAGAGGTGGTCTCCTGCCTCCGACTGCAGACGGAAGTAGGGCAGGGAGAAATGCTCCGTCTGAAAATTATTACATAGCTGCGCATACTTAAGAACCATTTTATGCACAAGATGTAGATTAGACAGAAGCAGAGCCAAATGTTATAGACACCCAGCACAACATCAGAGCATTTAATAATGTGATAGATAAAGTAATCTAATGGACCTTAAATATTAATGGGTGTTGAGATTTACACTTTAATTGTGCTTAATTTAAACCATTCTGTTTTTTATGGGACACTTTTATCTTTGTGCCCAGAAATCAACAGCATTCTATACAGCCTTGCACGGAGCAGACTTGGGGCATCTGGCTTTAAGGCAACCTGTAATTACAGGCTAGATCAGTTTATTACTTATAAATCCTTGAAAATGTTTTAATTGAAGTGATCGGTGGACTTTAACTGACCTTGTTAAAATGAGACCTTCCTGGCAAATTAAGCTAAGCCAGTGTGTTCAATGGAGAGGCTTTCCATACACAGGAAAACCATATGAAACAGTGGATTCTTGCACGCCATCCCCTCCCAAGACTCCATGGTAGTCCCTCAGATTATCTGAGATGTGAGAGCATTTCACGTGGATCCAAATTATGCTCACCACATCAAACCGTCAGCACCCAGGGTGCTTGAGAATTTGCTGTGGCTCTAATGCCCTGGCAGGTCCCACTAGGACCACCACCCACCCTGGGTTTTCTGGGCCAAGAGACTGGGCCCACAAGCAACCATTTTAAATCTTCCATGATGCCCTTGATGTAGTGTTCGAATATATCAGGAGAATTGTGGGAGGCAACACATTTACTTTGCTGGTGTGTGAGAGAGATACAGAGACAGAGATAGAGAGAAACCAGCTGTGCAATCCTATGTACGTCTACTCAGAAGTCCCATTCAGTTCAATTGGAATTATTGTTCCAAATAAGTGTGTAGAACATGAATGGGGAACTTGTGGCCCTCCAGATGTTGTTTGAGTCAAATTCAGCTGGCGTGTCCAATAGGCAATGTTGGGAGTTGGCTCATAGCAGGGGTAGGGAATGTTTTGCCCTCCTGGTGTTGGTAAACTACAAGTACCATTATCCTTGGCCACTGGCCACACTTGCTGAGGTCGATAGGACCTGTAGTCCAGCAACATTGGCAGAGCCAACACCAGGACTGCAGACTAAGAAATACATAGAGATAGCTCAGGGTTGTTGGTTTTGTTTTAGCTCTGTTAGCCAACATCATGTTGGGGTGCCTGACACTCTCTCTGGAGCTCTTACTGTGGTGCACTAGATTTGATTGTCTGTAACAGTCTTTAAGCTGGGCCTTCACCTATGCTCAGCCTTTATAGTTAGTTGTAAACCCAAAATGTCATAAGTCTCTTGTGACCCCTTTCCAAAGGAAATGAAGCATGGGTAAGGGCTGTGCCCCTTGAACTCCTAACCTTTTAGGGAAGTGGAATGAAAAACAGGGACACAGGGAGCTGCTTTATTCTGAGTCTAACCATTCATCTAGCAGAGGCAGATTTAGGAGAGTGCAACCAGTTCAGTTGCAGGGGATGTTGCAACTGTGATTTAGAATGGAGTGTGGGAGGAGCACGAAGGGGGGGGGGGATTTTGGCATTGCACAGGGTGCCATTGAAATTTGAGTCCCCATTGTCCACCTCTACATCTAGCTCAGTATTGCCTCCTCTGACTGGCAGCAGATCTCCAGGATTTCAGAAGGGAGCTTTTTGCACCCTGGAGATACTGAGGGTTGAGCCTGGGACCTTTTGCATGCAAGCTAGATGCTCTACCACTGTACAATCCTTCCCAAATAATAATACATCTAGCACAGTCAGTATACATAGTGCTTTAGGAACCGTTACTTTTATATGTACATCAGATGTGAAATTGTAGTCTCCTTGCGTCGTGCCATGAGGTCTGTAAAAGCACCAAATAACTTAATATCTAATCTGTTGACTTGTTCTTCATCCAAATTCAGTTTTGCCTTTACCAGCTGCCTTATTTCAGAGTACATTCTCCTATCATCTCTTTACTGCAAATGGGCCTCATACCGAAAAAGCACCTTTGCAATTGAGCTGCATTTGTAGGGATTCACAACCCTTATGGATCTGGCTGATGCTCCATTTGGAGAGAGGCGGGGAAGAAAAAACAAATGTGCACTAAGAGTAATTAAAGGATGTTGGCTCATGAATAATACACCATTTTAACTGATATTTGCCAAGTATAATAAGGCGGCCCCTCAATTGACAATGGATGCTCTATTATGTGATTACCCGCTGTTTTATACGATATTTAACGTATTCATTTATTTCTATCATCGTGTGCATTATCAAGCGATTGCTTTTTAATAAATTAATTTGCCTTATGTCTTGGGAGCGTTTGAAATGTGGCTGAAGGCATAAATGAAATTATATGGAGTGTGTGTGTGTTGTCTGGGTATTGACTGCTTTGATTGGTGACTCTTAGCTAATACACCACAATTTTCAACTCCTGCAAGAAGAAATATGGCCCTGAAGGGTCTTTTGCGTTCATGGCAGGACAAGAGGCCTCAATGTCAGGGGTGGGGATCTTTTTCAGCCTGAGGGCCACATTGGCAGTGATGGGCGGCGCCAGGTGCAAAAGTGGGTGATGCAATAAATGTACAATATACCCTTGCATAACAGGCTAGTTTTAGAGTTGCCATATTTCACAAAGTAACATTGTTGAGGTTCCCCCTGGACGTCAATTCTGCCTTTGAAATCCCGGTAATGTCTGGACGTATGGCAGCCTTACTAGTTTCTACACACACTCACACAGTTTCCCTGTCATCGATCTAGACAAGCAAGAGGCATTGCAAATTTGCAGGGCCAGTGATGGCTGTGGCCTAGGAAGCGTTCCTGGGACAAACAAGGGCCCCTGGACTTTTAATACAGTATAAATAAAATGGAAATTCCTTCCTTCTGCTTGTTCATGTCCAGATGCCTTTGGGGAAGTCCAAAACGAATTGATTTTATTTCCCGCCCCGCCCCCCTTGTGTACCTAGAAAAGTTATCTGCTAGGAGATTTGTGCTGGAGGAGGAAGATGGTTGGAGACATTGATGGGTGGGTGTAGTGGTGTAGTGGTTAAGAGCGGTAGTCTCGTAATCTGGGGAACCGGGTTCGCGTCTCCGCTCCTCCACATGCAGCTGCTGGGTGACCTTGGGCCAGTCACACTTCTTTGAAGTCTCTCAGCCCCACTCACCTCACAGAGTGTTTGTTGTGGGGGAGGAAGGGAAAGGAGAATGTTAGCCGCTTTGAGACTCCTTAAAGGGAGTGAAAGGCGGGATATCAAATCCAAACTCTTCTTCTTCTTCTTCTTCTATATTAGTGAGTGGGGCCAATGCCTAAAGTGGGTGGTGGACTTTCTTTCTTTCTTCTGCATGAAAAACATGTGCTCTGCCACTGAGCTGCAAAAAGGAACAAAGCTCAGTGGCTGAGCATTTGTTTGGCATGCAGAAGGCCCCAGGTTCAATCTGTGGTATCCCCAGGAACAGTTGGGAATGTCCCTGGTCTGAAACCAGGGAGACCCACCACTGCTCAGCAAAGACAATTCCAACATTGACAAGTATCAGCATAGACAATTAGATGGACTTGGTATTAATTCAGCTTTTTCTGCTGATGTCACCGCTCTCTGTCACTCAGGGTAGTCAGGTGGTCAAGCAGCAACAGCAAGGAGGAGGAGTCACAAGGCTGGACAACTCCAGGGATCAAACTCTGGGACCTCAGTCCCTGGCACCAGCCTCAGCTGGTTTGTGCTTAAGGAGAGCCTGCCCCTTGCTACATTCCCCAGCTAAGCACTACTGATGTAGACATGTGTCTACATATTATTCATATAAGAAGCGCAGCCCAAGTTGTTAGTGGTTCTGCTATTAGTGGTTTCTTTGCGTGCAGAAAGTCCCATATTCCATCCCTGGTGTCTCCAGGCAGGGCTGTGGAAAGCATGGAACCCTGGAGAACCACTGCCAGTCAGTGTAGACAGTACTAAGTTAGATGGACAAAGGGCCTGTGAGATTGAGGTGGCACCTTGGTCGGAGAAGGGCTGTAGCTCAGCGGTAGAGCTCACCTGTTTTCGATGCAGAAGGTCTCAAGTTCAGACCCTGGTCTAAAACCCTGCTAGTCAGTGTAAACAATATTGAACTTGATGGACCAATGGTCTGACTCAGTATAAGGCAGCTTCCGATGTTTCTGAAAAGAATCAGAATCCTCTGACAGAAGCCTTTGCTCCTGACGATGCATTTCCCATTCATCTTTCTCATATCATTTATCGTCAGGACCCCTGCCTATGCCTCATGTTAACACACAACAAATTGACCCTTTCATTGTCTAGCATCCCTGAATCCAGTGACTTTGTTTCACTGACTGTACAGCGGTCCTAATCCCATGGTTTGAGCGATAGTGTAGTTAGGAGAGTAATGTGAAATCTCTTCGCTTGGACTCCCAGCTGTATTAGGCAAGAGGATTAGTCCTGAGCCTTCAGTTAAGACTGAAACAACACATGATGTCCACAGCACATTGACGCTGTCAGACCTGTTTGTGCAAGATGGTAAACAACATCTAATTGCTGGTGTTGACAGGGCTCAGGCTGTTCTGATTCACCTTGCCTCAACGCTGCTCTATTTTTTTTAAAAAAATTTAGAGGCGCCTTTCTCTGTCTTTGTATGGGTTTGTGTTGTTGTTTTTAAAAGCCTGACAGATGTCATAATAATAATGAAATTCTCTAATTCCAATACGTTTCTCTCCATCGCTCCTCTTCTCTTTCTCCCTCCCCCCTCTCTCTTGTGTTTTTGTAATGCTCATGTTTCCTCTGCTCCTGAAGATGAAAGAAGCAACTTCCCTGAAAATCAGGGCCGTAACTAGCTTCCCTTTCAGTGTACAGTTATCATCTCTTCCTTTCTGAATTGTGAGATTGCAAGATGGAGCTTGGAGGTGGTGTTGGTGATGGGGCATCCGGTAACACAGATGCTTGAGAGATTTGATCTTTATGAATTTGAATCATGAGACGGCACGGTGGAGCTTAGAGGTGGGTTCTTGGGGGTGCTTTGTTGGTAGAGATGCATATGCAATGTGATTTTTGCAAATTTCAGTTCCAATGAACTTGATCCATACCTCATGGACTGATTTGAGGACTGGAGCATAAGCTTTCCATTTTGCACTTCTGCAGCATAAGTGTAGGCTTGTTAGGGTGGGTGGGTGTTTTAAAATTTGAGGGGAAAGATATTTAGAAATATACATTTTGAGAGAAAATGTATCCAAGAATCAGTATTCAAACACATATTAAAATTGTGAATTTATGTGCGTATATGTTAAAAATCTCCTCCCCACATGACTTTCAAGTAAACTCATGCAAAAGTGAGCTGAACAAGAAAAAGTACACCCCTATTGTTAACTTGTATCTCCAAATCATTGGCTTCATTGTGAACTTGATTGCATACAAAGTTTCTAGCCCTTAGAATTCTTAAAGGAAGCTTGAAAACATGCCTCCATTGTTGGGTGTGGTTTCATTAGAAAAATTTGCACCAGCTGCAAATTCCAGGCAGAGTTTTGAGCCATGTAATACAGAGGTTTGATAATGAACATGTTTCTTTACCCCATGTGCAGAATACTTCCCTTTCCATCCTATCTCGTAATCACTGTCTTTGCACATCCAGGATTAGGGGGTAACAGATCCCATGGTGCAGTGGCTAGGCCTGTCAGGCTAAGTGGTAGCTCAAGCATTTGGGAGCAAAGGATTGGTTGCATTGCAGGCTGCTGTTCACTGCAGACTCAGCTGGGGCCAATGGTTCGCTTAGAAGTTTACACTGGATTTAACTCAAACTGCTGAAATGCTGCTGTTCAATCATTGCTAACGCTTTGCTCGGTGGGAAATTCCTGGCAGATTCTGCACTTGTCTAATCCAATTTACCACCACAACAGATTTTTCTTGTGGTGATGTAAAAGCAGACTCAGAGGGCCTCGAGATGCCGTTTGACTGTAGCGGATAATATGGTTTCCCAAGTGCTAGCAGTACTTCAGCTACTTTTGCAGGGTGGATGGGCAGTTAGACCAGGTACACATTGTGCAAATGCCCATCCATGATGCCCGGGGACCTGTATCATTTGGCAGCAAAGTGTTTTAAGTGCTGAAAACTTCTGCATTGTTTTGAGTCTTCTCCATCAGGTTGAAAATCCCTCCCTCCCTCTTTGCGTGTGTGTGTGTGTGTGTGCACGCGCAGTTCCTTATAAGAAGTGAAGAAGCATCGTAAGTGGGGACAGACCGCTCTTGGCCCTAGCTGGTCAGGCTTTCAGACTTTCCACTGGTATCTGGCTGGCCACTGGGAGAACAGGATGCTGGGCTAGATGGGCTCTTCTCATGTGTTTAAGCATGTTGGACAGTGTGTGGCATTTGGGAGAACCCCTGATTAGCATCTCGAGGATTCTTCCAAATGTTACATGAATATTTCCAAAAGAGCCTTTTTGGTGTAGCTTAGTGGCGCAGCTGCTGCTTTGTAGACTGTTGTACACTAGCCTGATCTCTGAGTGGAGCAAAACTCCAGGGGTTCCAGGTGCTTACCTAGGGCTCATATTTCCTTTGGGGAATGAGGCACAGAGAGACTGTGGTGTCTTTATAATATATGGTTTGTTTACACATATATACAACCTGAGCCTACAATGGAGGTTTTTCAGCCAGCCACTCTGCCAGCAGCTGCCTCCATTTTATCCAGCTGTCAGCTTTGTTGCTGCTTCATTCTCTCAAGCCACTCAATGAGTGTTGCTGTTCTTCCCTCCATTTTGACTCAGGCAAACCTCACACACAGGCCTTCCTCCAGGAAACACCAAGCCCGCTTCAGACACCAGTGTTGCACACCATCCCATCTCCAGGGGTCCCAGGCACTTAGACAGGGTTTGTGCTTCCTTTTGGAAATGAGGCAAAGTGGGGACTGGTTATATGTTTATTTACACATATATACAACCTGAGCCTACAATGCAGGGAATCACAGCATTAAGACCCCAAAAAGGTTTTGCTTCTCCCATAGCCACAGCCTTGGATTCAAACAGGTATCGGGCATAGCTCTGTCTCCTAGCTGCCCAGCCTGCTGCCTGCTTCCAGCATCTACTTTACACAGACTTAACTACCACACAGTTGAGTGAAGGGGGCACCCATTTGCCCTCTGATGCTCAGCCACTTCCTTTGTTATCTTAAGGAGTCGTACTCACTAGAAATCTAGTCTGACTATTCCAGGAATTGCATTTGCGCTGGATCCAGGAATTAGAAGGGGGCTCAGGCATACTGCTTATTCCTCCCCCTCCCACCCCCAAAAGAATAACTCACAGCAACACAAAATGTCCCAGGTTCAATCTCTGGCAGGCACAGCTTATCTCAGGTCTGGGAGTCTTCATCACCCCTAGTTGGCTTAGACCTCCCAGGCCTGTGGCAAGTGTACTCAGCAAGCCTGATCTCTGGCATCTCTAGGTAGGGCTGCAAAAAGCTCTGACCTGAAACCCTGGAAAGCCACTGCCAGTCAGTGTGGACAATACTGAGCTAGATGGACAAAGGACTTGGCTTCTGGGTTCCTGTCATGGGATGGAGGTGGCAACTTGGTAGGAGAAGCACCATAGTTCAGTCGCATGCAGAAGGATTCAGGGCATTTCTGGCAAAGCCCCCCTGGCTGAAACCCTGCTAGTCAAAGCAGACAGTACTGAGCTAGACTCAGTATAAGGAAACTTTCTATTTGTGGGGGTAGTGCTCATTCACTACATGCAAGAAGGCTTCAGGTTCAGTCCCCAGCATATCCAGGTTGGGCTGGGAATATCTCCTGCATGAAACCCTGGAGAGCCACTGTCAGTCAGTGCAGACAACACTGAGCTTCCTTTTTTCTGCTTGTGGGCTTCCCATAGGAATCTGGCTGACCACTGCAGAAAAAAGGATGCTGGATTCAATGGGCATTTGGACTAAACCACCAAGGGTCTTCTTATAGTCTCACATTTGATTGCCCAGGAACCCCAGAGAGTGAGCATCTGCACCCATGATCTGAAGGAGGCAATGGACTCATTACTCCGTCTTGTCTGTTCCAGTGGGGAAGGGCTGTAGCGGTAGAGCACCTGCCTTACATGCAGACAGTCCCAGGTTCAATCCCTGCCATCTCCAGGTAGGGCTGTGAACAGCTCCTACCTGAAACCCCAGAGAGCCACTGCCAGCCAGTGCCGACAGTGCTGAGCTAGATGGACCAAAGGCAACTTCCTATTTTGCTATGCACTGTGCTTTAGTCAGGCAGTTGGCTGCTCTTTTATCATCAGCCCCACCCTTTCCTTTTTCTCTTAAAAGCACAGACAAAAGAATAAGGCCACCTTGTGAACTGCCTTGTATTATATGCAGAGACGGTTCCCGTTGACAGCTACCTCTTGGATGACTCCATCAGTGCACACTTTATCTCCAGCTGTCCAAGTAAATCCCCCTGCATTTCTCCATTTCTCCCTTGCTCCCCTCCACACAGATGGATTAGAGCAACAAACATTTTACATGCTGCACATCATTAGCTATCCTCCCTCACTACCCGGCAAATAACAACTGGGCTCTATCATCAGGACATTCATAACACCTTGACACTTTTACAACTGCCACGCCGCACTCTTACCAAAGCAATCTCCTCTTTTAAAGGCATAGGGCTAATTCATGGAGCACCATCCGGAAAGTGCTCTTTTAAAGAAACAAGCACGATTTCTCATTGCTGCATAAAGTACACGTCTGTGTCTGGAGGGGGAGGCAGGAGAAACCTTCCAGGAAAATGTGCATCCTGACAAATGCTTCTTTATTAAATCATATTCAAGTTAGAGCCAGAAAACACACAATCTCAGGGTTGTATCAAACTATGTTCTATGCAGAACAGACCCTTTGAAATTAATGAATCTAAGTTAGCCATGTCCATTAACTTCAATGGGTCTACTCTGAGTGGGATTAGCAATGGATGCCACATTTGAATTTTGCAGGACAATCCAAATAGGGAGATTCTTTGAAGGTTCATTGAATCCTTTCTTTTGTACAGTCTGGGGAGAAAATTAGCATGTTTGTGCACAAAGAAGGAAGCAGAATATACAACCAGTATCAGTCCCAGGATGCCTATCTGCCCTTCTGCCCTATTATGTCTGAATGTTTTGGGGAGGGGGAACTCTGGGTATAGTCCTCACTAGACTGCGTCATTTGAGAAAGCAGTGGGAGGGCATTACGTGTTTGGATTGTCATCCTGTCACATTTAGGAGGAAGCTAGTGAATATGAAAACTAGTGTGTCAGGGATCAGACTGGTCTAAAATGCCTTTCTGCTAGCTTTCTGCTTCAGGGAGTTTGAAGCAGGGTCGAATAAAACATGTGATCCACATTTGCACTATGGAAAATGACTGTTTATGTCATTTCATTTTAGTAGTGTTAGTTTAAGGAAACTTTTGAAGTAAGCTATATTTTGTGCTTTTTTTCTGAATACAGTGGTACTGCTGGTTACAAACTTAATTTGTTCCGGAGGTCTGTTCTTAAGCTGAAACTGTTCTTATCCTGAGGCATGCTTTCGCTAATAGGGCCTCCCACTGTGTGCTAGCCTCTGGCACACGATTTCCGTTCGCATCCTGGGGCAAAGTTTGCAGCCAGGAGCAGCTACTTCCGGGTTAGCGGAGTTCGTAACCCGAAGCGTTCGTAACCAGAGGTGCCAGTGTAAGTGGGTGTGCACGGCACTTTACCAAATAATAAGGAAGGCCTCTGTCCCAAGAAGCATGCAATCAGAATCGCATTTATGTGATTTATTACCAGGCTACTTCACAGTTCTGGGAGGGCTGTTGGAATTGTTGCTTGACATCTGGCCAAAAACGCTGCAGTAGTAGCCTTATATACCAAGTCCGACTATTAGTCTTTTTAGCTCAGTATCATCTTGTTACAGATCAAGCTCTGTTTGAGGATTTCCTTAGAATGCACCCTTGCATTTAGAAAGCCACAGGCTTGTAAGCAACAGACAGTGTCTGACAGTGACTTCCCGTGGTTTCAGACATTCCCAGCCCCACCGTAAGATGCTTGTGATTGAAACTGGGACCTTCTACATGTAAAACAGATGCTACATAGTATCATAGACTTCTAGAGTTGGAAGGGACCACAAGGGTCATCTAGTCCAACCCCCACCATGCAGGAATGCTTTGCCCAACGTGGGGCCCAATAGGAAAACTGAAGCTTAAAAAAAAACCAGGAGTGCAAAATGGGAAAGAATGCTGTTGGAGGGAGAAAGAGAGTTTATTAAATAGCCAAGGCACTTCTCTTCCGAGCTAGATATAATTATCAATTCTTAAGCTACAAATAAGACCAAAGGACAAAAGATCTGTCTAGACTATCTCACTTACAAGATATTGATTGTTCCAGTGGTAAACTGGTTAGTATAAGTGTGTTTGGCTTGAAAGGTCATGAGTTTTAACACCTGGCAGAGAGCTATTCAACCTTGACATAAGTCAAATTATTGCAGTGTTGCTGAAAAAAAGGCTTTCTAATATTGTCTTGCCCCAAGGATATTTGTCTTTTGTTCTGTGGAAGGTTACGGGGGGGGGGGTAGCTTAGTGGCAGAACATGTGCTTTGTGTGTAGAAGGCCCTTGGCTTCAGTCCCTGATATCTCCAGTTAAGGCAGGGCTGGGGAACATAATGGCCTCCAGGTCCAGCATGGCTAATAGTCAGGCATGATGCGAAATGTAGTCTTAACATTGACTGTAGTCCAGATAGTGTTGGACTAAAACTCCCTCCATACCTGACCATTAGCCATGCTGGCTGAGCCTGACTGAAACTGGAGTCCAACAATCTATGGAGAGTCACAGCTCCTCATGACTTAAAAGATCTTAAGGCAGGAAGCTTGGCAAAGGCCTAAGACCCGATAGAGCCATTGCTGGTCAAAGCCAACCATGAAGATTCCTGAGGTGTTTAGCCTTTGCAAATTCTCATATGAAATGGCCTGATCTGCTCCAGGCATTAATGTGCACATTAGAACCAATCCACCAAACTGCACCGCTCTCTTGGGGGGGAAATGAGAAATGGAGAGAAACTGGGATTAATAGATTTGTCTATCCCTGCATGCAACCCAGTAAACAGTAGTCCTCTGGCTGCCATACAGGGAGAGCATTGGCCCTTCCAGATGCTGTTGGACTGCAGTTCCCATCATCTGTGGATGTTGGGGATGATGGGAGTTGAGGTCCAGTGACAATTGGAGAACCACATAAGCACCACGTGTTTTCCTTGGGCCCTGATGGTTAGAGCCAAGCAGTCTGCCAGGCAGGGACAGGGGGAACAGAGCTTCCTGTACCTTTTTTTCTTTAAATACTGCATTTATACTCCACTTTTCAGACAAAACTTGTTTCCTTAAGCAGCTCATATTGATAAAAAGGAAGGGAGGCCACTTAGCTTGATAGGGAAGACACTCCCTATTATATAGAGACTTTGCTTCCATATAAATCAGTGGCCAGCACCTCTATGGGGAAAATCCAAATGTTGCATGGCTTAACTCTGTGTTTCTGTGGGATTTCTGCATGATGAACTTCCACTTATTTGCATGTGGTTGTCATTTCATTCATATCTGGAGCCACATCTGTTAGGGAGGGAGCGGGGGTACCAATTTATGTAAATTTTCTGAAACGGCATCTATCAACAGATCAATAAATAAATTTGACTGAAGGGAAATGTACCAAAGTACAATGCAGCATTTAAAGCTAATGGCTTTGAATTATCGAGCACTTGAACCATTTATCAAAGAGCAAAGTAGCAATTATTTTGGAAATATTGTTCCTTTTTATTTATCACACAGCCATTTCATTCCTTTTAAATATTGTTACTTTGGTTGCATAAGGAAGGGCTTCTGAAATGATGGAAGGCTGTAAGGAGCAAAGTGGTAGGGGGTTGATCGGGTGGCTGATGGTGGATTTTAGCTGCCTGACAGGCGCTCTCTTAGTGAAATAAATCTGCTAGGAAACAAAATGTGTGCCTGACTTTGGAAGCTTGCTCTAGCTGAATGCATGGAGACAGGCATGAGTGTTAGAGCAGTAAGATAAGGGCACTCCATATATGCTCAGGGGCTTGTGTTTTCTCTTTTTGACATTCTTTGTTTTGTTTTGTTTTTAAAAAGATTTGTTTACATAGAATCATAATTATCTGGGATTGTGCAAGCCAGGGATTATGGATGAGGTGGCCTAGAAAATGCCACATATCTCTTTCACTTTGTCATTTGCTTTTTCCTGATCCTCTTTTCCTTCAGTGTATACTTACATCCAAGACTTATTAGCCTTTTTCTTTGCAAGAGGGTGATTTAATGCTCTTGGACCTGATGTGTTCTTGTGATAAATATTCCCTGTGAAATACCTGAAACATTCAGTTACCTGTTGTGTTGTATTTTGCTTTCATTTGTATCAATGTACATAAAAATCAATAAAAATAGAAAAAAGAAGAAAATATTATCTAATGAATTTAGAAAGAAGTTATATAAATGAAGCCCTCTTTAAATAGGCTTCAAAGTAGTTGATTGTCGGGCACCTTTTCATTAGTTATGCTAAGACTACTTTTTGATGTTACCACTCCTTAGCCTTTATATAGTATTTCACATACATCATCTTCTAATCTATACAAGAAGGACCAGTATTATTAACCCTGTATTAATGATGGAAACTGTGGCTAAGAAGCTTCTGTGATGGTCCCTTTAACTATCTAGGGGATGCGGGTGAGGAGATTTGGCTAAAACTAGGAGAGTCATGAGAGGCGGCGTGTGGAATTCAATAAGGTGTGTCTAGCACTGGTTGCACTTTTGTGGACAGGCAACGTGGTATGGTAGCTAGAACAGATTTGGGGAACCTATGGCCCACCAGATGTTGTGGGTCTGCAATTTCCAGCATCCCTCTTTGGGGGCTATGCTGACTGGGACTGAAAGGAGTCCCACATTTGATGGGTCAAAGGTTCTCTTTCCCTGGATAAAAAAAACGACAACACACAAAGAGATCTGGATTCAAAGGCTTACTTAGCCTTGAAACCCACTGGGTAATTTTGGGCTAGACGCTAGCGCCCTTCCCAACTGTAAGGTGCAAGGCTGCTGGGGCTGGGCATGGAGAGGGGAATCTTAATGTAAAACCCATGAGGTGAGGTGAAGCAATGGCCTCAATGCCGCAGGCTCAAGACTGTTGGGAGGGGCAGCAGATTCAGGCAAAAAGTGCTAGGCCAGCCCTGATGTAAGATGAATCAGGCAATACCTAACTGGAAAGTATTGCATATAATTCCTAATCACAAATAATTGAAGCTTTAGGAGAGTCAAGTAACCATTTTGTGTTTATTTGTTTACAGAAAACCTGATGCTGGGTTGCAGATGGCTTACAACAATTTCTGGCATGAAGATAAGCTACAAAGCACAAAAAGAAGAAAAATTTAAAAAATCCCCACAGACAAAATGAACTCGGAACGAAACAAGAACAAAAATGGCATTTTCATGGCATTGAAGAGTTCTTTATTTTTCCTCAAGTTTTCTTTTCTTAAAAAAAAAAGGCAAAAGGAACTAAAGACATTCACAGGAACCAGACTTGCTCTTCAGGTGACAATATTCAAGCATGTTCTTTTATTACATTTAAATTGGGGGGGGGGATACTGAACAGAGCATGGTGCTGGGAGAACTGAGACACTGGCAATAGTTGGTATACTCCAACCCTCCTTAAAACTCTGATCTGAGATATGGATGGAAAAAACCTTCCAGTCCCTCCAGCTGGTCACACCCTGTGTGTTTGTAAAGAGACATTACCCCCCACAGTATTTAGAGAATGGTTTGCAAATGTATCTTTTAATATCATATTTTATGGATATCCTGCAATATATTTAATTAGAAGGGGAGCAACCTGGACTTCAGGGCACCTTCTCTTTTTAGGCAAGCTAGTTCTTATTTGCAGCCAAGGAGTTTTCTTGGTTATTTAAGATTTTGGGTTGTTTTACAAAATGTTAACAAGCCAGAAGTGAGACTGGCAAAGGGGATGCCCTCCTCAGAGAGTAAGCCCTAACTGCAAACTCAAATCCCATAAAGTTCACTGGGTGCTGTTCGATTTCAGAGAGGCAGCCCCCTGCTTCGCCTGTCAAAATGTACATGCAGCAAGGAGCAGACAACTCCCTTGTGAGTGCATCCCTGTAGGAAACACAAGCTGAGCATGTTCACATGCTACTTTTCTAGGTGTATGCTGAAAAGAGATAAGGGGGCACATGCCTAAAAAATGCAATGTGCTGCCCAGCTTAAAAGAAAAACAGCATGGGAAATGGTTCTCTGGCTTTACTCTGGGACACATTGTGAGCAAAGAGCATAATTAAAAAAGAAATGGCAGAACATAATCAAAGAGACCGAACTAAGCCTGGGGAAATTATATTGTCCGATAACCCTGTCTTGTTGGCCATCTCCCTCCTGTCTTTAATGCTTTTCACAATGTCAGGATGGCTATCATTTCGTTTAACACTAGCTAATCTGTATTTGTAACCTTCTAGATGATAGGATTGGAAAGATTCCAGCACTGGCAGCCCCCCCCCCCCAGCATCTCTCTCTCTCTCTCTGCTTGGGTTTTGATCTTTCCAGGAGCTGCCCACTACTTGCCCTGCCTGCCAATTCGTTCTTGGATCAGCTTCTCGCTGAGCTCCCACAAGGCTGCTGCAGTCATTTCATTCTGCGCCTCTTGTGATGGCAGGCAACGGCAGCAGTTGTTGAAGTACATCCCTCCCAGGCCTTCCAGTTCTGGGGCAACAGCACAGTAGACAGTCGTGGCCGCTCCTTGTTGCTGCAATTAGAGAAAGAGAGAAAAAAAGAAAGGTGGGAAATAAGCACACTGGATTTTTAAGAGAAAAATTAAATATTCCAAAGAAAGGGCAGAAGAAGCAAGCACCATTGTTGAGGGCAGATTAACAACTTGACCTCCGTACAGAGTGAGCCCACCCACCTCATTCTACCTTTTGTGCATTCATATAAGCACTGGCTTTGAGTTAAAGTGTTCGCAACTCAAATGGGCAATTTTGCAAAATTAGCCTGATATTTGCAGAGTTTGTGCACCATTACCCAGCTGATCCTACAGGAAATAACATGTCGGCAGTGTCTCCCACTGTGGTTGGGTGATTTCAGCCCAGCACTGCAATAGTTGTCAATCTGCCCCAGCAAACGATGCATCTTTCTTGTCGGCATCTGGAGTCAAATTCTAAGGTGACCTGGCTGTCACACTTTAACATTCTTTCTATACGTAAGAACCCCTCTTCCCACACAAATGCAGGTGTTGTTTTTACTCAGGGTTTTTGCCATTGTGGGATAATTTGCTCGGGGATATAACCACCCAGCAATTTTGTGTTGTTCAGATATCTCCAGAAGGCTCTGGAGAAGAAAGAGGAGAACCCCCTTCAAATTGGTGCACACTATGGTCATAGCCACAGCATACGTTTAAAGTGTATTTAAAGCACATGGCTTCTCCTAATTAATCCTAGGAAATGTAGTCTGTTGGGGTGCTGGTAACTGTAGTTCTACAAGCGATAAACTACACTTCCCAGGATTCTTTGGGTGAAGCCATGTCCTTTAAATGCACTTTGTATGCATGGTGTGGGTGTGACCTATGATACTATGCACCTAGTTGCTTCTATGCATTTACTCTAAAGCCTGGACTCCATGTGTAGACTAATAAACATGGGGAAGTTTCTGCGAGCACAGTTCTAGCTTAAAGTGGAAGCTGTAATCTCATCACAGTTAAATAGTTTACAGTTTTTTACAAAATGTTTAAAGCATTGTAAATGGGTGAATTTTTTTTATCAGATCTTGAGATACTTACTGCTTTGCTCTCCACAGCAAACTAATGCATTTTTATTTTTATTATTTTAAAACCTCTTGTTCCAAATGAACCCAGGCACTCCAATTATGGCCTATCATATAAAGTGCAATTGGGACTGATGCCAAAACTGTCCATATATCTCTGGTCAACAACTTAAATTGTGTGGGTGGCACCAGCCACAATAAAGAATGTGGCTGTGCACAAACTGAGGTAGGGAGATTCTGCTTTTTCTCTAGAAATGTATAAATCTTTATGAAACAGAGTAGGGATCTTAGAGCCAGGAAGAGACCATGTCCTTCCTCATGTCTGTTGCTTTCAGTTCAAAAGCCCAATAGTCCCATGACCAGCTATAGACAGTGCAGAAGACTGGATCAAAAAAGATTAACCTCTTACATGCAGGAGGATAGAAGAATGGTTACAGGATTGTGCAAAAAAGTTGGCACTGCATCAAACTGTGTTCTTTCACTTGCACAAGCAGAAACACGAGAACATGCCACAGAACCTGCCCTTCATGGCACTGAGCAAACGCTCACACAAGGGTACAGGACTATTTTTCTATCTGTCTATTTTTCTTTCTACTTTGAATCCTTTCCACTTTTTTGAATCCAGCCTAGAACCCCATGATCTCACTATGCTCAGGGCTGTGTGAGTACCACAATTAATTCCACAGCAGTGCAGAATGGAGGGTTTGGTGCAAAATGTTGGCTCCACATACAACTCTAACTCAGCCAATTGAGAACGGCAGAGCCCAGTCAGAAAAGCTGTAAGAACAAGGTGCTATTTTGAAGTCTCAATGAAAAATAGTATGTGTGATCATTTGGGAAGACAGTGTCCATTCAGGTCTACTTTTAAAACCAATACAGTTTACACAGCAAGTTAAGATTGTTTATCGGCATTGCTTTCCTTCGTATGGTAACTAATTATAATTGTATCCAAATAAAGAGACTTACAAAGTCAAGATTAAAGTCACTGCCATTGTAGGGAACTAATGTGATAGTGGCAACCATTTTTCCTGGTCCCTAAATAATGTTATTCTTTGCAACATTTATGGTATCTCACAAGCTTGCTGCTGAGTCCCTAACAGGACAGTGGCAATCAGAAATAATTTATGGGGTGGAATTGGATCTTTCAATGACATTATCACCCCAATGAAAATACTTGCTGGGCAAACAACAACAACAAAACATTTCTCCAAATGGGATACTGAGTCAACCCCCAACACCCCATTAGGTTGGCATTGGCCACAGTATGTAAAATTAGGGCTTATTCACACATGCCTGCACATCGTTCACTGATGGTGTGACCCAGATGTGGGAAATCTTTGGCCCTCCAGGTTTATTAATTTATATCCTGCTTATATGCCAAAATGGCTTTAAGGAGTTTACAACTATAATTGTTACTGAACCACAACTCCCCTCTTTCCTGTCCATTCACCATGCTTGCTGGGGCTGATGGGCGCTGTAGTTCAGCAATACAGTGGTACCTCTGGTTATGAACTTAATTCGCTCCAGAGGTCTGTTCTTAACCTGAAACCGTTCTTAACCTGAGGTACCACTTTAGCTAATGGGGCCTCCTGCTGCTGCAGCCACTGTGCGATTTCTGTTCTCATCCTGTGGCAAAGTTCTTAACCCGAGGTACTACTTCTGGGTTAGGGGTGTTTGTAACCTGAGGTACCACTGTATCTGGAGTGCCAAAGGTTTCTCACATCAGCTGTAAACAGAACCCAGTGAAAAGATTGCTTGCTGCAGCCTGCTCTACAGCATAGAGCTACGCCAGCATAACAGACTCTGTATGCTAGGATTTCATAACCCTAAAACTCAGTTGTACAGCTTTTAAAATCCCAAGATCCACAGCAGTGAACCCCTTCCCATGCTGCTGTCCCAGCTGTTCGGCTGCCATACACATTAAACCTAGTACTTGCACAAAAGATATAGAGATAGCAATGAAGCTCAGAAGGCTCTAACCTAGACATGAACTCCTGGAGTTCTTAATAAGGCCATGGGGGCTCATTAACAAGGCCCCAAATTCTTCTCCAGCATCTTGGTTTACCCACCCAGCTCCCCAAGCCCCGTTCCCTTTAAAAAACATTTTGTGTGGTTCATGTTGCAGTGATGGTGTTTCCTGCATGGCAGGTTGGACTCGATGGCCCTTGTGGTCTCTTCCAACTCTATGATTCTATGATAGTAAAAGTGGTGTTTTCAACCCATTTCCTAATTATCCCTAAAATGGAATGCAGCTTTTCTAAAGCTGCTGCACACTGGGTCAAAATGTGCACACTGTTGGACAGTTCATTATTATATTATAATTTGCAAAAAATAAATACAAACTTGTATTTAATTTCAAAAGGAATTAATCAAAATGAAAAAGAAATGTTTAAAACAAAACAAAAACCAAAGCAGAATCTCTATCATAATGTTTAACAACAGGTGTGCATTTCAAGTCCAAGGGCACATACTTTGGGGGTAAATGAACACTTTCAAAAGAGGAATTGCTTAAACACATTCAGTCATAGGAGCTGGCTGTTTGTTTGCTCAGTTTTCACCTTAGCCAACACCCACTCCCAGCATCTTGGTCCATGCAAGAAGCCATGGAACAAGATGACCACACTGAGTCTAGATAAAATATTGTGACCTGCGAAATATTGTTCAATTAAAATTCAGAGGAGACTTTTATTTGCTCCTAAATTTGTTGTATGACAAGAGATCTGCTTTTTTGGGGAGTGGGGAGAGTGGTTATATTAGAGTTACTGACTGAGGAAGGAGGTGGGTAACTGCTGAACTCGAAGTGCTGTATGAAGTCAAACCTGAATAAGGAATTGCAATCCATTTGAATTTTTTGTCTGTTTTTACTTACTCTGCTGAGACACTACTCCTTTCAAACCTGGTGTTTGAAAGCTCTTATTCTTTTCAAAGCAGAGCAGATATGTTTCTCATTATTTCTAAACCAAAAGCTCCTGTTCCCGCTACATTTAATGTGTTGGGGCTTTGTTTTGTTTCCCAGTGTGTTAAACTATTTAATGTCACTTTCATGAAAACATTTTATAAAATTCAAAACCTGGATAAGAATTAACTCTATAACCCAATGTAATAGAATAGAGAATGTTAGCCTCTCTGTATTTTAGTTTAGTTCTTTCAGCTAGGTTAAAGAATTTCACAGCATGAATATAATAACTCTATTACATTATAGATCAATCCAAAAGCAAATATAGAACAGTTGTCATTTTCATAGACGTGTATAGGATTTTTCCTTAAGGGCAAAATAAAGCTAATGTGATCTATGCAAAAGACTAGTCTTTCTGCTCTTGCCAATATGTTTTGCTCTCCTGTATTCCAGCACAGACTCACTCCAATGATAAAATTATAAATAAAATTATTCATAGTCTTCTGTTTACCCTCTTATGCATATATCAGTTTAACTGCCATCACCCAAACTTCAGTAATCCAAACTAAATATCAACTATGTAGTCTTCCATATAACTGATGCTTTGCATGACACCACATAAATACACTTCCTCATTTACGCAGACCTCTTGTTAAGGCCACCACTCAATTAAATGAATCTTTGTCAAATAATCATATGAGTTTTAATTAGAATTATTACCTGCTGAAAGAACCTGTAGTTGTGTAATCGGATGAGTTTTAGTCAATTGATTTCATTTGCATACATCTTCATGGGCATAAAACTGATAGATCTGAAGAAAAATAATGCCAGGCTACTCAGATTTAACAGTTTTTACAAAGGTTTGTTTTGTTTTGTTTTTTAATGTTTCGTTGATTTAACAATGTCTCTCTTGTTTTGAACTGAAGCAATACTACATCTGGGACACTGAAAATGGTGGTTTGCAAATAAAGATGGGGAGAAATTGATTCAGTTTGCAGTTAAAGGCAAAACCACGTAATTCATACTTCTCAAAATGCTACATAGACTGAAACACAGTCACCCTTTGAAATTCACATTTCCCTTCATTTTTCAAGGCAGTTCTTCAGCCAAGTAGAAAAATGCATATACTAGGGTATATATTTAATATAAATGCACATCTCACTGAAAATCACATACAAAAATGTATTATATTAAGGGAAATTGCTTTGCAAAAATGAATTGGGAGAAATTAACTCTAAAATAATGATAAATTTTCATAGAGCCTTTAAAAAAATGCAAAAGGTTGTTGAAATGTGGAGAACGGAATTTAAGACTTCAAAAACTAGAAAGACAGAGAAACTGAAATTGATAGATTCATCCTAATCCTAAAAACACCCTCCAATCTTTATCTTTTAAAGCTTGCTTTAATCATCATCACATGGCTTTCAGTGACATGTGCTCTGTGCCACATCAGTACACTGTGCACTCCATGTTAAACAGCTTAATTAAAAACCTCTCAAACAATGAGTGTGTCACTTGTCACAAACGGCCAGTGATCTATTGTGATACCAAGCAGGGGAGGGAGATGGTGTGGGGTTTAGGCCATCAAAACAACTTTTGTTTCAGCTCTTTTTAAACTGTCAAAAGATTGTCAGGTGCGTATGGCACTAATGATGCAAGTGGAGGTCTGCTGGCATTAACTGCTAACAAAAGCAGGACACTGAAATGCATGGGATAAAGAACTTTGCAGCAGCCCAAATGAATCTTTAGCCGTGCCTCAAATACTATTTCCAATCCAGTTACACATTTAAGAGTCACCAGACTGGAGCTGTCAACATAACTCTTCTTAGGAGAGGAAACACACCAAAGAAGCTTGTTGTGAATTAAGTTTGAGAGCATGTTAGTAATTATTCTGCAGTATAGATTAGATTAGGTTTGATTTATATTGTGACAAAACCACACACACACACACACACACACACACACAAAAATACAATCAGCACTTTTAAGTGTTGTTTTAAATTTGTATCGTCTTTCAATTTGCTTTTATTTTCTGAACTTTAAAATACTATTCCCTAAATCAACTTAAAGAACACGCACACATACAAAATCATCCAACTATGGGCATCAGACAGTTTTCATATAATACCAAGTTTGGTGGTGACCTCGGGCCAGAGGTACAAATGCCTCAAGCCCTCCAAGCCTCTCAATCTGGCCCTTTGGATTCTCCTCACATCACAGCTGCACCACAGCCACACACACCTCAGTGGCCCTGCTCTGCAACTCTTTTGAATGTTTCTGCCCGATGATGTCACTTGCTTGCCTGGATCAATCTCCCGGCCCACTGATGAGGCAAGGTGAGGTGCCCGCCTTGAGTAGCGGAAGCCAAAGAGTAGGGACCCACTTTGCTGGCTGCCCCACCACCAGCGAAGTGGTGCCAACAGCAGTACCAGTATCTGGTGAGATCTTGTGAGATCTAGTGGAGTACACAAGATCTCATGAGAGTTCAGCGAGATCTCGCCGGAAGCCAGCACCGTTGCTGGTGCTTCATGGACACTGCTGCACAACTCAGGTAAGAGATGCAGCACTGGTGGTGGAGTGGCAGCAAGGGGGCTGGCCCTGGCCTGGACAGAGGGTAGAAATGGGTGTGTGGGTTTATAAGAACTAGCCCACTGTTCCAAGTTAAAAATTCCCTTTGTTGCTCCACCCACGTTTCCCTCTGGCCCAGCCCATTGCCGAAATGTGTCCCCAAGAAGTCTGCCCAGAAGGGAACACATGCCTTGGACTGAGAAAGTTTCCCCACCCTATCCAAAAAATGATTTGGAATGTTTCTTTTCATATGGCTTCAAATTACTGTCCAATTTACTTTCTGTTTAAGGCATTTTCAAATTATTATCTAATCTCCAAAGATTAGATAATAAAGTTTCACATAGCGTGTTCTCCTTCATGGCGGTGGGGACCGCCAGGACACTCCAGAGTTGGGGGCAGGCTAATTGATCGTTGGCCACTGATGCGATTGGGGCTTCCCTTGTTGTTGGGAGGAAGTTAATGTTGCCATTTGTTGATTGACAGCCAGAAATGCTAAAATTCCCTGCACGAAGCTAGGGCTTCCTCTTTTCGACCGTGCATCAGTTTCACATTTCACATACATCTTATTTTTTCATCTGTTGAGTAACTATGCTTTAATTTACAAGGAATGGATGATCCAGGAAAATCAACTGGTATTTTATTGGGACCACTCCCCCCATGATGCAATAAATAATAATAATGGTTGCATGAAGAAATTGAGTACTGCAGGGGAAAGTGTTCCCTTTAGCCTTTTCATTGACCTATTTTCTACATGCAGTGGGCATGATCCATGTATTCAGATATGCAGGATGCTAACTGAAACTTGGAAGAGAACAACAACAAAAAAGGCTTTCCCTCCAACTTTCCCATGAAGCACACTTTTAGGTTTCCTTGTTCACAAGGCAAATACTTTAAAAAAAAACAAAATTATGAACCTTCTTTAACTTATTAGCAAGAGGTGTTTTCATATGCTGCACTCTCCTTGGCCTGAACTGCACTGGGCATGACTCAGTGATCAGTCCCACTGATGTAAATGGGAAAGATTTGAACATGTGCTTTTTGCCTTCCCAAGGAAATCTGTGATCCAAAATATTTTATTTTGGAAGTGTCGTGCCCTTTAGGTGCAGACCTTTGTGTTGTTCTTCCCATTTTGTTTCACACAAAATCCCATAACTTCTGCTTTGAATCTTTGGTACTAATCCAAAAAAAGGAAAGAAAAGCAAAAAAAAAAAACACCCCGTATTAATGGACTCCTCTAGTTTACTGCCATCACTCAGCTAGATTCAAATAAGTGGGAGTGCCTATTGCCAAGCAAATAAAAAAGAAACCCCTGCATGAACAAAAAGTATTTATTAGCATCTCTTTGGATTATCACCCCCCACCCCAATACTGAGGCTATATTTTTCCAGAGATGAATTACATACACAAATTTCATGTCTGGCTTAGCATTTTGACTGCTCTTAGAATAATAAATCAGTCTACCTGCTTACTCCATCTTCTGTATTTCCATCTTCTGGAATATCACACACCTACATTTCTTTATGAATGCACTTCAAATTGCTTTTTCCCAAAACCAGCAGGCATTCCTCCTGTTCAGGCTAACATGCAGCACAGGGCCAGGGCCTCAAATCCCCGAGGAAGTGAGGAGAATAAATAGGGTCGTACCATAGGATTTCTGGAGTTGCATCGGGAGACTTGCCAAATGGCCCAAAACATTTTCTCCCATACAGAGTTCTTGAAGGTATTACGGGGATAAAAGTGTTATTAACTAGCTATAAGTTTTCAGACACCTATTTTTTTTTAATAATTGTGATCAATTAGGCAGTGAATACAAATTAACATTGAACTATCTTAATGCTACAGGGAACTAGGCTTTTCATAGTCATGTATGACTTTAAAAACTCATTAATATAAGTAATGCATCCATTAGTATTCTAATATAGTCTTGTGCTCCTGGTGGAAAGACATTATAGGGCTAATGTTTCGTTTTCTGCCTTGGCTATTTTCAAAGCGCATGTTTATTTTCTAAATTTAGCATCCAGTACTAAGGTAGGCATAAATATGTAGCATATATTTTAACAAAACAAAGCCATAAATGACAAATACAATCAATTCTAAATAATAATGGAGGCAAGTGCTACTGTACTTTTAAAGTGATATGGATGAACTCATCAGACATTATTATTGTTGTTGTTATTAAATAAAGGGGGAGAAATGCACAACGAGGAGATTGAGTGGAAATAGCTCAATGCACAGTGATTTGATTGAGATAAAGCCTAAATTCAAAGCAGGCAATTCCCATGAAGTATGTGACTTCAAGTAGTTCCGTTAAAATCATCACATTTTGTGGTTGGTTAAGCGAAGCAAACACTTTCCAAAGAGAGATGAGCAGAGAGATACAAGAGCTTGATGACTGTGCCACCTTGGCAGGAATAATTTATGATGCAGCAATGGGGGCAGGGAATGGAGGGGGAGAAATGAAGTAATGAGAACATATTTCAGGCTATAGAATACCTGACATTCTCTCTCTGTGTGTGTGCACATGTGCCCTCACCACCTTCTCAGGCATTCTTGAGGTGACAGCAAAATCCTATCCCACTGGGAAAAAATGTTTTAAAAATTGCAGGCACTTCAATAGCATATAGATATCAATAGCATATCTTTCACCACTGTTTCTTAGATAACTCCATTCACCTCTCAGCAAGAGGATCGCAGATGTGTCCATCCAGCTCTTGCCAGCACCTCGGAGGGCCAGTTTTAGAGTTAATTTAAACTTACAGGAGAAGCATATGGCACATATCCTGTCCTGCCTTTAAGCTGCAGGTACGGAAAAAACATGTCTGCAAAACTCATTGCTACAAGTCAGGTAAAAGAGGGTTAGTCTAGATTTCTCCACATTTCAATCCAGTTCCAACCATAGAGGCATACAGGGTGCTGGCAAACATGGAGGACTGACCCACACTGCTGAAGCAGTTTGCACAGGTACCTTCCCAGTTCAGCAAAGATGTGTCCATGGAGAACATAGCTTCTATTTTCCAGCATGGTTCGGAACTGAGAGTGTCAGACTCTGCCCGGTAGATGTGACCTTAGTTTGATATCTCTGTGCTAGGGAAATCCTGGCCCCCATGTTAATCTGCCTTCAACAAAATTCTTGGTTGGAAGTAACAAGAAACAGACTGGTTTCTTGGATCATCAGACTGTAGCGCTCTCACACGAACACCAGCAAACTCCATCAAGACAAGCACCACAATGCAAGGACATATTCCAGCCAGGCATAAGCACTCAATGTGGAGCAAGGCTACTGAAGGGCATTTGGCCTGGGAAAGTCCCAAGGGTGAGATAAAGGGCCTGGAAGGAGACATATAAACTGGGCTGGGCCAGCAGTTTATACTGCTAGAATTTATACTGTAGCCAATAATAGCAAATTGGCCAGCGACAGAGTGTAGAGAAGCGCCATGCTGTGTAAGAAGAAAGGCCTACCAAGTTTAGCATCCAGTTCTCACAGTGGCTAACCACATGTCTATGGAAAGCCCACAAGCAGGATCTGAGCACAACAGAACAACCATGCCGCCGCCAACAGTGCATTCTCAGAGAGAAAGACAGACAGAGAGAGAGAGAGAGACAGAGACAGAGACAGACAGAGAGAGAGGAGGTGTCAAACCACTAAATGTATTTCTAAGCTTGGGATTTTGGACCTTCTCAGCAACTTAGAGAACCTTGAATATTCTTTGTCATGGTTCTGATTCCACCATCACTTCTCACTAGTTAGCGCATGAAAACAACATTTGGGAAACGGAGTGTGCAGTCCTATACCCACTGGGAGCAAGCTCCATTGAATGGGACTTACTTCTGTGCATACATGTATAGGATTGTGTTGCAAATGCTATTCTAGTGGAAAGTAAACACTTACCTTAGACTTTGTTATGTTAATTCAACCAGTTGAAATCAGATCTGTTATCACTATAATGGATACCACCTCTGGGAACTAGTGGTATATCTGTGCCTGTAGTGTGACATTTCAAACTACAAGTGGGAGCTAACAGGACTGAATATTCAGATATAGACACACACACAAACATACATACCCTTTCTACACAGAATATCAAGGAAAAGACTAAGCGACAGACATCTAGTTAGTGCGCTGGGAATTTTTATATACGGAGGAAGTAACACAATCTTGTGAGACTCCTGTGCAGTGCAGTTCTGCCTAGATACAGGCTTGGGACCACAGAACAAAGCCCAATAATGCCAGCTTCTAATACCTGGTCCCAGAGCTTGGTGTCAGGAAACAAAGCCTGCTGAATCCACCCTCATATGTGAGGCTTCAAAATCCTACATTGCTTAAACCATTAGTGATACTGAGCAAATTTGTTCCCATCTAACTTCTGATTTGTTTTATGATACAACAGCAAATCACAAGAAAACAAAGTGGGGTGAGGGAGACCTGCCACAATCTTTATTTCGTCCTCAAAATTCTCACCAGTACTGTGTGAGAAATGTGGATACAAAAATAATCTATAAAATCTTATTTTCTCCCAGCTATTCATTTGCAGTTAATTCCCAACCTTAGTTTGTTACAAAAACTGCAAGCTAGCAAGGATATGCATAGTGTTTTCTGGATCTAACTTTCCCCTCCTACATGCACAGTACATTCTCTCCATATATTATGGAAGATAAACTCTCTATACTTCTCAAGTAGGAAAACTGAAAGAGGATTTCATTGCCACTGCCAAGGCATTATAACTTACTTAGAGATTTTTTTTTTCCTAACTGCATTCAGTGCATGCAATTTGATTAAAACTACACTTTGGGTTTTAACTGTACAAAAAGAAAATATATCCATTGTAATAAACATATTTTAAGAAAAAAATCATGGTCTTTGCCTTTAACCCCCTGGTCCCCTCAATCTGAAGAGAATCGGGATGAAATGAAGATTGGAAACATTAATTTCCTTTCACGTTGTAGATTAGAAACCTGGGACTGTCTTCCAGACATGGTCAGCCCTACTGACCAAGGTGAGGCAGCCATCTCAAGTGGCAGATGCTGAGGAGCCATGAGGGAAGAAGTATGTGTGACCTGAGGCCCGTCCTGCATCCAGTAAGATATCCTGGTGACCTCAGGTGCACTAGATGATACTGTCCAGTACAGTGGAGGCTGCTTCATTAGGCCAAATGGGGGACTGCCCCACCAACCTCAGTTTTGCCCACTTAATTACTATTAGTTGGGGGTGAGAGGGCTCTGCTTGCCATATAGGCACCACCAGTGCTGAAGTAAGATTAATCTACCAGAATGGATGGCTTTTGTACATGGAATGAAAAGGCACCATCTTGTCCTTCACTCCAGAAAATAATAGACATATTACACAGTTCTCTGAACAGCTTGAAGATTCTCAACTGGGTTGGGGTGGGCTTTAGATTTTATACTTGTTTATACAGTATTACTAAAACTGCATTAAGGGCATGTGGAGCTAAGTAGCCAAATAAAAGTGAGCTTCCTATGTAAGCGTATTGTTTTTTCTTTGAAACAGAACCTCCTCTATGCAAAGGAGACACACACACATAGGCACTCCCCCCCCCCAAAAAAGGAACAGTGTTGACCAGAAGCCACTTGGCAAAGTGCTGTTAGATCCTCAGTTGCATAGACTGTCCACTTCTAAACTGAAGCACCACTTCTGGAATCTGAAACTGATCTAGATCCATCTTGATCTTTAATACAACTCGTTGCATTTTCTGGAGCTAATACTTAAGAAGCATGTGTCACTGAATTCCTCTTGCGCTACCTGCATTTCCCCAGGCCTTGCATTTCCTCTATGCTGTGTGTGTGTGTGTGTGTGTGTGTGTGTTCTGTTGCCTTAAATAGAACTGGATATGCCACCTT
The DNA here is from genome assembly GCF_965112155.1 of Podarcis liolepis. Lineage (NCBI taxonomy): Eukaryota > Metazoa > Chordata > Lepidosauria > Squamata > Lacertidae > Podarcis > Podarcis liolepis. The sequence goes on along the minus strand of NC_139561.1, from coordinate 51,098,880 downwards.
GCAGTGATGGCATAAGAAAAGGTAGAAACAGCTACTCTTCCAACTTACAGTTCAGTTTAATAAAGAAATAAGAAATTGCTCCACCTGTTCCACAAAAGAAAGCTTTAGTAAGAAAACAATGAATGTTCATTTTAATTTTCCATCTCGAGCTACAAGAGAGTTTAGTATGGCAGCATAGTGTGTCCTTTGTTCTAGTGTTGGTGGAGTCCGTGGGCAACAGAGAGTGACACACAACAACCACTCAAACACCCCAAGTTAGAGTTTGCCTTCTTTCAGTGGGAGGTAGATGGCTTATGTGATCCAAACTGAGCTCTCATCTTGGGCAGCTACATGGGTTACAGGCCTGGGAAAGGGCTGCACATCCCCATTTGTAATGTATGATTCATTCGTCCATTTTAGGGAACCCAGATGAACATGCAGATGGGGATAGACCTTCAGATGAGTACCAGATATACACACAAAAAGAGGTGAACTAATAAGTGGAAATTGCAGGGAAGCCAACTTCAACTAAATCTTTCCAGGTGGTGGCAGGCTCTAAATAGATTTGTCAGTGAAGGTATTTCACCATAGGCTGGGTGGTCATAGATCAGGAATGCTGTACAGTAGCTGTATCCCCACTAGATAACCTCTAAGGTAACTCCTACCCTGTGATTCTCTGCTCATGGGGTGGGTGGGTGATGTGGCTTCACTGATATCGATATAATAGTTGTGGGCTTTCAAAAGGCCCAGCATACTTTTCAACACAAACATCACAATTATTATATGTATCACAGCTTTGAATTTTTAATTTGTAGTTTCTAAATGTTTGGAAACTGCTCATTTGTGTTATGTTCATATATCAAGTTTAGGATAGAAATAATGGTTTGCAACATCTCCTTGGAACCACAGTTTGAAACAGGCTTAAATCATGCTTAACAGAGATCCTTTGAAATGAATGGCACTTCACTTAAAAATAGAGTGGCCATATTTCAAAAAGTAAAGTTCCTCACGCCTGCAAATTGAGCTTTTGGGGGGAAACCTTCCCCCCAAAATAATGATTTTAAGCTTTTTGAGCTGTTTCCGCTGCTTTTTCCATTGCACGGTCATACATCCAGGTTTTCCCTGACATTATGCCAATTCAGCAAAATACCCTTCTGGCGCCATTTTTACACCTAAAAACACAGGACATGTCAGGAATTTTCCTGATATATGGCAAACTGTGGCAAGCCTACTTAAAAATCACTGTTTCAACAAGTCTCCTCTACTCAAAGCATGACTAAGGCTGGATCTACCCTCACAGCCCAATTCTAGCCTCGTTTACTCAGAGGTAAATCTTATTTAATTCAATGGGGCTTACTTCAAGGTAAGGATTTCAGTCTAAATAATTACTAAGTATGTTTCTGCATGAAAGTTGGCCCTTGGGGGAACAAATATTGAGAAACCCCTTCAACCTTCTGAAAACCATGAGAAGCAAAATTTGGAAAAGAGAAACACGCTTAAACATGGCCTCTTGTTTCACACAGCAATGAGGGGGAAAATACGAAACCGAGAGAGAAATGAGCCAGAGTTTGTTGACATTTTCTTTTGTTATCTCACATTGATTGCTGTGTTTTAAGGATTTATCTGTAATTAACTTTAGTAATATATAAATATATTATTTATATAAATGTATGTATACTTAACAGTATTGTATATATTTCTACAAACCTTTTAATACTATTGATGTTACTAGTCAGAATTAAGTCTTTCTTCATGCATAATATTTCAAAGAACGGCATATCGTGGAATTTAACTGGCTTTCCTTTTTGTACAGAAATGTTTGAATCTAAATATATGGAAAGGGTTTTTGTTTGTTTTAAAGCTATGAGAGAGAACGAGTCAAGACATCCTAACGGTCACTGTTGAACAACTAAATTTTCCAGGATAAAAAAATGAAAGGGGCGAAGGTGGAGGAAACGAATCTTCCCAAGTGATAATTTGAGGCACAATCTGCCAGGATTTTCTCTCGCATCACTCCATGTTCATACAAATGGGTCGGATGCGTGACGATTTCTCAGTAAATTGTTGCCCTTAGGCTTAAAACAAGAATTATTATTTTTTAATTCGTAGAAAACAGTGTGATTCCTATGGGATTAGAATCTCACCCCATTTTGAGCATTGTGTACATAATCGTCAGCATTAAAATGCACTCAGAAAGCCGGATGATGGGGCCGCAGTGTGGTAAGGAATTAAGTGTTAATTCTGTCTTCCAGAAGCTAATTAAGGGAATGTATTTTGCAATAATACAGTTCTAGTAAACAGCCTCAGCTGTCTGGACTTTGAGCTATAAGCCAGGCACTCCTGTATTATGTATGTTTGACTTTCATAGATAGACTGCTGTAAAGTGAGTTCCAGTTTAGCGCATCTCTCAGGCTAAAGACACTGGTCTTGTTAATATTTCATTTAGTACATACTGTAGAGTCTCATTTATATCACTTCTATAATTAATGGTGATAGCTTAGGCACTGCCTTTACAAGGAGAGATCCTTGTATGTTGGTCGATGGGTAATGAGAAAACAATAGATATTTCATTCACCAGCAGCTTCTTGCTAGTTAGTTAGTAGGAAATGATTGTATTGCTTTCATTGCCAGGGTAAATAACGCGCCATTGTGTTTGTGAACATTTTAAAAGCACTTGATGCAAATAGACTAGAAACAAAGCAAAAACCTTTTTTAAAAAAAAAGAAAAGAAAAAAGAGAGACTTCTATTATGCTATACCTTAGCATAGAATCCAGAAGGTCTGTCTCAAAACCTTTGCCTTCTTTGGTACAAATATATCTCAATATGCATGTGCTGACTATTCAAACAACTGTATTTTAAGAAATACAATTATGCTGCCTTTCTCTTCTCCTGTGTAGATTGTAAATAAATGTAGATCTTCCTTTTGTTTCCCCCATGTAAATATATGTAAATATTAACAAGCTATGCATGCTGATATTCTAGGCAATTTCAGGTACTTTTATAATCCAAAGGCATGTACTTGAACTGGTTTGTTAAAAAAGAAAAAAGAAAAGAAAAGAAAACTACTCAAACCCTTTAAAGCTCACTAGAAATTAAAGATTTGTTACTAGACTGGTTCTTTGGTCTTCTGTGTTTGTTTTTTATTCATCTCTTTCTTTCTTTGAATGATGATTAAGCTTCTGCAGCCAGAGGTCTTTTTGAAGGCTTGCTGAATGCCCTACTTTCTCACGAGCTGCGTTGGTGTGCAATGCTAAGCCATTAAACATGGTTTGCTAAACTATACCAAACATGAGCTAAAGAAAGCAGTCCTTAACTTCTTGTTCCATTCCTCCCTAGGCATGTCAGATAATTGCAATGAATTTGTTATTATCGTTTATTTATTTATTTGATTTCTATCTTGCCTTTCTCCCAAGTTGGGATTCAAGGCGGCTTACAACAGTTTAAAAGCATCATAGTAGAACACAAAGTAATAAAAGCAAGAGAGCTAAAAACAATAGTGAAAATACAATCAAACACATTCAGAACCAGCATTAAAATACTGATTGCCCTAACAGCAGCCCAGTGGTCAACATCAGCTGCACTTAGTTTTCAACGGCCTGTCTGATTGAAAACTGAAATTGCAGTGGAAATTGCAAGTGTCCGCTTATTCATCCCATGCTCAGAAGGAAATTGATCCAGCAAATACAATTGCTGATTACCGTTGTTGTTGCTTTCAGTCTGCAAACAATAAATAACTGATTACTTCCCCCTTCCTGTTTTCTTTGTATGGGATGGAACAACGTAATTACAACATAACTTATGTAATTTACATAATTAATTGCATCAATTACATAAGTAATGTAATTTCATCCCAGCAAAGCACAAGATGAATAGTGTTGTTTTTGGCAAAAGTTGAACTGCAGCAGAATAGAAAGAGTGCTGTGTGTGATGAATAGAGGGTAGAACAGAAACTGATAACGTTCTTCCATTCCTACTGGTCCCTTACTTGAACAGAGAAAGTAAAACACAAAGTGGCTGAGTTAGCACTATAAACTCACACTGAAACTACAATCAAGAAGCCAACGGTAGGTTCCTGACTTGGGTTTGCATGAGCAAAACAACTCTTCACACATAACTCTTCACACATAACATTCAGCCAGCCAGCACAAGGCAGTATTGAGTAAGATACATGTGAGGCAGGAGTCAGTTTTCCAAATCTATGCTTCATGGTGACCTTGATCACCACAATGGCTTGGCTTTACAACATGATAAACCAAACCATGGCCTATGGAAACCACACAAACATGCAAACACCTGGAGATGAGCTTGGCCACAGCTCATGCTGAGTGAGGAGGGACCTTAATCATAAAGAAGGATTTGAAACCTTGGCTTAGCTCATCCCGGTTTGGGAGCAAAAACAACTAGGGAGGAATAAAACTTCTACGGGTTTCTCTCTTTGAACCTGCACATTTATGCTATCCCAGTAAACCGTCGTTTGGCTTATCAAGTTGCAGAAACCAGGCCAATGGATAGTGCTGAGCAAAACCAAAACCCATGTGAGTGGGTATTCATTTGCAAAAGGAGTCTTTAACTTCTGTATCCAATTAATATTTTTGTAGCTTACTTGAAAACAAAGCCAAACACAAAGAAACATTGCAGGGGAGGGGAGGCATCCATAAATGGTTATACTTCAACTGAGATGTGGAAAAAAGCTGCCACTACTTTAGTATCTATGGAAACCAAATGCAATGCAAACTTTTTAATGGAAAGCAAAACAGCTTTAATGTTAAAAGATGCTACTCCTGGGTAAGGTGCATCAGGATAAACACATTAATTGACAGTATTTGCTTGACTTCTTAGGTTCCTCAAACTTAACTTGATGTCTCCCGAAGATCTTCCCAGTCCTTGAAGACTTGTAAGAAGGCTTTTTATAAAGCTGATTTGACATGGGGGTTATGTTCAAGTGAAGCTGAACTATCCTTCTAATAGAGAGTGCAGAAATGGTTCATGGGATTATTATCTTTTGACAGACAAAACCTATTACGTTCTCACTAGGAGGGCAAAGTTAGTTTTTAACTCATAGAAAAATGGAATCAATTATCAATATCTTTGCATGGTTTCTCGGGCTTGGTGGATGACAGCTCGAGCCGTGCCTCTGCTTTATGCTTTTAACAATCCTGGAATCACATAGGGAATTGGCAGAAGGCCTTCCTCGGGGTACTTATACATTTTCTTTAAATTAAAAAAAGCCAACTCTCCTAAAGAAAATAAAAATTTCCTTTTTTTTGCATGCACGCTCTCGCACATATACCACAAACTCTGGATGTGGAGGCAAAAAACCCCAGTGAAAACGCTCCTAGTTTGGACCAATGCCAATTGCAGTCAGTCCAACGAGAATGCTGAAATGCAGTGAAAGAAAGCACGACAAGTCTAGAGAACTTCAAAGCAGATAAACATCTAGGCATTTTCAAGGACCCTGCTATCTGTAGGAAGGGGAAGAAAATGTAAATTTTCCACTGCCCACTTCTGCCATATCTGCAATTTTTATTACAGTGTTGTGTTTGACAGCTAAGCTGTAAACTGCATCAAAAATACTGCTCATGCAAGTAATACTTGCATTCCTTGAAATGTCAAAACAATGGTGGTATAGAGCCACACTCCATAGGTGACATTTCGCTAGTTTTGCCCTAACACTTTTTGCATCCTACAAAATTCCTGAGATTTTTCTCCAGCACAGGAACCTCCATATTCTCCATAAAATTTGGGTGTCAAATCTAGCTGAAATCTGCCTCCCACTGTTTATATCAAGTCTTGTTCATTTGTCTCCCAAGCTGTCTCTCTGCTGTCTCCATAACCCCCTTTTTTCCAAATTAAGCTACACTCCTCCATGGCATCTTTAACACAAATTTATCTTTTCCAAATCCTTCCTGTTAGAATTGTTTCATTGGTGGTTGTCTTTATTGATGACCATGAGTCAGTGCCAATTTGAAGAATTCAGAGCATGCACCTTGACACAGGACATCAGTAACAACAGTATAGTTATGATCATGGATGGACCAATGGCCTGACTCAGAAGAAGGCATCTCCACATGATTATAATATGAAGCTAAAGGTAAAGGACCCCTGACAGTTAAGTCCAGTCACAGACGACTCTGGGGTTGCGGCGCTCATCTCGCTTTACTAGCCGAGGGAGCTGACGTAGACAGTTTTCCCAGGTCATGTGGCCAGCATCACTAAGCCGCTTCTGGCGAAACCAGAGTAGCACACAGAAACACCGTTTACCTTGGCACCAGAGAGGTACCTATTTATCTACTTGCATTTTTGGTGTGCTTTCAAACTGCTAGGTTGGCAGGAGCTGGGACCGAGCAACGGGACCTCACTTCGTTGTGGGGATTCAAACCGCTCAAGGCTCAGTGGTTTAGACCACAGCACCACCCACTGGTCCATCTAGCCCAGTATGATTGGCTCTGATTGGCAGCAGCTCTCCAAGGGCCCAGAGAAGGTTTTTTCCCTCCCTGCTACTTGAGAGTCTTGGGGAGAGGCCTCAGTTCAGTGGCAGCACTCATGCTTTGCATCTCCAATACTTTTGAATTAAGTAACAAGTGATAGGAAAGACACTGGAGAACTGCTGCCAGTCAGAGTAGACAATACTGGGCTAAATTGACTCAGTGTAAGGCATCTTCCTATATAAATAGAGACCTAGATGCATGCAGAGCATGTACATTGCTGTGCTATGTCCCCACAGAGGTACTGAAAAAAATTCTGCTGTAATTGCTGTATTTGCTACCATCCATATCCATGATTCTCTGTTTTGTCCACACAAACGTAAGGTAAAGGTAAAGGGACCCGTGACCATTAGGTCCAGTCGTGGCCGACTTTGGGGTTGCGGCGCTCATCTCGCTTTATTGGCCGAGGGAGCTGCTGTACAGCCTCCGAGTCATGTGGCCAGCATGACTAAGCCGCTTCTGGCGAACCAGAGCAGCACATGGAAATGCCGTTTACCTTCCCGCTGGAGTGGTACCTATTTATCTACTTGCACTTTGAGGTGCTTTCAAACTGCTAGGTTGGCAGGAGCTGGGACCGAGCAATGGGAGCTCACCCCGTCGCGGGGATTTGAACCACCGACCTTCTGATCGGCAAGCCCTAGGCTCAGTGGCTTAACACACAGCGCCACCTGCGTCCCTCCACACAAACATGCTTCAGACCAATTAGCAGTGTTCATATGGAGAAAACCCATACTGTATAATGCAACCCCTGAACTATCCAATGATATTTCAAACACATGCTTACTATTTTTCACAAGACAGTAATATGCCTTTCACATTTAATTTACATCTATTCAACAAATACAACAAAATACCACTGACAAGCTGATTTGTTACACATAGCCTGAACAATTTGACTGATCTGAGGACTTGGTTGATAGTCAGTCAGTCAGTCAGTCAGTCAGTCTGTCTGTCTCTCTCCAGATTTTTGTGTTGTTTTGCATTTTGTTTGTTTGTTTGTTCCATTTTGTTTTAAAGCTTATCATCAATAGACTTGGCCTTTTGTAAGTGGACAAGTCGCTTGAGTGTGCCCAGAGTTATAATGGCTTGAGTGACAGCAAAGCCAGATAAACACAAGCACATAACAGACACAGGAACAATCTGGGTATTCATTTTGTCCATTCAACCGGCTTGAAAGAATTTGACAGTCAAGGGCACAACACTTTGGGCTAATTTGCTCAGGCGAAGCCACTGCCAGCATGGATGGGGTTGCAGAGGCATTAGTGGTGCTGGGGAGGGGAGTCGTCACAGTCTCATTTCAGCAGATTCATTATTCACACTTTTTTCGGAGCATATAGAAAACTAAATGCTCTTGAGCTCCATTTTATACAGGGATCCACTGTTCTAGGGAATAGTTAGATCAGTTTTTAAACAAACGATAACACTTTTGCTGAATGTTCTCATCAAAACAAGTTTTTAAACTGAAGGAAGTGTAGTAGTTTTTTTAAGTGTGATTTAAAAACAAACAAAAAACCTTTGCCTTTTCACTAAAAAAAGACTCCAAAGCAACTTCAGAGATGAATAAACTTACAAAATACATGTATGTATACAGATGCAGGAGGAATTAGGTTGATAACTGAATGCAAACCTACCTAATTCACACTTCCCAAAACAATACACAAACTGAAATACAGTTGTCCTTGCAAGTCACACATCATTGAATCTGTGGTTCAGTTCTGCAACCAAATAATGGGTACAAAATCTCTACTTACAGGGAACCAGGCAGAGGGCCTTCTCGGTAGTGGCACCCGCCCTGTGGAACGCCCTCCCATCAGATGTCAAAGAGAACAACAACAACTACCAGACTTTTAGAAGACATCTGAAGGCAGCCCTGTTTAGGGAAGCATTTAATGTTTGATGTATTACTGTATTTTAATATTTTGTTGGAAGCCACCCAGAGTGGCTGGGGAAGCACAGCCAGATGGAAGAGGTATAAATTATTATTATTATTATTATTATTATTATTATTATTATTATTATTAAGGCTTGTTGGAAAAGGAAAGTCTTCAGTAGTCTCCAAAAAGACAACTGAGAAAGTGCCCATCTAATATTCAAGGGGAGGACATTCCAAAGGGTAGGTGCCCGTTTTCTACATTGTGCAAAATGGACGTCTTGATAGATATGGTATCTGCAGGAGGTCCTTTTGTACCCAAAAGATAATCTTTTATGTATCCAAACTTTTATGTATCCAACTTATGTATCCAACTGATAACTGCACTCTGCAGGTGAATTATCCTGATCCCAAGCTGATCCCACGCTGTGGCCCTATAAAAGTTAAGACTCCCAGCTCCCATCAGCCCCAGCCAGCAGGGCCAAAGGTAGTCTGACACTATCTGGCAGGCCACCACATTTTACATCCTACTTACCACAAACAAAATACACACCACACAAACATACCAATGATGGGAATATTTGTGAACATTTTATGACAGCCTAGAAGCTGAGGCAATGATTGGGACTCATGCATTGTTGGCAACATGGAAAAGCCATTTCAGCACATTGTATATATAAAACCTGAAAGGAGCTTATTTGGCAAATATTTTGGACACATGTTTTGCACCATGTTTTATAAAGCAGCACTCTGATCATAGAATCGTAGAATCCCAGGTATGGAAGGCAACATGAGGATCACATAGTCCAACCCTCTGCTATGCAAGAATATGCTGCTGTCCCATATGGGGATTGAACATGCAACCTTGATATTATCAGCAACACTCCAGCCAACTGAGCTATATATATATACATATACGTATACATATACAGTGGACGCTCGGGTTGTGAATGTGATCTGTGCGGGATGCACATTCGCAACCTGCAGCAGCGCGTCTGCACATACGCAGGTTGCGATTCGGCGCTTCTGCGCATGCACAAAGCACAGCCACCGAAACCTGGAAGTAACCCATTCCAGTACTTCCGGGTTTCGGCAGTCCGTAACCCGAAAAAACGCAACCTGGAGCGTCTGTAACCTGAGGTATGACTGTACATACACACACACACACACACACACACACACACGTGTGTGTGTGTGTGTGTGTGTGTGTGTGTGTGTATTTCAAGCCAAACAATGCACTAACATTGAAAGCGCACAGGGCTGAATGTTAAATGAAGCACTGCCTTAATAATTTCAAATATAGCTGACAGATAAAGCAACAGGAGCACAATTCCATGGGCTGATCGCATCAAAATAAATGATCTGTTGAATAACCAATCTCCTATTAATAAAAGTCAAGCACGCTGATTTGTTCCCACTAGCAGGCCAGAGAAAAAAGTTCACTTCCATTAGCTAAGTTTCATTCTCCCGCATATCCCATTTTTAAAGTTGCTTCTTGCTTCATAGATTTTGTCCAGCCATAATTGATTTAAAGAGTTCTTTTTACACACTGAAGGACATGAGCCAAATTCTCCTGTTAGTTATGGTAGCAAAACTCCAACAGCTTCACTGAAGTGTGTAACTGAGAAACACAGAAGCTGATGGTGTGTGTTTTGGTAAATAAGTGACAACTTGAAATTATCGTCGCATTCTGAATTGTCCTGTTAGATATGAGAAACCTTTTACTGAACATAGGAAACTGCCTTAGACTGCTGGCCTATGTAACTCAGTATTGCCTAACACTGGCAGAGGCTCTTCAAAGTTTCAGGCAATAAGTCTTTGCTCAGCTCCACCTGGAGATGACAGGGGCTGCAAAGATACAGGTTTCCCCTCAGGGTATGTACACACATACATAGCTCAAGTGTTGGCCCCCCTGTGGATGTACATTGACCTCATTTTGGCCCGGTGTACAACCTTAGAGAAATGAACCTGGGAACTACCTCTTGTCTGAAGCAAAGGTTGTTTGTACAAAATGCTGATTGCCTGGCCTTTGTGACAATCGTAAAATAAAAAACATCCTTCCATGCTCTGCAGCAGATTGGCTGGGATTTTTGAAAATTGCAAAACACATTCCTCCAACGTGGTCTGAAATATTAGTGCTGAATTTGGAGTCCAGTTCGTCTTTCCATAAAAGTTACCCTATCAGCTCCTCTAGGCAAGTATGTCTGCATGCACCCTCAGTAGTGACCAGCATTTCTAGCAACTGTACCACATATTAAGTCCAAAGTTCTAGTATAGCCTCTCTCTCTCTATACCACCTGCTGGCTCAGTTCTACAAGGGACAACACTGAAGCTATGAAGGAAGCTAGCAGCCAGGGCCAACCCCTAGGTGGGTTATAAGGAAGGAGACTGGCAGGTGGGGATTGGCTAAGAGCAACTTGGTGGGGTAGTGCCCTACTTGCCCTAGTGAACCTGCCTCCACTGCTTCACTCCATATGGCATGGCCATTTGCTGGTTAATAGATGAAATATTAACATAAAGGCTGTGCTTCTTACTTGAAAGTGTTATCTTTGAAAAGCTTTGTTTACTGCTGAACTCACAACATCCTTTTCAAAAACCCTAGCTAGGGCTAGGTCCCCAAAGTCTTTTCAGGCCATTGAACTTTTTAACTAAAACACCTTTCTAATCCAATCCCAGGTTTGTGTGTGTGTTGAATAAGAACCAAGTAAGAAATGGAAAGAACAAAGGAACCCACAGGAAGTAGAACGAGCCAGTCACACTGAACTGGAAAGTACAGACAGAAAGTACAGATCTGATGACTCACAAAAGTTTCAGTACCTTAACCCTAAATTCTGCGGTATTCTCTTTATATTCTCCACCAAGGTAGATCAACAAAATGATATTGACGTGTTCACTATTATTTGACTTGGCAGATTAATTGTTCCATTTGAGAAGGACAGATACTTTGTGTTTCATGGCTTAAGGAAAATAGAGCATCATAATGGAGGATAACGAACACATTGGGATTGACTGATTGATTGATTTTAATTAAGGATGCAAAGTGTGTGCCTGAGTGAAATAAAAGAAAATACAGCTAGTTCTACTGGTTCAGTATTTTATTCTATTTTTTAAAAATCACAGTATTATAGAACTGTATGATAATGAAGAAGTGAGCAGAAGTTGGATCCCAAAGTGGATGGGAACATCCCTTTCTGGCACTCCTTTCTCTGTCATCTGTCCCTCTCATTTTGACACCCCTTTCTCTCTCTACTTTTGTCTGTCTCTCTTCCTTCCCACCCACCAAACCCTTGGTGGAAGGATATATTGTTCTGTCAGAGTTCTGAACATATCACTTGCAGAATGCTTTTGAAATTAGGCTGACGGTCACATAAGTTAGTTTGAGGGCTACATGTCATTTAGGGCTATATGTTGCCCACTGTTGTCTTAAAGGTCTTTTATTCACGTTCTCCAATTTTATTGCCTGTTTGTTTGTTTAACACTCAACCAGATTAAGAGTTCTGATGAACTCAAGTCAGAGCTTCCTCATTTGTTTGTGACTTTTAAAGCAACTCAACTTTGTGTGTTTGTGTTTTTATAAAAAGAAGCAAAGCAAGTTATAGCTTGCCTTTTTGCAAACTTGGTATTCCACTCACTACTGACATGGTTGCCAACCCACGGATAAAGATACAACCCTGAGTGTTCTAACTCCAAGCAAAGCCTCAAGGCGAGCAAAAATATAAGGCACTTCCTTTCCCTATACGACAGGCAGGGTTGCCAATGTTGCTCCCATGGGCACACATGTGCCCACAGAGGCCTTCCTTTCCTGGTGCTTAAGAATGTAAAGAGAATATAAGATGAGCCAGCTGTCTCAGGCCAGTGGGCCATCTAGTCCAACATCCTGTTCTCAGTGCCCAACCAGATGCCTGTGGAAAAAACACACGCAGGATTCAAGCACTAAAGCACTCTCCGCCCCCCCCCCTGCAGCTTCCAGCAAGTGGTATTCAGAAGCATTACTGCCTCTGACTGTTGTCTCTGTGTTTTTAAGCATTCCCTCATACATACCAAGCATCCCTGGACTCCCACAAAGAAAGGAGGAGTAATAAACTGTGGCAGCACTTCATGCAAGGTAGTTGGCTTCTTTCTTTAATCAATCCGAATGCACCAAGTGTGACTCCTACTTTCATTCATTCTGTTGATGAGCATTACCTTCACATCACAACCCAACATTATTGGCAATGTGTCTGTCTCTTGCTGTCTCTCACCCACCCACCCAATGGCGTGCAAAACTTTATAAGACAATGGAACTGCTTTATTTGGTCTTATGTACTAAATGCCGAGAGATGTGGAGATGGGAACAGTAAGATTATCCCTCCCCCTTTGTTTTTAATGGAATGAATTCACGTCTCTGCAGACACCAAGTAAAAATAACACACATTTATTCCAACACACACTGGCATCAGCCAGCATGGTCTGATGGAACTTGTAGTCCAAAACGTTGGGAAGAAACAAGGTTGGGGAAGAATGTTCTAAAGGGGCAGGAGCAGGCAGTTACATGTGGTGACTTGTTGAATTGTCGCAGATAATACGTTTTTGCATTTTATTGCCATCTAACTCCACCTTTCACAGTTCCCCCACATTTACTTGCCATTAATAGATAACACTTTGTGCATCTGATGAAATGAACTCTATGCCATCAAAACTTTTATGCCATATAAAGCATACTAATCTGTAAATGTGTGTGTGTTTCTTTATTACAGAGCTACTTCTCCAGACTCTCTGACTGTTTGATCTGGAGGCCTGACTGTTTGATCTAGTTGTGGGGGACATTGAATGATGTATCGGATTACATGTTACCTGGGATATCTGCAATTGGGTCTTCCAGCATTTTCTTCCTGCAGTCCCCTACCTATTTCCTCAGAAATCTGCCCTAGGAAATTAAATGGGGCCCTTACTCCCGAGTAGATGTGTATAGAATTCCAGCCTCAAAAACACTTACAGATAATGTAGGAATGACCTGGGCATGTGTTGCTGGTGGAGATTCCCCTCTATACCAGTGGTTCCTAAACTCCGCCCTCCATAGACCACTTAATGTGCTATATGCTGTATTATTTTTAGCTGCATTTTTACAAACATGTCACAGACCATCTGGATGAAGTTCACACATGACAGCTTGGGAGCCCCTGCCCTATTCTATTTTCCCATTACAGATCCCCCAAGACATGGTAAAGAAGGGTCATGTATCTATCTTCCCCTACCCCCATGCCAATCAATGGCTAATAGCAGTTTTGGGGAGGTGAAATTTCAAATGAAGAAATATCACAGGGGAAACCATTGCCCAGTGCTGCAGATGTAATGGGTAGACTAGCCCAGACTATATCATAGTTAGGTATTACATTTGTTATGAACGTTGTGGTTGTGTTTGCATGGGAAACTACATTGTTTAGCATTACGTGGATGAAACTTAGCAAGCCTGAGCAAAGTGTTAGGTTTACATACTTCCAGTTTCCTCGAATTTTGACTTAGCATTACATATGGACCAAGAATCTTGCTTTAAAACGTTGTGGCAGTGAACAAATGTTGACAAATTGAAGTAAGGAGTAGATGGGAAGTCAGGTATATAGAAAAAGACAATTTTTATTTAAAGATTTTGAGATTATGATTTGATGTGATAATTTCCTTTTTGACCTTATGTTTATGGATATTTGTTTTTTTCCTTTTTGGTGTATGTTAAGGTGAAAATAAAAAAGGTAAAAAAAGAATCTTGCTTTAAAACAAAACTCTAGCCAATTTCAAAACAAGTCAACTTCAAACCAGGAAGTTGGCTTATTAAACTAGCCAGTTCGTTTTACAAGATTCAAGGAAACAGAAAGGAATGTCAGCAGCTATCCTCCCCTTGGCTGTGTGGGAGAAGGGAGTATGCAAGCCTGATACCTTTGCTTCTAGAGGCTTGTAGCACTAAACCATGGCTTACTGTTACATGTAAACAAGCTCACTTAGTTAGACCACCATTAAGTCTATATAATTCATTAGAGAGGGCTTGACTTGGGTTCCCCAGGGTACCAGGCAAGGTCCTTCTGAGCCTTGCAATCTAAGGCCCATTAAGGGGAAATGCAACAGACTGCACTTGGTACTTTCTGCATGCAAAACATATTCTCTACCACTTAACTTTGTTTCAATGGAAAGAGTTTCCCCTATATAAAAAACAAAGAGCTATGATGATAATTAAATATTTATTCAGCACCCACAGTGTAGCAGGCTCTGTAACTCACAAGACGTCCAGTGAGACCTCTACAGAATCAAACAGTGATTTCTACACCTCAACTCTCACATACAGTGAAAAAAGACATATGAATTGGACTCAACCCTTTATTAATTAAACAGTCTTGTTACACATTATTTGCGAGCATATTTTGTGGAAATATCCATTCTCAGCTAATGTTACCAGACCTGCTTGGAAGGCTAATGTTATTTTGGAAGAATATTTACCTTCTCAGTAATAGAAAACCTAATACCTAAGAAATATTTTCCACCTGCAGCTATCTGTCAACCATCCCACACAAGCTTTGAAAGCTTTCCACTATCTGTCAAAGCACAGGTTTTGATGCAATAAAGACTATAATTATTGAGCATTTATGGGAAATAATATTTTCCCTCTGGTACGTGTTATAACGATTGTTAACATGCGAGTATGAATGCTAATGTTAAAAAAAAAATCCAAAACAGCCAACCTATATGCATCTAAAAATGGAAGAGACCTTTTTTGAATACTGATTGAAAGAACAAAATAATAAAAGAGGTAGACTTGATTGAGAGCCCAGCTTGAAAAGCAAGTGTCAATCAGATGGTGGTTTTGTGTGAGTGTGTGCACGCCTTAATAATGAAAACAACTTTGATTTGAAGCAGAGCTTTGAAACAAAGCAGGCAATTAAGTTCCTGGATATAAACAGCACATCTTTTGTTTTGTGGGGGATGATCCTTTTGCGACCAAAATACCAGCCTACCAGATTCATGAAGTAAACAATACAAAGCATGCATCCAAACAGCTCCATAAAAGCCATCCCAACAGATGGTTCAGGCCTATTGAATTACAGTATCAACATTTCACTAAAAGTTTGGTTTTGTAAGTATGGAAATCCAGGCAAAGAAAAAGCTAAAGAACTGAAGGGAGATCTTTGATAGGCAATTTGTAATTTCGGACTCAGCTAGACTGGTAAAAAAGAAAGAAAGCAATTTATATGCATTGTTTATGCAGTATAACATTGTGCCACCAGATGGTGACGTGGAGTCCTTTTTCTCTCTACCTGTTTTCCCTGTTTAAATTTACAACGCTTTAAACCAAAATGCTACTTTGATGTGTCTAGACCCAGCCTTCCTCTACATAATTACCAGAGCTATTGCAGAAGGAGCCCTTTTCACATACTCACATACTGAGGTAAGCACTGAAAGAACGGATCTGTTGCAGAAATGAATCATATTTATAAAATAAAATAGAAACATCTCATTTAAAGATATAGGTTTAAGAGGGGGTTTAAAAAGGAACATTTAAGATGGAAAGTGTTAAGTGTTTGATCACAGAGTTAATCAAACTGGATTATTATTAATACTATTATTATATTATTACCTGCCCTTCACCAGCAGGTCTCAGGGTGTGAAGAACTTGCAGCAAGAAGACTTTGTGGTCAGCTGTACTGACAGCCACCAAGTGCCATTCCAGGTTTTCAGACCCTACCCTGAGATGTTGGAGATTAAAACTAGGACTTCCTTCATGCAAAGCAGATGCTCCACCAATGAGCTACAACCATTTCCCAATCAGTGTCTGAACTGTGCAGCTATACATTTTAAATTAGTGACTTGGTTGGGGGGGGAACATTTGGGCTCCACTTCAGGGAGTAAAATGTATTAGTCTGACATTGTAACTATGGCCCTAGAAGCAGCTAGAGCTCTAGCAAACCTTGAAAATCCCATGTGACCAACTCCTTAAAAACAACCAACAGGACTAGCATTTATCTAAATAATTTCAGCAGAATATTTGTTTGCAGTGTACTGCCAAACACATTTCACTAGAGTTGGTCCATTTCTGGGCCAATTCTTAATATTTATAAATTGTATGTGTTGATTCACCAAGTTTCAGGATTGGGCCATGAAGGATCTTAACTGGACAAGAGCTGTTGTAAGCGTCACAGCTCTCTGCTGTAAATTATGCTCCTTTTCAAGTAAGTCTGAAAACACTCAACATTTCCTTTTGAACCAAGAGATAACAAATGTTAAGTCTTCTGCATAGCACACAAGTTTCTTCTATAGTAACTGCTTGCTGGGTCACAAGCTTTAGGGCTCATGATAACGTTTCCACAGGAAGGAATGGGGCAGATGAGGTTAGTGGGGCATTAAAGTTTTTCTGATAATTAGAAGTCCAACTGAGGAAATAGCAAAATATACAAAAATGAACAGCAGCATTGATGGGTAAATGGTGTGGTTTCTGGGCTGTACATTCTGGATATTATTAGAGCTCATGGTTAACATGATGGATTTGATCATCTGGAAGAGGTGATCTGTCCCTTTCAGGATAAAAAGTGATCAGTTCATCATCAGAGCAACTTGCTCATTTCTGTCTGACTTCTGCTTGGAGTCAGGGCAGGACAAGAATAATGCATGTCTTCCGAGCAATTTGGATTAAAAATGGGTTAAAATTATGAAAGTAACATACAAACAATGGGCTAGTGTGGCATAGTGAGTAGAGGGTTGGACTGAGACCTGGATTTAAATTTCTGCTCACCTGTGAAGTTCACTGAGTGACTTCAGAGGGACACAGTCACTGTCTTTCTCATTCTTCCTTATGACAACAGGGTTGTTGTGAGGATAAAATAGGGGGAAAGCCCCATGTACAACTTGTAGACTATGAAGAGTATAAAGGGTAGGCTGCCAAGGTGATAAACAGATGAAGAAGGTGCAATCAGTAAAGAAATAAAGAGCTTCTTATATCACTTCAAAGAAAAGGCTTTTTACTAGAGTCATTTCAAACATTCAGTATCACACATTCAATGCTGTTGTGGTTGAATAATAAGAATATGAATAAG
Organism: Podarcis liolepis; assembly: GCF_965112155.1. Lineage (NCBI taxonomy): Eukaryota > Metazoa > Chordata > Lepidosauria > Squamata > Lacertidae > Podarcis > Podarcis liolepis. Next base: position 51,081,492 of record NC_139561.1, on the reverse strand, counting down.
AAGCCACTTTTGCAGAGTGCTTCTGAGACGCTCAATACTTTTTACATTGGTGATTTGCAACTTCTGCCCTGTAATGTAAATCAGTATTATTATTCCTCATATTGCAGGTGATGGGTCTGAGGCTGAGGCAGCAGCTTGCTTGAGACCATCTAGTAAGATAATAAACAGGTGAGATTCAAACTGCAGTCTTATTGAAACAGGAAAGCCCACAATGTTCCTCATGAACTTTCATTGTGATCTGTTAGCATGTGTAAACCTGCCTATGGTCTGTAGGATTTCACCTGTACAAACATGAACTAAAATGTTAAAGAAACTGCATGCAGGGTATGGGTGTGGGTGTTTGAAACCCCTTCCTGTTCCCAGGAGAAAACAGGCCCAGAGCAGAGTGGAAGTGTCAAAATGGCATGGACTGCAGAACATCAAACCTCTTTGCAGTCCTAGAGCTTGAAATGATTATTATTCTATGGGATGCAGTTCAGCTGCATGATCCATGTCAATGCTATAATGGGCAAAGCCCTCTGGAATTAATATCTGATGAAGAAATAAACCTGTTAACGGGATAGATTTACAGTATTCAAATTACTATTGATCTCTTCGGCAGCACAACTAATAAAATCCTTCCTTGCACAACCTTCCACCTTGTGCATGCTTAAGCAAATTATCTTTAAATAAACAAGGGGGTAGCCACCTCAGGAAAAAATTAAACTATAAATTACAGGATGCTCTCCCTCCCCCACCCAGCCCCAGAGAGCAAAACTGAGTTCAAACTTTAATAACAGGATAGAAGTATAGCAATTGCTTTTGATAAATGAAAGCAAAGTTTGACCAAAGTGTCTCATGATCAAACCAGGAGGCTTCTGAAAAGACAGGATAATTTTGCTCTCCTAGCATCACAGATAGAAAAAAAAATTACAAACAGTCCACATTTCCTGATTCTATTTGGGCACCATCATATGCGGGGCATACTAGAGGCTGGGAGAGATACTCTATCCCCAAATAACTATGGTGCCCAGTCCGATTCTTTGCACGGGTTGCTCACATGGTCAATAAGTGTCATTTTGGTATCACTGAAGTTTAACAGTCTTGTACATGCAGAGCAAACACACTCCTACCCCAGTGTTAGCATCTGATGAAACTGTCTGCCCTATACAAAAGTTCATACTCTCAAAACCAGTTAGCCTTTTCTAAATCTTTCCCTAAATAATCAACAGCTTGCTACAACAGACTTACAGTGATACCTCGGGTTACATACGCTTCATGTTACATACTCCGCTAACCCAGAAATAGTGCTTCAGGTTAAGAACTTTGCTTCAGGATAAGAACAGAAATTGTGCTCCGGTGGTGCGGCGGCAGCAGGAGGCCCCATTAGCTAAAGTGGTGCTTCAGGTTAAGAACAGTTTCAGGTTAAGAACAGACCTCCAGAACGAATTAAGTTCTTAACCCGAGGTCCACTGTATTTATTTATTGCATTTCTATCCCACCCATTTCTCTAAGGAGCTCACGGTAACAAACATGGTTCCCCCCCCCTCAATTAATGCCTACAACAACCTTGTAAGGTTGGTCAGGCTAAGAGGCAGCGACTGCCTCAGGGTCACTAGCGAGCTTCATTACTGAGTGTGGATATGAACCCCGGTCTCTCTAATCCTAGTGCGACACAATAACCACTGCACCACCCTGGCTCTTGGCTAGATATGGTGGTCTTTAAACTCCTCTTCTGGAAGAGGCAACTATTGAATGATCACAACAAACAACATGATTAAATACAGCCATCAGTGAGTTCAAAAGCAAGCATGTGTCAGCTAACATTGCGATTGTGATTATATCACTTTGCATACAGAAACCTCTGGTGGCGTGTGAAAAATTATTGAACAAGACGGATCATATTCAACAACAGAAATTACAAGGAACATCACAATTCAATGGTTTGCTGAGCTTTCGTCGGTGGTGGGTTTTTTTAAAGAGTGACTTTAATTAGACATGTGACTGACAGATTTTTATGGAGATAGACACAGGATACATTAGTAGAAGACAAAAGGGGAGGGGAGGAGAAAAGCCACCATTAAGCTACAACTGCAGGCAAAACTGACTGAGAGCAAACATGGTTGTGCAAGCTTTGCTTACACTAATAAGTGCTCACTCATAAAAGCAGGCATTAAGGGCTTTGTTTTTGTTATTTACCACTCTGATAATGCTGTTCGTTACTCCAGGACTACTGCTTACACACCCCTCCTCTTCACTGCCCCCACCCCTGTGTCTCTCCCTCCCCCTAAGTCAGGTTTAAATAGAACTTCTTTTAAAAGTGCAAATCACATCATTGTCAGTGGAATGAAAAGCACAAACGTCATTTTATTTTGTAATAACATGAAAGAAGATGGGGGGATTCAGAGAGTCACTTAATAAAACTACTTGTAAATCAGTTCACTGGGAAGTGGCTGCAAAGTTGCTGTGCAGTGGCGCATATCTCACCTGGGAGCAGGATCACATTTACTATTATGCTAACTATGCTTCAGAGCAGGGCCCCTAGTGTGATGCAATTATGGTGGAGTTTCCCCACCTTCTTTGCTCTGTATGGGGTCACTTCTTCCTTGGCACCACCACTGCTCTCAATTTGCTTGCCTTCTCACTTTGGGTCCAATCCAAAACAGCTGCCCAGAGGGAGAGTGCAAGGCAAATGAGAGGATCCTGCTCCATCACTTTGCTCTTGTCGTTGTTTGCGTGCTCAGACAGTGCAGGTGAACAGGCAGCAACAGAAAGGAGGAGGAGGAGCAGAAAGGATAGGAGGCTCAGTGGGAGGGATTGGTAGTAAACCCCTTTATGGATGCAGCCTTTGACAGGTTTCCAATGATGCTGTCTCTGGACGTCAGCCCTTGAAGAAGGGGCCAAGTAATAAGAGCAGCATGCATGCTATCATGGGAAAGGTCACCTTTCAGAATGCAGAGGTCAAGCCCATCCAATCACAAGTATGCATTAATTTGGAGACACTTGCAGGAAGCCATAGTAGTCCCCCTCCTGTTCAACCCGCAATGGCTTAACTTTTCATCTTAGGATGGCTCTGTTGCCTCCACTTGGCTAGGCCATATACTACAAATTCAGCAGCAGTCAGTCAGCTGACCATTGATAACTTGCATGGCTTTATAAAAGGATTAGACAAATTCACAGAGGACAGCCTTATCAGTGACTATCAGCCCTGATGGCTCTGTTCTGCCTCCACTGCCTGAGGCTGTATGCCTCTGAATGCCAATTGCTGGGAATCACAGATGAGCAGGGTGCTGTTGCACTCAGGTCCTGCTTTTGGGCTTCCCGTAGACAAGGAGCTGGCCACGGTGAGAACTTTTATGGGCCATTAGCCTGATCCAGCAGGGCTCTCCTTATGGTCGCATGCCCAAAGTGAACTAGCCACACTGGACTTTCCTGTTCTTAATTTCTTTCCTGAGTCATTATGGACCCCTTCTCCCAACCATTCTTTTAAAATAAATACAAGGGTGAATTAATTAGAGGCAGCAGCACTTATTAGATGCTGGATACAGTATGTGAGAGAGGTGGGGAGGGGTCCTTAAGGCAGATGGGGAGGCACCATAAAAGTTTTTGCTGGCTTGCTTTTATTAGGCTTTGAAGCGCAGTGAGACTAAGAGGTTAGGGAAAATCTGCTATAAGGCTGCTGCCGTGTGGGATAAAATGCATATATATTAAAGAAAATCCTTCTCTTTTGAAAGGGGAGGGAGAGAAAAACACGTAGCAAGTGCAGTCTTTTAGCCGAGAAGATTTCCTCTGAAAGGGAAAGCAATGAGGCTAGGAGAGGAATAAATGTTGTAGAAATGACAATCGCTCTTCAGTCAGGGCCCGTGACTGCTCTCACTGCTGATAAGATCCAGCATGTGTCAGTTGTCAAGTGTCTCTTGTCACACTTCAATGTGAACTTTATAGCAAAAGGGGGACAAGAGGCAGTGAAGGGGAAAATGGCACGGCTCAGAAGGACTTGTGCACTCAGTGTGACTCCATTTCAATTTTATATTCCAGAGGACTTTGTAGGTGATCCCGTGAATGCAATTATTCTCACCTAATAAAAGCAACATATGCTAAGACAATTAAAAGATTTTATTATGCACCCATTCATTGTGTTTTATTTTAGACAGCAGGGTGGCAGTGATGGGGCGGAAGGCTCTTTAGAAGCAAGACACCAGCAAAGCAGAAATGGCCTATAATCAGGCCAGAACAGGGGGAGGGGCAAGGGCCTACAATTCTGAGGGGGTCTACTCCGAGTCCTGGTAGAGGCAAAGGTAAAGATTATTGAAATGGGACCTACATTTCCCATCTGGTCTGGGCCTACTACTAGCTTTGCATGGCCCTGCTTATAACTTGGTAGAAGGATGGATGGATGGGCCAACAGAGAGACAGACAGCATGACTGGGGAAGACTAAGTTGACCCCATCCATTGGCCAGAGAAGGAAGAGTTTCAGGAACCATGCTCCCATGTTCGTCCATACTAGAAAGAACACTTGGCTCCAACTCTCAGTTGCCCTCCGGATTCACACTGGCCTCTGCCACCAGCCAGGAAGAACGGTATGACACCCACTGGCCAGTGAACAAGCAGCTTGCTCCAATGCTTGCTTTCCCCTCTCCTCTCCTCCCCTCCCCTTCCCCAACCACTGGGTGAGGCTGATAGGTCTTGGATCCAACAACATCTGGAGTAGAATGCTGATTCAAAGGCTACACAGGAAACCTAGTGCATGACATCAACACAACTTTACTGCAAGCTGGTTCACTTGTAACACTAAGCCAAACCAGGACTTAACCTGAGCGTGCAAGGGTGAGGGTAGCCAGGGAGATGACATTTCTGTGCTGCTCCTCTAGTCCTCCTCCGGCTACACTGCATTGAGCTAAGCCATGGTTTGGCATAATGTGTCGTTTAAACCAGATTTGTCTCCCATTAGGAAAACCCACCCTCTGGAGTGAGACAAGCAATGAACCCAGAAACCATGGCAGGTTTCTAATAGAATTGGAGGAGTAGTAAAGCAGCTGTGATCCTTTCTGGGAGCCCACATGCTCGTGCTGAGCCATAATTTGGCTTAGCATTATGTGTGAACCAGTTCAACAATGTTCAGTTGGCATTGCTAGCCAATATGCAATGTTCAGTTGGCATATCCTAGCCAATATGCCAGTTGCACTTATTTAGAATTGGATTGCCCAGGTGCTCTGCTGTTAGCCAATGTGGATAATTTTTCTTTCCTGAAACCATAATACTTTCTAACAGCTAGTCGTCTTACAGTGCAAAGATCGTCTGATTTTACAGCTGGAGCCTTGCCAAACCCATTTGAGGTCCAAATCTATATGTATATAAAAGGCAGGAAGCAGTTTTAAAAGGAAATGCTAACGAGCTTCCTGGGATTTCAGATTTTTAAGGCCCTTGTGATTGAATTTATTTCAATAATTCTTTCCGTAAGGAACGTGAAAATTGGACATGTCTCTCGGGCACCAAGCAATGTAGCACAAAAGAGGAAGATTCCAGCAAAGAGGGTTATTGCCATCATTACGAATGTGGTAGAACATTGGAAACTCGTCAGAAAAAAAGAGAAAGCTATACAATGCTATAACGGCAATGATATCAATATGCTGTGGGAGGAAAAAGCTATAATATCTGCAGCTAGTTAGGATTTCTGGTTACAGAAGCACTATAAATATTATCTAAAGGCAAATGTGCTTCTACTAAATTTAATTCAGTCTCTAATATCTGGCCAAGCATTTGGACTTTTTCCCAGTCTAAAAGAAAATGAATATTATTATTAATAATAGTAACTGCTGATCATATCATCGCATACAGCCACTGCATGCTATAGTAGAAAATGCAAATATCCTATCCAGCCAGGAAAAACCTTCTGTTTGGGCAGGGAATGAGGTGAATTTGTGTAATACCACATTGTTCATAGGAAGTTGTAGCTCTAAATATCTTCATACAACAATATAAAGCAATTTGTGGAGTTGTACAATTGACCTAAGTTTGTGTGTATCAAAATCAGAATGAAACCTAGCAGTTTCTAATGTTCCTTTGCCCCTTACTAGACAAAATGTCAAAGGCTTCCAAAGTAGTAATGAATGAGCAAATACGAGAAACTAATGAATAAACGGTGTACATTCAGGGCCTTACTATCAACCTTAATATTGCTGGATGATAATAATAGTGATTATGATGATACAAATAACCACCCTATTTCACAGTAATTTCCCTCACCAGAAGTGTAACTTCGAATGGATTTATGTCAGATCTGAAAGGCGATTCACAATTCAATATGAAATGAGCAATGAAGGACAATACAATAGTGAAGTTTTCATTTCTAACTTTGGCCCCATCTCCACTACATATTGTTATGAGTTTGGGGTGGGGGAAGTAGGCTGTATGCAGAAACCCTTCTAACTCCTTGATCCAGCATTAAAATATAAGCTAGGCAGGCTTCCTGTGCTGTGGTGATAGCCTGGGTGATGGGCGATTAAGGGAAACAAAGGACAGCAGATCTGTGTGAGATGGCAAATGGGTGCCCAACCACACAACTGACTGGTAGTTTAAAAAGGACAAGGCAAGAGTTGAGAGTTTGCAGTGATGTGACCTGGAAGTAAAGCAGCAAGCTGAAGAGACAGTCAGAAAAACATGTGAGAGCAATGTTTAATTTCTGTTTGAGTCCAAGGCTGTGGCTATAGGAGAAACAAGACCCTTTAGTGGTGTTAATGCTGTGAACCCCTCCATCATAGGTTCAGGTAGATATGCAGTGCTTTTTTCTAAAAAAATGTTTAGGGGTACTCTCATTTTCCTACTCATATTGAAATACTGCCCCTCAATGAGGCCAAACTTAGATTCACAAAATGTTTAGGGGTATGTGTACCCCTGCGTCCCCCTGGAAAAAAAGCACTGTATATATGTGTAAATAACCATATGTCATAAAGACAGTCACCACTGTGCCTCATTTCCAAAAGGAAGCACAAACCCCATGTAAGTGCCTGGGACCCCTGGAATCTTGCACTGCTTGGAGATGGGATGGTGTGCAACACTGGTGTCTGAAGCGGGCTTGGTGTTTCCTGGAGGAAGGCCTGTGAGCAAGGTGTGCCTGAGTCGAAATGGAGGGAAGAATAGCAACACTCCTTGAGTGGCTTGAGAGAATGAAGCAGCAACAAAGCTGGCAGCAGCGCTGGCAGCTGGATAAAATGGAATGGCTGCTGGCAGAGTGGCTGGCTGAAAACTTCTGTGGAGAGGAAAGCAGGACATCTTTGCTGGATGAAACGCAACAGGTTGAAAGTGATCCAGGAACCTAGCTGCAAGGCACCCAAAAGGAAGGGGTGGTCAAACAGATCCAGAGGGGCATGCAACAATGTTTAAATCACTAGTATGCCACTTTAAAGCAGCCATGCCCCCCCCACCAAAAAAAAAAAAAAAGAATCCTGGGAACTGTAGTTTATTAACAGCACTAAGTGTTGTTAAAAGATCCGCTATTCCCCTCACAGAGCTACAATTCCAAGAGTAGTACTCTGAGGATAGAGGTCTCCTGACAACTCCCAGCACTCTTAACAAAGTACAGTTCTCTAGATTCTTTGGGAGAAGCCATGGCTGTTAAAGTGGCTTTAAATGTGTAGTACTGATGGGCCCTTTATCTCACCAACATCTCTGAAAATTTAAAAATGACCAAATATCACTTTCCTCTTTCTATTCCTGTGCTTCTGTTTTGCAAGCTAAAATGAATTTGTTTTCACCAACAAAAAATCAGCAGCAAAATAAAGCCAAGCACCTCTCTCATTTGAGCATTATGGTGGAATTTAAAGGTAGCATTTTGTGTTGTTGTCACTAAACAGCCTTTTGTAAAAGAGGGGTGGGTGTGTATGAATTATTGTACCTGAAATGTAGATAGTTATAAAAATGGCATTAATTTGCTTAGACCGAGAGATTTTCACAGGAGAGCAACTAGCAGAAAACATTATGAAAATGTCCAAGAGGACTGGTAATTGAGTTGATTAGTATGACCTTGGTTATGAAGGTAATAGAAGAGTGAATGGTGCTTAGACTGAGTTATAACCCTGCTCCCTTATTCTGAGATGTAGTGAGGTATGTAATTTGTTCAGGGTGAATCTGAGTCGCCTAACCTCTTCCTGACAAGGTAATACACACTTGACTACTGGAGCCTGCCCTGCTGATTCTTTTACCCCAACAGAGTAAACAGAGTGGGGTCAGAGGAGAAAATGATGAACTGTGCTCTTCCCTGGAGGCTCAAATATGTTAATTTTATCCTCATAGACACATTCTACTGTCAGACAGTGCTCAGAGAATTAGAAAACAACAAAAAAAGGAATTCCATCTCCAAAGAATATCAATAGATAAACACACACACACACACACAACTGTCTAGGAATTTAGGCAAAGGGGAATATTTACCCTGGTAGAACTGAATGTTATTCACTGAATGGCTTCTTACATGTGTTGAAGTAGTCCCTCCTTATTTACCAAGGGCAGTGCTTGATTCTCAAAAATGGTTTCCTACCTATTCCTCAACTGCCCCTCCTTATTTACCAGGTATAGTCTATTCTTTCTGATACACAAGAACATAATGGGAGTTCTGCTGGATCTGTCAAAAACATGTAAAGTGCATGCTTGTGAGGAAGCCCACAAGAAGGACTTGATCTCAGTAGAAATCCCACGATCTTCAGCAGTTGGTATTCAAAGATATACTGCATCCAGCACTGGAGGTAATACCTACTTATCAATTTCTTTGTGTTGTCTCTATTGTTGCCCATTGTATGAGTTTTTGAATGAGTTAGCAGTGTCACTGAGAATTCTCTAAGTAGCTATTGTCTCCACCATATCCACCCTAGAGAGATTTAAGAGAAACATTTGTATATTTAAAATGGTTTCAACATATGCAATTAACTACTTATAGATATGTAACTGTTTTATGTGTGTTGTTATATTATAAATGAGGGACACAGGTGGTGCTGTGGTCTAAACCACTGAGCCTCTTGGGCTTGCTGATCGCGAGCTTGGCAGTTCAAATCTGCATGACAGGGTGAGCTCCCGTTGTTCTTGCCAACCTAGCAGTTTGAAAGCATACCAGCGCGAGTAGATAAATAGGTACTGCTGAGGCGGGAAGGTAAATGGCATTTCCGTGTGCTCTGGCTTCCATCACGGTGTTCCGTGCACCAGAAGAGGTTTAGTCATGCTGGAAAGCTGTCTGCAGACAAACGCTTGCTCCCTCAGCCTGAAAGCGGAGATCAGTGCCACACCCCATGCACAAATTCAACTGGACTTAATCGTCCAGGGGTCCTTTACCTTACCTATAATATAAATCAGTTTTGGATACTACATGGGAAATGATGCATACATCAGGGAACACAGGTAATTAGTTTTGACTTCCACACTTTACATGTTTGCTGTGCAAAACATCAGTGTAACACTGATGCTTCCACGGATGAAACAATTGTGACAGTAGCTCTGAGCTTACGGAGCCTTAAGGATATGATCCACCATAACATTCTTGTGAGTAAATTCTGTTGAAACAAATGGAAGTGCCATAACAGCTGTGCTTCCATTCATTTCAGTGAGGAACATACATTAAAAACTTTCCAGTCAATTGTTTAAGACTGCAGTAGAGATTGATGGCTGTTTCTGGTTTCACATTAAAACAAAACTCCACCTAAATAATTTATTGTACTGTATTCTTATTACAAAATTTGAAGATGTCAAAATATTGAACTGAGCCAAAGTGGTTACGTTCTGAGATGTTTTGCTTTTGGAATGCCTGGAAGCAAATATTCTAAGTGAACTCTTATGGATCTTCAAGATAGAATTTTATTAAGGAGATGATGACAGATCTTCAACAGCAACATCGTTAGCAGGGACGTTGGAGTACAGTTTAAGAGAAAGCTTTCCAACAACGTTTCAGCAAGAGGTACAATCTGGTACACGCAAACACTTTTAGCCATTTGGATAAAGTTTTATTCCCACGAAAATGCTGGAGGACTTTGGAAGGGAGGGATCTGAATTTGCAAATGTGTGTTCAAAAGTTTAACACAAACATGGAAGCAGCACACAACCCAATAAATTCTGGCAGGAATGGACACCTGCAGCAGTAGAAATTTCCTCTCTATTAAAGTGAAGCTTCAATAAAGTGCCTTACTTTTACAGATGACAATCATAAGTGTGTGCAAGGGGCCTGCCAGGAGTGCCCATTCACTAGGGTTACCAGACGTCCCCGGACAGTCCCCAGATTTGCAAATCTGTCCCCGGACAAATTCCATCCCCGGAATGTTCCCAGCTTTGCCGTTGCCCAGTTTTTTTAAAAAAAACCCTGTGCATTTATATTTCACAGGGTGCGAAAGAAGGGCTTTGCACTTTTATACAATATGCATATGTGCTTGGGCCCAGGGGAGAGAGAGAGAGAGAGAGAGAGAGAGAGAGAGAGAGAGAGAGTGAGTGTCTCCGGATTCATTGAAAAAAATCTGGTAACCATACCATTTACACCCAAATGGTTTTTATTTATTTAAACAACAGGAATCAAGGTAATAAGCAGAAGAGGGAGATGCAGGCAGAATAAAAAGGCTGAAATGGAACTGGATTGGATCTGCAGCTTCTTCCTGTATCTGTCCATTCCAAATCCATTCTAAATTCATTTCAGGCTATGGGGACACTCCTGTTTCAAGGGCTATGTGGTCTAAATCTGGATTAAGATTTATTCTTCTGAATAAAGAAGCCTAAGAAAAGAAAGAAGGGGGTTACCTGAAGCTGCCCACCAACCGTTTGTATGTGGATAGCAGATTGAGTAGGCACAAAGCTCACCTGATCACCTTCCTAGCATGGTGAGATGCATTTGGGTGTATCCAATGTTAGAGTAGATCCATTGAAATGGGCATGACTAACTTAGGTTTCAATGGGTCTATTCTGAGTAAACATTAGTTGTCAACAGCCATTTATTTATTTATTTATTTATTTTATAAATGTGTCTCTACACATATAAAGAAACGGATTTGTGCAAATCTTTGTCCTCTTTTCCCTGTAATCTACTCTAACTCCTGAAGAGATTTTCCAGCTGTTGAATGTAGATTTCATACTTTGCTGCAGAGAAATATTTTATTTTATTTTAAAAAGTATCTCTAAGCTGCCTTTTAAGGTAACCACTATGTCCTACCTCCACTGTCAGATCAGAGACAGCATGCCTATGGCATACCAGCTGCCGAGAATTGCAAGGGAGGAGAGTGCGACTGCATCTGGGCTTGGAATGTGGGCTTGCCATAGGCATGTAATTGGCCACTATGAGAACAGGATGCTGGCCCAGATGGGCCTTTGGCCTGGCCCTAGCAGGGCTCTTCTTATCGCCTTATACATCCTGGCCAAAGCCTATCTGCAAAAAGCCCTCTCACACATGATGTAAAACAAGTGTACTTGTTTTGGTCTAACAAAGATCAGAGGGATGTAAAGTCTGTCAGTTGAGGCAGCCTTGTGTTTTACTGCTGCATGGCTAGGGAAGTTTATCTTAAGTTGCTTTGGCAAATGATTACCGTGGCTGCAATGAAACACCCCCCCCCGATATTATGGTCTGATTACTATTAATAATAGTACTATCCCTATCCCTATTAGCTAATGTTAATAGCTGCTATAGTTGCTGGTCTCGACAGAGGTTAACATGTTGTTGGTATACTAGCTGCGTTAGAGCTCCTGTCAGAAATGACTTTGTATAGGAGGCCTAAGTGAGGGAAGGGGGGAAAAAACAGACTGGCTGCAGACCTTTTTGTTTGCCCTGCTTAATAAGCCATTTGGATCTATCAGCGCTTTCTCAAGCCGCTAAACAGCAGTTGCTCATTTCCATGCTCAGGTTGGGAATAGGGGTGGTGGTAGGAGCATTATTTTAAAAAATAAAAAAAATGAAGAATTATAGCCTATCATTTTTGCTCTCGTGCTAAAAGGGCCCTGGATTGTGATGTATCCTTGGCTCTGTCACCGTGCTAGCTGACCCTATAAGCGGGCAGGCTCTGACCACCAAATGCGAGTGGAATAAATTATCGCTGACACTCCGATATTTAATTATGCAGCTGTCAGAGCGGCCCTTTCGAAATTCATTTTAATAAAGTGGGAACTTCCCCCCCCCTTTCAAGGTGAGAGTCGGGGGAGTCACCTTCTGTGTCAGCCTGAGGTCTCTACCACAGGCTCTGCATTCTCCCCCCCCTCCTTCCTCAAAGTCTGTCACTTGGGCTGATAGAAAGACCAGATAACAGCACCAGTGTCTATTGGCCTTCTCCCTCCCCCCCTCCATCCCTTTGCCTGAATGAACATCCTTCATTTAAACCCACAATAATGAGGACCTCAAAGTCAGGTAGGCAGCCACAAGGGCAGTTCGTCAGGTTTCGGGAAGCAGAGGTGGGGGTTACTGGGGGAGAGAATGGAGGAGAGAAGAGAAAGCTTATTATTATAAAATCCACTCCATGTTATAGCTGCAATATCAAAGCGATTGTGTTCAAGTCTTCATTCTGATGGGTTTATCAGCAATAGTTTACACGGTATAACCAGATTTTTTTTTTAAAAGGCCAGAAATTAAACATGGGGGGAAATGAGGAGACCTATTCTATTGTTTAGCTGCAATGCGAGGGAGGGAGGGAGAGAGAGAAAAAGAGAGAGAGAGAGAGAGTTATTTGTTCCTCTTTCTTCTTCTGCTTGCAATCTTGCAAACTAGATATGAGGGTTAAAAGACATAGGAAACTACAATGCAACACAAATTAATGTGCACAACTGAAACACTAAGAAATGTATTGTGTTGATAATTCGAATGCCCTGCCATCCTGAAGCATATTCAGATTATATAATCTTACCTGTTATTTATTAGAACTCCATATACACATATTGCATTGGTCCTTGTAGCTCCATATATGTATATTACATTGGCCCTAAATCACACATACATTGAAAGTATGGAGGGGAGAGTTGGCTGTACCTGGTGACAGAATCCCTGATGCATCACACCCAGTCAGCCATGCCCCATCAGCACCTTCAGCAAAATGTCAGATATGTAATGCTGTATGTATGTTCTCCGTGCAATCAAGATCACCTTTCCAGACATTATGGCTAATGAACAGATGTCAGGGATGTTGTACAACATCAGACTTGCCAGGGGAGGGGGGGGTGTAGAACATCATACAACATTGGGACAGACCAGCAAGTACAAGCTCATTTCACCTGCCATGCACTGAGACATAGCATGGAAGGGACCGTACAAGTAAGATGATGCATAGGATGTAAGAGTCAGCCAGTGGCCAGAATGCTAGACAAAGATGTGGAAGACCAGATTTCAAATCCCCACTCAAAGATTAAACTCAATGAGTGACCTTTAACTAGCCACTGCTTCTCAGTCTAATCTACCTCACAGAGCTGTTGTAAAGATACTGCATTTTTCGCCCTATAGGACGCACTTTTTCCCCTCCCAAAATGAAGGGGAAATCTGGGTGCGTCCTATGGGGCGAATGCAGGCTTTCGCTGAAGCTTGGAGAGCGAGAGGGGTCGGTGCGCACCGACCCCTCTCGCTCTCCAGGCTTCAGGAAGACATCCGCAGCCTAGGCAGCCCTGCGGGAGTTCCCACAGGGCTGTCTAGGCTGCGGATAGTAGCCTGCTTCCCGGAGCGCTGGGTGCGCTGAAAGCAGAGCACCCGGCGCTTCGGGAACACATCTGCAGCCTAGGCAGCCCTGCGGATAGCAGCCTGCCGCCTGGCGCGCGGGGCACCCTGAAGCAGAGCGCCCCGCCCGCTGGACAGACATCCGCAGCGTGGGGAGCCCTGCAGGAGTTCCCCGCAGGGCTCCCCACGCTGTGGATAGCAGCCTGCCACCTGGCGGGTGGGACGCCCTAAAGCAGAGTGCTCCGCGCGCCGGACAGACATCTGCAGCGTGGTGAGCCCTGCAGGAGTTCCCCGCAGGGCTCCCCATGCTGCGGATAGCAGCCTGCTGCCCGGCGGGCGGGACACCCTGAAGCAGAGCGCCCCTCGTGCCGGGCAGACATCGGCCAGCCCCACAAGCTTGGGGGACAGCAGGGAGGCGCAGCGGCGCCATCCCGCTGTTCCTCGACCTGGTTCGGTTTCCCCGACCTGCTTTTGGGGGGGAAATAAAGGAAAACATTTTTTCCTTTATCCCCCCCCCAAAAAAACTAGGTGCGTCCTATGGGACAGAGCGTCCTGTGGGACGAAAAATATGGTAATATGTGGAGAGAGAACATCATGTGAGGTGCCTTGAGCTCCTAGCAGAAAATGTGAGATACAAATGTAGATGTAATGATCATAATGACATGGTAGGAGTAATCAAACACCATCCCATTGTGCCTGGATTCACACTCAGTTGATCCGGATCCTCCCCCTGAACAGCATTTTGTAGTGAATTTTAAATTGCTGCGAACTACTTTGAGAGACAATCTTTTGCATAGGATGAAATATAGTGCAATGACACAACTTTTAATTATTATTGTTGTTTTAACACACACAACAAGCAGATTAAGTGGCATTGTTAATGAACGACACTTCTGCTGTAGGGTGCAAAGTGGGGGACTTGAAGATCTCACCCTCTTTCATTCCAGTTTTACACTGCCAGGTTTCAGTAGGGATGTGTTTCATTGATTCTTGCACATTACCGTGTGTCCGGGTACTTCAGTATGCATGTCTATATAAAACAGCCTGCAAGAATTTAGTCCCTTGTGACTGAGTAATGCGAAGGGCTGTTCAACAAGCAAGTTATGTCCCCACCACAACACACTCACACACCCCAGACTGCTATCATAACATTTGTGACGGAGCCTTCAAAGTCATGCTTGCTGCTGGAGGAAGGTGATGGTCTAAAGGAAATCAATAAGGCATGCATCCCTTTTGAGCAAATGGTAGCAACATCAATTGAGAAGGAAAGGATATTTCACATCACCTGCGAGGGTGTACTGCTTAGACAACTAGAGTTGGCTCAGCTCAAGGGATTAAGCTGACATTCTACAATGGAAACTTGGTACACATTGCAGAACGTTAACTTAAGATCATGTGTCCATCAAAATGCAGTATATAATTTCGTGCGTCTCTCTCAAGTATCCTGAGCCTCGGAAATGTTACAAAACAAGGTATTCCAATGTTAAAATGGCCATTGGCTATTCATTATCATACCTGCCTTGGCAAACCACTTAGTTTGGTTCCTGCAATGCACTTGATCTGGAGCTACACTTGAATATAGTCCAGTCAAATCCAAACACTGCAGCCCAGTTGCTGTTTAAAGCTGGGTGCATGGAGTATCTTACTTAAGCACTGAAGCTGTGCCACTGGTTACTAGTTAATTCCTGACCAAGATGCTGGTTTTGACCATTACAACCATACATAACTTGGAGCCAGTGTGTCCTAAGGAGAACCTTGTTCCACCCAGCCCATGCCTCTATGCCAAAATATGCAAGGGAAGCCTTGCTCTGGATACCCTTGCATTCTGAAGCTAGGGGCTGACAATCACAAAGAGCAGCAGTGAGGCTGACAGTGAAACTCATAAGAAGCAAGGACAACTATTCCTTTCTAAAAAGGCAATCAGGGCTGGCCCTACCATTAGGCAGTGTTCTGTGGTCTGGTAGTAACAGGTTTTTTAATATGAAAAACAAAA
The DNA here is from genome assembly GCF_965112155.1 of Podarcis liolepis. NCBI lineage: Eukaryota > Metazoa > Chordata > Lepidosauria > Squamata > Lacertidae > Podarcis > Podarcis liolepis. The sequence goes on along the minus strand of NC_139561.1, from coordinate 51,065,871 downwards.
CAAAACAAAACAAAACCTGAAGATTTATTTCTGTGTTTTTATTGCGTTTTATGGCATTTTATATGTGTTGTAACTGAAGATGTCTCGTTGCTAACTAAAAGCACTTTGATCCCAATGCTGAGGATAAGAGGGCCTGAGGTGATCTTTGCCAATATCCCCTCCATTCTACCTCCTCTGCTGTTTTAAAGGGTCCCCTGACTCTCTAAAGCAATAAGAGAGGCTCCCTCCCTGTTTCGCTAGTGGGAGTTTCTGCTAAAAACTTTGGTCATTGGGAGGGACATCACTGGATGCAATTTTGCATTATGAGCTGCCAAAAGGTGCTGGTGGGCTAAAAGGAGGCTGAAATTTTATGATTATGATGTCAATAATAATAATTACTAAATCAGTTTTGTATCATTTCGTTGTACCCTAAACTGGATGTTGAGTTGCCATTTGACTGTATTTATCTATAATATTTATAGTCTGCCTTTCATTAGAAAATGGTTTATAAAGTATGTTTTTAATGCATTAATCAACCTATACCTAGGTTGGTGGGGGGGCATTTTAAACTGGTTACAGTGGTATCTTGGGTTACATACGCTTCAGGTTACAGACGCTTCAGGTTACAGACTCCACTAACCCAGAAATAGTACCTCGGGTTAAGAACTTTGCTTCAGGATGAGAACAGAAATCGTGTTCCGGCGGCGCAGCGGCAGCGGGAGGCCCCATTAGCTAAAGTGGTGCTTCAGGTTAAGAACAGTTTCAGGTTAAGAACAGACCTCCGGAACGAATTAAATACGTAACCTGAGGTACCACTGTACAACAGTAAGGACTTGCATGAATGCTTGGTTCTTATAATAAAAAATATTTTCAACTCTGTTGCCAGGGCGTGGGATGAAAGTAAAGAACCTGAATCAAGGCCTATATTGTGGATCTCAAGGCCTGATGGACTCATACAGGAGAAGACGCACCTTGAGACCCCTGGGACCAGGACCATAGGTAAAAAACCAGCAAGGCCACCCACAGCTTACAGTGACACCCAGGTTCATTGGTCAGGAGACAGTCTTCTTAACTGCTTCCCCATGCCTTGCTGTAAAACTGCTCCTGCCCTTATTCATCAGGTGAATATGCAGGACCTACTTGCTGTTATGTGGAATATTCTTTTACTGAACATTTTACTGAACGTTTTGTTATAAGAGATCTCTCTCTCTCTCTCTTTTAGTAGTTCTTTTAAAGGGTAGTACAGTAGTATCTTGGGTTACATACGCTTCAGATTACATACGCTTCAGGTTACAGACTCCGCTAACCCAGAAATAGTACCTCAGGTTAAGAACTTTGCTTCACGATGATAACAGAAATCGTGCTCCGGTGGTGCAGTGGCAGCGGGAGGCCCCATTAGCTAAAGTGGTGCTTCAGGTTAAGAACAGTTTCAGGTTAAGAACAGACCTCCAAAACGAATTAAGTACTTAACCCGGGGTGCCACTGTAATGTCTAACTTTATGCTTAACAAAGCCAGCAAAAAAATAAAATGTTCTGTAATAAAAAAATAAAGCTCCCTCAGTATAAGAAAATGTGGTAAAGACACCCAATTCAAAGTTTGTCAACAAATTTCAAAATGCACCTACTTGTCTTCTTTTCTTCCAGTTGCAACTGCCACTGAGCTATGGTCCCTGTTTATGGTCACTTGGGGAAAAGCTTCAAGAACTTCACATCCTCACTCTTCTCCCAGAGGAAAGAAGAACACAACCTTTCTGAAGGCAACAAAATCCACTCCCTCCACATTTAATAAGCCAGCTCCTTGCTATTATATGACATTTACTTCTGATATAAATAATTTGCCTCTTTCAGGGTTATTAATAACTGGTCCTCTCACTTCCCCAGGTCCTTAGAGGTGTGTTTTTTTTAAAAAAAATCCTTGCTACAGATCAAATACCCAACATACACAATCCTTTTCTTTCTTCACTTCTACATATCAAGGTATTTTTGATACTAGCTATCAGTATAAGGTAGACTGTCATGCCTCTAAACTGTGTTGTTTGATAGTTTCAGTTCATATTTTAGACTCTAGTGATGTTTGGTGAGTATATAAGTTCACTGAGTGCTTTTAAAATATATATATATAACTTATCTATTTTAAAATAATATTTAATTTAGACATATTTTTGTATACTGGATTTCCAACATCTGGGGCTATGCAACAACTTAGCATATTAGCCCTAACATGGGGTCTGTTTGAGATATACTAGGGGTTATATATTAGGGGTTGTTGGTAGTTCTTTTCATTTTGGTTATTCATTATGTATAACAACCCATTTTACTTCATTCCTAGGAAACATCATTGCATTGGTTGTATCACATCTTGACATATTAGGCTAAGAGGCTTGAGAGGTGTCGTGTGTGTGTGTGTGTGTGTGTGTGTGTGTGTGTGTGTAAAGTTCTGACAATTCATGGGTAATTTAAATGTACTGCTTAAATAAGGCTTCTAGGATAAAATAAAACCCACTCATTTTTTGTCACATATTGTTGGTAGTTTCATAGTCATCTGTGGATTGTTCTTTCTTCATATAACAAGACAAAAAAAACCCCACCTTACTATATTTGTAGGTATGTATAAAATATGTGACTCAAGACAAGGAAATGTGACTCAAGACAAGGAACTGTATATGAAAGAGGAAAACAAAGCAAAACTCCAAAACATAAGGTGGAAGCAATTTCTACTGAAAACAGCAAACATTGCATTGTTTTGTGAATTCAGGAGAAAGCAAACCTTGAAATAACACAAAGATGTGAATGTGTTTTTTCAGCTTGACAGTTTCAGCCTCATGCAAATCCACATGCAATATTCCGGAAACTTTCTGATGAATGGTGCACTTGAAACAGCATAGGTCACTGCCTTACGCATTAAGCAATATTGTTATGACAGTCTTTCTTTCCATAGATCCAAACAGATTTACAATGTGCTTGGCGAAATTGCATTTGTCAATGATTTGGCAGGGAACAATAATTATGGAACAAAACATTAAAAAAAAAAATTCCATCATATCCCCACAGCAAATCAAAGTGCTGTCGCCTGTGTCTGATGACGTGCATAGCGAGGAAGATTCACTTAAATTAACAATTTTGAAATGCACAAAATGACAATCTGAACACAATATGGGAATGGGGGAGGCGAGTGGGAAATAAGGAACTGAAAATGCATTCTGACTTTTAACTAAAAAGTCTTGGACTAACCTGGAAATGGGAGACTTTTTGGCCCACAAATTCCTTCACAACTGAGTAAACTTTAAGAAATAAAAGTAGATTGAGCATCACCTTAATACCTGCTGGTGTAGTTTCCTACGCTCTGCTCAGTGGCTTGTTAAATATGAAAAGATTTGCTTTGCGAAACCACAAAGTGAAATATTGCCTTAGATGGGTTAATTGCTTATTCCTCAGCTTGCAGCCCATTCACAATCATTGATAATAACTTGAGCACAACAATCAAATAACACTGGCAAGCACACACTGTCCCTTTGTACAAAATATAACATTAAAAGAAAGGGGTGGGGGGAGATAATTTGAGATGCAGGTACTTTTTCCTCCTGACCCTGCCTGGCTGAGAGGCAAATTACATTAGAAAATGACATGCCATTCATCTCACGAGTAGTTGCAGGAACATTTAGCTAATTAAATGATTAATAAATTTAACACTGCTTTATAATTTCATTTAGCCATGTTGGAAATCACACGGTGCGCTGCGTGTGCATTGAATGAGATTAGGTGGGAGTTGAGGGTTTCACCGGCTGCCCTGATAATTGAGATTAGTCTATTACTACAGTGACCTTTTTAACTTTTATATTCTCTTGTTAAAGTGGAATAAAATTTTATTCACTTTTAAGGAATATTTACTTAGTGAAAATTTACAAGAAATTAAAGAAACGACAAGCTTAAAAAGCTTAATGGAGAAAACCACCTCTTATCTGTTTTATCTTCTATCTTAGCTTTTTCCCTCTGAGTTCTCTTTCATCTGCCAGAGAAGACAGAGTTGCACTTGACAGGTGTGCATACAAAACTAGAATCTCAAGAGGAAAGGGTTGGCAAGTTTTGGATCAGTTCTATGTTGGAATGGATAAATCTGTCAATTTCAGTTTCTTTTTTCCCCAATCTTAAAATTCAGTTCGCCATGTTTCTACATCAGTGTGATTTTCGTATTTTCAAAATTCTCACAAAAAATTGTCAGCATTTTGGTGTGCATTTTCCCAAATATATACAATTGGAGTAGTATACATTAACAGTAGATTATGTAATAAAATAAAAGAGACGCGGGTGGCGCTGTGGGTTAAACCACAGAGCCTAGGACTTGCCGATCAGAAGGTTGGCGGTTCAAATCCCCGTGACGGGGTCAGCTCCCATTGCTCGGTCCCAGCTCCTGCCAACCTAGCAGTTTGAAAGCACATCAAAGTGCAAGTAGATAAATAGGCACCACTCCAGTGGGAAGGTAAACGGCGTTTCCATGCGCTGCTCTGGTTCGCCAGAAAGTGGCTTAGTCATGCTGGCCACATGACCCGGAAGCTGTACGCCGGCTCCCTCGGCCAATAAAGCGAGATGAGCGCCGCAACCCCAGAGTCAGTCACAACTGGACCTAATGGTCAGGGGTCCCTTTACCTTTATGTAATAAAATATTGTTGGACTAAGATGTTTCAAGTGAGGAATCACATTACCTGAACTGCTTGCCCATGAAAAACACCTGACATTTAAGCCCAAGGGAGATACCTCACATGTTGAAGGCATTTAAGAAAGCATGGGACCAACTTGCTAGTCATGTTTGCAGGATCAGTACAGACCTCTGACCACCATCTCTGTGCATTCAGATTAGGTAATATGGGTCTTCCACTCAATTGGGAATCCTGATTGCACAGGTTTCTGATGTGTGTGCAAACGCTAAGGGCTGCATGCTTAGAGGCCTCTTTCAGTTGGACCAGCCCCACCATTAGGCAGAGTACTGGGCACATACTGGGAGATGTGGGAGGGGCAACAGTAGTAGCCCTCATATATTCCCCTTGAATCCTCTGGGTGTTCTCTATCAGAAGAACTCTATCAGATGGCCTCATAACCCACTTGCACCCACTATATTACATAGCTACCCTCAAGTGTGATGAAATTGGGCGCTGTCCTATGACCAGTGCTGAATAAGATTCAAATTCTGACTATGAAATAAGTGGGCCATTTTCTTGTATTTTGCCTATGGCAGCAAAATATGTTGGGCTGTTGTTGCATTTTAGGCATTCAACTGAATGCACAGGCATCAGGGGTGTGATCAGAGGGCTAAACCACCATTAGAGGCATGGCTTCACTGAATGTCAGTGGGCTTTTATCTTTAGTACTAAGTGTAAGAGTATTGTTAAGAAAACATGATGGAAGATTACAGCGTCCTTTTCCAGATCGGCAGCTGCAGACCACATTGGTACAGTTTTAGTGTACGGTCTAATGTTTGTGTATATCAGAGATGGGGAATTCCAGGCCTGAGGGCTGAATGTGGTTTTCTATCTAGCAGCCTCTCCACGGGCTACACCTCTCACTGGTGTTGCTTCATACCCTCCTTGAGCGTTTTTGTCTGGTTGAAATGTGTCCTTGAACTCTGTTAATAGTTCTTGCTTGCTGGAAGGAGGATAGAGAGATATGTGTAAGCGTGTGTATTAACTGGTCTGCAGTACAAAGGTAAAATTTACATTCATTGCTCTGCCTGCTTTTGCCTCTGGCCCTGCCTACCACCGACATTTGGCCCCCAGAAAGGAATGGGGCCCTCAGGATGAACCACATTCCCCACTCATGGGGCAAATAAACTTGTGCAGATCCAAAAGAATTTAGTGTGGTTATTTAATCAGGAAGGAAAAATCTAACGTGAATAACCTTTCCCTTCTAAGGCAATCCCTCTTTTTTACACCAGGATTAGAAACACACACAGTAGCTACTTAGCCAGTTCACTTGAAACACAGAAGGAAGATAGCCAGTGTAAACATAAAGGACTGAATCCCGATAGTTTTCAGTGATTTCACATTAAGCCTTTATGACTATGTTCACAGCACCAGAAGAAATATGCACTGAGTAAATATGCACAGTAGTTTAAATTACCCAACTGAACAGCAGCTAAAACAGTGAATCCTCAATTAATACCAAGTGTTAAATTATCAGAACATTACACACAGTCAAAAAAATTAACCGGTTGCTGTATTTGCATTAAAAACTGGGTGGCACACAATCCTTCTCTTTTCCAAAAGGAAGTACCCAGAGTTACAATTTCATTTACATGATCAATATCTGTACAGAAAGAGAGAGCAGTCTATGTGCCACACAAGTATCATTCATGAGTGAGACTCCACTTCCTGAGGTTACATATGAAGTTCTAGGATGCTGAATTAGACTATGGTGGTTGGTCTAGTCTAGTACTGTATCCTATGACCCAATGACTGAGCAAGATATATTTTCCAGCTCTGCTACTATGACCCTTTTAACATGAGCTGCTGGGTGTTGAACACTGGACCAATGGCTCCTTCAAGATGTTGTTGGGCTAGAACTTCCATCATCCTTAGCCAGCATGGCCAGTGGTCAGGGATGATGGGAGCTGCATACCAGTAACATCTGGAAAGCACTACATGGACTATCCTTATATACATGCACACCTATCAGTCATCAATTCTGGACCTTCCTTGTGCTCAGTGGCATAAAAATGTGAATATAAAGTCCTGTCTAAGTCATATCATAACTCCAGCTAGTTCTGTATCGCCTACTGTGAATGGTAGGAACTCTTCATGATCTAAAGCTGAGGTTTTTGGGATCCCTTTAACCAGAGTAGCCAGTTGGGACCTGCTGGTGACCCATGTGAAGCAAGTGCTCTTCCAATGAGCTATGTATCTTCTATCAGTCATTTTGCTTGGTTTCTCCCAACTCTTTATATGGTCAGTCAATCTAATGACCACTCCTGTACGCACCAACATACATACAGCATGAGTGCATTTACAATATAATGTCTGCACAGGGCTCCTGGCAGTTGAGAAATGAAAGTATGAGATATCGTGACTTGTACATGCACGTGTGGACCAAGGACGGAAGAGGACTCCATCCTACTTGGATTCCGAAGTGGAGTCACCTCATGCAATCTAGACATATCATGACCCAGATCAGATCAATGGTGCACTTCAGAATATGCAATATGATGAGGTGGTCTGTGACTTGCACATTCCCCTCCACCTCCCCAATTTTCCCAACCCTGCTGAAATAATATATCAACCCCAACTCAGCCTGATAAACTAGTATATTGGGCCACCACACACTCTGATATACACAGAGCATGTTCCCTTGGAAGAAATAGGACTTGACAGCATTCCATCACTCCCATAGGGACAGGTGAAAAGACGTATCTGCCCCATATAAACACTGGAAGGAACGAAGGTAGCACACAACCCTCAGATCACCTAAGTACTTTTAAATGTGTTTGTGGGCAGGATTTTAATGATTTTCCATTAAAAATCCACCTGGAAATGGGATGGGATGGACTTAGTTTTCTCCCCCTTGAGAAGCACGATGGACTGAATATTAATGGGTTCCTAGTGTGGATCAGCTTTAAGGCACAAGCAACATGGTTAAAAAAATAATCTGGGCTTCCATCTACCATAGAACTCTTCAAACAGCTTGTTTCTTATGTGCGATTAGAAAAGACTGTAGCTTTTATATCCTCTGACTTGGGGCAGTGACATTCAAACAGAATGTTTCCTTCAGGAAACATGATATTTCAGACCTGTTTCCTGAAACCTGCAATTCTACAGCCTTACAAATGTCAGAGTTAATACTGTGTTTTCTATAAAAACAACAATATTCCAAAGGGGGGGGGGTGAGCTGCCCCTAAAAATACAACTCTTACATCATGTTTGTTAAAGCCAGAAGTGCAAATACAAATTTCACACGATGGGAAGAGTGGGGAATTGTGCTGTCAGCTGAAGACATGACAGGATCTTGATAACTGTTATCCGTCCATAACTGCACACAGAAGAGTAACTAGTTTTTGTAGAAACCTGGCTTTTCAAAGCAGCCAAAATGAAGCAAAGAATGTCACTTTTAAGTACAGCCATGGAAGATCCACATCATTTTATATATCTCTATCTCCTCCACTTTTCAGCTAACACTGGTTCCCGAAGTGGCAAATGATTAACATTCACAGGAAGGTATAATGTGTCAGGGATATGTGAATGCATTATTATCTCCATGTACTGTAACACTGAAGCTGGAAGTGGGACCATGCTGCGTGTTACATGGAAGCCTTTGCATGCACCACCTCCCTGAAGACATTGGTACTATGCATGCTGGGGCTGTGCGCCATATTCAAAGTCTGAATCCTTAGCCAAACTGGGAGGTCCAGACCTCATTTAAGTTGGGTTGAGACAGCCCTGGATCAACAAGGGTTGGGTTGAGCAGCCCAGAGCCCTCTCTTCTTCCCTTTTCCTGCCCCCAGAAGCAGCACCATGCAGGATTGGACCCTCCTGCTTAACCTAGCCTTTAATATGAGTGCACCTGACCATGTGCACCTTCATTACTGGGTTGGCAAAGCCACCTCCCTCTAACACACACACACACACACACACACACACACACCCCAGTGATGGGGTTGGGTAAGAGCTTCACTGTGAATATGAATTGAACTTTAATTATCCACATTTGATTAGATGGTCTTATTGCTGCCAACAACAAAATTCATTAATTATTAATGTGATCTGGTGTGAAAATTTAAAAGCTACAGTGCATTAGAATTCCCCATAAGGCAAGGTCTTCTCTGTCATACCCTGCCCAGAGAAATTGTCAATAGTGCCTCCCTTCTCTGATCACTCTTAGATGGCAAGTAATAACATTTCCCTCATGTGTTTTTATGATGTTTGCTGCTGCTGTCTGTTAGTTGTACTGTTTCTCTGATTTAAGCTGCAATCTCATATGTGCCTGCTCTCACTTACCTTTTGTGTACACTATCCCCTAATACACAGATTTTGTATGCATTTTCATTTTGAAAGGTGCATTACAAAATTCAGAGAAGTCCAAACTTTGAGGAATAGCAGCATTTTGGCTCACATGCTTATTCAAAAACTGCAAATTAGGGTCAAAATATAGAGCAAACATGTTTCTCCCCCATCCTTAGTTCTAAGGGCAATAAACCTAGAAGGACTGGGAGATTTCAGTGCGGGGTACACTAGGAAGGCTTTTGGCAAGCTGGCCTCTTGATGGATCCCACTCCATATTCCTGTGCAGGTGTAAGTCTGTTTGTGTATCGCTGCCACTTGAGTATAAATAGGCTGCACATTGTATTTCTCTCATCCATCACCAGCTCTGTCAAAGTGGGTCAACTAATCCTGCTCTTCGTGACCTCTGACCAGCATGCTGAAGGGAGGCAACAAACATTCAAATGCAATGCTGAGAGAGACAAAATTGTCGAAGTAAAGCTGCCTTGTCTTCTCCAGGAGACAGCATAAAACAAACTTCTAAATACTATTAGCAGGAAGCCAGGCTGTGCAAATGAGTGGAAAACAACCGGCTCTCAGAGGCCTGTCCCTTCATGATTAATATGGTGTCAGCTGTGCCAAGTGCTCTCCCCCCCCTCCTCACCCCAATGCAGGCATTTTATTGGTTTTTACTCTTAAAGGCTTGAAATCAGTCATCTCATCTCAATATTGGACAGGTTTTAAAACAGCAGACACCAAGGACAAAACAGGGCTCATTCCCAAAACATCAGAGAAGATGGAACGACAATGGACTCAGATCAGGGTTTATAATAATCTAACTATCATGACTGAAGTCTCTCATTTTGTCAGAATCAAGGTAAAGCTAGCCAAACCATACATTTGTTCAGAGAAAGAGGCTCACAAACTTCACAGCTATTTTTCTGATGGCACCAGAAAATATGAAAATCTGACAGAACAATACCAACAACAAGAACCACTATCTGCTTACATAGTTCATAGAACACTGCATTGAATGTTATTGTCCTGCTATTGTTTTTATGTAAACAGCACAGAGGTTTTTATGATATTAAACAGTATAAAGTTTTATTTTAAAAAAATCAGATTATAGAGAGATTCATTAAGATTTGTATAGCACTTTTGAAGCGATTCACAATACAGTTTTGTTGTATGCTGAAGACACACATCTTTACCCTGGCCTCTGATACTTGAGAAGCATATTTTTTTTCTTGTAAGTAATTTGTTTTAAATTATTTTTAAAGATGTATTTTAAATTGCTGCTCCCTGCCCTAGGACCTTAGGGTGAAGGGTGGGTCATTAATAACAACTGTAACCTTTATAGATTCAGGTAGGTAGCTGTGTTGGTCTGACACAGTCAAAATAAAAAAATAAAAAATAGTCCAGTAGCACCTTAGAGACCAACTAAGTTTGTTCTAGGTATAAGCTTTCGTGTGCATGCACACTTCTTCAGATACTGGTTATCTGAAGGAGTGTGCATGCACATGAAAGCTTATACCTAGAACAAACTTAGTTGGTCTCTAAGGTGCAACTGGACTATTTTTTGTTTTTTATTGTAACCTTTATAACAACCTTGTAATATAAGCTAGTATTATTATCCCCATGTTGCAGATTCAGGGCATGAGACAGAGAGAGAAAGAGATCTGCTTAAGGCCACCTGGTGAGTACATGGCAGAGGTGGGATTCACACCAGGGATTTCCTGATTTGTACCTCAGTAAAATCCTACTTCTGGGCCAGCTTTGCCATTAGGCAGAATGAGATGGCTGCCTCTGGCAGCCATCCTGGGAAGTGGTGCTAACATGTTACAGGACAGAGGTGTGTGTGCCATGCAGCTTGCCCTGTTCCACCTAAGCTAGTCTGCTGCCCTTGGGTGTGATGGAAGACAGTCCCATTGCCAGTGTCAAAATAAGATGCAAATGCCAGTCCAATCAGCTTCTCTACATTGAATGACCAGGGTCCACTTTGTCCTTTGCCTCAGGCAACATAATGCCATGGGTGGCCCTGTCTCCTATAAATGTCAAGACTTACGGCCACATAATTATATATAGGGCTCTACCATTAGCCACTGTGCTACACTAGTTCTTGACAACAGTTTAGATTAGAAACCAGGGGGCAGTGGGTATTCTTGCTGCTGTATGTGAACAGTTTAAAGAAGTAACAAAAATCAGAGAGATCCATCTAATTCTCCAGAATTAATGGTGATTGCTTTTTTCTTTAAAAAGATATGCCTTATGGTTGTGGAAACACTCACACATATTGGCTAGTTCCGCAAAGGGATGCACACTGAAATGTTCATCTCATTCAAAGTAATGCAGGGCTGACAAACATCTGCATTTGCATTCCAATACACATTCAACCTCTTTTCTTTTTCTCTTTGGAAAAAACCCCCACCAGATTCCTCTTAAAATACTACCCAAAGCAACTTACAAAACAAATAATTAGAGCCTCAAGTCTAAAAATAGGTAGTGCGAGAAAGGCAATTGATAAATAAGATTTTAAAATAGAGCAAAGCAATAGAATTAGGTAATATCAAAGTAGTATTTCCCCTCTCTGCATAGCTCATGCATGAATTTGAGTATTCAGCTGCAGATTAATGCTCTTCTGATGGAAAGTGAATTGGATAGAAGCAGACATAAGGAAGGTTTGGGATGATTGCCTTCACTGGTGGAACAACCATATCCATATTTGAAATAAAATCTGGCAGCTTGCAACAGCAACCCTACACTGACAACATCCTTACATCTAGTCACATTGAACCCAGAAATAATCAAGTTATTTCCAGTGCATGGATGGGGCCGGGGGTACTGTTTGTGATAGCTGCTTATCTACTATTCGAAAAGTATCCAGGGAAGATGATTTCTGACCACCACACACAAACACCTCCATTCAAGCCCTCCACAGCCTGGATCTCTCCACCATAACTCTTGCCTGGCTAAGAAAGACATTCTGGTTGCCAGTTCTTCATTGCTTTGTTTCAGGTATGGGCAATCCTTTTCAATCAGCAAGCCACATTCCCTTCTGGGCAACCTTCTAAGGGTCACCAGCCAGTGGTAGGCAAAGAGCCATGGAACAAATCTGTTGATGCCAACCATCTCTTTAAAAAGGAAAAGGACCCCTAGACAGCTAAGTCCAGTCAAGGCCGCTATGGGGTGTGGTGCTCATCTCGCTTCAGGCTGAGGGAGCTGGCCTTTGTCCACAGACTGCTTTCCAGGACATGTGGCCAGCATGACTAAACCACTTCTGGTGCAACGGAACACAGTGACAGAAGCCAGAGCGCATAGAAATGCCATATACCTTTCCACCGCAGCAGTACCTATTGGCAGAACTGTTGGGAAGTTGGCAGAAGCTGGGAAAGAGCAACGGGAGCTCACCCCATCATGCAGATTTGAACCACCGACCTTCTGATCAACAAGTCCAAGAGGTTCAGTGGTTTAGACCATAGTGCCACTTCCCAACCTACAGTGGTACCTCGGGTTACATACCCTTCAGGTTACATATGCTTCAGTTTACAGACTCCGCCAACCCAGAAATAGTACCTCGGGTTAAGAACTTTGCTTCAGGATGAGAACAGAAATTGTGCTCCAGCGGCACAGCCGCAGCGGGAGGCCCCATTAGCTAAAGTAGTGCTTCAGGTAAAGAACAGTTTCAGGTTAAGAACGGACCTCCAGAACAAATTAAGTACTTAACCCGAGGTACCACTGTATTGATAATTTGTTGACTGCTCTACTAATGTATGTTCGATTAGTACTAAAAACTTATTCCTGTAACCATGAGGACTAGGATTTTAAGGAGAGAGAAAAAAGAAGAAGAAAAGCTGAGATACTAAGGATTCTAACAGGAGCCTCTGCCATAGTAAAGAAGTCCCACTGAAATCAAAGGACTAACATATTTATGCAACAATGTAGCCTGTACATTGTTTCCCTGGGCCTAGAAATAATGAAAAGGTCTTGCACTCACACTGGTACCACTAACATATAATTTATAGCTAGTCCAAATGATGACTTGGCCTGCTCATAGCAGGGGAGCGGTACACACCTGAACAAACATACCTATGTGGTCCCTATCTGTAATCACACTGTTTTCCCAAAGACCTTAAATGAGCCTTTGAGATCAGAACTCCAGACAGACTGATATAAACAAGGTTCAACAACATAGGATTAAGTCAATATAAGCAATTTCTTGGAAAGGTTACCGTAATAACCACAGTAACCTAAAGGGGGGAGGCTGGAGGTGGGAAGAAACACACAAACTACAGACAAATGTGCATCAGGAAATAATGTGTCAGGTGTCTAGTGAGCTCAAAGATCAGCACAGGCAGGTAGAGACGGAAAATACATAGATGACCTGCTAAGGCAGCTTAGCTGAACAAACACAGACATCACTAGAGATTTATCTTTGCTTGTCCCTATGAGCACAGGGCAAGATTACAGGATCTTGAGCCAGGGGTGGACAAGCTCTTGTGTGGTCTAATTTTGCTTTCACTAAACCTTCTGATCCACTGACATGTTTGACATTTACAAAGCAAAAACACACTCGGGAACTCTTCAGGCACGGGTAGGTAATGGGGTACCCTCCATATGGACTAGCTCCCATCAGTCTCAGGTAGCATGCCCAAAGGCCACAGATTATGATAGCTGTAGTCCAACAACATCTGGAGGACACCATGTTGGCATATCCAATCTGCACTAAGTATGCAGAACAAATAACTTGCTGGATCAAGCCAAAGTCTCTCTCATCCAGAGTTCTTTGTAAGAATTTATTAACAAGTAAGTAAATAGTTTGGGGGACGCGGGTGGCGCTGTGGGTAAAACCTCAGTGCCTAGGACTTGCCGATCATATGGTCGGCGGTTCGAATCCCCGCAGCGGGGTGAGCTCCCTTCTTTCGGTCCCAGCTCCTGCCTACCTAGCAGTTCGAAAGCACCCCTAAGTCAAGTAGATAAATAGGTACCGCTTTATAGCGGGAAGGTAAATGGCGTTTCCGTGTGCTGCGCTGGTGCTGGCTCGCCAGAGCAGCTTCGTCACGCTGGCCATGTGACCCGGAAGTGTCTTCGGACAGCGCTGGCTCCCAGCCTCTTAAGTGAGATGAGCGCACAACCCTAGAGTCGGACACGACTGGCCCGTACGGGCAGGGGTACCTTTACCTAAGTAAATAGGTGGTCCATTGAAACAGACCTGTCTACCTGTTAGCCACTCCTGTTATAAACAAACCTGTGTTTTAGAGCTTGTGTGGCTATGGGTTCACAGTAAATCACCCCCTGGTGCAATACCAGTTGCAGAAGGCAGCAGCCCTCTGAATCAGTGTCGCATGGGAATCTGCCAATGTCCCAATTCCATGGAAGCCAATACACAAGGATATAAGCTTCTTTCATGCAGACAACCATGCAGCCATATGGGAGCATGCCTTGTATCCAATGCTGTACTCAGGGCCAAGAGCATGGTCCCGCTGCCCAGTAATTGTGTTTGCCACTTCACATACGCACATCATAGCAATGGGGATTAATGTGGTTTCGCCCGCTGCTCTTGCTTATATATGCATAATTCCAAATGCAAGCTGTGGTCATTGTAAAATAAAGCTTTATAGACTTTAACTGACTCTCTGAAAGCAACTGAAGGCTTTTTAAAAATGCATACACTCCAGTAAAAACAAATCATGAGAAGAGTATTCGAAGGCATTTGTTTGCCCAAGTTATACTTTGGGGGTAAAAGTTGACCAGGATTTTTTCTTAAAAAAGTAAACAGCAACAAATATCTTCAATTTATGATCTGCATGATGTACTGAAGTGCCATTTATTTCCCCCTTGTCAATAACATACTACCATCTCTATAAATGTTGCTGCTAAAAGCATGGAGTGATAAGACAGGTTGAGAGTCTGAAAGCCACTCCAGCCTGGGTAATAAGTCCCCTAAACATAGGGAACCTAGCACATCAGGGAACCTAATTTAAACCCAGCTTTTTAATGGGCTAGCTATTTCCATGCAAGAAGATTATTTTTAAAGTGCAGGAAAACTGAGATACTTTTTATGTTTCATCTGTGAAATCATCTCATTTTTTAAAAAAAATAATTAAATTTTAATGCTTTTAATGGCAGAAAACAAGGAATAGTGAATGTGTATAATATCACCAGGATACACCTGGAAGGCATTATGGCTCTCAAATGCTACCGTATGAAAATAATTTAATATTTTTCTAAGCACCAGCCTTTTTAACCATGGATGTTGGCTCCTTTCCCCCTTATTAAGATAACCTTGAGCCAAAGGTGGATTTTAAAAAATGGAGTTAGCTGCAAACAAATACATTTAAAGGCACTACAATATTGCTTCAGGGTAGGGTCAAAGGGCGATCATGTCAATGTAGAGAGAGACAGGAACCCAGTAAATGCTCAGAAAGTTTCCACCAAACATCATGGGTTGTTTCAAGGGTATATAAATATGCAAATTTGTAAAGTTGGCATATCCCTAGGAATATATTTTGTTTCCTTGAGACAAATTACTTAGAAATTAGAAATTCTACTTGGAGCAGAAGCATATGGCTTTTTTAAACCCTTCTATATAATTATTCAGAAGTACAGGGTCACACACACACACACATTATCACAATGCACAGAAAACATGAGGGGAGGGGGGACATCTTCTCTTCAATGTCAAAGGTCAGGGTTATACTTCTGCAAAAGAGCTTCATGAAAGAGCTAGTTCACACAGTCATGTTGATCATTTGATTGCAGCACCAAATGTGTGTGTGAATAGGAAAGAGCTCAAAATGTAAAATCCAAATAGCTCTTTACAAACAAAATAAATTTCTGATTTTAAGGAAGTTTTTCCCCCTTTGATAAGCATGAAATGTTGCTGCAGATTTCCTTGTAAACTCCTGAAACGTTTTGAGAATGTTTATTCTGGGGGAAATTAGTCACCGAGAACATTTTGGTTCAGCAGGAGACTGGCCTTATCTCTGGATAACCAATCTTGCACAACAGTTGTGTCAAGCTGCTCCTGTCTCCTGTTTTGTTTTTGTTTTTTTAATGTCTCCCCACAATTTCACTCAGATGAAGAGAGAAGATTAAGCAGGGACAAGACAGCAAGAAAGCATCAGCTTATGCTGCGTTCCAAAGTCATTGCCTGCAGCACTGTTTCCATTCTGCTGCAGTTTGGCTTCTGAGAAAAACCTACGTGATTCATTTCAGTGAGTTGCAATGGAATTTTATATAATTAATAACACGATTAATTATGTTATCTTTACATCATTCAACATCATTCACTGAAATGCACATTTGGGGAAAGCCATAATTTGTTATGCATTATTTATGGACTGAAAACACCACCAACAAATACTGATCACATTTGCTGAACTGATTTCTGTTTCAGACATGGTACAAATAAGAAAACATCAGCATTCTTCATGAAGTTCCCATTGCAAGCAAGAAGGATGAGCATGCAAACAAGCATTTTCACTGCTGGGGGAGGGTGTTGTTGGTTCTTTGCACATCTGCACTAACAGTCCTGTGATGTTGGCAACAGAACTCGAGTCCAACCCTCTGATTCACCCTCCACCTCTGAATCAGTCAGCTCTGCTGATTAGCCTCAGCGCCTGTGGGAACCTCACTCTCTGGAAGCAGAGTAGAAGAGGTCCCAGCTGACTCCCTCCCCCCTTTCTAGAACATCTGATGGCTTGGGGTGGGGCCCTCATCCAGATCACTGGCCTGGCTGACCCCATTCCCTAACTCAGACTCTTCCTCTTCCACTTTCAGAACACTCCTGAAAATCTTATTGCACCCCAACTGATTGCACAGGGACCATGGCAATAGTTGCTCTTTTTCTTTTCTTTTTTTAAAATCACATTTATATATTTCCTCAGAGGATCTCATGGAACAGACTGCCTTGGAAAGTGGAGGGGTCTGCTGTGCTGGACAGTCATTGCAGACCCTGCGCCAAGTGGGGTGGTGGTGGTGTTCTAGTAGATCTCTAAGGCCCCTTCCAACTCTATGATTTTATGAAAAAGTGATCTGTGCAATTGCTAATTGTGTGACTGATGGCTCGTCCAGTTTGGTCCTGAGACTTGATTAAGCTGGTGTTAATTACACTCGTGTGTGTGTGTGTGTGTGTGTGTGTGTGTAGGAGACACGCACACTATGTCAGCAAATTTATTTCATGTTTTCCCCTCCTCCTAAAAAATAAAATAAAAGCTTTAGTCAAACAGCTTGAAGTCAAAGAAGTTGGAAACACCTGTGCAGTGTGCCTGCCTGCCTCTCAGCGCTATATTTATATGCCCGTGAATATTTATAAGCATTTATGCTACTAATGTTGCTGGCATTGTTAAATCTTGATTGTGAAGTTTGTAAATATTCAAAAGAAGCAGATGTTTACTAATCCCATTTACCTTTAAGGGGAGGAAATGCAAAATGGGATAGAAAAAGCAGGCCTACTAAACTGTTTTCCCAGCAGAAACAACCGAAATAAATTACCGTAAACTGAAGGCTATAAAGGGCAACTTTGCAGGTTAAACCCTTGAACTCGTGACATATTTATAAAATGTGTGGGAATCTTATTATTGTTATTAATATTGCAGCTTAATTACACACAGAGACACGGTAGCAAGAAAAGGTAGGACCTTTTTAGCCACCTGAAAAAACTCTGCAGAGGTAGGCACCACAACTACCAGCCAACCACTCTAACCAACTTCCATGTTTTCCAACACAGTTTAAAGATGTTGGAACCATGAAAGAAAGGGGGGAGACAGTAAACAGGGTTCGACATTCTTGGGGCCACAATGGGAAAGCAGCCAGCTGGCAGGCCGTCTGTATGCCAAGGCTCCTTTGCAAGCTTCAAAAGAACCCTGTAGTGCTCCAAGGCTGAAGCGACAGAGGTATAGCTCCACACTGATGCCAAACGGCCTAAAGTTTGCCTCAGTGGAGTAACCCAAAAACTAATTCAGCTCTCCCATCATCTGCATAAATCACAGGCTTAGGAGTATTTATGCGATAAAAAGAATGGAAGCTGGTTCTTTAGGCCGTCTACAAAATTGGGACACTTTCCTTCTTGAGTAGACTGACATTTAAGCACAACAAGTGCATTGGAAATCTACTTACATCTTACATTTGCTCCATTCCTCCTGCCCCCGCCAAAACTTATCAGTGTCACTTTTTGAAATTGTACTCATTTGAAAGGGAAGGAGAGATTGCTCAATCATGTCTTAAAAGCCTTAAAAGGCCCAATATTGTTCCCATTAAAGACACTGGTGGAATTAGCACAATACTCTAAGGAATGCTCAACCACACAAGCTTAAAAACCTCCCAAGATAAAACCCAAATAAACTGGGCTTAGAAACCAAGCAGCACATTTTGGTCTCTTTCATTGGCCAGGAGACTAAAGGCCATTAAGGAGGCTCCCCTTGTCTTCCATAACAAATGCCATGGCAAGGCCCATCCACCAGCCAGAGAGGGAGGGAGCAGCTGCAGGGAGCACGTTTTCCCCCCTTCCTGCTAGAAAGACCCTTTATAAGAAATTTCTAATGCTGCAATTCGCTTTCTTCCTCCTCTCAGATTCTTTTTCTTTTGTGTCATGTCTTTTATTATTTACAGGTATCTATTCAATCTTTATCCCGCCTTTCCTCATGAAGGAGCACAGGATGGCAAACATAATAACATTTTTAAAGTATTTGGAAAAAGCATTCTAATTTTAGATTGAAAGCCTGAAGGCATGAACTTTTGGGGGGGAGGGGGTGGAAGAGCAGGATAAAAATAAACACCAGAAAGTAAAATAAATTATCCTCTAATATTTACTTACACACACACAAACACTGACAAGGTCATACCTCTGGTATGTTGTTTTTTTTATTTTAAAAAAGTTTGGACCCTTTTTAGTCCCTTGTGGCAACAGAGGTAGAGGGTGCCGTTTATTGCAGAATAATGAATGCCGAACAAGAAAGTTGTTCCTGAAGCATAACCTGAATATAAGCAAGTCAGGCTGCTGGCGAAAGACAGAGAGAGTGTGATTTTTATGGCTTAATGCTTAGTTGGTTTACTCCCTATAGCTTCGGCATCTTCAGAGTTCCAATTCACTCGGTTAATTCACCTGTGCTGATACTGTGGAAGGAACAATGCCTCAATAGATCCTTCTGGTGTGACATTAAATATGACAAGGTTATCATTTAATATACTATCACTCAAGCATTGATTTATATCCTTACAGAGGCACCTCTCCCTCAATACCCTACTATTTCCTTGGATTGCCACTTGGAAATGGCTTTAAAGCTGCTTATATTCTTATATTTCACGGGGAAAAACTTTGTGGAGCTAATTTCAAATAAATGTTTGAATTCTTCTTCTACTACAGCACAATCGGCCAGGAAAAAAGAAACCTGCTGACATTCAGCACTTCAAGCATTTTTATTTTTTTTACAACTACAGTCCTACATACAGCCAATGGGTTTGACCTACAAAGGCCTAAAGGCAAGAGTTTGAGCCCCATAAATTTAAAAACGCGCTTCTTCTCCTATGTCCCATATGTTTAACAAGGGGCACCCCCTTAAGCTGGTTACCGACTGTAAAAAATAGCATGTGGGGTGGCGAGGAATATGTCTGCAGGGCCCACCCCTGCTATTCACGCACAAGCGTCCTCCATAGTGGATTGCATTTGTGAATATAAGAGGAGCCTGTTGGATCAGGCCCCTGACCCTTTAGGTCCAGCATCCTGTTTTCACAGTGGCCAACCATGGGAAGCCCAGAAGCAAGAACATTCTCCCTTCCTGCTGTCCCCATCAGCTCATATTCAGACACATATTTCCTTTTAACAGTGTATCCTCTTTTAGAGAGTCCTCTAAGTTGGTTCCCAACAAGACCTTTCTGACTGGAGAACTGGCACCAAACTTCCTATTTCCCTACTAGAATAAATCCTGGGAAAGAAGGGTCTTTGGGCTTTCTCAACCCCCTCATGTAAACTTTTGAGAAACCGTGGAGCGAGATATGCACAAGGACAACCTGGCTTCTTGCCTGGGAGAGTCTGAATAGCTCTCCAATCTCATGAATACTCCCATCATCCCTCAAAGCATCCACTGGGGCTTAAGCCCCCTCTGCCGGCACTGGCACACTGGATGGTGAAAGAGAGCCAGTTTTACAATGCACGTTTGGCTTTCCTGACCATCTTCTGCCCTCTCTTGAAGGTTAACTGTTAGGATAACTCTGATAACTCCCTGTATCCTCGCGTAATTAATCCTTCCCATAAGATCCCTGAAAAATAAGATTGCTGCAGTGGGAGAAAGAGAAAAGTGCAATACTCTCTTTGTCAAATGCTGAGAGAGCCTAACCTTGTTTATCAGCAAATGCAAAACAACACTCCACCACAGAGTGGTGTCACTCTGACCTTTGTATGCAACCTCGGGTCTCTTCACGCAGCATAACAATGTCTCTTTTGTGCAAGGAGTGTTAAGGCCAACGGGAGTCAGGATTTACTGCTCTGGCAATTTAATCAGACTCTGCATACTTTGTGGCTTATTCAGTTAACATTCTAAAACAACATGCGTAAGATGCCAGAACTTGTCTCTTGTTCTCTCTAGCTCTGAGCTGATTTTCATTATCACTTATTTATCCCATTTTATTGCAAACATGAGGGCAGAGGGAGAATTATTATTATTATTTTAAACCCAGTTGCTTCAAGTGGCAAGGCAGAATCATACAACAAATGTGTGCCTTTGGAAGCTGTCCCCCCCCCCCCCCCGTAAAAATAAAAAATAAAATAAAAAAATACAACAGCAACAACAACAGTATTTGCATTCAGTGGAATGCATTTCAGAAGTCCTCACCAAGTATAAAACAGAAATAAAAAGCAGGAAATGTGAAGAAAAACCAAGGTTAGCACCCACAGTCAATTTTTTTAAAATGTATTTGGACAGTATGATACACCACCATACATTTAAAGCACATTGAAACATATCCCAACCCCACTGCAGATGGGAATTGTAGTTTATAATGCATAGAGCTACAATTTCCTGCACTGATAAGAAACTACAAGTCCGAGTCTTCTTGAAGGAGGAATGTGCTTTAAATGTATGTTGTGTATGCAGCCTTAGATATGAAAAACAAGAGCCTCAAGCTGGTAAAGAATTAGCAGGCTTAGGTTACAATCCTATATATCCATTTATGTGGGAGTAAGCTCTATTGAACACAAGATTTACTTCTGAGTAGGCAGACTGCACTGTTATTCCTATGGAATAAAAATAATTAGAAGTCCAGTGCTTTCTTGATTAAAATCTCTCTCAGAGCTGCAAAAAGCTGGGCACTGCGTTTCTGAATGCCAAGGAATAATGGTGATTGACTGTAGATAATGGCTGTTCAAAAACTAGTTGCAGGAACAGGAAAATGTGTGTCCATCAGATTCATTCAGACCAGATTGTCACATGTGTAAGGACAACCACCACTCTGCTTCAGAATGATAGTTTACTGTGTTATACAATGCATTAACCATATTTGTAGGCACAAGTTTAAAGAATGTGGTGGAGTAGGAAATTTTGAGTCAAAAATATATATTCTGAGTATCCCTTGTGAGTGTGGGTATTTACATGATACCTAGGCACCAACTTGTTGGACAGCCTGCTTGCTAGAACACAGAACACATCACAAGGATGTCCACATACTAAATGGGACAATCCTTCTGTATCAGTGTTCTTCAACCTTAGGTTCCCATGTGTTGTTCGACTACAACTCCCACCATCCCTGGCTAGCTTAGCCAATGGTTAAGGATGGTGAGCATTGTAGTCCAAAATCTGGAAACCCAGGGTTGACGAACACTGTTCCGTACCATAGAAAAGAATTTCAAGAGCCAAAATAGGCATAGTATTAAATACATCTTTGCTTTTATTGTGATGCGGGATCTGTGGCCTTTCAGAACTTGCTGGACTACAACTCCTATTATCCTTTTGCACTGGCCATTCTGGCAGGGGCTGATGGAGGTACGTGTCCAGCAACTTCTGGAGGTTATCCATTCCTGATTTAAAGGGACGGGCAACTTAGCTTTACTTTGTGTGATGTAAACACAAGTGTGCCTAGTGCTTCTGCTTGAGATTGCTGTGTTAGCCACAAAGGTCTTGAGTGACATGCTAGGGTGCTATCTCTTATCTCACTTGCAAAGTCATGTGAAACTTGCCCATTCTGCTCTGCAGGGTTACATGAAAGAATGTCGTGTCATTTCTGTCACTTTTGTGGTTCTGCAATCAGCCTTGCAAGTTTCACTTTGAGTTTCACATAAAAACGGGTGCAAAGCAACTAGGTGACAGCAGCTAAAATGGCTGAATGAAACATCTTGGTATGTGTACTTTATAGGGATTGGATGGGAACAGAATGTAACCAAGGCCTGATCTGCACTATGCATTTATAATAGTATCAAACCCCTTTAAACCGTCATGTTTCCCCACAAAGAATCTTGGGACCTGTACTTTGCTAAGAGTGCTAAGAGCTAGTAGGAGACCCCCATTCCCTGCATATAGTTAAAACTGCCAGAGCTCCTTAGGAAGATGAATTGATTGTTAAGCCACTCCTGGAATTGTAGCTCTGTGAGGCAAGTAGGAGTCTCCTAACAACTCTCAGCACCCTTAACAAACTACCAGTCCCAGGTCTAAGAATGCTTTGAGTGTATGATGTGGATGCGACCCACACTGAAAGCCAATTCTGAATGGGCAAGTGTCAAAGAGACCCCAAGCATATATTTTAGATTGGCTGCATGCATTCCAACTGTTTTCCAAGTATATATACATGTAGCTGGCCTTATACTGCCTGTCAGTGCTTCCCCCCACTAAAAAATGTTTAGGGGTACTCCCATTTTCCTACTCATATTGAAATACTACCCCTTAATGAGGCCAAACTTAGATTCACAAAACGTTTAGGGGTATGCATACCCCTGCGTCCCCCCAGAAAAAAAGTACTGCTGCCTGCTAGATGAAATAAGCAGTCACATGAGGTCTTCATGCTGATGACAGATCATAGTCTTGTAGACAGCTTGGTCTATATAAACTGCAGATTGCCCATTCCCTTCTCAAGCAGACTGCTGGTTTATAAAGTTCATGAAGGCCAGAGGATGTTTCTTTATGGAAGCTAATTGTTAGAGGACAGTATAGTGGTACATTGCCGTTTTGGACATCTCAGTTCACCCTAGCTAAGGAAAGGGAGCTGACATAAATGTGTGACTGCTAGGGATAGCTAAGCAGTTGGAGACAGAGGCAGAATAAGAGAAAGCTGTGAGCTGAATGTCAGAAGCATGTAGGGGCACAGTGTGGCTCTCCTTGGATATGAAATGCGAGGTGAGGTAGGAAATATGCTGACTGGCAGAAGTGTGCAGACTCATGCTGCTTGCCTCTACTGATGTTCCACTTTCATATTTCAGAATAAAATGAGGTAAAGCTAAGACTTCAAAATAAGGGCAAAGAGTATAAATCTGATTAGGGTTTTCATATTTTAGCATGTAAGTCTATCAGCAGTAAGTAGGGAGAGGGGGGAAATTAGAATCTCCTTTATTAGCACTTTTCCAAACAGACTTCATGCAGAATTATTGCTTCTTTGAATTTTGCAGTGCAGTCCTCCAGTCTGTAGCATGTACAAAAATGCATATACTAGGGTAAAATGCATATATAGGTGAAGATAACACAAACACACATTCTAAGGGGAAATTGCTATGCAAATTTGTGTTCACATTTGCATACAAAATGTGTAAATTAGCATGCATTAATAGTAAAATAGTGGTGAATTTTCATGGACTTTTTTGGGGGGGGGGAATCGCACACTGATCTTGAATTGTAGAGAACTGAATTTAAGATTTGAGAAATAGTGGAGTGGGGGGAAATGAGAAGCTGAAATGAACAGATTCACCCATCCCAAGAAGGAAAAAAGGATATCGTAACCACAACAACCACAAGGAAGTTCTGTCTGAGCCCTACTGAATACAATGCTGCTATATCCTGGCACTGTTCCCAGTCATTTCAATAGTTCTTTTGCAGGAGAACTTCCATGCAACTTGTGGTTTTTAAATTAAAATGTTTTTAACATTGCCATCTTCTGACTTCCAAATCGCCTGTCTTTATTACTGCAACACACTAACACACAAAGGTATTTGTCTCGCACAACCATCATCAAATGTTTACTCTAAATACATTCCTAACATGATTTATCTAAATTGAACAACCCTTCACTTTAAGGCTTTACAATGGAAAGGTCAACATGATGTGTTCACACTTGTGTGCCAAATTTGCAGGCCCGTTTCTTCCACTGCACCCAGCAGGCAGTTGTGTAAGAAATGAAAGCATTGCATCTAGTGTACCTAGTGTGATACGTGTAAAACAACATTAACTGCATGAGCAAAAAACACTGCAGCCAAACCCATCAAGGCACCTTGATGCATTACTATTTGTATATATAGAACATTTGAAAACCAAGCCCTAAATGTTGTCCCACATTTTCTGTCCACCAGGGAGTTCCTTGTTGTGTTCTTCTGCCTTTGCATCATTGTACGCTTGCCTTCCATATTGATTCCTCTCCCTTCAAAGCGAATCTTTTGACATAACTGTTGCGAAGAGGAAACCTTGTCAGACTGATTATGAGGAAGCTCGTTAACCGTTCCCCCATTTGATGTGCTGGCTATAATGTTGTACAAATTCGAATGTCATAAGTGCTGGATCATGTACAAATACTGAAAACACCATCAAAGCAGCTGCTATTCCCTGGGTGTTTGCGCTTTGGTGAACAGGTGGGCTTTTAGAAAAGAAGTGCTCAGCAGCAAGCTGTGTGGCTATCTTCACTGCCCCCCCCCCCTCTGTGTGCAAGCCTTTAGACCATACTGTGGAATGCCTGGAAACATTTTAAAGTTTTATTACGGCTTTTGAAATCAACAAAGCAATTAGGGAGGTTTTTAAGCTGTATACTGGTCAATCAGATCTTCAGTCAATAGCACTCTGTAAATGTCAATAGAGTTTCTGGCTTTATAGCCCACGTCTGCATACTTATATTTACAGTTGCATTGTGAGAACTTGTATTTTTACAGGAATGCCTGCAAGCTCCAAATCAGATCAATATTATCACACTGAATTCCAGAACTAGAAACTAGGCACAATAATCTAATCGGTAACTGAAACACTCTGCGCAAGTTGGATATAGCGAAAATAACACAGTTGACTGGCTTTTAATATATCAAGACACCTTATTTGAGTATGCAAATTCACTCTCCCTATGGGATTAGAGATAGAATAGGATACATTTTGGTAGGATAGTGTTTCTGGTTGTACTGGGGCCCATTTTAAGTCACTGCATGAATTGATTCTTAATGGTAGTTAGGGATGCATTTTTCTGAAAATCTCAATTTCAAACTTATCCACATTGATATTTCCCCCAATTCTCATCTTGCTCACTGATCTCAACAAGAAGCCAGTTATTTCCCCTCCAAGGTTCCCTTAAAAATATAAACCATTCACACACATATGCATTATTATACATATACTATTGTATGCATACTATAGACATCTATACTGTGGGTTTCTTAAAGCTACCAGACATAGAACAATGCATATAACTATGTAAATATACTCATTTATTGATGTTTATCAAATTTTGCAGCAACAATATAGTACCACATGAAGCTCAACTTCCATAAACTGTATACAAATGTTATATAATTTATGCATTCAATTATGGGGGGTATTTCAGATCCAACAAGAATGTGTTAGGAGTCAGCTGATGAGACCCATCATTTCAAGAGATCCTTGGGAGAACTTGCTGGGTATGATGTCCCCAAGATAAAAATAGTTTCATGTCTGAGAAAACATGCCTTCATGGGATTTCCATCAAGAGAAATGGCCAGGGACAATGACCACATCAATCTTGTGATTTGAAATTTATGTTTATTCCTCTACATCTGGAGAAATGAATGTGTTTTGATGCTTGTCATGTTCACTTTAGGTATGAGTAATCCTTGCTGGATGATGCAAATAGAATTGCTCAAAGACTTCTTTTTGCTTCCTTGATCTTTGGAGATTCATTATCACACTCCATTTGAGAATCCTTGGCTTAGAGGTTAGAGAAATGTATACTAAAAGGGGGGTGGAGTGAATGAAGGGCACTGGATTCTCTACTAAAGGATTCTCTCAGCAAAAGTGGCTAAGATTTGAAATTTGATAGATTTATCATATTGATAATTGTTAAGAACTTCATCACTTTGAATCCTGCCAAATTCTGGATCTGATTGCAGAATCTGAGCCTTCCTCCAAATCTCTTCGTAACATTTTGAAATTTAGGTCACAACTTTTCTCATACTTGTTTTAGCCAAAAGTAGAAATCCAGGGCACAAAACCCACTCACTATTGATTCATTTATTATTGCAAAATTTCACATTTTTTATTGTTTTCATGCATGAGCATAGCAATGACAGTAAACAGAAAAAATGAAATACAAAATATATTGTTTTTGTATTTCAAAATTTCACATTGTAGCATTCAAATTTGTAGTTTCAGAAAGCAAAGTCATCTCTGCAGTTACCCATTACGGGCCAAAGTTTGTGTAGGTTATTTGAAAGTCTCTAAACGTGTCATGCTTTTTGCTAATAGGAAAATGAAGGGGCTTGCTGAAGGTAATGGTGTCATACAGGGAAATAAAACAACACCGTCAAAACTAATGCCATATTCTAACTATTGGCCCACAATCCTATTCAAATTACAGTGATGACTGCAATACATAGGTACAGATAGAATAATATCTGACATGTAAATAAGAACTGTATCTGAGTTGATCATTTTCATCTGTGCAAAAGATTGATTGTAATCAATGCTACTGATAGCAAACTAGTTGACTATTGATTTCTGCCCACATTTAACTAATTATTCTTCCCTAACAGAGACAGCGTATTTACTGCTCCAAAAATACATTACACACTAAAACATTGGTTTCTGCCATAGTCTCCATCAAACCAGAGAATGCTTTTTAAAAAAGAAGACTTTGTTTCATTCTGACACAACACCCCAAGATAGGCAATATTTCTCTGAAAGTGAGATGGGGGGTGACTTCAGATGACCATCTCCTTCTTGCCATCCTTGCCCTTTACGTCTGAGTATTTCAAAGCACCTGGCTGAATGTTTTCTGGAAATAGAACGTTGGTCTACATAGCAACACCTACCAGGTCACATTTGTCATGGGATCTTGATTAAAAGTCATTTCACCTGGGTACCAGTTTGAGCCTGTGTTTCTTCCATCCTCTACAGATAACAGATACCTCCAGTTTGCTGGAGGTATGAGCCTTTGGTGCATGCAAAGGACAAAAGCCAAAGGACTCTTGCTCTGTGGCTCAAGGCCTGTAACATTCTATGTGAGACAGGTCCTGTAAGTTTTCAGAGAAAATGACCAAGGCAGCAGCAAAGTTATCTGTGGTCCTCTGAAAGCAAAACTAAGTTATCATTGGTTGGGAGCCTTATTACATATCTATTGCTGGGCTGCTATTTTGCAACATTAATCTGTTTGTATTCCAGGGCAGACTATTTTATTGTCTAGAACAGTATTATCTACTCTGCCTTGAAGTGGCTTTCCAGAGTCTCAGACACAGACTCTGGAAAGTCTATGCCCCACCATCCCATCATCTGTTACTAGATCCTTTTTAATTAGAAATGACAGCGATTGAACCAGGGGGGCTGATTCAGGGGGCTCCTGCCTGCCAGCTTCAAAATCAGTGGTTCCCTGACTACAAGCATCAGGCTTAGAGGTAGGAACCCAGTTTTAATCCCTAGCCAGTGACACTGTGGCCTCTGACTTGGTGTCCCAGTTTCTGTTGGACTCTGGGATCTGATACTCACAAAGGAATATGGAAAAGTTGGGGGCTGTGGTGGTATGCAAAAGACCTGCAAGGAGGACTTCCTACACCAGAGGCAGGAAACCAGGTGATGCTGCAGATGTTGCTGAACTACAACCTCCATCATCCCTGGCCACTGGCCATGCTGAATGATACTGTTGGAAACTGCATCCCAACAATGTCTGAAGAGCCACAGATTTTCCATCCCTGTCTTTAACAGCTTCAGAATTCTTAATATAATCAGAGGTTTGTAAACTCTGCACCTTGCGCACATTTTTTTTTTTTTTTGCTATCTAGCCTAGGTTCTTATATACAACACTGAACCTATATGTAGAGATTCATCCCATCCTTAGGGGAAGCATTCCATGATGCAAGCAACTGCATTCTGAAATAGCTGTCAAAATGCAATTCTGTCTACAAACCCCATGTGGGCTTTCACTAGTGCACTTCACATCTTAAATATAAGCAAGTTAGCTTTGGTCAGCCAACAGAAAATCCACTGTCTACTCTGAAGTAAGTCCCAGTGAGTTTAGCAGGACTTACTCCCAGGTAAGTGTGTATAGGATTACAGCCTACGGCAGAGAGTTGTTTGTTGTTGTTTTTAAAGAAAATAATATACTAATCTGATTCTCTACCCCACTCCCTTTGTGTGAAAAACCAGAAACCTGACATATTCTTTCCCACCTTCCTACAGAAAATAGAACAAGGTTTTCAGGTGAAAGCTCTCTAGGCAAAACAAACCTGAGCTATTTTCTTGTCCCCCTCTTGAATATTTTATTCTGAGTTCATTTTGGGCGCAAGCATATTTCTCTGAACTACACACACTCAAACTGCTGAGCTGCTTTGCTGCAAAACTAGTACAGTGGTACCTCTGGTTAAGAACTTAATTCATTCCAGAAGTCCCTTCTTAACCTGAAACTGTTCTTAACCTGAGGTACCACTTTAGGCTAATGGGGCCTCCCGCTGCTGCCACGCCACCTCTGCACAGTTTCTGTTCTCATCCTGAAGCAAAGTTCTTAACCCGGGGTACTACTTCTGGGTTAGTGGAGTCTGTAACCTGAAGCGTCTGTAACCTGAAGTGTTTGTAACCTGAGGTACCACTGTACAGGGCAGCAGCACTTGCCCAGATATTTACACCACAAAATAACCCTTTCTCAGGCTGGTTATTTACAGCAACTGCAAAATTCCCTACTAAAAAGAAGGAAGCTGGGAGAGACGGGTTGAGGAGGAGATTATTTGCTGACAAATATTTTATTATAACAGTGTACATTTAAACATAGTTTTGCTAGAAGAGGTAAAGAGGTTAATGCGTCTTCATTGAGGTTATCCTTCCCTTCCACCTTTTCTACCCTCCATTCACCCCCAAATTTCCTTGTTTTCGCTTGGCTTAAATTCCTAACGCTGCCTGATGAAATGTAGTGTACAGCTTTTAATTGTGCCCAGAGGCAGTGGAACTTCACAGAGGGTTTGGAGCAACTGGCAAAGGGTTTCAGAAACAGCTGTGTTTCGGGAACATGTGCGGCACTGTGGAACTACCCTGTCAGCACCTGCAGCCGCTTAACGCACAGCTCCATGCATGGCTCACATCTGGGATTAATCAGTGCTCTTAAAGGAATTAATACACTTTAAGATATTTTTTATTTTTATGGTACCTGCAGGAACACGATGCTATATTAAAAAATCCGCAGCGGATAAGAAGTATGTTGCTTGAGCCAGAGTTGCTGAGGGGAATAGAAGCCTCTGTTTCTCTTGCCAAGAATGAATTGTTTTAATATCCCCAACATTCAATATTATTTATTATTAAAGTCTAATAGAGTTTTAGCGAGTAACCAATTCTCCTCTGTTTTAACCTATTTTCCCCCAACTGTGCCTTATTATTCATAATTTTAGCATTTCACTAGAAAATGACCCTGCTCTTATTTTTTGTTTTTAAAAAATGTGTGTGGGGGGGGGGAGAGTCTGCACTGACCCTCAGGACTTCATTCATGCGGGAAGGTTCTAGAACGCCCTCC
Organism: Podarcis liolepis; assembly: GCF_965112155.1. Lineage (NCBI taxonomy): Eukaryota > Metazoa > Chordata > Lepidosauria > Squamata > Lacertidae > Podarcis > Podarcis liolepis. Next base: position 51,036,082 of record NC_139561.1, on the reverse strand, counting down.
AAAAACATCACGTTTATAAATGTCATATTGTGTTAGCAGAAGTATTTACTTACAACTCTCCACACAGCAGAAAACTCTGTTCATTGAGGAGTTATGCCACATTAACCATTTAGGCTTGATTTTCATCCTAATTGTACAGGAGGGGAAAAGTAAATTGCATTTCCATGCTCATTTTTTCATAGCTCATGCTGAAGGAAATTTAGTAGAGTGTGAAATTTACTATCTGAGGGTTGTCAGGACTATCAATGAATGGACCAAACCTAGGAGGATGGGGTTTTTTGTTTGCTTGCAACCCAGGATTCCCCCAGGTTACTGGAGATGGCCAGAAGTTGGAACATGACATAGGACAAGCATAAGGAGGGCCAGTCCAACCATTAGAGTGAGTTTTCTGGCTCAGAAGCTGGGAGGTGAGGCACAGCAACAAGGGGCTGGAGAGCAGAATTGTGTCTGGCACATGATATCCACCTCCAATCTCTTGAAATTCATGTAGTTGTCAAAAGGAGGGAGGATGTCACTCAAAGTCGCTGGAACGGTTTCACTGAACTTACATTTTCTTGTAATTTTAAATTTAATTTGCACATCATTATAGTAACAGCTATAACCACCACATTTTTAAATAACAAGCCACTTTTGAAAAGATCTTAGCATTTCAAAAGAACAGTGATTCAGACCAATAGAGACTTGAGAGACCATGTGGTAAAAATGCATATTTCACTATAATAAAACAAAAGCCCATCAAACACTATCTCACAGTTCCACAAAAACCATAAAACGATGCCTTTTTCTGCACAGTTTTCCTCTCTCACCCATCAACAATATCCACAATATGGCCCTTGTGTCCAGTAATTTGTCATTTCATTGACTTTGTTACCCTGTGCCAAATTTGCTTCAGGGCATTTCCAAATGACACTTACATTAAGTTCGCTGATTGGTCCTGATTACTGCTCTATTACATAAGCCAAAAAGCTCTTCAAATCCCTGTTTCTCTGCTCCTCGGGTTTAGCCCTGTTTGTCTTTTTGCTCCTGGAGGCAAATGTTATGTACAACTAGGAGAACTGATGCTCTTTAGCTAAGAGTTAAGCCACAAATTTTTGGATGTAAAAGCCAAAGTTTTACCCAAAGCAAAAAGATTTCAGTTCTCTTACCTGCATATTGTATTTGAAAAAAATATTTCCCTCTTAACTCTCAATTCACATTACAGATTTTTAAAATAAGAAATTAATTCTGCTTGTTGACAGTCACATTGTGTACTCAATGAAAACACAAAATTGTACACATCACTACAATGTTATCACCATCATTATCAGTCAGACTAGTTGTTGCGGGAAACATTTATCAGCCCAAGGGCTGCATTTCCTTCTGGGCAACCTGCCAGTGTTGGTTGGGCCAAGGTCAAAAGTGGGTGGAGCAAGCCAAGCAAAAAGCATTAGCAGAGTTCAGGGGCATATTGCACCTAGGCAAAAGCACTCAGCGAGAGTGTAGAGCAGGATCAGTGACAGGTATCAACTGGGCAGGGTCTTGAAGGTCAGATGAAGACAGCCTAAGGTTCCCCACTCCCCATAAGGCATCTTTGGGCTACTGTCCTGGCCCAAGTTTCCCATCTGGGTTCACTTCTGATACAGTCGTGCCTCAGATGTCAAACTGACTATGTTCCAGAAGTGCGTCCGACTTCCGAAACATCTGACTTCTGATTGGCTGCAGGAAGCTCCCATATGCATTAAGCTATCACCTCTGATGACTCACATTTAGGACTTATGAATAGGTTCCTATTCAGAAATCATTTCCATGCAGGAGTTTTGTGACATGTGAAGTAGTCTTTAATAGAGGACAGGCTTCATACAACCAGTTTGGCTGTCTGAAGTCATCTACATCTTGACATTTTCATCCCATGCAAGCAGATACCTTCAAAGTGCTAAAAATGATTAAACATATGGTTTATTTCAGAAGAGGGTAGTGTGTCTAAACAGGCATAGTACTTCTGAAATCCAGAGATTTTTTGCGTCAAACTGGCATCTTTGTTAACAGAGTGGCTAGTAGTCTAGTATGTGTCAGGGATACTGAATTTTGTACTCAGGACTTGCAGGGGACGTGGGTGGAACTGTGGTCTAAACCACTGAGCCCCTTGGACTTGCCGATTGGAAGGTTGGCAGTTCAAATCTGCGCAATGGGGTGAGCTCCTGTTACTCTGTCCTAGCTTCTGCCAACCTAGTAGTTAGAAAGCATACAAGTACAAGTAAATAAATAGGTACTGCTGTGGTAGAAAGGTTGACATTTCTATGTGCTCTGGCTTCTGTCACTGTGCTCCATTGCGCCAGAAGCAGTTTATTCATGGTGGCCACATGTCCTGGAAAGCAGTCTGTGGACAAATGCCAGCTCCCTCAGCCTGAAGTGAGATGAGCCCCACACCCCATAGTTGCCTTTGACTGGACTGAACCATCCAGGGGTCCTTTACCTTTATACCTTACTCAGGACTTAGAATACTCTTCCAGCAGTGAATGGAACACGGGTGTGTAATTTCAGCCCCTATGACTGACAGGCTGTATGAAAACATGTTAATTATTATTAATATTTGTTAGATATCTCATTAAATAAGTCCTCTAGGCATTGTAGTAAACTAATTTAAAAACATAGCAATAATGCAATGATATCCACAATCAATTTTTGAAATTTCTAACCCAAAGGAAAAACAAAACACAAAAACAAACCTGTAGGACAATGAAATACAATACAAATCATAGGAGCTAAAAACAATCCTCAAATACTGTACAGGAGCTAAAACCACAACCCACACCACAGGGACTAAAATAAGAACATCTTAAAATGGCAAAAGCTCAGGCTGGAACCAAAAACATGTTTTTTGGAGCCAGGGAAGCTTCCATGGGAAGAACATTTCCTATATAGGAGGCCATCATCAAAACGGCCTTCTCTCTTGTGGCCACCCCCCAACTTCAGACTGAGGGGACACACAGAGAAGTTGTTATGTAGATAACATCATGAACCACATTGGACAGGTAGGTACAATGTGGGAGGAGACATTCTATCAGGTACCAAGCCATTTAGAGCTTTGCCCTGTATACACAGGTCACAGGTCCCAAACTCCCAAGCCAAAAAATCGAATTGAGCCTAGAGATGAACCAGATGCTACTAAAGGCATGAAAAGGGTGTGAGTCTCTAGTGACAGAGCTAGATAATAAACATTCTCAGACTGTGCCCCTGAAGATCTTTCATTCTCAATAAAGGAAGGTCCAGGCTGACGTGCTAGGAAATAGCTACTGAAAGCCATATGCTACCTACTAGACGTTCCATCCAATCTTACTCTGGGTCATCCGCAGCCAGTGCATGTATCACTTCTGTAATGCAATGTGCATGCCACCATTCACTTAGATGGTGAGATGGTGCTTTATAAAAACTAGGTAGTTTCAGAGGTCTTTGGAAGGCTTGGACAGTTCTGTTTTATTACTGTCAAAACCAAATCACTACCAGAATCTGAAGGCTCCTTTGTCTGAAAATAAAAAAGCCCTGCAATACATGTAAAATCAAAGTAGATGAGCAATTTGCTTTAAATCTTCAAACTCTCCTAATACCATGAGCTGAACTTCATCTAGTGATGCACAGCTGGGAGATTTTTCTATCAAAAGAACAGTTGAGCAGATTATTTCCAAATATAATATTTGCTGCCCTGCTATCTCTTTTAGAGGAAATAAAACTGCAGGGATATTAGTAACTCTTAAACTTCCTGCATCACTAGCCAGGATTCTCAAGGAAGGACATTTTAATAAATAGGTGCTGAAGTTTCAGCTAGCAAAATGAAAAACGGAATCTGTCTCAGATGGAAAGGAGGAAAAAGCAAAACAGACACCCACCCACACTCACCACATTGGGACTTCATTTGCGGGGAATACTCCGAAAAGCAACAAAATCCAGGCATGTAATTGCATCAAGTGATTTCTCCAAGGAAAGTTAATCCAGAACCTACTTCAATTTTTGATAACCCTTGTGTCAAACATTCTGTATATAGGTGTAAAAGAATATCCTATCATCTGAGAAATGCACACCCACCGCTGTGTAGAAAACCCACACTAATCCCCAAGCAGGCCATTGAGACAAATATCTGCTGGCTACATGTGGTGGAATCATTTTGTTAAAAACTGGAGGGAGAGGTCTTTCCTCATCACTCACTATCATTGCATTTTTCATTATAAGACCCAGTTAAAACTTATAAATCAGATTCGGAGGTTCTCTGCCACAGTAAATCCCCCTAATATTACCAGATGAAAGTAGTTGATCTCTCCCCACCCCAGAACCTAGTAGGGTTCACTCTTGACCCTTACCTGAAGCCTTACCAAATGGTGGGGACATGAGGCATGGACACATTTGTCAGTTTTGGTTTCTCATTCTTCCAATCACATTTTCACACCAGGTTGCAATTGGCGGGGGGGGGGATCCTCACAAAAATTATCAGCATTTAAAAGCACATTTCTCCAACCTAATTAACACAAATTTCTATGCACTTTTGTCCAAAATACAGTTTTGTGAGAGATTTCTCCTAGCACCATGCATTTTGTATGCTATTTTCATTGTATGCTAATGCATTGTATGCTAATGCACGTTTACACACATTTTCTCCTGAATATACTGTATGTGTTGTATTTTTATGTTGTGATCTACGGATGCAGGGTGGTATACAAATTTAACAAATAATAACAAATATCATTTAATGATATTTACCTTTTAATGAGGGTGAAAGAGGAGAGCACAAAATATGGTCTGAAGCTCAACATAAAAAAAACTAAGATCATGGCCACTGGGCCCATCACCTCCTGGCAAATAGAAGGGGAAGAAATGGAGGCAGTGAGAGATTTTACTTTCTTGGGCTCCATGATCACTGCAGATGGTGACAGAAGCCACAAAATTAAAAGACGCCTGCTCCTTGGGAGAAATTTGATGACAAACCTAGACAGTATCTTAAAAAGCAGAGACATCACCTTGCCAACAAAGGTCCGTATAGTTAAAGCCATGGTTTTCCCAGTAGTAATGTATGGAAGTGAGAGCTGGACCATAAAGAAGGCTGATCGCCGAAGAATGGATGCTTTTGAATTATGGTGCTGGAGGAGACTCTTGAGAGTCCCATGGACTGCAAGAAGATCAAACGTATCCATTCTTAAGGAAATCAGCCCTGAGTGCTCACTGGAAGGACAGATCGTGAAGCTGAGGCTCCAATACTTTGGCCACCTCATGAGAAGAGAAGACTCCCTGGAAAAGTCCCTGATGTTGGGAAAGATGGAGGGCACAAGGAGAAGGGGACGACAGAGGATGAGATGGTTGGACAGTGTTCTCGAAGCTACAAACATGAGTCTGACCAAACTGCGGGAGGCAGTGGAAGACAGGAGTGCCTGGCGTGCTCTGGTCCATGGGGTCACGAAGAGTCGGACACAACTAAACAACTAAACAACAACAACAACAAATATCATAATAACAATATTAATGTACACTTTTTGTACACATCTTTTGGTTGAAGAACTGCATTACAAAATTCCAGTGCAAAACTGGAACGATAGCTGTGTTTCTATGTTTTCTATGTATGGTTTGAGAAGAGTCAATATGGTTAACCTAATTTCTCCCCATCCTTGGGAAACTCCAACCACAAGGGATCAAGGAATGGTTCCAGGGACAGTGGGCAACATTTAGGGGCAGGTGGAGGGACACTGTTACAAACTACAGGATTCCTCAAGAGCCCATGAGTCTTGGTTATGATTCCTCTAACAAAGAATTTAGGTGGCAAGTGCCAAGAGCAATGGAGTCAAACCAAGGCAACTGAGAAACAGGAGGAATGTATCAACAATCTTGGAGGATCCCCAAAATTTGCAGAAGCACAGAACAACTCTTTAAAACACAAAGGGGACAATTGTCAACCACAAAAAGGAACCAACCCAGCCCATGAAGACTAAGCATTCCCATGAGTCACAGGATGTTGACCATCAGTTGGAAATGGACGTGGCATGGAGTGACTGGGATACCCGTTTGAAGGGAATGACTGGCTAGAACTATCAACACTCCTTTTAAGAGACAGGATACCCCGCAACGTTTTATTGATGCTCTACTGGTGAAGTACACAAAGTAATTACAACAAATGCTCTTAAGTTGAACAGATAGGGCCACTCTTCATGAAAGTTTCAGTTTGCTGTGAAAAGTGTTCCCCTTTTTCCTTCACAGAGATTGTTAAAACAACATTTTGTGTGAAACAGCCTGATCGGTGTGCCCTGCACAAGTGCCATGCAATGCCTGATCTGAATCAACTACACAGATGTGATGATGGAAAGACCTTGGTAGAAAGATAACTTTAATCTATCCTAAGTAACTGTGCTTGCATGCAAAATGGCCAATACTGATTCATCACAACTTGATTTTGCCACAGGTTTCTTGAATTCCACAAGGATGTCCTTTTTCTTCTCAATTTGAATTGCAACTATTTATTTATTTAACAGGATCAGAGCTTCACTTAATCATTGGAGCCTCCAAGTGGTTCACATAAAATTACTTTGCTTTACTTTTTTCCATTATAAAGGGAGGTAAAGCATGATGGGGTGTTTATGATTTTCTAGTCATCTTCAACTCATGGGTTGGATCATACCAAAATTCAAGTGGGCCACATTCTTGGCACCACCACCATTTTGTTGGGGGATGGGGGTGGGTAAAGAAAAATTAAGAAGAGTAGGAACTGTGAAAGAGAGACAGTAAAGATTTACCCCCCCCCAAAAAAAAATCAGGTTGGCATAATTATAAAGTCTTTTTGTGCATTTTTCCTCACTTAGAATACTTCCCTATAATGCCAAACAGTTGCTGCAAAACTGTAATCTATGCACACACTCCAACATATTTTGGAGGTGACAGTCAAAGTTAAAGTAGTAGTTGATTCCCTATGATTACCATGTATATTCCCTGAGATAATTAAATAATAAATAGTTATATTAAAAGTATTCAAACTGATCAGTGGAAGATTTCCTCACCTCCTCCTAAATTATTCTGCTTGTGATTTTTTTCTCTTTTTGTAACACTTTAACTTGAGTAAATGAGCACCAGCATGCTACCTTGGCAGATTATTTGCTGCGTAAAGGAAACAAACTTTGTAAAATCGTTATACAAAGTCTACAGACCTGGAGATAAATAATGAAAATGAACCTTCCCCCTGTAAATGCCCCAGTGTTCATTTAATTTAATATTCTCCATTGGTGGAAATAAATTAAAAATGAACAAGGCTTGTTTGTGCCTGCCTTACACTCTCCTCTGCTTTTGAATAGCAACCGCATATTAATTTATCAGGATTCCCATAAATTATAATTAGCCAGGAGGATTAACAACATAAATCCTTGAATTTAAAACCAACCTGCCCCGCTCTCTCTTCTCTTTGCCCTAAAGTGAAAAGGAGCCCATAAAACCCATCACTGCTGTTTGATCCATTAAACTCATGAGACATTCTTATTTCAGCTTAGCTACTGGAGGTACATTCGTTAAATCTTTTTAAAGTTACAGTAGCCTGCCTGGAATTGAAATGCTCACACTGCAGAAAATAATGTGCTAAAATGGCTACACCCGTCTCTAGGGCAACTGTGACCGAGAACATAAAGCCTGCTCAGAAATCTGGGGAGGAGCAATTTTAAAAGTCGGTAATTGTTTTTGTTTTTCTGTTTTTTAAAAAGCATCTTTAAAGAAAAGCAGGGGCATCTATAGGTTCCCTGTGTCTTCTCTTTCCCTGTAGAAAGAGTTCATACAAGGTGGCCAAAAAGCATTATAAGGAGTATCACAAATGCACACCTGATAAAATGATACTTCACACTATTTTGCAATCTGACAAGTCCAGCATCAGTGGAGAGGCAAAATAAGAAACCTGGACCAAATTTATGCCGCTGCATCTTCAGAGCTGTTGCCCACAATGCTTCTCTGATGCCAGGGACAGGCAGGAGTCTGGGCAGAGGGTGGGCAGAGGAGGCATGGGGCAGGAGGAGGATCCACGGGAGAGGGTCTATGATGTGTAGGGTTCTGTGAGGCAGGGGGAAGTCCAGGCAGTCAAAGACAGGAGTAGAGAAGGGGGGAAGAGGTGCAGGAAGAAAGAGTCAAACTGTTAGAATCTCCTCCATCCCCTCTCCCACTGTCTCCAAAGATGAGGAGGGGCTTAAAAGCAACACGAACAGCTGGATGAGCACAGGAGAAGTCACTGAAAACCATGTCAAAAAGGGGGAGGGGTTAAATGTGCTGGAGGAGGCATGGCCCGCTGTTGCACCAACTGAGCACAGGTCTGAAGAAGGAAATGCCCAGCTATTAAGCAGGAGTGGTGTATGTGATTCTTGCACCACAGAAGCAGGTATAATCAAGCTTTGCCAATAAAGAACTAAACTTTCAATCATGTGTCCTCCTTTGGGGGTCTGGGCATGCTCAAGAGATCTATGACTGAATAGAAAAGCTATTGGAAAGCTCTCCAGTTGGCACTGTGATGGCACTGTGATTACTCAAAAGTGTATACATAGTATGAAAAAATAGCATCTACTGATGGATGTGCCTCCCATAGCCTAAGCTGATTTCCTACAAAGCGTGTTCTCCTTCATGGAGAGCACATGTTGCGGTGGGGTCTAACAAGACATCCCACTGTTGCTGGGCGGGTAAAAGAGAGTTGGCCACCATTACAATTGGGTGCTTCTTGTTGTTGGGGAGATTTTGATGCTGCCATTTTGTGATTGACAGCCATAAGCTAATTCCCTGCGCACAGCATTGAGCTTTCTCTTTTTGCTGCACGCATCGGATCACCCGCCCACCCTCCCTATTTTCAGGGTTGTTCACTTGACCTTGCTATGCCTGTCATGGGGTCATCTGCTTTGGGGGCAGGGGCCTGGTAGGAATTTTGTCCATTTGGCTGATTTGCTGGTGCCAATTGGTTTTTGCCTACTGTGTAGCAAATCGTCACAACTTGTAAAGTTGCAGTTAGGCATTGGTTTTATGAATTGGTTGGTGGAGGGGTATGGATTGGCTGTGCCTGCCCCTCCAATGCTGCTGCTGCAAGGGTATTCCATTAAAGGAATCCAGGGGCTCGCCATACTTTTATCCGAACCCGTGTCAAGGGGCTAGGGCCACGCAAGAGCCCCTGGCAACATTTGGGGAGAGGTGAGGGCATGGTACCCAGCTCCATCTCTCTCCACAGAATGTTTTCCCTTTCTGACTTCACGGGCGTGCAAATGTCAGTCTGTCCCCATGCGGGGTCAGATAGTCGCAACGAATGCCTAAGCAACCACTCACATTTTTTGTATTTTAATAAAGTTGTGGCCAAAATTATGCCTAAAAACCTCAAACAAAAATTCTGTGTGAATTGTGTTTTATTTGGGGTGGGTTGAGTACGACACCCAAATTGGAAGTAGTTTGGTGTATCCTCAAGCCAAGCCAACCTTGGAGACCACCTGCCTTGTCTCCTTTCTCCACCCACTCTCTCCCACCCCAACCTTCCTTTCCTTCAATCCCATCTACCTAGGTAGCGAGGCAGTTTGGAGGACTGTTGGGTTCGGGAAAGTAGATCCCATCTGGGAGGGAGGCTGATTCTCTGAGCTACAGAAGAGTTAAGAGAGCATAATACTCAACTCATAACTGAAGCCCCCTGAAGTATGAACTTAATAACACATCTAGTAGCATCAGTTTACAAGTGGGGTAGCACTGTCAAATTTCTGTATTTGTTATTTCAGGCTCATAATCATTTGGGGCTCTCATGCTCCTGTAATCATTTGGAGGAAGTTCTGTGTGTATGCTACCAGTACAAGGGAGTGTACTGATCCTCACAACTTTGCTGCCAAAATAGCAGCAAAGAACTGCAATAGCCATCAATTGTGTGCACAAGTATGTTCACCATTCCCATGAGACTCCCTCCAGAGACCCTAACAATTTTACTGCAATTGTCTAGAAGAAGTTCAGCCTATATGAATCACTAAGCTATAAGGCGATTCCTAGTATCATTCCTTTATTTCCACAAATTAAGTTTTTAAGACCATTTATTTCCCAGGTTACGCATCCAAACGTAAGAATAACCCTGCCTGATCAATCCAGCATCCTGCTCTCATAGTGGCCAACCAGATACCTCTGGGAAACCCAAAAGCAAGACCTCAGCACAATAAGACTTTCCCCACCTGCCATTCCCAGCAACTAGTATTCAAAGCCGTACTGCCTCAGACAGCAGAGGTAGAGCCTAGTCATCGTGACTATTAGTTATTGACAGCCTGAATGACCGGAGCTATTGGAGAATGGAGCAAATTTCTGCCTAAGTTTGTTAATTTACCAGTAAAGAGATCTTGCTTTGTTATCAACAGGAATATCAAAAAACAAGCCTCCTTCTTTTCTGGAATCCCTGGGTATATCTTAAGAAACATCAGATGCCACCAATAAATGATCCGTTTTGAACCTCATTTCCATCACTGGCCAGTAAAAAAGTAGCATTTACCAGAACATGGTGGGAAGTGTCCAGAATTGTGAAGAAATTAATTTGCTATGCAGGCATTTTCTTGCATGTGTTATTATGATGTATTAGGATGCATTATTTAACAGTATTAAAAATACACAGTTCTGGGATATTTGTAGGAATAACACAAAATACAGGGGAAACACTTTAAAAAACCCAACAACCTCCTGAAATAGCATTGCTGGGTATTTTCAGCAGAGACAACCAGGGATTATTATAGAAAAATGCAATTGGTTACTTATTAATGGCAGTAAGACTATTGATAGATAGGAAAAAGGCAAAGGATTTAAACATACAAAAATGGTATGATGTAATTTGGGACATAACACTTTCTGAAAAACTGAGGGAAAGGTTGAGTCAAGAAAAAGTAACAGGGACTCTATCAACGTCAAGCACCAGTTTTAAATGCCCACTCCCTCTTCTTTCCCCGCAAACACAGGGGCAAAATTGTGGTTAACTTCCAAATGACTCCACATTGCTAAACATTTCAAATTTTCCAAGGCTGACCGGGGTTGATTAAATATGTCCTCTCCTGCTGGAAGACTGCTAGGCTCACACTGCTGCTTCTTATTTTGTGGTGCCCTTCTCAGATATCACATGAAACAAAGGAGGCAGGAAGGCAGGAATGTTGATGGCTTCAGTCTTCCATTGCCTAGAAATGCAGAAACCTGAAGCCATCTCAGACACAGAAAGCACTCTCACAAACAGGAAGAGGTGGAGATTCAGCCAGGCCTATGCAGCTTGTGAGCTGCCAGCCTAAACACCACCACCAGTCATGCATTGCAGCCTGCCAAGTGCGTAACAACCCCTTCCATTGTTTTGTGGTCCAAAGCAAGCAGCAAAATCCACAGATTTATCAATTTCCTGGTGGGGTGCAGTGCAAGGATAGTCAACTGTGTTTGCCTTGGAGGCTCGCAAGTGCATTTTATTAAAGCTGTTGTATGGGGTCATTTTTAATTTACATATAACCACTTTGCACACATACACAGAAAAGCATAATAAATGCTCTAGGTAAATAATTTTATTTTTAACACCAGCTGCTTTTTAAAAGAACTGTACCTTTAAGAACTGATACTTCAATTCCCCTGTTCTCCTCCCTCCCCATCCCCTATTCCTTTTGTGTCATGTCTTTCAGATTGCAAGGCTGAAGGCACCACCCAAGACACTCTGGGAGCATTTTCAGCTGACAAATGGGATAAAACTATTTTATAGAAATATAAAATTGTCTATGATCTTTGAGAGTTCTTGGAGAACAAGTGAAGTCCCTACAAAGAAGACTGAGAGGCAATAGGATAGCCATCTTCAAATATCTTAAGGGCTGTCACATGGAAGAGGGAACTTGCTTGTTTTCTCCTGCTCTGGACGGTAGGACTCGAACCAATGGCTTCAAGTTACAAGAAGGGAGATTCCTACTAAACATTCAGGAAAACTTTCTGACAATAAGAGTGGTTCGGGAGTAGAAGAGACTCCCACGAAACGTGGTGGGCTCTACTTCCTTGGAGGTGTTTAAGCAGAGGCTGGATGGCCATCTGTCATGGATGCTTTAGTTGAGATTCCTGCATTGCAGGGGGTTGGACTAGATGACCCCTGGATCCATTCCAACTCTAAGATTCTATATATAAATCAGCTGAATCAACTGCAGCAACAGTGAGAACAGGAACCTCTGCACCACCAGAGGATTTCACAGTGTAACTTGTGAAAAGTCTTACAATTCCTCAGAAGCACGCTTGGATATGAGAACATTTTAACTTCCTTTCACCTGCATCAATTCTCTTGCTTGTCACTGAGAACATGAATGGTGTTACATTCTTGATGAAATGTCTGTGAATAAGCTACATTTCCTTTACAACACAAAATTGGGTTATAGGATAAATTCTTTAGGGCAATATTTTTAACCGCCTAGCAATTTTCCTCCTCTCTTCATGTGGAGTTCTAAAAAGGGCTTTTAAAAGATGCAAATAGGGTGCCTTCTGTTGGTTGTGCCTGTTTATCGCTGTGCTAGGGAGAGGAAAGCAAGTGCCAAGGTTCTTGATATTTGCTCTTGAATCATTATCACTCTAATAGTGATAATTAAAGAGATCACTGAGTAGTCTCCAGCAAGCAGCTGAAGTAAACAGCTTTTGGGTGGTTAGGGGGCTAAATAAACCCATTCTGCATGGCCAAGCAGTAGTCCATGATGTCTAAGCAAGAAATCATATCAGACATAAGGAAAGAGGGAGGTTATGTGAATTAGGGGGAAATACAAATCAATTTGATACCTGGAAGTAAACATCTTGTTAATAATAAATTCTGCTGCCCTCTATCCCAAAGGGGGAGCCTGTGTGCATCCCATGTGGAAAGTGCTCTCTCTCTTTCTCTCTCAAAGCTGCAGGAGGAGGAAAGCTTTGCCAACCCATCCCAGCTCCCTTAATTATTTTAATTGCAGCAGCGCAATGCCAACACACTGAATTACCCCCTCAGGCTCAGGCTGCTTAGCCAGGAGGTACTGAATTAAACTGTCAGAACATGCAGAAAAATTGCAATGGTGCCTGTCAACAGTATTTGTTAAGAGACTCGGGTGAAGCAAGTGACTTATATAGAAAAAGAGCTGCCGGTGCAGAGTCGTCAAAGCGCAGCACTGGAACTAATGGGGTATTCAGAGGTCTTGTTCTACTTCATTGGTCAAAGCCAACAAAAAAAACCCCTAGTAATATTTGGGGCGGTTTGCTATTTATGGCCATGGTAATAAAAAAAAGGCTGTTTAAAACTGCAAAGCCATCCTTGACAAAGCGGCCCCACCAGCTGCGTTTTTGTAAGGCGGAGAGGCCACTGTCCAAACACCAAAATCAGGGCTGTCCACAGATTAACATGGGGGCATAGGCAGGGGCCTTATATGAAGCCCATTAAGCTCAGTGTTGTTCTGCAGGGTGTCAGGCAGGGGTCTCTCTCAGCACTACCGGAAGAGACTGGGTATTGACGCTGGGGCTTTCTGCATGAAAAGTAGATGCTCTGTCACTGAGCCACAGGCCTTAAAAAGTTAAAAAATATTTAACTGCTTGCCTGAATAAAGTTAAACACATTTGAGTGCTATCCTAAAAATCTGGACAGGATGATTTTTGAGCACAGCAAAAGTGTGAGGTGACAGAATTTAATCAACAAAAACTACTTGTTGGCATCCATTGCTCTCTCTCTCAAGAGAGAGAGAATGGAGTGCACTTCCAGGGGTGAAGTCAAACTGCTGTGTTAGCAGTACTGAAGGGCGCAAGCCTGGGCAGTGTGTATGGAGGTCCTGGACTGCCCAGATGACAAGACCCCCCTCTCAGCCTCACTGATGTGGTCCAAAGGAAAGCAGAGCAATACACTGGGCATCACCTTGGCTGTGGGAGTTGCTGCAAGGAGGTGTAGAAGGCACCACCCAACCATCTTAGTGACTCCACTCTGGATTTGTGTAGGGTTCACTCCTTAGCTATTACTTCTCCCAAAGATATTCTGCAAGGCAGAGGAGGTTTAGGAGTTTTCTTTCTTCTAGATGGGCAACTTTCCCAGGTTGACAAGTCTCATCTGTCCCTCAATTCCCTCTACACTACAGCATGTAAGCATTGGGCTGACAGATCTTAGCCTTCCACCTAGTCCTCTTGTCCCTCCAAAAGTGCCCTCCCTCTCACCTGGGTTATTTCTACATATGCAGCAGATTGAAGGGGAAGTAAGGTGGCAAAATCTTGAGGTGGAAGAATGGATTGTATAATTACAGAATGCAGGTGGAAAGTATATTTCTGAATGCTCCCCTTTTGCAAACAACTGCCTGCAGGTAGGATACTAGCACAACAAGGAGCTGGGCTAGAGTCTTTCTCCCCTATGTGCTAATTTTTCCACCTACAGGGAGGATTTCCTCTTTTAAACATGGGGTAGCATTCTAAGCAGCACTATCACCTGCAAGATGACATGGTGCAATCCAGGTTTACCACTGTGATGAAAGCATAGGCCCACCCTGTGCGTGCATGCATATACACACACACTTGCATAAGGGAGGTCCTGGGGATAGGATCCGTCCATCTGCTCCCCTGCATGTATTATTGTGGGTCTCCACATGCATGTATGTATATGTGTGCGCGCGTGCTCAAACAGTTGTACACTCTGTATTAATAAATATCAGAAATAAAGGGAAATTGCCCCCTGTGAAACTATACATTACATTTATGCTGCCACAATTAGACTCACATCTATACTGACATTGCATCAAGTGACACATTTAATGTAAAATGTAGTTAGAGCCCAAGCTGCAATTGTAGAATTTACTGTAAAACAGCAACAGACTGATTTCTTTAGATTTTTTTCAAAAAAACACACCACATATGAATAATTTGCTTGCAAATGATAAAGGGGAGTGAAGCATGAATGTGTATGTGTGTTCATCAATACTACAATTAATGCTCATATTCCAAGGACAATCTGTATTTTAGGACCAGAGTATCAGAGTGCAGCCCGCCATCTCTAGCATCTATCCGGCCCATTCATTTTGCTAATATCCCTTGATTAAATGCAGTTGCTGGAATTCTTTAAGTAGTTTCACATCATCATTTGGGCACTCATTTAAATGGGTTTCCACTAATAAGAGTATAAGTTCAGTAGAGGTTAATGAACCATTAATTCACTCTTTTAACTAGCTCATTTATGTAACATATAGCCTGTTTATTTTCATGCAAACGAGCCACACAACATTTAATAGGCTAAACAATCAAAGATATAAATAAACATGGTTTATGCAATCAGGCCATAATCTTCCCGCAACTGACTCGGGAGTATTTCCACTAATTTCAATGGCACTACTCCAGCATAAACGGTTATATGGTCCAGGTCATATTTCCCTGCAGTAAATACTAGAAGTCATATTAATTACTGCAACATCTATACCTGAAACTGAAAGAACATTTTGTTGTTGGGGAGATGGGAGGAGGGAGTCAAGAATATCTGTTGTTGCGGGTGCTGTAAGGAATGGTGTGAATAGCACAAGAGTGGGAGAAAGGCTCTCTGCCCCAAGGATGCTGCAGTTATAAAAGTAATTAGCAGATATTTATGCCACTTCTCTTTCTTATAGAACCCTGGGGTGGAGGGAGAAACTTTCACCCTGCAGGTACATGGCTTGATTTCTAAACACTTGAGCACTATTTCAGATAGAATGCACAATGAATCAGCTATAGCTGGAGTACTAGTCTTCCTCATTCCACCATTCTCAAGCAGTTGCTGGGGGGCTCCAACAAGCCTGGAGGGGCCTGCCACTAATGCCTATATTGATTAGTGCCAGGTAGTGGGCTGCATCTCAATGTCTTCAGGGCATTGTGAGAAATGATGACTACTTTAGTTTTTCACAATTACTTGGAATAACACTACTCCTGCCACCACATAAGCCTGCCGGGGGGGGGGGGGGGCAACACCAAGATACACTTTATGAAGCACCAATTCAAAGCCAGAACTAGCCCTGGCCCCATACTGCAACTCCATGCACTGGTATTTTCTTTGTGCACTGAACATAAACATGTAAAAGTTGCATATGTTATCTGGATCCCTGCATTCTGCAATACAGAACATCACTATGATTTGCATAGGAGTGTTAAGAGTTCACAGGGAGGTTAAAGGTAAAGGGGGCTATTTTGCTCAGGAAGTTCTGCACATGACACTCATAAGTTTAAAAGTAAATATTGAGCCAATATATTTTCCACAGAAGGGTTAAAGTTTCAGCCTAGGAACTTGGCAATTAAACCAAGATTCCCGTTCTCCTTCTGATTAGCTAAAAGGTTGGGAGAGGGAGTGATAATATTTTATATGAGGTGGAAAATAGGGTAGTTTGCTGAAAGAATTGCAGAGTCAGAAACATGAAGAGCTATAAGAAAGAAAAGGCTGAATCACTTTAAGAGATCTAGAACATTGACAAGCATTAGCACAGGTGGACATTGCAGCAGGAAAGGTCCAGGAGAAGACCGCAAAGAAGCCAGCTGAACTGAGAAAAGCAAATAAGCAAGTATTGGCCTAGTTATGGAAACAGTATAGAATAGATATAGCTGGATTTGTTTATCCATGTTCATTTTTAAATTTGCTCAAACAGTAAATAACAACAATCATTTTTATTTTTAAAAATCTTAAACGTTATTTAATCTACTGCCTTGTGAGAACCTTAAGTAAAAACATAGTTTTTTGTGGCGAGAACGTCTGAGGCCTTGTTACTCATC
Source organism: Podarcis liolepis (assembly GCF_965112155.1). NCBI lineage: Eukaryota > Metazoa > Chordata > Lepidosauria > Squamata > Lacertidae > Podarcis > Podarcis liolepis. The sequence goes on along the minus strand of NC_139561.1, from coordinate 51,019,390 downwards.
CCACACAGGGAGTAGGTATGTATGGCCAGCTGAAGTCCTAAGGTTAAAGAGTTGTTTAGTGGAGGCAGTCAGAGAAATATTTTTCACTTGGAGGCAATAATGAACTTAACAAGGCACAGGGATTCACTTTGTTTCTTTGTCTCCCTTCCTCTCATACTGCTGGTTACAGTCCATGCCATCACACATGCACTAACTATGCCCCTGTGAAGAACTGTGGTTTGAATGACTCACTTGATGTACCGTAAGTGTGAACAGTCTGCTGAAAAGCATTGCATTTGCAATGATGTCGTAAGAACATTCCATCTGCAAGGTTTGATTTAGGATGGCTTGTTCACATATGCATGCCGCCTGATATTTAGTAAGCTAACAATGAGCATGTATGTGTGAAAGAGCACAAACAAAATGGATGAAACACGGCACAACCCATAATTGCATATTAGGCTTTATATAGGTTATTCCAGGGGTAGGCGATGTGGTGGCCCTCTAGATGTTTTTGACTGCAGCTCCTATCAGCCCCAGGCAGCATTGGTGAAGGATGATGGGTGTTGTAGTCCAAAACACCCGAAGGGCACTACATTGGCTACCTTGGATAAGATCAAGGGTGAAATCTGCTACTCTTTTGCTGTAGAGCAGGGGCATGGAACCTGTGCTCCTCCAGATGTTGTTGGACTCCAATTCCTATCAGCCCCAGGTAGCATTGCCAATGGTCAGTGGATCTGAGTAGTAGTCCAGCTGAGGACCACGTTCCCCACCCCTGCTGTAGGGGCTACTTCATGTATTACATTTCTTAAGGTGAACACCTAACTATGTTGTTCCATTGTAATGTGCAGATGTGACTAAGTGGTGATTCAAAACTATGTATCATATATATGGACAACTTGTCAGAGCAGTTTGTTGCTTGTGCGCTGGGTGAAAAACCCAGGTTTTTTGCTGTATAATGTGTGAACTGGGATAGCCCAGTTCAAATAAATGAGCTCACTGCAGAATGTGTTGGATATGGACTGCAGCCAAAGCTAACAGTAGCCTTTGACCCGGCCAAAGTAAATTATAGTTAATGATTAAAGCTGTCAGACTATTTCTAGGAATGCACCTTCAGTAACCTTTAGCACAACTCAGCTGCAGGTACTTTATTTGCAAGAAGTGTTTTGTTTTCTGAAATCCCAATCCTGAAGTTGTGTGTGTTTTTTAGAGGAGGAGGGAGGGAATCTTCTAGGGAAAGTAGCCAATCTCTCCTGTCAGCAGTAGGAAGTATGAATATGCACAGAGGAGAACAGATCAATTTGGAAGCAGCTCATTTACTGTAAATACTCAAAGTTCAGCCATATGCTTAGCCAGTGCTTATTAAAATGGCTTTGAATATATTCTGACCTCTAATAAAGAGCAGGTTAAAAACAACGAGAATGAGCTCCAAAACAGCCAAAGACTAATGGTTTCATTTTCTTGTGCTCTCCTCTCCTCTCAGCAAACAAGGCTGCCGCCGCCGCCACCACCACCACCCTTACCTCCTTCCAGGATGTAGGCAAATGTGTGCACTTAACAGGATGCCCTATCCTTTACCAAAAACAAATATAACCACACAAGGGTAGGTGCAAAGAAGCACTGATCTGAACCATAGTGTGATTTGGAATACATCAGACATGCATTCAAAACTCTGCTCCGGAACTAGGGCAGCTTCCAATCTAAAATTCATTCCCCTGAGTTAAGTGGGACAAAAACAATACGGTGTGGTTTTTCAGACTGAAAGGAATTAAGGAAGAGAGCTATGTTAGCTCAGACACAGTTATGACCACCTGAAAAGAAGTGGGATGCCTTTGGTTCTAGGCTGAAGTGAACACTACCTGTGTTTTCAGAAAAGACCTTTACCTCCAACAGAGCTTAGAGCATCCAAGTCACTGGACATCAACAACTGTTGTGCAGAGTTTCCAACCACAGGGTGGATTCACTAAGCAGGCTCCAGTATGGTTTCAAATCATGTTCAATGGAACATGGTTAGAATTTCCTCACAGAAATTCATGTATGAGAAGGGGAGGGTCCAGATTGCTTGGGAACATTAAGAGTGGAGCCAGCGTGGAAAGCCCTTACCAATTTTGAGCCCACATGCATTCTTTTGAGGGCTAGGAGAGGGCTTTTAATTGATAGAAACCGCATTGTCCACTGTAGTCTTCCAGAGGCATGAGAACATTTAAAGCTGCCTTTAGGCCAAGGCAGCTGGTCCCAATCCTGCTTCACCTGGGGTTTTTTTTTAACTAGGCAATGCAAACAATTGAATTAGATATGACTGCCCAACCCCTGTCCTCCAGTGAAAATGTACCGGATTTTTCATCTGCAGTAACTTCTTATAAAGTGTGTGGGGGGGGGTTCCATTGTGGCACCCTGAGTACTTATATGCCCACCAAGGTCCCCTCCCCCACTGTAATTAGTTTTAAAAGATGGGTTCTGTTGTAGCCAGTAAAATAGGTTGTGGCTTGAGCTTGCTCCCAAGTATGTGTCTCTCTGTGCTGTGCCCATTGGTCCCAAAAGGTTGGTGATACCAAGTAAACAAAGGGTAGCAAACCAGAGTGTGAATCATTGAAAGAAATAAAAATACTGCAAATTTCCAGTAACATGGATTATTGGTCATAAGACTTCATAGAAAACAGAATATGTATTTATAGCTCAATTTCAACATCTTCCCCCCACCCCCTACATTTACTGCAACACACTTTCCAATCTGATTCCCATGAGTATATCGAAACCAGTATTTAACCCACTTCCTATTGTGGTACACTCTGTAACCACTTCAGATTTGACTGTATGAACTACTGCTCTGTTCCCTACCCTTCCACCATTACCTAAGCATTCTTTTAGGTATTAGTTATTTTCCCCTCCCATTTGCATTTGCTTTCCTTCCTTCCTTTTATCAGTGATCTGCCTGCAGTTTCAGCCACCCCCACAGTAATGAAGCATGAAGGGGAAACGATCAAAAAGGAAAATAAAATGAAATAACAATAACATGTGTCACAAAACGTTCTTGTGAAATTCTTTTTCTCCAAAACAAACTAATCAGTAAACATTGAAAACAATGAAACATCCAGGTCCTCTCCTTTCTCCATTAAGAAGCATTTGTACCTAATTTATCAACCTGTACTTACATAGTTAAGTTCCTAAGGTTAAACTGTTTTGCTCATTCATTCATTCATTCATTCATTCCACTTTTTTCCACCCTTCCAAGTAGCTCAGGGAAGTGTGCATAGTTTCCACCCCCATTTTATCTATGCTGCAATCCATGAATAGAGGGGTTCAGACTCCCAACCACCCACCCATTCAGAGAAGTATGGCAGCAGTAGGGTTAACCCATGGGACTCTGCAGTGCCCCTATGTGTCATGAGCTGGCAGGACAGCAGGCAGGAGGAAGAGGATCCTGGCAAGGAGTATAGCCATGACTGGGACACACAGGGAGTAAGCTGGGGATGGGGAAGGAGAGATTAGTGTAGAAAGTACTCACGGGGCGATGGTAGGTGGCAAGAGGATGGAAGTCAGTGCACAGGAACCAGAGCAGCAGGACACATCACCAGAGCCAGAGGAGCCCCTATCTCCCTGAACATGGCAGGTTATGAGGCAGCAGGAAGAACACTCCAGAAGGCAGAGGCAGGCAAGAACTCACTAGCTAGCCAGGTGGAGCTTGTTAGCTCTGGGAGGAGGTGTGTGATTCTTCAGCTGGAACAGGTGAAGGTCACATGTCTTGTCAAGCCCAGATGCTGCAATCAGCATGCAAAGTATAAAATAGTAGAGCTGACATGCTGGTGCTGCTCAACTTCCCACATTGGTTGGATCATGGCTTGGATGTTCCAGAGAGCTCTTTGGGAATGTTTGTGTGGGACTGACCTCAGGCTGCAGAGGCAGGAACCTGGCATGACTAGACTTTGGTCTTGTTAGCCTGTTAGACTATGTGCTAGCATCTGCCATGGAATCATGTGGGCTAGTGGGACTTGCTGCCAGGTACCCTGTGGTTCAGGACACTGTATTCATTATTAGAGTGGTCACTTACATAATTCAAAAGGAAAGGGAAACACATCATGAAAAAAGTCACATTTGAATCAAGTTTGCATAGCTAATGTGTGTGTATGTTTATACAAAATTAGAAATAATTGCTATCATTTAAATAGAAACACAGTACATCTCACCTCATTTGAATAGGAACACAATATATCTCATCCTAAGCTAAGGGAAGATTGAGCAGGTGACCTGTGTGTCTGCTCAGGCTGTGGTCCAGGTGCTGACTGTTGATGGGTAACTTCAAGGCCACCCTGGTCTCAGTTCTTTAAACATGATTTGGACAGGACAGTCCTTCAAATAGAAGGCTCCTTCAAAGAGAAGACTGTTGACCCTCTACTTAAAGGCACAGACACCAAGATAACATGACATGTTATTTGGTGCTGAGAAACAGTAGTGGGCAGTGTTAGGACTAAGAGAGGCAGAAATTGCTGGGAGCACCTTAGCAGAAATTGAGATCCAACCTTGGGGGAAGAAGACAGCTGCACAAGTTGCTTTCTGAGGATCTGCATTGTCAGCTCTGTCAATTTTCTTCATTTATGCTCTGCTTGTATATCTGCAAGTAATCCCGCTATTACAAAGGTGCCATCAGTTTACAATACTCTCTCACCCAAAGCAAACTAGAACCTTTAGTACTGGCATCAAATTCTGCAGCACCCCAAAGTGGGGGTCACATAATCATAGTGTGCGGAAGGCTGTATGTATTACTGCATTTTCTAGACCACAAAATTAAATTCCTGCATCTTCCAGATTGCCCCTGGAAAGCATGTGCGCTCTCTCTCTCTCTCGCTCGCGCTCTCTCTCTCTCTCTCTCTCTCACACACACACACACTCTGTTCTTTTGCAGCTTTAAAGAACCTTTTCTTCCAAAACATTTTCAGTTGTTTATTTGAATGCATGTAGAAGGATAATCACTGCATCAACTGGCCCTGCCCCCAATCATGCATTTGGCGTAATGTCTGAAAGAGCCTTCTAGAGAAGTGTAGGTTCTGTCTGCACAGTTGGGGATCCCTGACTATTAAATAGTCCTGGACTACTCATGCAGTGCATGCATGTGTGCAGTGGACAGTACACTGCGCATGAGGAAGAGGTAGTGGTTACAATCCTACAAGCATTCAAAACAGGTTGGTTTGTTATTTTTTAAAAACTGTATTTTCCAGATGTGGGGCTCTAGGGTGAGCCAGCCAGATAGTGGGATGGTCAAAGATGGATGAAGCTGAAGGAGGATTATTTTATCACATAGCACTGAACAGAGGTACACGATGTCCCTACACATGTACAAGTGTTTGTGTGAAAGTGTGCTGATTTGTCCAGTTCAATTGTTGGGTACCAGAATGTACATCACTGAACACTACATGTGACTAAAGTATGAGTGTACAGCTCAAATATATGTGTACACAGATTGTATGCTTATTGAATATAATATGTGAACAACTCTTTAATGAACATCTATAAGGTAGCTTGAAGTCAGTGGCATAGGAGAAACTGTGGGCTCGCAGCTGGGAAAGTTTGGAGAGAAACCTTAAGACTTACAAAAAATAGTCAGAGATGCAATCTTCCCCCCCCCTTCTCCCTCCCCCTTTACATCCAAAAGGTTCTGCTGTTCAGAGTAACATTTTAACAGCAGTGCCTTCTGAGAAGAACATTGCTTCTGATGGAATGCAGTAAATGGTCCAGAAGATTAATGGGCTGCTTTAAGGAAAGAGACTCTTTCAAATCTCTTTGCAGCCAGTGATGGGGAAGTGTATGAGTTTTTGCAAAGGATCAGAAGTTCTCTTCTAAATTCAACATGTTGGAAGCAAATTATAATGCTTTCAGTCATTAGGCATTTTAATGCAGGAAGTTCTTTTAAAGTGTCTTTTTGCATAGACATTTCCAAATAAATGACTGTCCTGTGCGTGCGCGTGCACACACCACTCGCACACACCACACACACACACACATTCATTCATTCATTCACTAAAAGATAAAACATTACATTAAATGCTCAGTTCCAGTGATAAGCTAAAATATTTTGCAGTTAAGGGATTGAGGATCATCAAAATAAAACAATGAAGGACACAGGGATGAAGAACAGATTCCAACAGAAGATTCTAGCTAACAGAAGTATTTTTGATAACACAGCAACACGACCAGAATTGTCAATCCTAAGAAATTTCACAAAGTGCCACTGTACAGCATATACCTTTTAAGAGATCTTTCCAAACTTGGGCTTCCAGTAAAACTTTGGGTGACAGTCAGTATTGGTTATGAACCAGAGGTCATGAACCAAGGGGACAAAGCCTGTAGCCAGAACTAAAGGAAAAAACCAGGCGGCTGGAGCAAGGTGCAGGACTGAAGAACCACCAAAAGGTACAGCAGAGATTAGGAAGCTTTCCAAGGGCCACGTGTCAGAGGTGGGCAGGGCCAGAAGCAGAAGTGGGCAGAGCAACAAACATTAATTTTACTTTTGTACAGTAGACTAGTTGCTGCACACCAGGGCCGGCTGCCACCACCATGCATTTAGTGTAATGTCTGAAAGAGCCTTCTAGAGAAGTGTAGGAGAAGCAGCACCGGCACTGATTTCCAGCAAGATCTCGCTGAAATCACATGCAATCTTGTGCAGCAGTGAGATCTGACCCAAAATTGGTGCCAACGCTGGTGCTGCTTCTTCACTGGTGGTTGAGGTGGCAGGGCAGGTGGTGCAAGTGGCACAGCACTTCCCATTTCACAAGTGGCAAAATGAGATGCTCCACCCCTGCTCCATCCACTCTCCACACACCCCTCTCTATCCTTCATCCAAACAACCAAGGGGCATGATCAAAGTTCAAGAACACAGAGACATTCCAGCTGCACAAAAACAAACATGTGGAAGCAGCGTGGATGAAGGGTGTGGCCTGGAGGGAGACTAGAGGACCAGATAGAGTGGCTTGGAGGGCAACATTCAGCTGCCAGGTCTGAGGTTCCACACCTCTGGAATATAGGGACACACCAAGGACAAGAAAACCTTGTTGTTAACTCAGAAGATCTATTGACCAGTTTGAGTGGGTGTGTCAGTCCCAGGCAGCCACACTTAGTTCTGGAGGTGTCCAGTATGAGCCCAGCAGCTCCTGGGAAGTGGGGTGGGGAGCCTCAGAACCAGGGCCAAATGGTGCTCTCCATGCTTTTCTATTTGGCTCCCAAGACTCTCTGCAGGGCACACACCCTCCTCACAGGCCACGGTCATCACCAGCCCTGCTTTGTCCCCTCATTGAGAGCTTTCTCTGACTGGAACATCCCTTGAACTGTGATAATGCATCTTGCTTGCCTGCAATGAGGATGAAAAGATGTGGGTGGGTTTGTGACTGAATAAACCTCTAGCTTTTGACAGTTGCTCTACCTTTTTTCCTCCCTTTCTTGTCTTTGGCCTCACCCACCATTGTCATGCAGCCTATGAAAAGTGGGCCACAAGGAAATGTAGCCCTTGGGCCCAAAAAGCCTTAGACCAGGTGTGGGGAACCTTTGGGGTCACAGCTGCTGCTCAGCTACAACTCCCATCAGCCCCAGGAAGCATGGCCAAGGACCAGGGATCCTGGGAGTTAGAGTTCAGCAACCAATGGAGGGTCAAACCTACCCTAGAACAAATGGTAATTGAGACAAGGAAAGTCTTTGCAGAGTCCCTTCCTTTATTCAACCCCTTAACATCTTGTTTATGGCGTTTGTGACCCATTTCACAACTTTGATGTATGATTTGCATGCATTATCTATCACTATCATATGAGATGCTGCACTACAACTCACTGACACTCACTACATTTGTTGAGTGGGCACCAATGCTATAATTTCCTCCACAAACTACAGCAGTACCTCGGGTTACATACGGTTCAGGTTACATACGGTTCAGGTTACATACGGTTCAGGTTACAGACTCCACTAACCCAGAAATAGTGCTTCAGGTTAAGAACTTTGCTTCAGGATGAGAACAGAAATTGTGCTCCAGCGGCGCGGCAGCAGCAGGAGGCCCCATTAGCTAAAGTGGTGCTTCAGGTTAAGAACAGTTTCAGGTTAAGTACAGACCTCCGGAACGAATTAAGTACTTAACCCGAGGTACCACTGTAATTAAAAACAAGAAAGTAAACTCTTTCAAGTCTGCCTCAGAACAACTTGGAAATGATTTTATATTTTAAAAAAGGGAAATCTCAGATGATTTTTCTGAGCCAGTCTAAGGACCAAAGAAGAAGTTCCCATTCATCTCCACAGGCTACTACTGCCCTCAAGATGTCTTCATTAGCCTGCGCCCTCCAAAATACATTCTAGTCTTCCTTTGCAATTGGTGTCTGGAGGGGGAAGCAGGAACAGGAAATCATGGGGAAAGGATAAAAAGGAGCATTTCTCATTTCCTCCATCACCCTGGCATGCTGGGAAAATCCAGGAGACTGTAGGACATATCATTTTCTCAAGGGCTTTCTGAAACCTAGCCCATTCCATATTCCCCGAGCAAACAATGCCTTAGGCGCTAGCAAAGTCTACTGAACCTAGTCAAGGCTTTCTCCTCTGTGATGGACACTACCATTTTCAGTGTAGCCTTCCAGCTTGGGCTGTGGTATCACAGGAAAACTAAGCAGCAACATTTCACATGGCCTGTTACCTCCCATTGGTCCTGCACAACACATTGTGCCAACTCCCAGTTTTGGGAAATTCCATTCTACAAAGCCTGCATATATTAGGCATGCGTTAGAAGTACTCTACATCGCCAAATTATATTCAGCAAAGAGCAAGCCATCGAACACATTTCATAGAAAGAGAAAGAGCACTTGGGAAAATATTTCCCTTGATCGTTTTTCTCCATAAGTTCCTCTGGCAACCGATTCTAAACATAGGTGCCAAATTATGGTAGCTCTAAGCATTCTATTACTCTTTGGCACACTAAAGAGCCAGTGATTTAAGACAGTTTGAGATGTCCATTAGCTGTAGCAATGAATTCAAATACTAAGAAGCCAGGCCATAAATCCACTTTCACACAAAGATTAACCACCGCTAATACTTCTGTTTGTCTAATATTAGCGGCTCCTTCTTTAACTAGGAACCACAGAGATCTCTGCTTGCTAATATGATCTTTTCTTTTCCTTTCCTTTTTTTTTTTTTTTTTTGGTTGGGGGAAGATATAGTTAGATTGGTTTCTGCTAAAGAATCTGTAAAGGTGAAGAGTGTCCATTCTGAAGAGAAACGACACCAGAGCTTAAAACTATCATATGCACTATGCATGTGTGCACACACAAACCAGACACACTGACTATTAGTGGTTATTATGATAAGGCATCAGCTATGCCCTATGGGCAGTTTCCAACAAATGAGTGCAAGATTTTCTATTTCTGCAATGGGTCTTTCCCCCCTCTTCGTCTCTCATGTGTGCCTTATAAACTCCCCAAACCTGACCTAGGGGATTGGGGGAACTCTTAGAACAGAATTAGGGGACAAGTGGAGAGAGGAGGAAGAACACCAGTCCTACTGCCTATATTAGCAGACTAAAGTGTCTGACTATCTTAGTGTTGCCATATTCCAAGAAGTAATTTTTTTAAAAAATGAAAACCCGAAAGTTGAGGGTAAGAGGCGAAGCATGGGAATGCAATGGGGGAGACGGAGCCAAAGGGTGAGTGGCATAAGCGGTGGAGCAGAGGTCGTGCTCAGCTGGTACTGGGGAATCCCTGCTCATTTGCTCCAGGCAGGCAGCAGGAGCGGGACCTCCCCTCCCTATTCCGGCTGCTAGTTTGGAGCGAGCTGGCAGCAGCAGCAGCATGAAGCGCTCATAAGTGAGGAGCTGGATGAGCCCACTGAAGTGGAGAAGAACAGCGGAGATGAGAATGGGAACTTGAGCTCCACTGCAGGTTCCATGTCTCTAACCACCACGTCCCAAATTCTGGTTTGGAAAAGATGCAGAGGGATTACTGAAAAGCGTTGCAGGGATCAACTAAACTGGAGAAAGCTGAAATCCTGCAAAATGACTATGGATCACCTGAAAAAGTGATTTCTCATTTTTCTTGCCAAAGATCCAGGACAAACCACTGTCTTCCAGAAATTCCTCCCAGATGTTACTTCTGCCTTTGAAATCCAGGTAAAGTCCTGGAAATCCTGGATGTATGGCAGCCCTAGACTATCCCCCATGCAAGCTTTGTATAAAAGAGGCAGGGAAAGCTTGCCCCCAGATTTCTAGTGTGCATATCTGGCTGGTTTTTCACTCTAGACACAGCTGGCTCTCACCATGTACTGGTATTAGTCAGGAAGCTGCTTGATGGGGCTCCACCAATGTATGTGCTGTAGAGCCTGGAGCAGGGATAGGTACAATAGGTAACTTATCTTTGCAAAGCAAAGGAGAAAGGTGCAGAGGAAGCAAGAGAAATTTGTTTGCGAAAGGGCTGGAGAGCAGTACTGGCCCTATACATTTTGCTGCCTGAAGTGTAACACCAAACATTATTTTTTTCTCTCTCTTCCACCACCACTATCACAGAAGTACAAACTGTGGTGCTGTCAACTTTGGAGAAGGAGTCCCAGGGATATTGGAGAATGAGCAGGAAGGCCCCCAAACGCAAAAGGCTGGAATACGTCTTGCATTTTGATGTAATACACATTATCATTTAGAGAAGGTAGCATAAGGCTAGTTAAGTCCACGGTCTAAAATTACTTAATTGCACCGCTGAGTGCAAATACTTGAAAGAAGTTTCACTGCACCATTCAACTGAACATCAATTCCTGCTTTTCTTCATCTCATTATATTCTGCAGCCTGCTTCAGCTTGCTGCAAGATATGACTGGCCCCATTTTTAAGAGTTTCCTTACCTGTGAGGAGTGCTTGCCTGATAACTATAGAAAAATGAAAAGACTGGTGGAGGCAAAATGGACTGCTGTGTAACACAGCAAGCTGCCTTATTCTGAGGCAGATCATTGGTCCATCCAACTGGCAGTGGCCCTCAAGGGCTTCAGGCAGGGGTCTCTACCAGCCCTATCTGGAGATGCCAGGGATTGAAACCAGGGCCTTCTGCATGCAAAACGGATGCTATACCACGACCCTTCACCTAAATGCATGACCTATCTTTTTATGTTCCTATGCTTGTTCCTAAAAAAAATCTAAAACAGAGTCTGCACTGACTAGTACTCACTGCTACCAGGAGATGCTGGGGTTTGAATCTGGGACCTTGTGCTCTACCACTGATGCACAACACTTTCCACAGAGTATAACACCTATATGCCTAGTGTAGAAACCAAGAGGGCTGCAGTAGGAGAAAAATTCTCTATCCATCTCATGATAGCCCTCAGCATGCTGATTGCAGTGGTTGTTGCTGTTATTAATTCTACTTATTTACAAGACTTTAGTAACATAAGCAATAGTGTGTAAGTATAGCAACTTATGCTGGCAGATCAAGGCAAGAGAACTCCAGTATGTTCCATTTTAAGGAGAAAGACACGTCCTTACTGATGGGACAAAATACAGAGGCATGGATGTAGGATTGATTGCATTGACTACCATTAAGCTGTAGACTTTGGTATACAGATAAACCTTCTAATATAGCCTGTACTTTGGGTTGATCAACACAAACCGACTCCTAATACCATAAAACAAACTTGTGCAACACATACAAATCAATTGATCACTTAGGTTTTATTTGTGACATAAAAAGGAATTCCCTTCTTGGCTAGCTGCTCCATTGTGACTAAAAAAGAAGATTATAACTGAGAAGGAGCTCAGAAAAAGAGTGGAGATAGAGAAGAACAACAGGGGCACACAACTATTTTGGGTCTGTACATTCTGTTCTTTTCTTCCACTGACTTCCATTTGCGGAAGAGGAAAGAGTGGAAGAAAGGTTCTTGAAGTGATTTTGCAAGACGGTGCACGCTGCCGCCTTATTGATAGCAGCATGCATCTGAGGAAACAAAATATTTTGCAACAAAGGGAAGCACCGAACTGAAGAGAAGCTAAAAGAGGCTTGAGATCCTGGGGGAGAAGGAAACAAGAAACCACAGCGCAGGGCCCCAGCCGGAATACACAGCAATGCCCTTTGAAAAAGTCTACTGCTATTCTGCTTATGCTATATACATGCTAACAGACCCATCCCTCAGCAGGATGTGAATAATGCCAAATGTGTGAAGTGCTTAAGTGACTTCAGATGGGGAGGGGAAGCCATTGTTGCTCAACAACTTCAGGGTGATACAATGAAAGAGACTACACTCTAAGGTCTTTCCCCATAATTCTCAGTGTTTGTCATTGCTTCATTGGGCATATGCATCCAACATCAAACACTGGGCTTATATCTAGCACATAATCAGGGCTTTTTATCAGTCAGAACTCAGTTCCGGCACCTCTCAGGTGGGCCCCATTGCCTTTATAAGAGAACAAGGGAGGTGCTCATGGTGAGTTCTGACTCCTCTTTTTCTAGTAAAATAGCACTGCACATAATCAAAACCTTTCCCCCCTCAAGGTCTTCCCTCAGTCTCTAAAGACCAAAACAGATGCAATTTCAGGTGCAACGGAACTGGATGAGGTTGAGTGACTAATTAAATGTTGCTTAAGAAAAGAGATGATGGTGGCTATATAATTGGGTAGAAGGTGAAAAGGGTGCTTAGTATTTGCAATGTATGAGAGAAAGAAGATGCAAGAGGTTACCATGGGTAGGGTTTGCATGCATGAGGGGTTGCACAAAAGAAGGGGGGAACATGAACATGGGTGAGAAAAGTGGCTTCAGAAATGGAGTTGGGAAGATAAAAACAAACTTGGTAACTGCATGGGGTGGGAAGAAGAAGCTCTAGGGGGTTAATGTGGGGAAATGGCAGGGAGTTGGCAACCGAAGTGAGTAGGGGCACAGCCCCCAGTAAGCTGTCACATCTGCCAATTTGGAGGAAGAGGCTCTCAAAACACTGGTCTCTATTATTTGAAAATGTGGAGTTTTGACTAGAATCTTCAGGCCCAGTGAGCTGTGTTAGAACACAAAGCCCAAGCACTGATGAAAAGCTCTTTAGCCTAGCAGGCCCCAAAAGAGGCAGAATCATTGCAACTGTGAATGCTGAAAATCTCTACCTATTTGGTAAAACACATGGGTAAAACAAATCATTTGTGTTCCCAGGTCCTGTTGGCCACTTCAAGTGCTGAGAGCGATTTGGTTGAGATTTAAATGATAACGTTTACCATATCTCTTGAACTCCGCTGATTGGATCTTAATGTGTGTGGGGAAATGGAGATAAGTCATTACACTATATCAGATTGTACAATGGATCAAACTAGATCATATGTAACAGTAGCTCCATATCTATGTCCTGAAATGCAAGTATTTTTAAATGTGAACTGCCAACACAGCCCCGCCCCCCATAGTCCAGATTGATACTCAAGCATTGGGACCCTGTTATGGTCCCAGTTTAGATTGGGGGCCTTCACATTGGCAGTTTAATTGTAGGGGAATGCTGGCAGGAAGAGCACTGGGATCAGCCTGGGGAGATGCCAGCAACCAGTGGCGTAGCGTGGGGGGTGCCAGGGGTGCCAGCCGCACGGGGCGCAACATCTGGGGGGGCGTGAGTCCAGAGGGCCCAGCCCCGTCGTGCCCCCGGCCCGCCCCTATTGTCAGAGCGGCCGGCCAGCCTCAGCCTGCTCCTACCTTGCCCACCCGAGGACTGCGGCAGCGCCCGCCCCCGTGGCCACCTACCCCCGCCTCGCCCATTGGCTTGCCTCCCTCGGCCCCGCCTCTCTCCGATGGCCGTGGGGGTGTCCTGCTCGGCGCCGTCGCCTTTTTTCAGGAGGTAGGGAGGCTGGACGGGGAGGTGGGGTCGGAAGCGGGCAGAGAAGGAGGGGAGCTTGTAGCCAAAAGGGCTGCACCGGCTGACAAAGGGCCGGGGAAAGTTTGGAGAGGAGAAACGCACCGTCATGATTTCCCGGTGGAAGCGGCAGGATTAGGGATGGCGAAGTGTAATTACGCACGAATTTCGCTGGGTGAGAGCTTTGGGGATCGATCGGCGGAAATGGGAATCAATTGGAATATGAGAAAGAGAGAGAGAGAGGGACCATCATTCATAGGCATAGATTTGTAGGGTTAGGGGGCGCAAATCCACGGGTTAGGGGGCGCAAATTACTTGCCTTGCCCCGGGTGCTGACAACCCACGCTACGCCACTGCCAGCAACTTAGCAGAAGGGAAAAGAGAAGGAGGAGGGAGGGGAGAAGAAAGTCATATAGGAATCTGTGTGGTAAAGATACCTGAGTAGGGAAGAGGATTTGGAAAGAAGAGATGAGGAAGAAAAACAAACTGGAGAAAATTGTGAGAATGGAAAGTGGCAGGGCATGGGAGAATAAAAGGACAGTAGGTTTGTTTGCTTGCTTTGCTGGTGTGTGAGAGAGGGGGGGGGGATGGAGCGGGGGGAGGGAGAGCACTAACTAACTAACTAGCTGGTGTGCCAGGAACCTGTGCCTTATCTGTTGCACAAACAGCCAGGTCTGTTTTAGCCATAAGGTTCACAGACTGATCTGTATTTCTTAAGGACTTGACTTAAATTTAATGAATTTATTAATTATTTCTCACAACAAAATATTCCAAAGTGATGTATAAGAAATAGCATATTATAACAACAACAACAATATAAATCCCATAAACATATTTAAAACATGGTCAGAGCAAAAACATCCAATCATTGGTGCCAACCAAATGCCTGGAGAAACAAACATATCTTTGGTGCGGAAACAACAACATTGGTGCTAGGCAGACCTCCCTAGATGGGATGCTACTACAGAAAAGGGAGGTTCTCTCATCACCACCCTCCAGACGTCCTTTGAATATGGCAAGCAGGAGCAGGAGAGCTAAGCTGAAGGCCTCCACCTTTCACGGTTTGCTGTCTCACACATTCACCCACCACAACATAAATCATGGACTGTGCTGACAGTGGCGCTCTGTATGTGGTATTTTGTAACAGAAGCAAGTGGTTAACCGATGATAATCCCACAGAAAGTGCAAGGGTGGGCTTCCGAAACAGGGTTCGATGAGGAGGCAGCACTGCCGCTTTCAGTGGAAATGCAAACTGAAAGTAAGCTGCAGAGAAACCCACCTAAGACAATCAAAAGGCCAGCTCATTCAGTGCCAGATGGCACAATGATAAGGGGGGAAATGAAAGCAGTTCCTGAAAAGGCAGAAATCATTGGTTATGACATACCCTCTAAATGTAAGATGATCAGGGCTTACAAGGTGCAGTGGCTTTGTCTGCACAGTTTGATTTCAAACTGTGCAGGCAAAAATGTCATCATCATGACACCAAGTGATTGACAACTGAGAAGCCCCACCTACCTGTCAAACCTGGCCTGTGCAGGAGGATGAGGGACATAAGGATCTGGCCCACTGGCTGGATCCAATTTTCCACATCTGCTCTACCATTTCATATATAACAATAAAGTCCCGGTGGGATGTTGGGACACAAATTGCAGATCAAAGAAGACATTTTTTGTGAAGCCTGTTTTTTTTCTATCTTTCCACTCCTGGCAGTGATTTCAGCAGGCAGAAAAAGAGTTAAACTTCTGCTCCCCATCCTCCACAGTCTGACAGCTGCTCAGATATCTCCACAGCTGCTACATACATTTTTGAAAATGCAATGTTAAATGCCTCCACACAATTAACATCACATCTAGTTGGGCTCCCAGTGATTTTAGCCACCAAAAATGAGAACCATCTGCACAGTGTCTGCCAGCTGGGCTTTGGCCAAATACAGTAGAATTATCTGGGAGATTGCCATTGCAAAGAAGGTAGCTATCTTTCCTTCCTGCACTGGGAAAAGTATCTACAACCCAACACATGAGGCTTTCTCTCTTCTTATGAGGCGGAGCAAAAGCTTCTTCATGTGTTTAAAACAACATGTGTGGGCTTAACCTGGGAAGGGGGTGTGGGCAAAAAGGTGTGAGGGACCAGGAGTCAGATTTATTCTCCTCAGTTGAGGGAGTCCAGGATTTTGAACCAAAAAGGGAAGGGTATTCAGGACCAACCCTGGAAGCACTCCAACAGGATGAGCACCCCTCAGGCCCAGTGATATGGCCCTGCTGTCCTCTGACTCAGAGGATTCAGCTGCAGAAGACCCAGTGAGACTAAAGGCTCTCCTACTCCGCCACAGTAAGAGACTTCTGGAAAGGGCTGGGCCCCTTTAATAAAAGCAGCACCATGCAATGTTGCTCAGTCACACATGGGGCTCAGTCAGTTTGCTTCTGGCTGAAGCAACATCCATGTTTTGTGTTTTTTTTCCCTGAGCCCTGAACATTACCTTGCCTTGCATCCAGCCTAGGCACACTTTACATACCACATATCAGGACAGCGGGTGCTGACTGCACCCCCCAGCATCCTGTTGTGTGTAGACCCCTCATCCTCCTCTTCCAACCTTTAAACATTGAGTGAGAAAGTCTGCATGTAGATGCTAACCATGATTAGAATCTTGGTTCGGATTTTTACATGTCGGGTGAAGATGGGGTGATGTGTATTGAGAAGCGGGAGCAGGCCAGCATCTGCACCCCTTACGCAGTTTGAGTCCTCAAACGTTTTCTCAAAAGCCAGAAGAGAGTTGAAGTTACAAGAAGTTTCTAGAATTTTGGAAGGCTTGTGGACCAGCCAGCATTAAGAGATGCAGAACTGTCTGCAGCAAGAAGGTGCATGTTGTTTGCGTGCAGATGTGCAAACCAATGCTGGTGGGTGAGATGATACAGTTTGTGTTTCAGAGCTGTGAGCGACATCACAATAGAAACCACACAAGGCCTCTGCAGCTTCAAACTCAGCCTTGTAGGTTGCAGTCAGGATGTGGCTACAGACAGTTTCCTGTGGCCAAGACTCTCCGGTTAATATAAAAAACTATAAAACAAAAATGAAGTGGGTAGACCAGCTCCCACTGGGAAATGATGGGAATTCAAGACAAAGGATATAGAAGGTCATGGAGTTTTGCCTCACAAGGCTCTAAATGGAAAGTTTAAAGATTTATTAAGTCTGAATTTCCACTTATCTATAACAATTAACACAGCTTTGTTAATATTCACAGCTTCTTGTTACTAGAGGAATATGATACTTTATTATATAGAGAAAATATAATTCAGAGTCAACCCCTCTCCCCCCAAAAAAGAATCAGCACTAATTTCCCTGATACTAAATTATTTCAAATGTTTCATTAATATTGTCTCCTCAACACTAGTAATTGTGTTTTTTCTTATCAATTGCTTTTGCCCCTCATTCCAAGACTTCGTTGACTTACTCAATGCAAGTTCACAGAGAAGAGAAAAAAACACTGTGCAAAAACTATATCACCGGCACTGTCATTCAATCTGTTCATAACTATTGCAGTTCCCAGTCTCCTAAAAATAGGGTCTATCTTTCACAGAGGCTTTTATCCTGCAAACTACTATACAACACCTTTCAGTATGTCATTGTGGAATTCACCTATGGATTCTTGTAAGCAAAAAGGGATGTCAGGGCTGAGCCAAAGGCAGCTGTCAGACGTGAGCCAGGGACTGGAAAACAGGACCCATGAACATAGCCAAGGGACTGAGAGCCAAGGGAGTGAGCTAAGAAATCAGAGCCAGGGACCAAGCCAGCTCACAGGTAGGGCAATGTTAAGGCTAACTGAGCACAACAAGAGAGCTGGGAAATGTATAATGCCAAGAGGAGCTCAACACATGAAGAACTGAGATGAAACCCAAAGCAGGAATGAAATAATCAAAGGCCTCATTGGAGCAAGAGCCTCTGGGTGACCTGAAGAACTAAGCCGAAAGGCTGTCAGATGTGCATTTCATGACAATACAGAGGTTATTCATATTCAAGCACATTTATTTCCTGTTGCTTTCCTGTTGTCTCTTTCTCCTTTTTAAATTGTTGCTATCTTGCCTAGAATTCTGGGGAAAATACTTTTGAGCCACAGAAATACAGTTCCAGTTGTTTTATTCCATTAATCATCCAATTCTATAAGGTACCACACCACTGCATTATACACAGGTGCATAAAACTGGGCACAATGATTTAATGCCACAACTCACAATCCTGTACAGACAGAGACTTGTCCCCAATCCAAGGTGTTGTGCTGGAAATGACCGATCTCCATTAGTGTTAGAGGCTCAAAGACTTTAATCCACTGAAAAAGTGGCCTGAGAGGGACAGGGTGGGAAGAATATTGGGAATAGCAGGGAAACTTCTCAAATGACTGCTTATACTGGCCACAGTGTGTTGACTGACTTGTGTGCAGGAAAAAAAATGGGGAACTCAAATGGAATATTCTGGAAAAGGGCATGACTAACTGGCTAGTACCCTGAAAAGGAGCAGTTTTTTTCATATTAGGTCTCATTAGTGGTTAAATAAGTATAGAGGTATTTCAGCTATCAGGCAGTGTTGAAATACAGACCACTCCACTGTGCAGAACAGTGTAAAAAGGCAAAGATTCTGGTAGCATTCCGCCAATTCACATGCTAATAATAATAACAACTATTATTATAATGATACAAATCCCCTGTATTTCTGCTGTAGACCAATTACATTTTTCTGTAACGCTTGAAGGTTATGGTGAGTGTCTGAAAACACAGGGCATGCATCAGTTTTCAAATACATGAATTCAGAGCAACTCCCAAAAATAGGTTTGGGGTGGGGTGCCATTGCGGTTGCCCCCCTGCCTGTGCTGGGTGTCACGCCCCCAGGACACATGCCATACCCCTGTGGGCAGTGCACGGCGCCCCCAGGACGTGCATCAGCCCCGCCTCTGCCTGCTCTCCACCCCCCGGTGCCAGAGCATGAAGCTCCGCCACTGCCTTAATCTACTATATCTGAGAGCTTGAGAAGTAGGCAATATTTCAAGCGACTGTCTATTACTCTCACTACCTTCTGAAGTCTTTCCTTCATGAATGCCCTTCAAAAATATGGTTGAACCAGTGAAAACAGGAAAGGAGGCCCCATCTTTTGTGGTGATGTGTTGGATCTAGAGGATCCTGACACCTACACTAGTTGCTCAAGAACAAATTCCGCTTCAACTTCTAAACAGCATGTGAAGTTTAAGGAAGACAGCCAAACAGGAGTTTTCTGTTACTGCCGACTAAGGTGTTCCCTCTCCTAAGGGAATCCTGGAATCAAATTTTCTAAGAGAGATCTTCAAACAGCTTGTTCAGCACTCAAATGACCTCTTCTTGTTATTTTTGTCAAGGCCTATGCTTTTGCCAGCAAATCCTGCATCCTGGATTTAACAGAATGGTGGTCACCTCTCCAGACTACCTGGAGCCCCAAAAGGTAAATCTATATACTGTGGCTGATTGAGGTGAGCGTTTGTTACAGCCTTTATGAATTTAATAGACACCAAAAGCAATGTATTCCCAAGCAGAGGACAAAAGGACGGTGACACAACACGCTGTACAGTTGCATTTGCATATAGAGACTCATTTTGTCATTCTGAGGCGGCATGTTATAGCTTAATTTACTAAACTAAAGGAAGGCGGGGGGAATACAAATCTTCAATATTTGCAACCTACCCAGTTAAATGTTCTTGATCACTAATAAAGCAGTTTTTCAAATTATGATTTTAAAAACCCACAAACATATTTCAAGTGGTACTTGGTAAATTTTCTCATTTAAAATTGCACATGTTTTAACACTCTGTAATCCACTTCAGTTGAAATAGAAGCAACTTTCTATTTATTTTTAATACTGTTTCAATAATTGCCTAATTCTTATCAATTTCCTTCAATCCTTAATTCATTTTTTTGAAGGTCTCCTTTATTTTTAGGAATTCCTTCAAAGTGCTATCTTTTTAAAAATCTCTGTTTCCTTCCATATCTTCAATTTTTGACTTTGCTAGGGCTTTGGCTATTTTCCATGCTATTTTAACTATGCTGAGAATATATGGAACTGGCATTTGTTTGTCCATAGGATTACATTTACTGACACAATGTAATAAAAACACATCCAGATTACTTTCTTACTTTAGTTGGAATATTTTGATAATTACGCCCACTACCAAGGTGCCTTGCAACATTCCTGCCACATTTGATTCTGATATATCTAACATTTTCATTCTTTAAATATATATTTTCTACATTTTCAATCCCTTGGATGCCACTGTGTACTCGTTTTAAAGCAGTTTTCCTTATACTGACTGGCCATGGCAAAATGTTAAACCCCCTTGCATACATAAAATCCTCAAACAGAAGTGACTATTTTAATATTTTATCATGGTCATTTATTTGATCATTTGTCATGTGATAATTTACAATGTATAAAAAATATGGGATTTGCTACCACAAGGTATAATGATGAACACCAACTTGAATGGATTTAAAAAATGGATTGGACAAATTAATAGATCAATGGCTATCAATGGATGCTAGTAATGATAACTATATATTCCCTCTAGGATCAGAGATAGTATGCCGTTGAATACTAGTTACAGGGGAACACAAGCGGAAGTGTGATGTTGTCCTTGTGTCCTGCTTCTGTCTTCCAATAGGACATTTGATTGGCATGTGTAGGGACAGAATGGATAGGGCTTTGGTTTGATCCAGCAAGGATATCTTCTAAAAGAGGTATCACATTGGCAGAACAATGCACAGGCATACCATAGGTAACTTTTAAGTCTTCATATGAAGCATTGAAAATAGAAAACTACCTTGTGCCACTCAGACTATTTGCACATCTAGGTCTTTATTGACTACTTTGAATGACAGTGATTCAGGGTGTGAGGCGGACTTCCTTTAATCCCTCTTGCTACCTGATCCTTTTAACCAGAAATGGTAGGGATTGAACCTGAGACCTTCTCCATGCAAAGCAGGTGCTCCATCATTCAGCTGCGGTGCTTCCTTAAAGGATTCATCCATCATCCTTGACCCAGCAAGGCTCTGCCACCATCACAGCTGTGTGTTCTGTTTAAATCTTTACTCCAGCTTCTCCTCACTTTGACTCACATGATAAGACAAACTTACTAATGTTTACTCAGTTTGCATTTCAACAGAGAAGGCTGCTACTGTGAGAAAAGTCAACAAAAACTTGAAACCTCACATATGAATCCGTCTTGCACAAAACCTTGGAAGCCCTCCTTTGTGGTAGTAAGGTGCCCATTGTTTAAAAATGTATTTTGGGAAGTAGCCCTCAGTTTTAGGAAGTTTAACTAATGGCACTGTCCATTAAAAATATCAATATCCCAGGTTCCATTAACAGTTAACAATAGTCCAGTTATCATTAGCAAAATGTGCTCACATTTTTACATGACCAAATTCTGCCAATAGCATGTGATAAATAACCTAGCACTGTGTTGTTCACATCTGCATAATTATGACTGATTGTGATTATGAATGACTAACTAAGACAGATGCAAAGTGTTTCTAAATTGGTTTAAAAGGGAGGAAATCAAGGTTCTTCTGCTCATAAAATAAAGTTCTTTTCAATATGTTCTGATTCATTTGGCACAATTTCTGGAGTTAACTAGTTATACCAAACATTGGTAATAGTGCTAAGCTTACAGTCATTATAGATTGCAGAAAATCATTTGACAAATCAACATGACATCCATCAGCCTTACTGGGAGGCAAGTAGAAGACACTGAGAATGAACATAAAATGCTACTGTTGTTTGACACATCAGTCCTCAGATGGTGTGTAACTCCAGGATCATAGCCATAATGTAGTCACAGAGAAACAAAAAGAAAGTATCAGCATGCTTCAAGGTTTGCACTGAGCATGCTCAGTAGCCATGGAATAGTTCCAAAGTCCCCTTTGTTAGTACAGTTGTACCTTGGTTGTCAAACAGAATCCATTAGGGATGTCCATTCGACTTCTGAAAACGTTTGACAACCACGCAATCGTCTGCACGCAATCGGAAGCTGCGTTGGACGTTTGGCTTCCAAAGAATGTTTGCAAACTGGAACACTCACTTCTGGGTTTGCAGTGTTTGGGAGCCAAAACATTCAACTCCCAAGGCATTTGGTTTCGAAGGTACAGCTGTATTGTTAACCATCTTTATGGATCCTAAACTGGTGTGGCGATTGGTGGCTGCTAGGATGCAGGTGCCACTTAAGTGAATTCTCTCTCAGGAGCTGGTATACCAACATTTGGAAAAATTACAGCCACAAGATCAACCTGACACATTCAAAAGGACATGGATTCGTTTTATTTCCTTTGACAATTCAGCTGATGATGGCATTTGCCCCTCCCCCTCCAAAATTAGGAATCCTTTTGGAAGAGATCATAAACATGAACTTAGACTCTAACTTTTGGTGGTATTAAATGCTGTTCATTTGCTTCTTTTATATATGTGTGTGTGTGTGTGTGTGTATATATATATATATGCAGGTTTTGGTGTCTTCGGGTGTCTTCCCGTGTAAGAGTTGGGGTGTCTAGGCGACGTTTCGACGAGGTCTCACTCGTCATCTTCAGGCTGGTGCTTTCGGCTTCTTGTTACTGGAACAGAGCAGGATCTCAGTGTTTGAGATCCTGCTCTGTTCCAGTAACAAGAAGCCGAAAGCACCAGCCTGAAGATGACGAGTGAGACCTCGTCGAAACGTCGCCTAGACACCCCAACTCTTACACGGGAAGACACCCGAAGACACCAAAACCTGCATATATATATATATATATATATATATATATATATGTATATGTATGTATATGTGTGTGTGTGTATATATATATATGTGTGTGTGTGTGTCTGTGTGTGTGTGTGTGTGTATTGGCAATAATCTGATGTTGTATGTGATTGACTATCCTATTTGTTTGCTTCCATTTTATTATCCTGTTGTTTGTCCATGTCGGTTCACTATTAAAAATAATTATTTAAAAGATGCATATTGTTATGTACTGAGTTGAATAGGATCCAAATTGCAGCAGTCTGATTGGTCCTAGAACAATAGGATTCAGAATGCAGCAGTCTGATTGGTCCTATAACAATACAGCAGTATGATTGGTTGGCAGGAACCACCAAATCATGCTCCAGATATAAGTGAATCCACAACCTGATTGGCTTACAGTAGAATTCCAGAATTAGCCAATCATGTGCAGCCCATTGTGTAAATAATGTATATAAAGCAGATACTTTGAGGGGACTTTCATTCATTCCTCCTCACCACTATGAGCTGAATAAAGAGCATGAAATCACTTTGCGACTGAGTATATTTCACATATGCTAGCCTACCTCATAGGGTTGTTGTGAGGATAAAATGTGGCAGGGGACAAACCATGAATTCCACTGAGTTTCAGAGTGGGCTAAAGCTGTAATAAATACAGTACTTCCTACAAGGTCTCTTGAAGAGGCATTATTTTTTTTAAAAAAAAGAAATCAAATACAATTTATATGAAATGTTTTGCATGCAGAAGGATCCCCATTTAATCCCCAGCATCTTCAGGTAGGGCAGGGAAGTATTCCTGTCTAAAAACCTGGAAAGCCATCACCAATCTGTGAAATCAATAGTGAGTGAGATGGATTTATGGTCTGACTCAGTATAAGGCAGTTCTGTATGTTCTGCCAGTCAGCCCCAGTCTCCCTCTTGCCCACCCCGATATAAAGCCCAGCGTGCAGCTGCATATTAGAAAATGTCCTCTGATAAATAGGCAGCAGGCAGCACCTACACCACTGCCCGTCCTTCCTGCCCACACTGTGTGCCTGACATGCTGAAAAGTTGCTTGAGAGCTGCTGGGATTTTCACTTGACCTGTGCTGTTTGCACTGCCTATTTCTGGAGGACCCATGTAGGTTCTGTTTCCTGCTATCCTAGTGTGCTAACTAAGTCATTGCTTTATCCTGAGCTCAAGGACATCTCAAATATCCAGGAATAATTTAGATCATACATCATATATTGTCTGTGTATTAGAGAGAGAGAGAGAGAGAGAGAGAGAGAGAGAGAGAGAGAGAGAGAGTATTTATATATTCTTATCATAGTTCCTTATTCTGATCTAAAGATCACACACAACACCTTCCCTCAGTTTTAAGGGAAAGCTAGCTTCTTACCTTAAAGTAAATTACTTTCTTCCCTAGCACTTATAAAATAGAGTGATGAATAGAAAGCTACATTAATTACTTCTCCCATGCTTACATATCACAGACCCAGCAACACCACATGGCATCCATGGGCAAGTGCTGAGCCCAAAGCAACCTGGCAGATCTACTGTCAATACCTCTGCTGGCCCCCTTTATCCCCCCCCCACCAAACCAGGCAGTTGCCCTTTCTCCACACTGATAGAAAGGCTACAGTTCAGTGGATAGAGAACATTCTTTGCACACAGAATGGCCCAACTTCAGTCTCTGCCATGTCTGGGTAGGGCCATAGAAGACATCAGGTACACAGCATTATCAATGAATAGCCCTACTCCTCAACCCATAAGTAAAACATTAGGACATAAAATCTGCATGGTAAGGCAAGGCAACCTTACTCTGACATAGAGGCATATTTCTGATGGAGATGACAACCTTTTTTCTGTCGAGAGCCTCATTTTCTTAGGGGTAATCTGTTAGAGGCTACATATGAGCAGTGTGTATGGTCCGAGCCAAAAGTGGGTGAAGGTGAAGACAAAGATGGCGGGACCACACCTTTACTTTCTTTTTCTGCCACCAACTACTACTCTCTCCCTCTCTCTCTCTTCTCTTCTCTCTCCCCCTTTCGCTCAATATTTTCCTCCTTGTCACCCCCATGAAATGAGGCCAAGGACCACAGTAAAATGGATTGAGGGCTACAGATTGCCTGCCTCTAATTTATGACATATCCATACAATACAAAAATCACAGGAATACATGTCTACGAGACTCTCATTCTTTATGGCCATCAGTCAACTGCTATATCTTACATTTGATACTAGTAGTATCCCAGTCTCTGACAAGATCCAAATGAAAAGATCCTTTGGTAGCTGCTGCCATTGAGGAGAGCAACTTTCTGCTCTTCTCAGTGTCTAAATAAATTTATCAATGAAAGAAGGCAGCCGTGGTGACTGCTGAGAAAAGCTGGAATCTCCTCAAATCAGAGCTGGAATCTCCTCAAATCAGACAACACGGCAGGAACTGAAACAACATTGAAGTGACGGTAGAGTGATGAAGCAAGGAACAGTCCTCTGCTTTGCCTTGCCCAGCCCCTGTGCTGCTGGAGTATGCAGAGCACACAGCCCTGGGGAACTGCGAGCCCAGCAAAAAGGTGATGGCGGCTTCCGAAAAGGAGTGAGTCTTGTGGGCAGCAAGGGTTGCTGCCACAGAGGGAACAGGAGGTGAAGGAGATCCGGGCACTCTCTGCCCCTCTCTGTTAGAAGCAGCACTTCCCCTCCCTCCCACTGTGCTGGTGCTGAGGAGGCTGCAGCCTCCGCAGCTCCCTCATGCGCCAGAGCCCAGCAGAGGAAAGGTGCGGTGCAGTGTTGCTTCTGCCACTGCTCCCTCTGTGCTGCTTCCACCCCAGGCCTGAGAGAAGCAGCGGAGCGGGCAGGTGCATGAGAGAAGTGGCGGGTCTGGTTGGGTGGTTGGTTGAGGGTGTGACAGAAGTGGCGGGGTGGGTGGGCAGGGGTGGTGGGATGGTGGTGGTGGGTGTCCCATCCTGAAATGCTGGAGGGTATGTAAGTAGGCAACTTGAAACTCAAAACATTGGCCTGACCCAGCAGGCTGTTCTTATGTTCTTATAAGCAAACATAAGCTCTTGGCGGGGGCGGGGGGTCAAATAAATTATGAGATTCAGGACTAGCAAAAAGCAGAGGTAACTGCAATGTAATCAAAGAGAGACAGAATTGCAAACTGTGTAGATACTTCTTTGGCACTGCTGATTTTATTTATCTGTGTGCCATATCTTTAGGCTGTGCCTCAGAAGGGTACAAAGGAATAATAAAAATATAAAACAAACTATTTAAAACAACAAATTGACAACAGATCAAACAAAAAACAAAATAATTCCAGTGGTAGATCCATAAAGGTATAAAATGGTAAGCTGGGATATATGGGTTTTTTAAAGCCCATTTAAAAACCTCAACTGAAGGGGCCAATAGTACCTTAGTGCTCCACAAAAATACTAAGGTGGAACTGCTCTGAAAGGGTTAAAATCTGAAAGGGTTAAAATCTGCAGAGATTTTTCTTCCACCTTTCATTTTTAAAAAAGGAAAAGTTAAGTGTTCTACTCTGGAAAGAAAACTGTCACTTTGTGTTTGCAGGTTTGTAGAAAAGCGTCCTCCCCCTTCTCCATTTAATGTAAACATTCATTAAACTAATTTGAAGTTGTCATTACTCTCCTCCCCTGCTGCTTTATATCAGATTATTCCTAAGCGCTCAGTGAAGAGCCCCATAAACACACAGTCTATTTCCCTGCAGGGTATAATCACACAGTTTGCACTGTGATTTATGTGGTGTAGCACTGGTGAGTGTCCTAAACTTTGAAAAGCTTCCATTCATCCTCCTGCCTTGAAACCAACCCATAGTCTAGTCTATGCCAAGCCATTCTACACATAGTTTAAGCTTCCATCCTTTGGATAAGAAATGCTGAATGACAACAAAGAGGTAGCTAATTTTCCAAGAGTAATGAGTAGCACTAATCACAATGTTAGCATGCCCTTCAAACCAACAACTTTCCTTTGAGAGTTTATCCTCGCCTCAATGAGGATTCATTATAATGCATTTAGAGAGGAGAACTAGTGCCATGTCACAATCTTCGCCCCACGTGAATACAATGAGTCCCATCTGTACACGTGAAAATGCATTTAGCCAGACCCCCTCAAGTGTCCCAATTTAATTGGGACATCCCAGATTTATAGAAGCTGCCCCGGCTTCTGAACTCAATCCAGGATACCCTGATTTTCCATGGACTGGGGCAACCTTACCGGGGTTGCTCTAGGACTTGTGGCACGTCTGGCAGGGTGAGATCTTGTACGGCCTTCTGGGGGCTGCTCTATGTTGTTTTCAGCAGCCATCAGGCTCCTTATCCACTGGTGGCCACCACATCATGTGGAGATGCCCCCCCCAAAAAAAATAAAACACACCAGAGTGCAGTAGTATTGCAAAACTGGGCATTAGCACATTGCACTGGGTGAAAACAGGAGGACAACCCTTCAGCATGCCTAGGAAAGTAGGGGGTCCAGGACAGCAACTTATCAAAGACCTCCTCAAATCCTGGACCCAGCCTTGCTGCCTTGTCTCTCAGAAATGGAGTGAAGGCCAGAGCTGTCTCCTCCTTGGTATCACCACCCTTTCTGCCATAAATAGTAGTACAACCAGCACAGTAACATGACAGGTATTCAGCATCTCATGAGACATTTGGGTCTCTGGAAGGATGAAACAGGGTTGATGGGGGCTGCAAATGGCTATCTCATCTTTCTCCTCTGCCTTGGTGTGTGTGTGTGTGTGTGTGTGTGTGTGTGTGTGAGAGAGAGAGAGAGAGAGAGAGAGAGAACAGTGTGATGGCAGTCAGGGCTGCTACAGAGGGTGGATGGGAGACCCATTACATAGTCTATTCTAAGTCCTTGTCCTAGTTCAGGCCTGCAGCAGAGATGGGCAGAAAGCAGATTGGAATCTGGAGGGGAATCTCTGTGTGATTGCATTAGATCAGCATGGTTTTCTGACTTCCAACAGTTTTAATAATAGCAAGTAAAACTGCAAGTTTTGTGGTTTTTAAAATCTTTTCCACAACTGCCCTTCTGTGCTTATCTCTCAGCCTCAGTGTTCACCTAGCCAGTTTTTGTCACTATGGTGAGATGTATCACTTATGTACCTATTTCAATTGTAGTAATTGTTTCCAATTTTTGCCCCTGTTCATGTAAAATAGCATATGCAAATCTTTTCCCCTTTTTGTCCTCTTTTCTTGTTGACACATTTGGTCTTCTTTTGGTGATGAATAAGTGAGTACCTTAGCTGGGAAGTATGTCATCTATTAAGGTTTGGGAAACATTCAGCTGCAAAAGGTGACGAACCACAATATTTTCTAATCTGAACAGCATCTTCCATCACTTTTATGCAGGGATCAGGTTTCCGCCAAAAGCCCTGTACGGAAACGGACTGGACAAAAACAAGATAATCTTGTTTCTGTGTAAAGACAGCAGGTTCCATTAATAAAAGACACAGCTAGTATTACCGACCTCTGCTGTGCTGACAAGCAAAGGAGACTTCAAAAAGATGAATTTTCCCCACAGATATAACACAGCATAGACTTAACCTATTGAGGACGGATGGAGAGTTTGTGTGTACTAAGCATGCCAGCTGCTTATATAGTGATAAGAAACTTCTTCAGCATTCTTCTTGTACAATTCAGAGATGGTTGGTTGTGCTCCAAACTGAGGAGGTTGTACAGATTTCGCCCCATATTGTAGTCCTGAAGGGAGTAATTTGGCTATGGAGAACCTCTCTAAAATGCATTATCTTGTCCATATCCTTAGCAGCTATTCACCTTGTCCTCCACAGAGGAAGAGATGGAAGCAGGACCACTCCACCAACTCAGCTGAGAATCCAGCTTTTCACCACCTACTTCTCAGTCAGGGCAGGATTTAGGGGGAAGAAGTCTAAGGCCTCACACTGTCAAATACGCAGGAGGGCCTCCAAACACAGTAGGGCTTGCTTATTCGGTTTTGAATTAAGTGAAGCAATACACATTACCATCGTGTGTGTGTGTGTGTGTCCTCCCAATAAAATCATTAACTAAAATTTACTGCACCCGTGCTCTCACTCTCTCCCCTACCCCCAACCCAAACTTTTGCCATTCCATTATAAGGAAAGAATCCTTATAATTAAGGGACAAATTTAAGGGACAAATTTATATGTTACATTATTCACACTTTCTTTGCTTAAATCGTGCCCTTGTATTTTCAAGGGGAAAACAAAACAAAACAGTCATTGGTCCCCAATTCAGTCTAGCTTACATTTCCACTTGATGGTGCTATTTGCAATAAATAGCACAGCACCATCAAGGGCAAACAGCACCTAGAGAGGGTGAACTTTTCAGCAAGAAACTGTTATGGGGCAGAATGCATCCACAGTCCCAAAGACACATGGATAAAGGAGAAAGAAGGCTGGGAGAAGACAGTTAAAGGCTGAAAAGGCAAGACAGAAAACCCTTACTTGTGATTTAAGGATTAGCCAGAGGTTGGGGGAATACCTGGGTGTTAAATTGCAAGCTGGAACATCTTCCTTGGAGAGATACCTGAACCTGCCATTCATTTCCCATGAATTTTGTCTCTAAAGCCACCTGTGTCACCTGAACCTGATAATATATCTGGATATAGCTAAGGAACACAGACATGCCTTGGACCATTTGAAGGAAAATACATTTTGGGCAGCTATGTGATTAGACAGCACATTGCTTTAATGTTGTGTATATGAGTATTACCCATAGTGGACAAATATGCTGCATATTCCAGAACTATTTTTGGACTTTGCTGCAGATGGAATCCTACAAAGTTCAAGCAAAGGAACCAGAGCAGATTCTAATCATGCCAATTTTCTTAAAGGAAAAAGGATAGGACATGCCAGCAATGGTTATTTTTGCTTCAGTAAGAATTGCTGTCAGCAAAAGCCATGTCTATAATATAGTCTATCTTCAAATGTGCCAAGTGTGTGTGTAGGCATTTAAATGAGGTTCAGATATTTGATATAGGG
The DNA here is from genome assembly GCF_965112155.1 of Podarcis liolepis. Taxonomy (NCBI): domain Eukaryota; kingdom Metazoa; phylum Chordata; class Lepidosauria; order Squamata; family Lacertidae; genus Podarcis; species Podarcis liolepis. Next base: position 50,989,851 of record NC_139561.1, on the reverse strand, counting down.
TTAGAATAAAACTGTATACTTTCATATATTTGAGGCCTAAGTCATTTAAGGATTTAAACGCTAACACAAGCACCTTAAAATGGGCTGGAAAACAAACTGGCAACCAATTCATCTTGCACATTTCATTTTGAAAAATCATGTTTACAGGGAATTTGATGTGGTTTCAACCATAGGAACTATCTAAGGGGGGGTCTGGGGGTCTAAGGGTCCCCCACAAAAATTCAAGAAGGGGGCTAGCCCCCCAATAAATCTGCAGCAGCCATGCGCACATATTGTACAAAATGTTCACCTTAATAATGCAGCTCTCATGGTGTGCCCACAGCACTCATGCATACTTCACAGCATGTGTGTGACTGATGTCAGCACATTGAGTGATTTGCATGACTGGTGCCAGCACATTGTATGATGTGTGCACATGGCACAAGCACATCGCACAGTGTGCTGACGTCACTTGTGAATGATAACCCTAACCCTCAATTGCGAGAACAAGGCGGCACATTTGCTTTCAACAGCAGCAAACATACACACAGAAAAAAGGCAGCACATTTGATTTCAATGTAGAAGACACAAAATGAGTGTCCACATATGCCTGGGATGAAATCTATACAGTTTAGCCAAATTCCTTCAAGGTGCAATAGCATGTTAATGTAAATCCTGCTTTTAAATGCTATATTGACAATAATATGAACGGAGATAAAAGAAAGATGTAGGATCCACTACTTGACAGAATATCACCTATCTAAAGTTCATTAGGTTGTAGAAGAGAACTTAGGGAAATGTATTTTGGAGTCGTTTAAAAGACCTGCGGTCAGATGAATAGGTGTGAACTCTTTGTCATCACTGCAAGGTGAAAGAAATACAAGCCAGTAATAGGAAGAGAAAAACAACAGGAAGGTGTATGGTAAGATGTGGTGTGTCGGATGTGTAACTTTATCTTACATGCTTCATGGTTTTCCTGTTAAACTCTTCTGTAATTCACAAAGCATCAATGCTAAGAAAGTGCTGATTTATATATATGGGCTGGTTTGCCTGCTTCCTTCCTATCTTCAAAACATTACAGAGTTCTAGTGCTAAGATATAAAATGAGACTCTGCTGTGTTGATCTGTATTTCTGGTGCCCTCAGTGCTTTTATGGCTTATGAGATACACACACTATGGTCTATACTTTGAAGGGAAAATATAAGATACAACACAGAGATACCTTTCCCTGACCCTTCTAATCCTAGCTCTAAAATTTGATGGCATACACAATGTTAGACGATGAGCAATTAAACAGTCCCGAGATGGTATGTGTGATGTTGTTGGGGCCAGTAATGGTGTTGTCCGGGTGTATGTGGCAGCAAAATGCCAACATCAAATGCCAACAGTGTCCTTCAGCTCTCTATATTGGACAAACAGGCCAAACCTTACGCCAAAGAATAAACGGACACAAATCTGACATCAAGAATCACAAGACAGAGAAACCAGTAGGAGAACACTTCAATCTCCCAGGACATTCTATACAAGATCTCAAAGTAGCTGTTTTACTACAAAGGAATTTCAGAAATAGACTGGAAAGAGAAGCTGCTGAATTACAACTCATTACCAAACTTAAAACCATGGAGAGACCTGGCCTGAACAAAGACATTGGATTCTTATCTCATTATACATGACAAAGCCATTTCTCACCTTCTCACCCCGTCAACAGGCTCATCTCAGCTATCTGCCAATCACCCATTCCCACCACCCTTCTGAGTAATACCCCTCCCCACCTTCTCACTATATAGAAGGATCTGGCAACTTCTGTTTCAGTGTATCTGAAGAAGTGTGCTTGCACACGAAAGCTCATACCAAGAACTAACTTAGTTGGTCTTTAAGGTGCTACTGGAAGGAATTTTTTTGTTTTGACTATGGCAGACCAACACGGCTACCTATCTGTAACTAAAATTTAGGGTCAAACTAGATGTTATATAAATCCCACAAATTCTTTTTAATGTGTACATTTTTGTTATGTAATGACTGTGGGCAATAGAGAAGGGAAGCTTACATTTTTTCCTCTTTGCCATGGTCCTGTCATGGGAAGCCAGCCTCCACTGGTGCACTTCAGTTGCGAGGGTTGCATTGCTGTACCATTGACAGTTCCAGATTGATGTTAAATAGAAGGGAGGATTCTTATCCTCCCATGCTCCCATAGAAGCCTATGGGACACCTGCGTCAGAGTCTGTCTGCATCACCCTCTAGGGAGGACAGAACCACTGTAAAACCAAGCTAAGCGGCTCCGGTAGATACCATGGTCCAGCAGAACCAATAGGGATTGGCTCTCCTACTTGTCCTGGGTAGATTATCTTCTAGAGTGATTAGGTTGTCTGTGTCTCAAAACTCACCCAGAAGATAAATTTGAGTCTAGATCATCAATGTCACAAATAAGTCCCTGGAGTTGGGTCGTCGTCACACCATCACCTTGCCCATTTGAGATTTGACTGGCAGCTACTTGGCACAGTGGGATTTAAATAAGGCTGCCTCTGCTCTCAAGTAGGGATGGGGGATAAATCTGATTCACTTTGTATTTAAAGGTGAACCCACTAAATTCACACTTTCCTAAACACTATGCAAACTGAAACATAGCTGTCCTTCAAAATTTGCACTTCTTTGAATGTTGCAGTACAGTTCTCCAGAAAAAATGCATAGACTGGAGTAAAGTATCCATAATAATGAATTCATTAGTGAAAATATCATATAGAAACGTTGCTTTAGACTAAGATGAAGTGTACATTAGGGGAAATTCCATGCAAATATGCATATTAAGAGAAATTCATGCAAAAATATTGATTAAATTTCATGAGGACCCTTGTTGTTGTTTTTTAAACAAGAAAATAAAGTGAATTGATGTGGAAATTTCGAAACTGACGTGGAAACTGAACTTAAGAGTAGAAGACTGTGACACAAAACTGACATATTCTTACTCTCAAATCTTGGCTACCTTTCTAACTCATTTCTATTTTGCAGTGCACGTCATACAATATAACCCTCTGTATCTTAAGCCAAGCCATATCAGAATCATTTTGCTGACATATTGCCTTATCCTTTACCTCACATGTTCCTTTTTGCTCTAGAACTCCTTTAGTTGTGCTTCCTTAACATGGAACCAAATACCACCACACTGTTGCAACTTCCAAACCACTTTTAGATGGGCTTCTAACTCTTAGACAGGCTTGTCTTGAAGCAGCTTCACCTGTGCAACATATTAAGCTGGCTTTTGGGACAACTCTCCCCGTCTTTTAATCATTTACTGAGTATGTACCTGGTCAAAACAAGCTCCCCAGTTCAGTTTTCTTCACAGCAATATCAAAGGCAACACAATGTCCAGAAACAATGACTTTTTATTTTTATTTTTGGATTTGATATCCTGCTTTATCACTACCCAAAGGAGTCTCAAAGCGGCTAATATTCTCCTTTCTCTTCCTCCCCCACAACAAACACTCTGTGAGGTGAGCGGGGCTGAGAGACTTCAAGAAGTGTGACTAGCCCAAGATCACCCAGCAGCTGCATGTGGAGGAGCAGAGACGCAAACCCGGTTCCCCAGATTACGAGTCTACTGCTCCTAACCACTACACCACACTGGCTCTAGTGTGGAAAACTTTATGAAATAATTCAAAACATCAAAACTAATAAACTGAAATCTCTGAAATTCCTTAAAAGAATCACAGTGCCAGACTTTACCAGGCGGAGAACAAGCTGTGAAGCTTTGTATAATCAGCAAACATCCAATTCTGATGTCCAGCTCTGAACTCTGCTGAACAATGTTTCCAGATAACAACTACTGTTTCGTTGAATTCTTCATCAGCCAATTAGTTCAACACTCGTAAGTAGAAAGATATGTAATTTCTTCATTAACCAATCTTTTTTTCGAACAAATATAATATACATGAGAATGAAAAATACTCTGGAACAGTGCTCATGCGATTATGTAGTCACTTCACAAACATTTATCAATCTGACATGGTAAGGCTGGGCCCCTCGTATTATCCTTGTGCAACCTGCACAGCTGGTCTCAAAAACTCTTGTTTCCAATTATACCCACAGATAATGTTGGGTAAATTCAGCTTCTCAGTATTAGCTTGGCCTAAGCTTGATCCCATTTGACTAATTTCCTGAATCTTAGCAGGATGCTTAAGGAACCCATTACCTTGCAAGACTGAGGAAACCTGGGCATTTTTGTTATTTGAATTTGGACTGCAAAAGATATTCATCAATTCTGCCATAAATTAGAAGTTTGTGCCTAACAGACTTATTCATTAACTGCACTCACCAATCATGTATCATTTCACTGCCTGAAATACTTGCGGCTGGAATTCATTAAGCCTCCCTTTGTAAGTGATCATGTGTCTCCTCTCCACTAAACACTGCCCATCTGATAATTGCCTAAACTAAAGCAATGAAATCTGGGACTTCCTATTTTATAGGCATATGCCATTTCGAAGCTATCTGCATGTTTATTAAACCAGAGGGAATGCTGTTTCTGTAGTATTGCTGCTGTGATCGTCACATTGTTCCTTGATCAACACTTTATGGTCAGCAGGATTCTGTGTTTATTTTTTAAAGGGAGGAGAAGCAGGTGTCTTTAAAGCTCAGATTATTTCAATAAAAGATGTTATTGTAATCTGGTTTCTACTTTTGCTGTTCTTTTAAGAATGAAACAACTACCACTGTGATAATATAAATGACAAGAATAGAGCCGCTCACCCTGGACAGCTTGTGAGTAAAACAACACCAAATACACAAATATCGAAATTAAAATCAACAAAAAATACCAAGAGAAGGCAGCAGCAACACTTTCATCACATCAGATACTTCATAAGACAGGCTGGATTTAAAACACAATAAAATAGCCTGGGTAAATAAAAAGGTATATACTTGGTGTTTGAGAGACCACAGAAAAGGTACCAGGTGACCCTCTCCAGTGAAGATATCAAAGAGCTGCAAGACCTCTCACTGGCAGCCGCTCACTTCACTTGTCAGGGGCATTCAGAGATCAGCAAACTCTGAAGAGGATATTAAGGTCCAGGTAGTCATATACTAGGGTGGCAGGGAGAACTTTCAAGTAACTTTGTCACCATGTTTACTGGGTTTATATTTCAGATGGAGATTTAGGGATTGACACAAAAGCTTTTCAGGAAACCTTTAACCATTTTAAACAAGATGTTCTGGCCCCTCAAGTTTGCTAGTAGACTTGTACTAAAGTGCTGGTCCCAGAAAATGCATCTGCCTTCATTCTCTCTCTTCTCGCAACAGCATACAAGAAGTCCCTGGTTGTTGTCTGTTGCCTGGTATTGTCACTGCTCTCAACTCATGGACCTTGCCTGGCAGAGGATTCCAATGAGGATGAGATACTTCTTCAGAGGGAGAACTGCCAGTGCACAGCTCAGCCATCACCCTCCAACTCAGAGGTCGCCCCTTTCATCTGTGATACCTCTTTCTCTCCAGCCTCATGGAAGCCCCAAACTGCAAAATAAGGCGAGGGCCCTATAAAGAGCCAGCAAGTCAGCCAGCCCCTCCAGAGAGGCGGTGCCTGCCACACTCAAGGCCTAGGTTCTTGTTCCCAGCAGCAGGGTCCTTTGGAGTTGTGCAAGGTCTTCTACATTCTCTGTTTGATATGGGCTCTTCACTGGACCCTGCATCTTTTCCCTGCAAGAACTGGTCAGTCTGCTCAATTGCTTCTGCTTCTTTAAACTGTTTCATATCACTGAACTCTGAAATCATATTAAATATGTACAGCATGGTGATGCGGTGTCACGATAGCATAGCATGTGGAAACAGCATCACAGAAAAACTGTCAAACACAAAGGGTGAAAGAAATAAAAGCGAAATTTGGGGTGAGTGACTTTGTCAGGGAAGTGGGTAAAAATGAACCAGAATGATGACAGAGATATTTTGACATACCCTTAGATGAATTCCTCGTGGAAATCCACTACTGACCTTGTGCCATGACACAAAGGGATGAAATCAAGAAAGCCTGAATGGCAAGGGGTATTTATATTGGGATGGGGTGGCCAATCTAAAATAACAGGGTGTGAGGATGCTCAGTGTTGTCCTTGAGGCACACAATACTTATCACTCTGAAAAAAAGCACTAAAAACAGTGACCAGGAGAGTAAAGGGGTGGAGAGAAAGCAGATCAAATCAGAAAGTAGCAAAAGCTTTGAAGAATTTGTTTAGGTTTAATTCCACAAATTTGTGGGTGACGGTAATAATGGTCTTTATAGGCCAAGTGGTTTAGAGAGTCATGAAAATTGAAAACATACCAAAACTAATGCTTTGCGAAAACAGTTGGTAAAATGTTTTCAGCTTGTGAATTACAGTGGTCTTTTGCTTCTTATAATGAGTGGCAATTGCATCCTAATGCTATTTCATTGATTTCTATTCCAGTTCAGCTCCCATGCTGGGTTCAGCCTGGGTATCAAAATACAACTATCAGCTCACCATAGGAACAGCTTCGCGTAGAACCATTTTAATGGCTCTAAGAAGACAAATACCTTTATATTATTGAACCCCCCCCCCCAAAAAAAACCCCAACAACTGTGAATAGGATATTATATACATGCAAAAGACCTTATTTATTTATTATTTATATTTAGGCCACCACAGTCTGAAAGAACTTGTTGGGCTGCCTTTGGTTTCCAGGTGGGGTTCCCCACCCCTGATCTTATTCTAATTTACCAAAGTACACCACAGCACTGAACAGTGTAAAGGCTACCCAATCCAAGCTTGGTTTAAAAATAAAGACTAATCAGAAGAAAGAATAGGTTGCCCATCAATAGTTAGCACTTTAACAGCAAACTGACAAGATTTTCCCACTAAGAGATGTATTGGGTGGTTGTCAATACTAATTCTACTCAGAGTAGGCCTATTCAAGTTAACCAGAGGCGGATTTAGGGCAGCATGACCAGTTCTGCCACACTGGTCACTGAAACTAGGGGGTGCCATAGGGTGTCACAACTATGACATAGTGAATTGAGCAGAATGGGAGGTGTGAGGTGGGGCTGCCAAATTTTGGGCTTGCACAGGGCACCATTGAAGTTTGAAAGACCAAAGTTTGCCCCAGAGTTGATGTACATGACTAACTTAGGTTCATTAATCTCAGTGGGTATACTCTGAGTAGGACTTAGTTGGCTGCAACCTATTGTATGAAATCACAGTAATGATCACTAAACTTGCATCTATATATATTAACAACACAGGCAAATGTAAAGCAAATCAATGTCCTCTTCTCTGGTGAAGCATTTCCTCTTTTACCCTAGTTACCCTACTGTTGTCCCTCTCATCAAAGCCTTTTGACTTCCAGCTTGGAAGGTTGAGTAAACTGGAGAGAACACAACAGCTCTTATAATATTCCTACTTCCTTAATGCAAGTTACAAATGCATGAAGCACACCTTATAAAGCTGCTCCAAAGCGCTCTAGGATTAACTCTATTTGCATAACTCTAAATTTAATGTAGTACTTCCCTTCACTAAATTGCACTTATTTGATGAAATACAAAATCCTTTAAAAGGGTTTCCTATCCTAAACCAATTTGTGAAGTTGGATTTTGTGTGTGTGTTTTTTAAAAAGTATTCTATACAACATTAAAGAAATTAAAGTGATAGGCGCATAATTAGATTAATTATTCATATCTTACAAGTCTCTAATTCTAATATATAACAAAAAGATTAAATATCCACTCAAAGGATTAAGCAAAAAGTCAAGCAGCAGCAGCAACACATCTACATTACCTTGCTGTGCAAATTGGAAAAACTAATTAATCTCAAGTTTCGCTCCAAAAATGAATTAGATATTCGTTCACACTCAACTTGGGGCACTGAACAGACATTCCAATGATGGCATGCAATGAGAACCCACTTCCTTCCTGTTCCTGAGACACACACACAAGTATTACAATAGCCCCAATTCTACTGAAGAAAATTTAAGTCTCGGGTTCAATGTACAAACTGAAAGCCGACTGACTTTCTTGTTATAACTATGAAGAAAAGTACAACTCGGTAAACATCCCTGCATACTTTCATTCTGTAAAAGCTGCAGTGAATGTCCACTTTAATTTTGTCCACCTTAATTTTGCAAAAGCCTGCAGAGAAGGAGTATTTTCCTGCTTTTCATATGTCCATAAACAAATGCTTGACCATCACATTTTGGCAGCAGCTAACTAGGAAAAGAGAGAACATTTGAAACAGATGTTCAAATGTTCGCTCCATTCCTAGTTAGAACCCTGACTCAGTTTCAAGTAAAGAGAATCAAGGCTGGCACATCTCACCATGAGCAATCCACTGCCTTATCTATACCCTGTACTTTGCTGTATGCTACTATCTCTCCCTTCTTCAAGAAGGAAAACCCATATATTGGGGAAGAAGATTAGTAGTTGACAGAAGAGTGCTCTAGAAGCAGCTGACCATTCCTCCAGGGGGGACTTTAATTCTAGGCACACCCCACCCCCAAACTGGGGATAATGAAGCTAATGCCCTTGATCTCTAGCTGGAACTGACATTTTGAGTAAATGTTCCATCCAATGAGATACGCCTGTGCCATATATTCCTAAGTGGCACAATAAGAGAAATAATTTTAAAGAACAGGACTTGGGTAAAGGAGAAGTCACATGCCACTGTAACCCCCTCTTCTGGCCCCAGCTTTGAGGCACAGCAAACAGCAGAACAAGAGAGGTGTCTTCTTGGCCAAGAGGTCCTAAGGCTACCAGATGTAAAGAGATGAAGCTTCACCTCATTCACAGTCAGGAAGCTGATTCACGAGATGGCTCACATGCTGCATCACATGTCCACATGCTGCATTTACATTTGCCTTGGGTCCCCAGCGGTCAGTGGTTGGGTCTGAGCCACCATTTTCATTTCCTAGAATTTCCCCGACAGCACTACATTCAGCTGCCCTGCCCTGATCATAGTAAGCTGCCTTGTACCAAGTCAGACCATTGATCCATCTAGCTCGTCATTGTCTACACTGACAACAGCAACTCTCCAGAGTTTCAGGAGAGGATATTCTCATCCCTAGCAGGAGATGTCATCCCTGAACCTAGGACCTTCAGCAGGCCAAGCAGCTGCTCTCCCACTGAGCTATGGCCCTTCCCCACAGGGCTGTTGCTACTGTCCTCCCATATCTGTAAGGGCCCTCTGGCAGAGGATGGGACCCACCAGAGGACACTTTTAAAAATGCATTCAGACATCCCCACCTGATTTCTAACAGGCAATAATTTGTGAGCATGCATGCAACTGTGGGATGCAGAACACACATGGTTTTTGCTGACTTTGCATTCTTAAAGAATAATAGTTGTAAAAGGGGAGATGCACACAGCTCCAACACAGAGAGGTATGCTTTGTGGCTGTTGCAAGGTGTATGGAGGGAGCAAGAGGGAAGGGAGGGTGTAACATTATTCCAAACTGCTGAAGGGCTGTGTCAATTGCGGTGAAGACAGCTGAAAGTTTAGAGAAATAAAGGGGGAGAACCTAGATGGAAAATAAAGCAAATTAATAAGCAGTAGATGCTTTAGAGTGTAATTATCAGAAAGAAAACACTTTGTTTAGCATACTTTATGTTAATGGAGGGCTAGTATGGCCCACTGTGCATAATTTAGCTGAACCATTGTTACAACATTTTAATACTTATATAGATATATATATGATTACAGCTACAAGGAAAAAAAGACCAAAGCACAAGAGAGATCATAATAAGCACACGTGAACTCTGAAGGCCTAATTACATCACGGGGGAGGGTGAACAGTTACTGCTGATTCAAGCAGAAAATTGGGGTAATTTGTAAACAGGTAAAGCTCCTTTCCAGGTGCACCAGCATGCGTGTGGGAGCGAGGTGGAGATCCTGGAGCAAAAGGCTACCTTCCGCCTTAGAAACACTGTGTTACACTCCCCTACACTTTAAGCCAGGAGTCCTACATAAAAGCAGGGCAAATGATACCTCCAAATTCAAGAAAACCATGGAGCTGATTTTTTATTTTTATTTTTAAGACTTTGACTGCCGTTCAGATTAATCAGATTTATTCTTTTCAAGTTTCTGATTCTGGTTCAGAAACTTGATGGTGGATAGTTTGGTAACCAGTTTGGCAAAAGTTTGTCCCCTAACAAAGGATGCAAGAAAGAGAAGGTTGGTGCTCTGTGAAATTCCCACTCACCCAAACCGGGGTTCAGGTAGGGAATACTAGACTCTAGAATTATGCTGCTCATTTTTAGAGGGATATCAGTTCACTTTCTTCCAAATGTGGAAAACCAGCCCTGTTGTGTTTGGGGGTCCTGTGGCCCATTCTGCTTAGTAGGACTTCTGCCCGAAGCTTCTGCCTTGATGGCACCACTCCCTTCCTTTACCTTTTTGCATTCCCCTACTCAAGTGGAGCCGGGACAGGAAACACATAGGTTAATGACACCTTGGATGCAGGGCAAGTTGGAGTATTAATTACAATGGGGGGGGGGGCGGGACTTCAGCACAGAGGAGCAGCTTTTGGTAGCAAGTCTATATTTTGGGAACTGGTCATTTTGCCCAAAGAAATAACTTGATTTCTGCTGACCAGAGCTGTGCACAAATGACCTCTCAAATTTTAACATTTCTAGAAACTAAGGAAATGGGAAAGTGAATTTCTCCCAATTTTTCACGGGGGATGGGGCTTCACCATCTGCAGTGGCAATAGCACAGCTTCTCCCCCACTCCTCTTTTTGTGCTGTTGTCGCTCTGCTGCTACTGTCTCTCCAAATAGTCGCAGCAGCAATCTTTTTGCATCTTTCACAATGTGGCAGAACAACTCAGCTGAGGCTTTGTGGGATGGGTGGTGGAACAACAACCCTTACCCCCCACGCTAAATGGTGGTGAAAGTTATGCAAAGTGGCCTTCTTTTTCTGGTGGGTCGTTGGAAAAAAGGGGGGGGAATTATCTGAGTTTTTCAGGCACATGTCTTCTGAGAAATTTCTGTTCAGCTCTACCACCAACAGTTTCTTAAAGCCCCTACACAAGTTCTCAGATTCATCCAGTGTGGACACTGCAGATCAGCTGCGAGTGACATCCAATTCAGCCTAGGCTAGCCCTGGCCCCATATGAATGTCACAGATCAACTAGCAACTTCAGCTCAGCACCAGCCCATGGTGAACCAACTGTATGGAAAGAGCTCAATTTCAGAAAACATCTTGAAGCAAACACTTTCTGCTATCTGGTGGAAAATGTTAGAGATATGTGGGGACAAACACAAACACTTATTTTTAATCTGTACTGGTATAAACACGGGCTCACCCTCAGTAACTGGAAGCCATTATTTTCATAGGAAAATAACTGTGACTGGAAGTGATCACTCACAAGAACGTGTGTCATCATCTGATAAAAAGGTGCTCCACCACATTAGTATACGAGGAAGGTCATGTATGGAAAGAAGGGAGGCTGTGGAGGAGGGAATGTACCTACATGAATTGTCCATTCATTATTTATGGCCATAAAGATTTGGTGCCCTGGAATCAGTGACATTAAAAGCTATTTTAATTTGAGCTACAATTCTTTTTTGTGCTTTCAGCAATTGACAGCATCTCGGATAAGCATTCATTTGGGACTGCCAGATTAAAGAAGGGGTGGGTGGAGAGGAAGGAAAACCAAACTGATGGTATCTTACTTCCCCCTCCACTCAAATTCTTGCTGGACGATTCTTGCTCAATGCTCTGCCCACTTAAACAGCATGTGTATGATTAACTGCAGATGTATTCAGCAGCTTGCATATGTGGTTAATTTGCTCTGAATTTCCACGCTGTATTATAACACTAATGATCACTAATAACAGACAAACCCACAGTTTATTGAGTAAGTAATTGGAGACATTATTATTTTCACCATCCGAAAGGGGATCAGGCCGACCAATTCAAGCTGGCCAATACGATAAATAATGTGTAAATCAATCTCAGAAACAGCATGCTCCGCTTCTTTGCAAAATGATAGAGATTGATTGGCAGAGAGAGGGGGGCATACTTGCTGCTATTTCTAGGAAATAAAGTCAATAAAAGTCCATGTTCAAGAAGCAAAAGGTCAGGTGTGGAAGACAGTTTGATCCTGCCGCAAAACAGATTTTGCCACCTCTGTACATGAAAGTCACATGGCCTTGCACTTATGTTCTAATGGGGAAAGCTTGTGGCAATGGACACTGTCAGCATCTACTCCCAATTGTCCCTACAAAATAGAAACAGTATCTCCCCCCCCCCTTCTTATCCCTGGCAAATTATTATCCCTTTTTCATCCCTAACTTTTTGCCAATGGGGTATGCCATGTTAAAATGTTGCTAGTTGTTGTTGAAACTGTCGTTTATTGAGGTTCAGCTTCCTCCCCAGGGACTCTTGAAGTTATATCTCTGAATCAGAGATGAATGCCTCCTGTCTCTAGTGCACATGCACAAAAATATTTGATGCTGCAAGTCAGAATTGTCAGTCATCAAGGGTTTAGCTTGCTCCCCATGATCTCTAGACGTTAACTAGCTTAGTGGATCAGATACATCAGGGGGACAAAGCCTGGGGCCCCCTAGATGGCGCTGGATGTTAGCTCCCATCATCCCTGACCATTGGCCATGCTGGCTGGGGCTGGCTGGAGTCCACCAAAATCTGGAGGACTGCAGGTTCCCAGCCCCTAAGATACATCTTGTGTATAGTTGACAAGTAGATCAATGCCTGCACATGAACACTAAAGCACCGAGAAGCACAGAGCCTGTCATTTCACACACACTAGCTCCTGAGTTCTGCTTTGAACTGCTGACTGTAGGACAGTTATGTATTTCCGAAATTATCTTTAAGCAAAAGAACTGATGCCCTGTTGGCTTTTTCATTAATGAGGGATGGTGTAAAGCAATATAGTAGATGGTAAACAGCCTCTTTAAGGGGAGGGGAGGGGGGAAAGAAGTCCCCAGTATGTAGGGTTGCCATATTTCAAGAAGTGAAAATCACATTCTAGCCGTTTTTAGAAAATTCCGCCCGGATACTATTTTTAACACACAAATTCCAGCTATGTCTGGGAAATTCTGGACGTATGGCAGTCCGACAAGTATGAGAGTTGAGAAAATTCAAACACAAATCTCTTTTTGTCTTTAGATGTTGAAGGGTGTGTCAGGAGCCACCCAATTCAAATCAGGAGGGTCTACTCACTCCACTGGAGCCCTTTGTGAAGAGCTATTGAAAGGTGCAGAGTGGAGATGGATGGATTGTTTAATCCTGCCAAATCTCAGAGGGTCTCTTCCACCAGCACCTGTGACCACACGATCTTCCTTCTCTAACATGGCTGTCTGACCCAGTCACACTTGTGTCTAAATCTCAGTTTTAGCTTGGGGCTTTAAGACAAACGATCGATAATGCTCCTTTGAAGAGGATTGTCTTGTGATAATTCATTATGAAGGAAGAGGACTAAAGATATCATTTAAGACTATGGGTGATATTCAATGAAGTTTTATTCAAAGTAGTTCCATGAAAATTAATGAGTATGGCTGTTAGGTCCATTCATTCATCTGTATCTATGCTGAACAAATCTTAGCTAAATATCACTTCTGGGTTTTATGTGAACTTTCACATGGTGGTACATGTTTCTAATGAGCATGTTTTCATGGGGTAACAGTTGGGTGTCAGGTAAAAGGCTCCACAGATAGAAACACAAGCAGAAAGGATTCACCCAGAAGATACAAGGGGTTGTGGGTTATTCCCTGGTATATCTTCTAAGGAAAATTGGATGAGAGGGCATGGTGATGTCTTTGAACACTTAGGGCCCAAAGTAACAGCTTATTGCAAAGATTTCCATTCTCTTATAAAGGAAGCCTTTCTCTGATGGTAGAAGCTCTTGCTGTCAGCAGAAATGAACCTTAATCTTTATTCACAGTGTTTCTTCTGACAAAGGTCAATTTAACAGCAGCAGCTTTTATCTTCAAACATATTTCTTGGCATATATGTTGTGAGAAATATTTCGCACCTTGTAAACTTCTAGACAGCTCTCATGAGCCTGTGATGAGGATTCATGAACTGCACAAAGCTGGCATCCATGAGATAATCTGAATCACTATACGGCTTCTGGCAATTCTGTCACCTGGCATGGACTTAATGCAAGGCCACAGGAATATATTGTTATATTTATTAATAACATGTTCAAAAGAATGAAAATCTGTATCTTAAAAATGCTACCTCTCTGGTATCTATCAATTATATAATTTCCTGTCAAGGATTTAGCACGCATGATTCCTTTAGTCTACAAACTTCTCTTGAACCAAGCACATAGTTTCAGAATCATCTGAGATGTTCCAAATCTGAACCCTATTCCCTTTTGAAAATAATAATAATTTGATTATTTACACTATTCTTATCAGTAAACATAGGCTTGGAGAATTCAGCTGGATTGAACAAGGCCACCTGTTTCATCAATGGTGAAACCACAAACTCTTCTAAAGCATCCACAAACAGGGGCTCTGATGTGCCCCCCACATTGAGGGGCCACAGTCACATGATGGCACCGGGCATGCCCTGAGTGAGGGCAGGACGCAAGGAGGGTTATATTTGTGCTTGCTCATCCCAGCTGCCATCCGGCTCCTGGGCTGCTGCTAGAGTTGGGGTGTGCAAAGGGTGTCCAGGGGCAGCAGGCGACGGTGGCAGTCCCCTCAATGTTGGGGGGGGGTGCTGCCTCCTTCTCAAAAATATAGGGGGAGCTGAAGCCCCCTCTGCCCCCTATACCCGGCACAGCTGTCCACAAATGCTGGTTGTTCAACAACACAAAGCTAAACTTCAGCTAATCTAAGAATGCAAGAAAAATTATCATCAAGACTCTCCTCTCTCTCCAAAGCCCCTGCACAAGTCTGCCTGACAAGGTTGATAAGTTTTTAATATTTCTCTTATGCTGAAATGTATATATATATTTATATCCCACAAGTTAACCACGATTGGCTCCCAAAGCAGCTTACTATAAAAACCTGCACAAAAGTACAGAATTATTTAGGATACATTGGTGTCACTTCTTTAGCGTTTAGTGATATACTCTAGATTGTTTGTGGGTGCAGCTGTGTGTTCTGCTAGAGCACAGGGTCTGAGGAGAGGCTTCTGCTGAGAGGAAGCCAGAAAGTGACTTGGGGAGGAGTTAGCAGCCAGCAGCCATTCTATTTAGCTGATTGCAGCCTCTGAGAGCATGAGAAGAGGACTTGGAAACAGGGGGGTTTGCGAGTGCATTTTGAGGGGAGGCCTGGAGTGCCTCAGTGTATGTAGGGCCAAGAGACATCGACGGTGAAGGAGCTGCTGTCTATCACCAGCTGCCACATGGAAAAGATCATAATGCTTTTATATGTTGATCTTATTCATTATGGTTTTAAAGAATGGGCTTAGAAGCACCTTGGAATTATTTGTATCCTTAAATAAATGGAGAGAGCACGATAGGCCAGGTATCACCTGGGCCTAGGCCTGAGTATATACTTAGCAGAAAACCTGAATCTGCTTTTGAGTAATATGTGAAGGAGCAGCCATGCTCATGCAGGGAGGTCGAAATCAAGGCTTTGCGCAGTCATGCATCAGGCTTAACAACCTCCCTCTACGAGCTCACAGGCAGAAATGACCACACACAAAGGGGTTATCACTTTGGGAAGACCAGTCTCAAATGTCTCTTTGCCACTTGGCTCAGGCTTAATTGAAAAAGCTTAGTACACTAATTAATTCAAGCTTGGCTTGGCCATCCTTGAAAAACACACACAAAAAACCAGGGCCCACATCCAGGAAGCTAATATCAGCAGTATAATTTTAATGCTACTAAATAATCCCTTTATGGCAGGTAACATAGTGCTATTAGACTTGAAAAATGGAATTAAAATTAACTGGGTTTTTTTTAGTAATGCAAGGATATTAGAATTAGAGTTGAGAAGGTCATTTATTATATTTGCTGGACAGATAATTAAAATATCACTTTCTTTAAAAGCAAGGGGCCCAATGTACAAGGTACATCTGTCAACATTTCTTTATTTCTTTTGGATTTGTACAGGAGATATCAGAACTTAAACACCTCTCAGAATTTCACTGCTAAAGAGCCTGGTTGACATACCCGATCAGACATATCACATGATGTGTCAACGTGTAAGTAATGCAAGAGTACAGGGAGAGCTCTCTTTCAGCATGATGTTTCAATATCTAATCAGAATTTACTGTGGGGGATGGATGCTAGAAAAATAATAAAGAGGGTTGGGCATCAGCAAACAGAAAGATATTGCAGCTCACTGTTATTTCATATTAATTACCATTTTTTGTTAAGTGGGAGACACACATATCGGGGGGCAGGGGAGGACATCTCTCTGAAATATCTGATAAATTGTCTCTCATATTGACCTTTCCAAGCATTAAGATCTACAGGGGAGGCCCTGCAGCCAAATCTGGGTCAAAGAGCAGTAACCCATTGGAGGATCTTTTCTGTGTAAGAGGTGTGAAATTCAGCTTTGGATGTTCTTAATTTGGTTTAGAGTCCAACAATTGAAGCTGGATGCTTTTATTAAATGGACAAATAAAGAAACTAGTTAGAAGTTAGTTCCAAAATGCATACAATACAATAAATCCCCATTGTTTCTTGTTGCTTCGCTTCAGCACCATGTAATGGTGTCTGGGGTTCAGTTGTAAGTCATCAACCTGTAGTTACAAGCCATAGACTTTCCCCACTCAACAAATTATACTCATGCTAATTCATTTTTGGATTTTGATATATGAGAAGCTAATTCTGGATGTAAAGCATTCCGTCATAAAACTCACAATGATTTGGATATTAAAGCTTGTAATGAAAGTTTGAGAGCACGTATTAGAGAGTTGAGAGTTGTTAGCACATGCCTTGAGCCTTTCAGAATTATAGAAAGCACACAGTGGGGTATATTGATTGTGAACTTTCTGTGATCAATGCATTTTAATTTAACCAGCGTACAGTGTCTACAACTACTCTCTAACCCCCTAACAATTACATATGCAACGCAGGTACAAGATCAGCTAAATGTTCACAAAATGCCCCAGTTGTCTATTTTTTAGGGTTGCTTTTTTCCAAACTGAAATGGCAAACATTATTCAGAATACTGAAAACTGTCCACTCTCCCAGGAAATCAAAAAGGGGGGGGGGTACAGATTTGTTCTTCTTCTTTTGCAACATGGCAAAAGTACAGTAGTGTGCATAGTTAGCTGGCACAGATTCAGCTCCTTTGTGGTGAAGTCTGCAGAGGCGTCTTAACCTGTCACAGCTAATGGGTTTTGCTGTGGACGCCAAAGCATAACATGTTGAGAGCATTGGAGGAAGGGGGGCATTAGAAATATCTAAAGTGTTGGCAGTCTCAAAAGCTTGGAGGGGAAAAAGCAGCTACTTTTAACTGTTTTTCAGAAGCTCTACAAACACTGGAGAGTATCAAATCTAATGAAGTAGTAATGAAGTAACTAGGGTGGGGAGAGAAAGAATTGTAAAAAAAGTTTTCCTAAGTAATACAAAATCATTACAATGTCCTGCCAGACATGCATTTTTTAAAATGAGAGCTGTAATAACGGAAAATTAGATTCCATTACTTATTCATGGGCTTCTGGTTAATGCTGATCTCCATACAGAGCGATCCACTTTTATAAATAGCATATTTGCAAGTGGTGCTGCTTTTGCGGGGAGGGCAAGCCAATGTCCAAAACATTGACTGGCTTTGTCAACAGGAAGTTCTCTTTCCCCACATCTACAAAAGAAAGCAAGAAGTAAGGTTTGTTTGTTTGTATCAACAAAGATTTGGCAAAAAGCCCAACCTTTCATCTTCAACTTTCTCCACTTGGGGGCCTAACTTTAGCCGCAATTAAAACTGGGACCCACTTAATTTCTTTAACCACACATGCCCAGCTTCCTGTTCTTCTGTCTTTTACACTTCTATCTCAATCTCCTTTTTTCTTCACTTGAAAAACTATCTTTTAAAATAAAAAATTAAAACTTCCAAAATGATAGCCATATCAGCTTGTTGCAGTAAAACACACACACCATGATTTCCTTATGCTCCTTGTCTTCCACACAGCAGGAACCTAGGAAACTGCCTTATACTGAGTCAGACCATTCATCCATTTAAGCTCTATATTATCTACTCTGACTGGCAGGCTGCTCCAGGGTTTCAAGCAGGAGCTTTCCCCATCTCTTCCTGGAGACGTGAAGGATTGAACCTGGGATCTTCTGCATGCAAGGTAAGCTAAGGTCCTTACGCTGATCGTAATCATGCGAAGGAGGGAAACATAGCCATGCCTGCTGGCCTCAACCCCAACACATTGTTGGCACATCTGTGAAGGGAGTCTGGACTATATACATAAGTTACCTCGTCAACATGTGCATGTCCACATCATGGGAGAAACCTATACATGAAGAGTAGGCCCCTACTAATGCTACCTCTACATGTTCGTGTACGGAGGGGGGGTGACAAGTAAGTTCTGTCCCACCAAATGAACAATAATCTCCACATTCCCAGCTTTCATTTAAAAGCAAAAGAGTAAGTTTTTAAGCACACTACTGCATTCTCATTTGTTTTGTGAGAAGGCTGCCTGCTCCAACATTTCAGTTCTTTTATTTATCTGGACTTTGTCCTTTGACCTTTCCCCCGCCATGGAAAAATTCCTGCAAGACACCCATGTCTCTCTCCACGGGATTGTTATTTGTGAGTGGGAATTACTGAATGAGGCTTTCATGGCAACTTGAAAACAATTAGATTTGTTGTAGCTTAGTTTTTCTGGTGACAAGAGTCTACAATGTGGTCAGTATTTTCCAGACAGATCCCGGAAGACAAATGCAAGCCTGTTTTACATGACACACTGAATTCACTGCCACAAGGTGTGCTGAAGATCTCTGGTTTTGATGGCTGCAGAAAGGGATTTGACAAATTCATCAAGGATGGCATGGCTTTAAGTCCTGTTGGCTATAAGCCTATTTTCAGAGGCAGTATGACACTGAAAACAAGTTACTGGGAAGCAACAGCAGCAGGTCTCTCCTGAAGAAGCATCTATTTGACCACCATGGGGGGGGGGGGAATGATGCTGGGCTAAAGGGATCTTAGGGCTGATCCAGCACTGCTCTTTTTACATTGTTGTTTTTAATTTGGCTATTCTGCCCCATCGCCCTCATAGATGTAAATCTTGCCAGGAGTACACAAAAGCACATAATGCTTATGTAATAATACTATGTTGCTTTGTTGTTGTTTTTCTAAACACATACGTAAATGTTGGTGTTGCTAAAGGTGTCATTCACTTTAGGTTTGGTTGTGACCCAACACTTGAAGACCAATTCCAAAATGATCGTTTGAAAAGTATTTACTTTTAAACTCAGAAACTAGTCATTGCAGCGTCTGACATTTCCTTTCTTAAATGCAAAAGAAAAAAAACAGTATTGGATGAACAAAAAGTGTTATGCTTAAGGGATAGGTAGAAGATCTCTAAATGGAATTCATAACTGAGATTCTTGAAAAGCTTTAACAGTAAATATATAAGATGCAAAATTTTGGTGAAGAAGCAGATTACAATATAATGCCTACATGCTGAAAGGCCACATGACATTTTTCCAAGATTCCCCAATGTAATATTGATAGAAAAGTACAGCATTATTACTTAGAAACAGTATTTGTGTTTTGTTTCTTTCATGGAAACTTTTATTCTCCCATTGCTTGTGTTAACATAATTTGAATTATTGGAAAACATTTACAGCATTCATTTTTCACATGGGGCAGCTTGTAGGTAAAAAGAGACGGAAGCATCCCAGCCAAGTGGACTTCTCCTTCTCTCTCATATCCTATTGGAGGGGGGAATTCATGCATCTCTTAGCTAGGGTGTTGCAAGGTAGCTGAAATTAACCCATCACAGGAAGCAATATTTAACTGTACAATTTTCCCATCAGAGGCTGCTATCACACAAGGGGTTTATTGTGTGAGTTTAACTAATTATAAGGCCAGCACTTCTGACCCTTTTCCTGACATTCCTTTCACACTGCACATGCCTGTTCCATCACATCTCAACCGCTATATCACCATGTTGTAGTAAATGCCATTCATGCATGTCATTCCTCCATACTGCCCTTCTCCCTCTACCTTCTGCCATTCTTCTAGGCTTTACCTTTTCAGCATGACTTTCTGTGCTGAATTACAGGCAAAAACGAAAAAAGGTGTGAGCCTTGAAACGGGCAGAGAGCACATTGCATGCTGGTATGGTGCCTTGTGGCTCATCACGTGAGCGGCTGTGGCATGCATGCATACAAACTGGGGAACTTGCTGCACAAAACTTGTGATTTTTCACAGAAAAATGACATACTTAAAAGCACCTCCATGCAATCAATTCAGTGTATTGAGCTTAGTCAAACTATTTTGCTTCTTCTCCTTGCTACCCTTCCATGTCACAACTGGTGATATATTCACAACAACAAAAATATGTGTGCTATCAAAGTCACAAGTATAGCTTGCTATTTTAGATCTATGTGCAGATTAAAAACAAAAACACAGGATTTTAATGCAGCAAAGCACTTCCAAATTCTGCTTTTCAAACTGAACCTTCTACCACATCCAAACTGACCTACACAAACCTGATGTAAGTGTCCAATAAGCAGTGAAAATGCACACTGCAATCTTCTTAGAAATGGTGTTGAAAACTTTTTATAAATGGCATAGTCCAATGAATCATTAAGTATGACTATGTTTACTACAACATATATTTGTATTTATTCAGCTAAGAACTTCAGCTACTATGCAAAGTAAATCAAATGGTCACTTGATCCCTTCTAACCCACCCATCCTGGCCACCACATGCCTGAACACTGCTGGCAATGGGGTGAAGAACTGGCTCATAGTTAGCATGCAACAATCATGATCTTCAGACGGATGCTGGAACAAAAGTGCTCCAACAAAACCCACCACTGTTGCCTGCCCTGCTCCTCCCATCAATGCCATGACATTCTGGATCATTGTGGTGAATTGAAATGGTACCTCTTCCACTGGGGTTTGGGAGCTGCCATTCTAATTAAACTTCCTCAGAGACAGATGACATGGAAAAAAACCACTTACAGAATCCGAGACCAGGGAGAAGAGTCGGTGGAAGAAGATTGGAAGAAATTTAAAGACTATTTACAGAAATATTGCAAAATTAATGAATGTTAGAATGATGTCAGAATGAGGTTAAGTGGTTTAAGCAGCAATGTTATAAAGGTGTATGTACAAATGGATTGTTAACAGGTGAGAATCCAAAGTTATAATATATTATGTTAAAGGACTAAGATAAAAACAAAGAGGGAAAGAAATTGCTGAATTAACTAACTGAATTGGAATACAAAAAAGGGAGGCGTGAGGAGGTCAGGGAAACAAGGAAATGAATGTAAGGTATGGAAAGACTGATGTATTTTTTTAAGTGTTTTTTATCTTTTTTGTATTTTTTCTTTTATTTTTCTTTTTGTCTTTCTTTTTCTTCTTTTTTTAATTCATGTAATTCTTTTCTTTGAAACCTTAATAAATATCATTAAAAAAGAAAAAAAAGAAAAAACCACTTACAGTACTATAAAACACAAAGCTGAGTTGTAAGAAAAATGGTACTCTGTCTGGGAAATTAAAATGGTGGGCAGGTCCCAGTTCTACATGCCCAACTCTATTATAGTGTCACTATATTATAGTGCCATTGCCTATTTCTGCTGGGTAAACCAACGTGGGGGGCGGTGGGGGGGAGCTGACTAGGAAAGGGCCTGCTAGCTAGAAGGACTTTCACTGAATGCTCCATCGAACATAGGGTGGAGAAATGGTCATTACTAAATATATCAAATGGGTTTAAAAAAAAATACTCTAGGCAACCTACAAAAACAGCTGCACATTTATTATAGGAAACTAATCATAAGGAATCGGGTTGTTGAAATAACAAATGAGCTCACAATTGCTTTGCTTCAGATAACTCCCATATGCTTTTTAGCTATCTGTGGAAAAACAACGTATCCTCCCCTCTTCAAGATTACTACATGACATGCAGTTTGTTTATTTTCAGTCCACTGAGGAGCTGGCCCAATCATGAACATGAATGGGGATCACAGCAAAAATGGGGTGGGTAGAAGAATAGAAATGTTTATCATTAGGAGGATATGCAAATGTGCTTCATGGTCTCCTTGACGACCTTACAATCCACTTGGAAGAGTTGTATATTTTCACATGGGACTAAATGTATATGCAGGAGGAAAATAATAATAATCATGCAATCTGTGGAGGGGGAAAAGTTGCAAGCATAACATTCCCCACCTCTTCTGCCTGCATCAGCCAGAGCAAGACTCGCTAACATTTCCCCATGGACTTAAATCCATAAATGTAATATTAGTCACTGAAGGGCCAGAAACCATATTGACTCATTTTTTAAATGAGTTGCATTCAAGATACACTTTTGAATTCTGGAAGTTGAAGAAGCTTGCTTTAAATCTTGACCCCATGGCATAAGCTGCCACAGCAACAGTGTAGTGTGTGTTGCCACAATGGAAACACTCACAGTTTAATGTTATTTTGGAGACTTGTCCGAAGAAAGGACAATGAACAGACCTCTTGTGGAAAGGTGGAGGTTGTCTTGGTCCAGAGAGAGAGAGAGAGAGAGAGAGAGAGAGAGAGAGAGAGAGAGAGAGAGAATGTGCATCTACGCCGCAGATGTGATCTGAAAGAAGGCACAAGTCCCTCTCATACCACTTGCTAAAGTGGCTAGAGGAAATACAGGAAATACAGGAAATCATGGGAGAAAATAAATAATGGATTTTTATGTAAGAAGAGTAGATTGCATGCATTATCCAGCAGCAAACACTGGAGGTGTGTGTAGGGGGGAGGTTGCAATGGTTCAGGGGGAAAACACTGCACAGGCTCAGAGGCAACTTTTTTCTTCTTAAGAAATCTGAGCCATGGACATTCTGGCTGATCTAGGAGTAGCTATGGGATACTTAATTATTAGTAAACGTGCATAAGATTGTGTAGTAACAAAATACACATGGACAGAACTGGAGTTGAGAGAGGTTCTTTTAAAGGAGTATAAAACTATGGAAAATGAAGCCTCAGAACGATTTGCTATTTGCTGCTAGACATTATTCATTCAATATATATATATATATATATATATATATATATATATATATATATATATATAAATGGGGGGGGGAGCCCTATCACTTAACATATGATTTTACAGCTGTTCATCATTATCTAGAACTAAAAGTGAGAACAAATATATATCAGTTACACTGTACATAATACTGGCTAAAAAGAGAAACTTCTGAGGTCCCAGAATAGGACAAAAGTTGTAACAATGGGAATTAGCCAAAATCATGGAGGAAGAGGCTATTGAAGACTACTAGTAATGATGGCTATATTTGACCTCCGGTATCCAAGGTGGCATGCCAGTGAATATCACTCGCTGTGGATCATGCCAGAGGCTGCTATTGCTTTCATGTCCTGCCTGTGGGCTTCTGGTGGACCTGTGGCTGGACAGTGTAAGAAGAGAATGCTAGACTAGATAGACCTTTTATGTTATCCAGCACGTCTCTACTTCTGTTATTTTATTTTACAACATCAGCAACAAGCAGGCTGTTGTCTTCTAATTTTATTTGTTTATTTTAGAATGTTTTGCAGTGTAAGAGCTATGGAAACCCCTTCACCCTGAGATCAGCAGACATGACTCTGCTCAAGAGATCCTCTATTTACTGAAATCAAGTGGAATGTAACATAGTGCAGAGCAGGGACTTCTCCACCATGGAACTCATTGCATAGTGATGTCTATCTGGGGGATTCTCTGAAAAATTCTGCAGATACCTGACAGCATTCTGTAAACTAAACACTCCACAAAGCTTCAACAGACATCAGAAGACATTTTTGTATCAAAGAGCTTTCCCCTCATTATGGAATGGCTGTTATTTATCAAACCTGATTATTATGCTGCTGCTGTTTTACTCTTTATTATATCTAAAGTTAAATTTGTTTTAAGTTCATTGCTTTAGGTATTGATTTCTCTTCTTTTCTAAAAAATAGTTTTTACCTTGTACTGTACATCTCTTGAAATTATGTGGACAGAAGAGGGTCTCAGACAAACAGCTGTGTGTGTGTGTGTGAGAGAGAGAGAGAGAGAGAGCGGGAGAGAGAGCAAGATTTGAATCTTGATTGTGTAAACTAGCTCAAAGTCATAAGCAGCTTTCTTTGCTCTATTACTCCACCACTTCTGCCATTTGTTCCACTTGACATTTCCCTTTTGTTTTGTTTTTGTGTAATATATTGTAATTTATCACACAAGTGATTTATTACAACCTTAGAGCATAAGGGGGCAAACCTTAGTTAAAAATAAACCCAGCTACAGTAATCCCCGAGGGTGTTTTTTTAAGTTCTCAGACTCATTTTCTCTACTGTGCAATGCACATCATATAATTGTTTAAAAAGGAAGCTGCGCCTACTCAATGTGTTTGGCGCTGAATAGTGGCTTTCGCAGGGTAATCATGAGCAGAGACGCATTCTGAGACAGAAAAGCTTCACCACCAAAGTAACAGAATGAGACCAAATAGCGTGAGGTCAGAGTTACACAGGAAGTGTGGCTGTAGCATAGCACAAAATCCCAATGACAACACAGAGCTGCTAAGGTGAGCTCATACATGCTTCTTAAATGAAATTATGTCATGTACATTTCTCATAATCAAGAGTGCCGCTAATGAACATGTACACGTTGGTTTGTTATGTTGCAAACCAAAACGTTGGTTTGTACAGTTGCATTTGATGGAATGAAAGGTTAAACCTTAAAACCCAGCCCTGCATTGTAATCACCACTTTGAGGGCTCCCCCCCCCCGTTTTTAAGCCGTATATTAATTTTATGAAATAAATAAATAAATAAATAAAGTCTGAGTATGTGCTTGTTTCATCTGCTTCCCTCAGTTTATTGATTTGCCCATTTCTTTTAAATATTTGTGCCCCACAATTCATCCAAACAGTGGAGGGATGCCAAGCTGGCTCTAGGGGTGGCCCTCTGCCCTACTTCAGTCCTCTGTCTGAAGGCTTGTTCAGTCCAAGTCCGGTTTAAATACAAAACATCAAAAGAAGGGTTTGCTGAAGCTGCCTGTCAATAATTAGCACCCAGAAAGCAGACTGAAGAGACAGGCAAATCACCAGTAGGGATGTGGAATCATTCAGTTCATATTTAAAGCCAGATGAGAGGGGTATAAGCAGTAATTATTATTATTATTATTATTATTATTATTATTATTATTATTATTCCCTAATTTGCACTTTCCGAAACAATATTCGAACCAGTATACTTCTGAATACCAATTGCTGGAAACCAGAGGGGGAAATGCTCTTGTGCTTGGGTCCTGCTTGTGGGTTCCCCACAGGCATACGGCTGGCCATGGTAAGAACAGGGTGCTAGACTAGATGGGCCACTGGCCTGATCTTATGTAAAGATAAAAATCCATCAAAGAGAGAAGTGGGGTTTCAGATATTCCTGTCAGCCTGCTGTCTCACCAGCAATGGAAGTGATAGTGCTTTCCCTACTGCTTTGGAGTTTTATTCCATCACAAATGAAGATGCAACTCTTTAAAAAGCGGTGGAACCATAATGCTATCTAAACACCAACTTACTGCAATTGAGTGATCATGGTAACAAATTTACAAAGCTGTCACAGAAGTAGGCGCAAATTATTTTTCAAAAATAAACATTTAAGATCAGACAATTTGACTCACATTTTATTATTTCGTCCCTCTCTCTTTTAGGCCACTGCAGGTCTCCTTTACACTTGCAGTGACGCCTCCTTTCTATTTGCATTTAAAAGACGGTAAATTGCAGGGTTCATAAACATTTTTATAGTGATTTATTAAAGACTAGAATGTCACTCCTGCTCTTCACACTTAAGCAGTCCTGAGAATCAGCTGCAGGGCTGCCAGCACAATCTTGCTTGGCCCATAAATATGTAAGAACAAGCTCTTTTGAAAGGTATTTGTGTGAGGTGTGCGGGGGAAGATGGGGTGTGTGTGGAATGTTATAAAGACAGAGAGTGTGCTATTTAAACAACATTTGTGGCACCATTCTTCATCTTTCCACTTATTAGATGACCCATTTTTATTCAGCCTCCAAGTAATAACTGGGTTTCCATAATTTACAAAGCACTTGGGTTTGCAAATTAGAAATGTTCAAAGGCAACTTTCCCATTATGTCGCTGAATAAACGATTCTTTATTTCCACTAGAAGAATTGGTTACAACCAGCAGAAAACATCAAAACCCAGAACTGTTCAGGGCTTTTGTTTAATTCAGATTCACAAACTAGCCAAGCCTCCTCCCCTGCAACTTTCGAGCAGGTTATTCTTAAGGTCACTGTTCTCAAAAGACAAAAGGGAGAAGATGTGTTTGGAGCTTTCTCGGCCTCTCTGTCCTCCTTTGCAGGCAGCAAAGTCACCAAAAAAGGTAAACAGTGCCAAGAAGTATTGTTTATAAGGGCACTGTGATCTTTCCCGGATCCCGGTGGATTTTTACTACAGGGAATGTACAAACCGCCCTGAACAAACAGCATAGGAAGGAAATACATACAGACGCACCCGCGCACACAACACCCTACATCTCTTCATTTGCCCTTCCAATGACCAGGAGGGAGTGTTTCTTTCCACTTTTTTGCATTACAATAATGGCTTCACAGCTCTTGAAAAGAGCACTAGTGCAACAGCAAATGGTGCATGACATACCAAGGCCCTGGTCTTTTGTCGAAACAGCTCCGCTCCAAAGAAAAGTCTTTCCTTGCCTTCTTTTCCTTGCCATTAACTGTGATGAAATGAGTTTTCCCCCCTTTTTTATTCCACCCCCCGCTGTCTATTACAGCCTGACCTGTTTGCACTTATGCACAGATTATTTCATAGACATCCTTTCTTTTTAAAAAAATGAGTTTGAGAGTTTGTGCCTACAAGGTTATCTGCACACAAAAAATGCCTCATTCTGTATATTCTTTTTCTTTTTTTTCTTTTAGTTGATCTCTCTGATAACAACAGGGCCATTCACTTTGCATTCCTCTGATAAGTAGCTCCATACTAGACATCCCCCCCCCCCCACTTTTGGGTGCCAATTGTCAAGACTCCAGCAGAAAATACATTGCCATGATAAAAAGTAGGAGGTGTGTATGTGTGTATATATGGAATAAGAAGAATATATTTGCTTTAAATACAATATAATGGTTTTTTTTCAGAGAAAATCACTGCCAGCTATAGGAAGTTATAGCAACAACAACGCCTAAGAATTTTAACACTGTTTTCAAATATAATCTCTTATAAAACTCGTGTTAGCAGCACTGAATGGAAACCACAGAAAATCAATGATTGAACTGATTGCATGAATTAGGGTTTGGTTAAGTTTAATCAAAGAGCTTACTAGAGTTTGATATATAACTATTTCCGGTCATAATAAACAACTGAATCAAGGAGAGTAGGATCATAAGGCTTTACTACAGAAAATTACTTAGCACTGCGATACAGAACCTTATATCCACACTGTTGGGAAAAGAGAATTACTCCCATCTGGTTGACTAAGTTTTGATTAATTGTTTTTCTCATGAACTGTTTTACTCAATTCTTGTTATTATTTATTAAGCATCTGTTAAATGCCAACAATATACAGGAACTCCACTGTGTACATGAGCTTTTTCTTCACCTTCTTCTTTAATGGCTTCACACATTACTTCTTCACCCATGTAGGGGCTTTTCTTAATGTGGGGAGGGTGTGACTGAGAGACATGTGTATGTACAGTAAGTGTGGGTATGAGAGATTCAGGCATGTGGGTTTGACTGTGTGGTCTGTCTTTTGTGTGGTCAGTGAGAGGGAAATATGTGTGTGGGTGCATGTCAGTGAGAGAGACTTAGAGACAGAGAGGGAAATATGTATGTGTGACTTGTGAGAGATCTATGTAGAGTGGCTGTGTGTTTATGAGAGAGACGGGGAAAAGGGGATGCAGGGACGGCTGTGCTTATGTGTATGAGAGAGTGAGAGTGATGCATGTGTGTCTGTGGTATGAATGTATGCATGTGCTGTGTGTGTGACACAGAAAGAGAGAGAGTGTGGTGTAGTGACCATGAATATTTTCCTGGGTACTGGAAAATGCTTCCTGTTATTAGAAAGCAACAGCATTGCATTGGGGGTATCAATACTATGTGCTCTCCACAATCAGGACCAGCAGAACATAGCTGATTTCCATAGCAAGCATGAAGTTGCCTTGCTTGGGGGTATGAAGCACAAGGGGAAGCAGTAATGGCTGTACTCTCTCTAATTGTGTATAATGCTCTCTCTACTTGTGTTATAGCAGCCATGTTGCACTAAGCCATGCCCTCCATGTCAACTATTTTGTGTTATGCCATACACCACGGCAGCCATTGTATGACTTTGCTTTAAATAATAGTAATTATTTTTGAAGAGAGAGAGAGAAGAGAGAGGGTAGTCAAGCACACCTGTCTCATCTTTTGTCTTTTTTGGTGATTGGTAAGTATTGTATTTCTTGCAGAACATTGAATTGAGCTCTATGTCTTGGTATGACTGATAAGCTTCCTGCTTTCAGCTGATTCTTGTTGTGTCCTGGGATCCTTTTATGAGCTCATACCTTACCTAGCACTGCAATGTAACCGCTTCTACCTTACCCCTGCCTTTGTTGATTCCAGGTAAGCCAAAGTAAGCACCAACCTGGTCATCAAATTTTAATAATCTGGAAGCATCCTACCTAAACTGTACTGAATAGGTAGAATTGAATGGGCTGATGCGTCAAGATGCGTCTTGTTTAAGCATGTCTCCTCCTGCTACTTGTGAGCAGGAATCTGAACTCGGATCTCCCTAGGTCCTGTTCTACACTGTAAATATAGTAATGCTGTGGAGGGTATCAAATGATGGAGTACCTTGACCCATAAAGTATGGTTTCCCCTCTCCTTGTTTTTCACCGGTTACTGGAGACTTTAATTTCAGCAGGCTTTTATGAGGCAGTCGGTGTTTTAATGAATGTTTACCTGCTGACCCTGTATCTTATGTAATCATTTTGTTCTCTTGTTATGAAATTGCCATCAAATATGCTGTAAGCTACGCTGAGTGGTGTATTTACACTAGAAAGTCTGGATAAAAATGTCCCCATAAATAACTATTCAAGTTCAAATCACTACTCTGCCATGACTTTAGGGCAGTAGTGTTCTCACTCCACCTAACTTACCTTACTGGGTTGTTGGGAGGATAAAAGAGAAGGCGAAAAATGCATATCACACTGAATTCCTTGCAGGATACGTGAAACGAAAAGAAAAGAAAAGAAGAAGACAACGAAGAAGAAAAAGAAGAAGGTGTGGATAACAATCCAAAGGGGAGGAGAATTGGAAATAAAATGCAGACTAGGGTTGCTGTATTGCAAAACCTATGTCATATGCAAGTGTAAAAAAAGGCACAGAAGTAGGATCCAGGTCATAAAGACATTAAATATTAGCCAAAGGCAGAGACAAAAACTGCAGTCTCCTCCAGCCCCACCACCCCTTCATCCCATCCCTGTGACAGAAGCACAAAGAGGCCGACATGCAAGCCTAAAAGACAGCAAAGGTCTCCCAGGCAGCGTTTCCTGAAAAGAAAAGCAAAGGCCCCTGTCTGTGTCTCGGTTTGAGGCCACAGTACACCCAGGCCTGCAGCTGATAACGCTGTAATAGTCCTCCTTTGAGGACTGGGGCTCCAGTGGGCTGATTACTCATTTATCACACCTGGCAGCCCCGCTGAACTATAATTACTCTTCTCTTATCCTGCTGCACTGTCATGTCCAAGAGGAGAAGCGGCGCAGAAGCTCCTGCTAATGACACATTACCCCCTTGACAAGCACTTGAAGGTTTTATTGTAAATATTCAAGATATAAAACATCTGAGATTCCCTTCTTTTTTTTAATTATAAAAAGCAATTTTCAGGGCCTTCTTCTACTACCTCTCTCTCCAACCCCCCCGCCGGCTTTTTCAAAACAGTAAAAGTTTCAGCGACCTTATTCCGCCTCCCCACCTTCTGACTGCAAACAAACCGATTTCCCCCTTTGTCTGTGTCTTGCTCACCGTTGCAAGTTAGCTCCAGTATCTCTGCAAAATTATCAACTGTAATGCCAGGAAAGGGGGGTGGGTGGGAGATATGTCTTTTTCAGTGTGTGGCACTCCCCACCTCCGCCGCTACAAAATGTTACATTTTCCAATCCAAAAGAAAACTTTGCATTTATATGACAAATTATAAGCCAGGGGTGGCAATGCAGGGGACAAGATGTGGAGTGGGGGCTGGAGTAGAGGGAGGGAGGAATAGTAGCCAAGAAATACATCACAGTTAGGCGAGTAAGGTGTTTACTGGAGTTGAATCTCTCTCTCGCTGAGGGGGAACAAACCTTGTGGTCTTAAATATATATTATACGTTTTGTATGCTGTCAGCATAAATCCATTCTTATTATCTGTAGGCCCTGAAGTGTCAAAAATGGGGTATCAAGTAGGAGAGTCACCTCTCCCCTCTACTTTCACTTATTTGAGAGGAAGTGGCCCATGACATTTAATGGAAAGTAGTGTGTGTCCTCGACAGGGCAAAGCATCTCTGGTTCTTATAGATGCCTGCGACAGCTAAATCCCCCAACACTGTATGAGAAAAGACTTCAAAGCCTTTAGCCAACTCCCTTCTAGAATGACAGGGACCACCTCTAAACACCTTTCAGGGTCCACTGTGGAACATGCCCATTTACTTCAGTTCCTACAGACGTCCTCTGATAACATTCATCTGAAGAAGCCGGCATAGCAAAAGAAGGGCTAGGAGCCAGAGGTTCAATAATATCTTTCAAAGGGCCAAGTGTGTGTGTGTGTGTGTGTGTGTGTGTGTGTGTGTGTGTGTAACAGAGAAGAGCACCTTGGGATAAATGTGTTATTCAGAAGTATACCCTAAAGCATCTCAGATGTTTCAAATCTGAACCATGTATATTTTTTGCACAAAATAATGGGCTTAAATGGGCCACATTTATTTGACCATGTCATTTATGCTTCAGATTGGGTCAAGCTTATTTAAAATGCTCTTAAGATAATTTAGTTGTCCAAACTTCGATTGATTGGCATGTCTAAAAGTGTCTGTGAGGTGGGCAGTTTTGTTTTTGCTACCTTTGTGTTCCTAATCTGTTTTTAATATCTTTATCACAATGCTAATCATAATCAGATACATCTAATACATCTGCATGATTACAATCAGAACAAATACATCTGCATACTTTCCTCTGGACCCTGGCTTTGTTATTTATCACAGTAGACACCTAAGTAAAAGAAGAAAATTAAAATATTGGTGGTGCTACTTAGGTTATCGCAACCCAGTTGCAAGATTCAACCCACTAGCTGAAGACGAATGACTTAGTATGCCAAAGATGTCAGCATCATCCAGAACAGACTTCTTAAACCTCGTGCCCTTCAGATGCTTCTGGATTCGACTCTCATCCACTTCAGCCAGCAGGGCCAATGGTCAGGGATGATGGGAGTTGCAGTACAAAAACACCTAGAAGGTACCAGGTTGGGGTAAGGTGAGCCAGACCAGCATCTCCCTTGAGCCTGTTCCTGCCATTAACTATTATGCTTCACACAGGTCAGGGCACTAACATTGCACACTGCATGCCACCAACATGTTATGCTAGAGAAGGCAGTCCAACTTTTCTTACCAAGTGGGCTGCAAGAGTATTTGGAAATGGAACCCGCAGGCCACACACTGCTTTGTCGTGTGGGGGAGAGGAAGAATGAAGCCAAAATTTGACACCTTGCACTGACTTCCCAAAGCCAGCTAAGCAAGGTGCTGGGCTTTGGAAAGGAGGCGCAAGGCTCTGGCAGGGTCCTATAGCCTCCATACCTCCTCCCCAAAGCTAGGAAAGTGCTAACTAGGCTTTGAGAAGGAAACTGGAGGGCTCTAGGACCTGTCAGAGCCTTCATGTCCCCTTCCCAAAGCTAGGCAGCACAAGAGATGGGGGGCGGGCAATGTTGCTGAGAGCCGCCCAAAAAGGCATTGAGGGTTGTATGTGGCCCTTAGGCCATGTGTTGGACCACCCTGTTCTCTAGCTGACTCTTAAGTCTTCTCTTAACCTCCTCCCTTAGGTAGACTGACTTTTCCCCAACCCACACTGTAGGAATTCTGTTGCTATTCATGTTTGTGTTTCCATTTTATAGCATGCAATGTTGCATTCCATGGTTTGACAAAGAACATCAAAAGGCAGTTTCTGTTATTTGTGGACAAATGTGTTATTGCTATTTGGCGCCTGCTAAAGAAATTCTAGCAGGCAGGCTTAAAAATGATCACTTTTTCAGACTTAAAAAAAATATATGATTCCAGGCTTCTAGTCTAAAATATTAACAGTCTTGCTGAAGCAGGGAATTAAACTCCTTCTATCTTTTTTCTGCCTGCTTCTGTCAAGAAGCTACAGAGCATACAATTGCAGCGCACAGCTAACCATATAATTGATAACTCCCTAGTCTATTCACTGTGGGAATCTGTCAGTTAAAGTCTAAAGACGCAGACACACACACTATGAAAATGAACTTACATAAGTCTTCAAATGAAGTGAATGCAGCCAACATTTTGATGTTTAATTGGCTGGGTCCAGTTTACTAGCGCACACATGTATTTCAGCAATGGCATACTACAGTCTGGCTCTTCCTGACAGATCTATTTAGTCAAAAAGAAGTGTATTTCCCCACCCCCACTCCCCAAGGTAATTGCTCAAAATCATGCCTCTAAAGTTAGGACCTTTCAGACTTTGCTTATTCACAATTTGCAGGCATGCAGGTTGGGCTATTTTGAAGCAAATGAAAAATCCATAGATCAATGTGCAGAGTCGTTTCAACAGACTGGCACAGAAGGAATCTTTTTCATGTGGAGCTAGGTGACAGTGGCAGTTACTACTGAAATCTTTTTGAATATACAACCACTTTTAGTGCAATGCAAACCTTTGAGATAACAAAGGATTTGAAGTAATAAATTATCTTACCAAAGGCTTGTGTAGGGTTATGGTTAAGAGAGCAAACTGCAACCTCTTTTTATTTAATTTAAAAGGTTTCTAACCAGCTTTCAGGGCACACCGCAATAATGTAAACTGATCCAAAATGATGGGGTTCAGCACCTTATTGGCCAGTGCTGGAATGCTCTCCCCACAGAAATCTGTCACGCGCCATGTTTGTATCTTTTCTGTCAGAAACTGAAGGAACTTTCATTTCAACTTAGAATGTATTTTAGTTCTACAGCTGCTTTAAAAAGATGGATAGTCTAACTTCTGTAGTCTATGCTCTGGTAACACATCTAGCCTAGATTATTGCCATGTGATATACGGTATACTGGGCTGCCTTTGAAGATGCTTTAGAAACTGCAGCTGGTGCAGAATTTGGCAGTTGAGGTGTTCACCAGGGCAAGAGGATCTGAGCACGTAACACCAAACATGGCTCAACAGGACTGGCTACCAGCTAGTTTCCAGGCTCAATTCAAAGTGCTGTTTCTGACCTATAAAGCCTTATGCGGCTCAGGACCTCAATACCTGAAGGAGCGCTCCTCTCTATACAAACCATGTGGGACCCTGTGATCATCATCTGAGACCCTTCTCCAAGTGCTCCCTACATGAGAGGTCCAGAGAGTGGGAATACCAGAATAAGCCTTTTCAGTAGTAGCTCCCCACTTGCTGAAAGCTCTTCCCAAGGAAGCTTGCATGGCACCATCATTTCATTACATATGTTTATATTCCTCCAGGCCTTTGGCTTTTAATTCTGTGTGACCTCCTGATGTTTTAATCCTGTATTTTAAAAATGTATTTTAAAAAGACTTTTAGATATTTATATATATGTTTGTTTATTTGCTGTTAGTCTGCTATTGTAAAAAAAAGCAATTGAAATTTAAATAACAACTACTACTACCACCATCACCACCACCACTACTAAAATCGCCTCTTTTAGCCACATCACTGTTTGATTTTCTTAGTTCTGTCTTTTTGTAGTTTTATGATAATCTTATACTGTTTATATCCCTGTGTCATAAACCACTCTGGGTACAAAAGTGTGAAGCAGCATATAAAATATTAGGCACGAAATCACTCAGATTCAGACAGAGTTGAATGCTACATTTAAAGCAAGTCCAGTTGTGGCATCTAGAGAATTGTCTGTGCCATTTATACTGGATCTGTTTAGATTATTGGGATGTGGACAAGATGCCTGAATATGTGCAGCTGACCACCTTGGCTTTGGCCCTTGACTTTCTTGGTTCCTGGATGGGCTGACTGGATGGCTCCAGGGAGTGATTAATGATCCACTGGAAAAGGGGGATGTACCATCTGCCTTGAAGGAGGCAGCAGTGTCACTTCCTTTAAAAAGACCTCCCTGGACACAAAAGTGTTAATTACCACCCAGTGGTGAATACCCCATTTGGGGGTAAGGTGCTCAAGGTGGTGGCTGTCTAGCTTTAGGCATGTTTGGAGAAAACTTGCAATTTGGATCCATCCTAGTCTGGTGTCAGGCCTAGTCATGGCACTGCAACTGAGGCAAGCCAGAAAATAGCTTATCTCCTGAGAAACGAGAGGAATTAGGAGTCCAACATTGTTTATTGCAAAGCAACAGGTTACAGTTGGATCATTCTGCAAAACTGCAACCATGCCCAGTGGTCCAGGCAGTGGTATTTATAAAGTTTCAAACAAAGCATTTCAATTTCCACCAATCATGTACATCATTACCTCATTTCATGTTTAACACACATGCGCAATAAAGCGCTGGCAATTCCTGCTGATCATGTTCTGATTCCCACCGTGTTCTGTTACATTGTGTTAGTGTGCATGTTGGGAACCTGTGTTATGTGTAGCCATTTGCACCATGTAGCGACTTATGTTCTAGCTTTGTGCTGTGTCTTTGTGATTTACATATATTAGCTGTATTTCTGCTCCAATGGGGTGGCACATATTGCAAAATCATCAGTTTCATAAAATAACAGGCTATCATGACTTCTCTGTTAGAAGCACACTCAAGGATTTACAGGGGTACACATGTCACATTTATTGTGACCCTTTGGGCCACTGCCACTTCCCCCCATTTCAAGCTTTAAGGTGTGAGATTACTCACCCCATTAGCTTGACCCTCAGGTAACTCATCTTGACCCTCCTGAGACAGTTGGCACTGGTCTTATTGGCTAAAGGGACGGTGCTAACCCTGTACCAAATTTAGGTGACAATCTGTATATAAATCAAATTGAGGAAGTGGCATCCTCTTTTAATTTGACCAATTGTTGGGCATATGGGGGGCCCCCAGTCTACTTCCCTCTGGTTATGCAGGGCCCTTCCACTGAGTTCCAAATGGATTATAAGTGCTTGTTCCGTAGTGACTCATGATAGTACCCCTGAATGGGACGAGCAGCTAAAATGGTGTTTGGAGTCGCCCCTAGGAGGATAAGATTATATATTCCGGATCCATGGAAGTGTGCAAATGGGAAAGAGCACTTGCAAGTGGACCTAGTTGGGGGGAGGGGGATGGAGCCAGAACTCAGAGATGGTGTTGGGTGGATAAAAATGGAAACCGTGTGGTTGATGACATTCATCAGGAGAGCAATGGGGTCTGTGACACTGCTCATTCTCCTTGAGCTCATGGCAACTTTCTATACGGTTGAACATGGTATCCTTCTGGAGCAGCTCAAAGAGGTTGGGGGCATTGTGCTTCAGTGGTTCCACTCCTATCTCTGGGCCCATTTCCTGAAATTAGTTATGGGATGCAACTGCTCAGTGCCAAAGTCACCCAGTAACCATCACATTTGACTGGAGATTTGAACTCTGGTCTCCCAGGTCCTAGTCTGACACTCCAACCACCCCATCACACTGGCTCCTGGGATGACTAGTAGCCACTGATAGCCTTTTCCTCCTTGAATATGCCTTCCCCATTTAAAGCTCCCTTTTTGGTAGCTGATACAGTGTACTGGACTGCTTGATGAAAAAACACAGTTAAAATTACGCTTCTAAAAATCTGTGTATCTCTAAAACCCGACAAAGATGCTGGGCAATAAGGTTTTCCAGATAAAAAGCATAAGGAAAACCATAAAAAGTCAGGGGTGGTATAGTCTCTTTCAGTAACAGCAGGTTTTGGTACATGTTAAGAGAATAAGATCATTGTTGTATTTACTTAAGGTGGGCCACATAATTCCATATTGTCTAGTATTGTTTAACAGTCTAAATGCATAATGTCTTGGTAGCATTTCTATGAACTCTTGGGGTGTTTTATTTTGTTTTAATTACTATTTCCTAGAAAATATATTGCATTTTACTGATTAATTTATATTGATTTCATTGTAGCTATTATAGAATAGGAACATGAAAACAAAACATGCTTAACATGAATGGAAGTAACGGTAAGTGGAAGTAGGAGAACTGGTTTTGCCTCAAACAGAATTGTAAAGCTCTTTGGAAAATGCTAAGTTTTTAATAAAGTAAACAAACTGTACTAGCACAAAGAGCAAAGAATTCAGAATCACTTCCAATTAATTGGAACTCTGTGGGGAGTAGAATTTATAAAATCAGCAAAAATGCTTAGGCAATGATCTGACACCAAAGAAACTAGACCAACCTTGTTTCCTCCCCCCCCCCCAAAAAAATCTGGACTGTTGACAGGTATATAAATGTGATCCTTTATTTCTTATGTTCAAAATATGAAGGTCTGAATAGGGCTTCTTCTATGTGTGCACTCATGCATGTGTGTTTTAAGCACAGAGTACATTGTGTATATATTTCTGAAGGTACATACAATTGTTCCCTTGTTGCATGGAAGTCACAACGGCTATGCACTGCTTTCATGGTCAGAGGCAATATATTTCTGATTACCAGTTGCTGGAAACTGCAGGAAGGGAGAGCACTGCTGTGCACAGGTCCTGCTTGTGGGCTTCCCAGAGTCAGATGGTTGGCCAGTGTGAGAACTGAATGCTGGACTAGATACTGGCTCTATCTTCTTAAATTCTTACAAGCTGTGCAGATAGTGAACATGATCATTATGCCACTAAACTCTACTCTCTATGTCAATGCAGTTGTGGGAATTAAAGCTGAAGCTGGAAGACCAAACTTGTAACATTTTTTGAAATGCTGATGGATGTCAGGGACTGTGCTAAGGAGGAATGTACTGAGAAGGAATAGTGGGAGCTACTCCCTCCCCCTGCTCCTGCATCTTCCCAGAAGCAGGAGGACAGTATAGATTTGGAACAGTGGTTTGCAGAGGGGCAGAGTTCAGAAGGAAGAGCTTTTAATAGTGTTGTGCTATTTTAACTTGATTTGTTTACTAGATTTTATAGATTTGTTTTTATATCATT
Source organism: Podarcis liolepis (assembly GCF_965112155.1). NCBI lineage: Eukaryota > Metazoa > Chordata > Lepidosauria > Squamata > Lacertidae > Podarcis > Podarcis liolepis. Next base: position 50,952,554 of record NC_139561.1, on the reverse strand, counting down.
TTAACTCTGTTATTGTTTAAATACATTTTAAACTGTTTTTTAAATATGTTTTTAACTTTCTGTGCTATACCTGTGTTTGTTGTAATGCTTGTGAGCTGCCTTGCACCCCGGTTCTAGGGTAAAAGCAGGATATAAATAAATAACATAATAAATAATAGATACTAATACATTTAGAAGCCACTTCTAAACAGACCATGTTACATCCAGTTTCAGCTCCAGGCTTCAAAAAATCCTGGTCTCTGTTATTCCCTTGAGAGATAAGGAAGCACAGCTAGAGGGGAAAACAAACCCTCACAGCTTGCCATTTCTCAAGTTTATCCAGAGATACACTATGAATGTTTTTAGAAAGTGCCTTTCACACCATAGAGAAGGTTATTTCTCTAGGCTAATTTTTAAGCTGCAACTTTGAGGGGAGGTGGGGGGGGGAGAGAGAATCCTGCATGCTTCAGAAGAACAATGCTATTTCTAGAACAATCCTGTCTACCTATCCTTCCTTTATCACCTTCCCAGTGCATCTTCCTGGCTGCATCCACAGGAGAATGGAAATACCCCCAGTTGTAAGCATGACAGCCTTGACTTCTGCAAAGTAGCTTAATTACTCATTATGAGATTCCATCAACAGAAGCTCCGGTCTGTGGTTTTGTAATAAGTGCTGCTATCTTTCGTTGGATTTTTCATTGCTTCACAAAAGGGGGATGTGGAAGAGCTTTCCACAGTCACTTTTTTTTTAATTGAAAGATTTTAATGGAGAAAATCTGATGTCATTAACAACACTGACAGCTGTTTGATCCCAGAGCAAAAAACAGCTGAAAGGCTCAACTGCAGAAGGCAAAATAACAACGAAAACAAGTGAGACCTGTAACAAAATCTTGCAGCATGGAATATTCCTGTTTAGGTTCCAGCCCAGCAATGCCCACTTCCAGCAGACTGCATTCTATTTGCTCCCCCATTTTCTGTTCCCCCCCCCAAAATAATTAACATTCTGTGGCAACCGAAAATGCTCAGTACCCCATTGGGCTGTTTTGGAGGGAGACACTCCCATTGGTCTCCCCCCTCCCCCCAAATGATTTTCTTTTTTATTGCAACCCTTGGGGATTTGGCTAAATAGTTGGTGGGACTCAGCATCTGAGTTCGTTATTACAAGAAGTCAGTAACTCTTTTGTGCATGATTTGGAAGGGAACCCCCCAGAATCAATTTAAGTGTGATATGTCCTACCTTCTGTATTTTGGGGGGGTTTAGCTGGCCACTGACTTTGTCCTCATTAGCTTTTGTTGCTTTTTTTTAAGCTCCTAGGACTAACTTGAAGTTTTTCAATAATTAAAATTCTACTGAATTGTAATGTCCTAATTAATTAAAACAATAAATAACAAAGAAAGCGTGACCCTGTCCAAACCTGTGATTCTGGTAACAGGTTAAATTTACATTCATAGCACACTTGAAAAAATACACCATATCAAATATTTAAGATTTATATAAAATCACTAGTAATAGTGTAAAAGCATATTTAAATGGAGTCAAAGAAAGAAAGAAAAGAAAACATAGTATGATACATGCTAGAAATCTGTTTGTGTTTTTCTTTTTAAATAGCATTCACTATTTAATTTAAATGGTACATTTATACCCGAGCCAGTTACAACAAATTCCACTTACACATTCCAATTACAGCAAATTCCATGCGTTTTACAGGCGAAATCCTTTAAGGATTTGGAGGGGGGGTTATTGCAAGAAGCAAAATCTCCCTCTCCCTATACATCTGTCCATTTTTATTGCCTCTGTCACTCTCTCTTCAGTTCTGCAATTGACTTCAGCCCATCTGGGCCAAAGATTGTTACCATGTTTGCAGAAAGACAGACTTTTTTTTTCTTTTTCTTTTTAAATCCTTTCGGAATGTTTCCATTCATTTAGAATGATGGGTGTTAAAACAGATGCAGAAACAACTACGCTGTGAGCATTTTCAAGACAGCTCTTTGTCTGACCACCTCCCCTTTAAGAGCAGCAGAAGCAGCAGTTTCTTTTCACCTGGAGAGAAGAGGCTTGCAACATCAGTGTACTGTCTGCAGTGCAGTGTATGGGGAAACAGCAATCACTGCCCTGATCGCTGGGTGTCAAGGAGTGCTTTAGTGTGTCAAGACTTCAGTGTATGACAGCATAAGTTGAATGGGCTTTGGGACATGCAGTAATGGAAGCACATTGATATGTTCAGATCGTGGCACTGTGAAAATATACCGTGAGCTAAAACATGAAGAAACAAGGTACAATTAACACATTACTAGGAGTCTTTGAAAACTAGAGTCATGAAGACTGCAGTGGCATTAAGTCGAAATGCAGAAAACAGGATTAGCATTTCTCCAACCCACCTTAAATGTTAAGAAACAGTTTCCTCTTAATAGGGGAACTATTATGGCATACGAGGCAGAATGTTTTTCCTAGGAATACTGCACTTGGCAAAATCAACTACCATCCAGTCCAGTTGGATGCCATAAAATGAGGCAATGGTCACTAACTCCACATGGCAGCTCTCTTCCATCCCCTCCTGTCTATATTCCACCAGTATATATGTAGTTATTCTCTGCTAAATATACTTGTCAGCTTGAACTTATTTCAGCTTGAGAGGACACCTGCTATTGCCAGCTTGTTTAAAAACAGCTCATATATATTAGGGGTGGGGAGAGGAAACAGCTCTTGAATAAAGAGGTTCTCTTACTCGGGCCAGAGGTAGCGCTGAGGTCAAGCCTACTGGATAAGATTTCCAACTGCACCTGCTTTCACCAAAACAATCTGTGGCATGTCATGTTTTCTCATGCTTAGAAAGAGGAACATTTGCTTCCAATATTAAGTTCCTTCCTGCACCACTTCACTTACCAACTACATGATTGCTCTAGGACAAAATACGTGCAATATAAAGTTGCAAATAGCCCTCAGCCCCATTTTATTTCATTTCACAAAATGCACAGAGGCTGCAAAATGAACAAAATATTGGCCTGGGGTCCACTATGTTTAGCTGGGTGTAGTTAGATTCTACCTGCAGACTATCCTGCTGCATGAATGGGGAGGTTTCATGCTCATTTGGGGCCAAGGGACAAATCTAGAATGCATGGGAATGTTGAGGTGGGGTCCGGTGCATGTGTCCTGTGCCTTTCCATAGTCAGAGCCCTCACACATACTTCTGAACAATTGAAAATATATCACATCTGTTTCCTATCTAATCCATGCATTTCCAAACCTTTGCTCCAGGTTTCACTTAAATGGAATATATATATGTGTGTGTGTGTGTGTGTGTGTGTGTGTTTGCGTTCTGTATACAGTGCATTGCATTGTTACATTAAGAGCATTTTGGGAAAGCCGCCTCCTGAGTGGATCATTCAGGAAGCATATTTGTCTCCTAGTCAATGGCAGGGCTGGCCCATGCATGAGACAAGGTGAGGTGACTGCCCCAGGTGGCAAGATCCACAGGGGCAGCAGATTCCTATTTAGATCTATATCCCCCCACCTTTGTTCCTAATATAGATCTTCACTCACCAAGGGGTGGGCACCATTCGCTGCCTCAGGTGCCAAAATGTCCTGGGCTAGCCCTGAGTCAATGGTCTCATACAACCCGAACACATGAGCTTTGTAACAGCAAAACCATTACTGCTAGCGATGGCTGAATGATAACATCTGATTGACCGGGAGGGAATGGGAAAATCTTGACCCGGGTACTAATGGCCTAGAGAAGGGAACAGATTCCAGAGAATAATGAAGTTGAGTCACCTTGCACCAGGGAATGCTCACACCTTGCAGGATCCTTTCCTTTTGTTCTGCTGTTGTCCTATATGCTAAGGCAGCTATTCGAAGAGACCCACATTTCCCAGCCAACACACATGTAGGAAGTGGGCAGTTCTTCATTTTCATAAATTTCATTCATGCAAATTTTGACAAGTAGAATTTAAGATCACGTGCACAGGGATTTGTCATCATGGAGAATCCCTTACCTATGGGACTAATCAGGTAGGGTTTGCCACCTGCCTTGCCCCACCCTCTGGCCCTGGGATTCTTCATAAGGAAGCTGTGCCTGGAGGAAGAACTGTGAGGGGGGAGACTTCATCAGGCAAAGCCTCTTTCCACCTGCCTTGCGCCACCCTCCAGTCTCTGCTTCTCATTTTGAATTGTATTATGTTGTGCACTGTGGTTTGCTGTTGTTTTATTGTTTGGAGTTTAGAAATTACTTATTGTAACTGTTAAGTAGATTTCTGTTTAATTTTGAAATGCTGATATTTAATATTATTCTATATTGTTTTAATGAATGTTGAATGTTATTTTATTTTCATATTGTATATTGTATTATGCATATTGTCTTATTTATATGATGTTAGCCACTCTGAGCCTGCCTTTGGCTGGGGAGAGCGGGATACAAATAAAAGTTATTTATTTATTTATTTATTATTTATATCTTGAAGAGCAAGATAAGTCACGCCTATCTACCACACAGGAAATGTCATATGTGGCATGAGGTATAGGCAGGTAAAGACACAGCTGAAAAGGAGCCACTAGGAACCTTAAAATGTACTCCCAATTGTTCCTTAGTAAACACAGCTTGCATTATGCACCTTTTAAAGTGGATGCCAATGCAAGTCCCACTGGGATTGATTCCACTCTGGAGCTCCTTGACAGAGCTCCCAAGTGGAGCTGATTCCTGTCAAAAGCCTGTGTCTGTTAGCTGATTGGCAGTGGCTGCAAACTCCTCTCAGACTGGCTGCAGTTGGGAGCCCCAAAGTGTAACTAAGCTCCACCCATGTGGGGCTTGCAGCCGACACTGATCAGCTGATCAGTGGCAGCTGCAAATCCCAATTTCAGCAGGCTGAGCTCAGGCTGCAGAGGAAGAAAGGAAAGAATGGGAGGTGCATGTAAGAGTGTTTCGTATTTCCCCCCCTCCTTGAACACGTATAGACAATGAGAACTGAGCATGCTCAGTAATGACAAAATGTTGACTGTCAGTTGGAAGAGGAAAATGGAAAATGCGCAGGAGCCGGGAGAGACATAGTGTGGAATGCACTGCTTGGAGGGAATGTCTGGAACCCTGAACCCTTTGTTCCTGGTGTAGATCTTCACTCACCCCTTTTTCCATGACCAGGGACTCCTATTTAGGGGTAAGGATACATTGCAACATTCCGCCTTCCCTAGTCCCACTTTTTTTACCCTGACCATTCATACCTGTCTAATCAGAAGACTGTATAAAAGCAGCATAACTTTAATCTGTTTGGGGCAGAAACTACTGCAATACATTCCTCAGAATTCAACCTATAGCTTTAAAATATTTGCTAGGCCTGGATTTATGGAGTGTATTACCTGCTGGGAAATCCAATTTACAGGTGAGTAATTTCTATTTTCAATACATATCCTATAGAGAACACTTTAAAGGTTCTGGCAGATAGCTAAAGGCACTTTCTTAAGATAGGACAAGGGCTGTAAGACAGATACTCAGCCTTCTTATGCCTCTCTACTCTTCTCCACAAACTTTGAACTATTCTACAAATAGTTTCAAAAAACATAGCACTTCACAATTAAACTATGGGATTTGCAATGATGGCCACCAACCTGAACTTTTTAAAAGGGGCCATAGACATGTTCATGGATGATTCTTTTTGTAAACCACTTTGAGTTTTTTTAGCCATCAAGCAATGTATGATTTTATGAAATAAATAATAAGGATATAAATGACTACTAGCCATGATGGCTGTGAACTTCCTCCAGCATCAGAGACAGGATGTCTCTGAGTACCAGTTGCCCGGAAGCACAAGAGGAGAGAACTTTTTTGTACAAGTCCTACTGGAAGGCCTCCCATAGGCATCGGGCTGACCTCTGAGAGAACAGGACGCTGGAACAGGTGGACCTTTGACACGATCAGTCAGGACTCTCCTTATATTTGTAACATTGTGTGATCAAATAGGAATGCCATTTTCTCATATTAAAAAATCAATCAAAGCTGGCTATCTTTTGACTATATATGGAGCTGATCAAGGCTAATTTTGTGGTGTTTAAATTTAATTAATTATTAGGACAAACCAAAAAGTTACAAAAGAGTGAGCACTCTTCATCAGGCTGGATAACATTTGTTTGGCTCTGAGATATCAATTGGGGGGGGGGTGTAGTGTCTGTTAAAGCTATGGTTTTCCCAGTAGTGATGTATGGAAGTAAGAGCTGGACCATAAAGAAGGCTGATCCCCGAAGAATTGATGCTTTTGAATTATGGTGCTGAAGGAGACTCTTGAGAGTTCCATGGACTGCAATAAGATCAAACCTCTCCATTCTGAAGGAAATAAGCCCTGAGTGCTCACTGGAAGGACAGATCCTGAAGCTGAGACTCCAATACACCTCATGAGAAGAGAAGACTCCCGGAAAAGACTCTGATGTTGGGAAAGATGGAGGGCACAAGGAGAAGGGGACGACAGAGGATGAGATGGTTGGATAGTGTTCTCTGAGCTACCAGCATGAGTTTGACCAAACTGCGGGAGGCAGTGGAAGACAGAAGTGCCTGGCGTGCTCTGGTCCATGGGGTCACAAAGAGTCAGACACGACTAAACAGCAACAACAACAACAGTGTCTGTCCAATGTCAGTAAAAAAAAATACCTATGTTTGTCTGATCAACACATTTGTATCCCACCATTCCTTTTAAGACTGAGCTTAAGGTAGTGACCATGGGGATATTCATAGCCTCATTTTAGAGGGCTTTTTAATTTTTTTTTAAGCATTCATGTTAGTCTGTTGCAGCAAAACCAGCAAATACTACTGTGGCAGCCTGAAGACTAGCAAAAGTATTATGGCACAAGGCTCACTCCTTTCAGCCTTTCTTTGGGGGTGATACCTAACTACACCGTACTGACAGAGCTGTGGTTAAACTATGCCCTACTCAGAGTAGACCTATTGAAATTATGTTAAGTTCAATGGGTTTACCCTGAGGACTAGCATTGAATACCACCCTTCATTGAGGGTCTCCCCTGTTTATGTCTAACATTGGATATCACCCTTTAAAAACACCCTTTAAAAACTAACTCACATTCTTCCCTTTGTCTTAGAGTCACAGGGAGAGTTACAGCCAACAGCCATCCCAACCCAAGGAGAAAGTGGAGTTCCAAAATTACTTTTATGTCACCACATTGTTAAAATCATTATGAGATTGCATCAAAAACAAACAGATGGATAGGAACCTATAATAGATTCTAGTAAATTATTTCAGAACCATAAATTATTTTGAGAGAGCGAGCATGCTTTGAAATTGCAAGATTAAATATATAACCTCCATGAACTGTATCAATTTTACTGTGAGTACATTATTTCCATTGGGGTTTATGCCATCTTTTTGTCTAGTTACACTAGTTAATAATGCAGTGAATTTGCAGTAACAGAGTAAATGCTATTTTGATGACATTACCTGATTAAATTAAAGATGACATTAAAAGGACCATTTCAATAAAGAATAGAAACCTCAAAAAGCAACTGTGGTTGAATGTTAAGTCAGCTAGACTAAGGATTTTTTATTTTTAAAAAAGGCAAAAAGGGCTGCACTCACCTAATGACTGATGATGGTTTGGGAGAAAGGCCAAATAACATTTAGGCTTCTCTCTCTCTCTCTCTCTCTCTCTCTCTCTCTCTCTCTCTCTCTCACACACACACACACACACACACACACACACACACACACACAGAGAGAGAGAGAGAGAGAGTTAGTTTATTTAAGCGATTTAGAAAGATATTTTTAAAAAGTTCACAGAACCCATGTGTGTTTTTAAATAAACAGAAATAATTAACTGAGTCGTATATTTAAAAAGTAGCTTATGCACCAGTGAACTGGTCCAAAAGTTTATGATATGCAATTAAAAGAGTGAAGGGAAATCAAATTTGCTGACATTAAGGTTGGGGAGGGGAATCTAGTGAACACGTTATATCCTTAGTGGATAACTTTTTTAAAAGGTTAAAGGCAAGCCCCCTCTACATTTCACCCTCCCATTTCTACTGAAACATGTAGTTTTACTCCGAGTCAAGAGGAAGCAACTGAGACGCAATCAGCAGGGTATTTGGAAAGGATACAGGCCCTGCTTAGGTTCACAACAAGAAAAAAATGAGTAGGTCTTTCCATTAGAGACTCATGGAACTGATTCCTAGGCAAATGGTGGTAAGCCTGTATCACAGATGTTTCAATTGGCATAGGCAGCAGAGATCTGTTGCATTCCTAGAGAGAAGCAGGAGTGCCTACAGACCTGATTATAGCATAGGATCAAACTGCCTCTTTTGCATGTCTTTCCAACAATACACTGCCCTCTGTTCTCTAGATTGGTCAGCTACAGGCAAAACCACACCAGGATGTGTATGTGGGTGTGCAGTAAAATAGTCTGGAGAAAAATACTTTTTTTTCCTAATTACTTGACTTGTGCCATGTTTACACCACTTCCATACCGTTGCACTATGGGCAGCCTTTGAGCTCATGACTGCCAGGTGTGCCCCATGTCTTCTGTCTGGGTACTTTACTGCTTGGGTGCTCTGCATGCTTTTCTGCATGCTTTATCTGTACATCTCCAAACCTCTATGACTCTGGCCTTGCTTGAGACTATCTTTCTAGCTCAAACCAAGCAAACTTTATTTGTTGATTGGACACAGAGGGCTCTTGATCAGAAAAGGCTGTAGCTTAGTGGTAGAGCAGCCGCTTTGCATGCAGAAGGGTTCTAAGTTCAGTCCCTGGCATCTCCGGGTAGAACTGAGAATATCCCTTATATAAAACTCTGGTAAATTGCTACCAGTGGTCTGAATTGGTATAAATGGACCAATGGCTTGACTCAGTATAAGGCAGCTTCCCAAGTTCCTGTAGCATATGGATCATATGCTGTCACTGCCAGTGTTGTGTTTACAGATGCAGTGGCATCCTTGAGGAGTTCCCTTGGCCTCTGCACCCCCTCCACTTATCCATGAATGTCTACATATTTTCCCTTTAAAAGTATACAGGAGGGAGTAAGAAGAGGAAAGCTCTTTCCCACTTGCACTTTCAGCCCTATGTATTTTTCAAGGTTCTTGGCACCAAATCTGCTGATCTAAGGATTCAGCAATAAGGCAGGATATAAATGTATATAAAAATAAAATGCAAATAAATTGTTTCAAAGGAAATTGGTATTTAAATTTTCTCCACCTTTCTCATTTGTTTTTGGCCCAGTACTCTTCCCTCTGCTGAAGACTGCTTATGCCCTTGTGGTCTGCAGCAGATAATATGATGTTTTCAAGTTACAGAACACAAAGGATAGCTATCAAGTCATAATTATCGAGGGTTTCCGGACTTTAATGTTATCAGAAGAGCCTTGGCCCAACCCCCCTTCATTAGCTATGCATTCACATACTTAAATTAAGGTGACTGTTTGAAAATCCCTTGACTTAAGCTCTCAGAGATAGATTCCATCTAAAGAGACTCTCCTGAGCAACGTGACTGTGTTATGAATGACAAAGGTTCAGACAGAAAGAAGATGTAAGATTAAAGGTGTGTAGCATGAAACTCCTGTCATTTTAAGAGAAAGAGAAAAATCTGACTTTGGTTTTCTTCCTCATAAAGGATGGGGACATGTGTATATCAAAACCTGGATTCCCAGAACTGACAAGTTGAGGGCATGCAAGACCTGTATTCCAGAACATGCTTTCTGACACCATATCACTAACCAATGGCATTTCCTCCTCCTCCCTTGTGATCCTAAAGCAGGGACTGTCACTGTGGTGTTCATGGGCACAATGGTAGCCTTGAGGTAATTAGGTGGTGCAGATATTTCCCCTTTCCCCCTTGAAAAGTCCATAGGGCTGAAAAGAGGAGCTTGGAAGAGTGACACTCTGGGGAGAAGGTAAAACAGAACTGTCCAGAGTTTGTGGTGTCCATAGCACTTCCTCAAAAATACAAATGTGCCCTGGGTCTTAAAATGTCCATGACCCTGCACTAAGTAACACATTTGGATAGAAAACTATTGTTAGAACATCACTACGAAATAGGACAGGAATGAAGATCACCACTGCTACACCAAAACCTTGATAGCAATTAACTGCACCACATACTTCATCATGAGAGGAGGGGGGGATGTAGTTAGTGAACTCAATTCAAGATATTAGTACCAGTGCATAAAGCCCTAAATGGCTTGGAACCCAAGTACCTCAAAAGAATGCCTCCCCTTTCCACTTTTTATAACAGGGAAGGTGGGGGGGGGAGAGACTGAGAGTATTAAGTTGAATGATAATTGGCCATAAATCTCAGCTGTAAGGATGAAAGGAAACTGTGGGCTGTGGGAAAAAGGTGACACAGAGGTCTTGTGGGTTGAAAAGGAGCATTAAATCATCTAAGCTTGCATTTGAAAATAGTCCACTCTTCCCAGACTGATGAAGAAATGGATAAGATCTGCGATACACTTTAACCAGTGGAACAGAGTGGATTGTTGTATGTTTGGAAACATTGAATGATGGGATGGAGGGATGGAGAGACTTTCAAGGGGCCTCAGGATAACAGTTCCACCCCAAGTCATGATAGGAGACAACAGCTGAGGAAGGGCAAGATACACCACCATATATGGTCAGAAAAAAAATCATGGACACAACAGCTTTCATATGCAGGACAGAACAACGATAACAGTTATGATGTTCTATAAAGTAAAATAACACAATAACACAAATACAAATCATTAAGATGCAGCTGCAGTATAAGGGAGTACTATTTTAACTGGAATGTAACTGAAATTAATAAAATCATGGAACATAGAAATATAAGATTAGGAATGCATCAAATCCACCACGTGGGGAGCCTAAATGTATTTTGGGTATTAATTGGTATGGTTATAATAGGGTTATTATTGGGGTAATATTGGAAAACTAATAAAAAATTATTTGCAAAAGAGTGTCTCCCCCAATATCAACCATACCAGACCCTACAATCAGCAGAGGAGCAGTTTGTGGAATGCCCTTCCTGGGTTAATACATCTGACTAATTATCATCAACAGAAACATTATCCTAGATGAATTTGTACCTTTATATCAGGTGTAGATAATGACATAGCAGAAGTAAAACCTGTCCTGTTGTCCTCATATTCTCTACCTTTCTAACTAACGGTAAGCAGCCACTGGTGCCACCATAGAGCTCTATCACTTCTACCCAAACCTTAGACATCTGAATCAAAATCCCAGTTCAGTCTGCAGAGCTCTCTACCTTACTCTGATGCTGAAACTATGAAGAGCTACAGTGGAACGAACCTTTGGTAAGTACAAGTGCTATTCCTATGCCCTTCCCAATCAATCACCCCCCCATGCCCAGCTGTTGTTTTCACCTGATGCATGCAATTCACTAACATCCTAGCCTTTTGAAAGGAACAATCAGTGAATTGGGGTAGTTTGGAAAACACAGAACTACACAAGTTCCAGCACTGAACAAAAAAAGCAGTCCCTATCAACTAAATGCATTAATACTACTACTACTAATACCAATACAAATAAAAATTGTGTTATTTATAACCCACCCATCCGGCTGGGTTTCCCCAGCCACTCTGGGTGGCTTAACTGCAAATTCAGAAAATAAAACAAAAGCTTATAAATATAAGCGCTTCATAAAAATCTTCACAATCAAAAATAGAAATAAAAATTACACCTCTGAGTCCCCACCCCAAGTAAGAAAAGATGAAAACACAGTTCACATATACATATACATATACATATACATATACATATACATATACATATACATATACGAGGTGGTGGAGCAGGAGGAGGGAGAGCAGGAGGAAGACAAAATGCTAAGTGTCAAAGTGCTGCCTTTTAAAGAAAATCTGGCTACTATAAAGTGCATTGTGATCTCTATTAAAAAGTCAATATTACTATCACCCACCCCATAGTGGCACTTCTAATGAAAGAATAGCAATGAGATACTGCTGCAGGGAAAATGTCGGCTTTTTATCAGCCACTTGGGGTTGTTACAATTAAAGAGAATCTCAGACAAATCAAAACAAATCAAACCTTTGTATTAAAAAGGAAAACAAATATGGTTCCTAAGCATATTCTTGCTGTGGTAACATTTCTTTAATGCAACCATTTGTCTGTTCTTCCAAATGACCAAAATTGCCTTGGGCCAAATAAAAGGAATGCTGTTTCGAGCCACAATGAAGATCAAGTGGCAATTGGAAGAGAGGTTTTTTCTTTTCTGTTCCAGAAAACAAACCAACATGCACTCACCAATTTACACCATTACCCTGTATGAAAATATGTTTGTCTACTGTGTCCATACATGTTCTATACGCAGCATGAGGTCAGCCTTTACATTAGCCTACTTCATGCATGCCTCCTTCACGCATATTCATTAAATGTGTGGGCAGGATGGTAACCAGGGGTAATCTGTCAGGGGCTGCATGCCAGCAGCAGGCAGAACCAGATGGTAAAGTGGGCAGAGTCAAAACCAAAGTGGGTGGAGTCAAACTCTACCTCTCTTTGACATTCCTTAGCCCTCTCTTGTCTCTCGCTCTCTTTCTCACTGCCCAGTTATCTGCCTGGAGAAGGACAGATAACTGAATGGATCACTTGCAGAGTGATAAAGATCCTTCCATATATCCAACTGTTTCCACTTTCCTCTTCCCATTTTCTCCTCCCTATCCTCTTCTCCACTCCCACATGAAATTATATCACATGTTCTCCACCTCTGACCAACATTTATTATTACATTTCGACCTCACCTCTCCTCCAAGGAGCTTAAGCTGGTGAACACAGTTCCTCCCTCTCCTCACAACAGCCCTGTGAGGTAGGTTAGGCTGAGAGACTGTGAATGGCCCAAGGCGAGCTTCATGACTGAGTGGCAATTTGAACCCTGGTCCAATTGTCTCACTACTGCATCCACATACAATCACACCTGCTCCTCTCCATCCTGCTCAAAGCAAAGTGTGACAGGTTTTGTTCTTATAACATATGGGAGCTTTGATATGATCACGCCATCATATGAAATGCATATGTATTGAATGTTGCTTCTTAATAATAGCTGTGTAAAGCTTTTAGGGGTTTGCATGCTTTATGACAATCCAATAACCAGATGCCCTAGCATACATCTTGTTTGATCAATCCCAAACAAAACCAGACAACTTCAAGAAAGTCTTTCACATTCCAGCAAACAGACCTGCAGTCAACAACAGCCCTTTGGGGACACATTTAAAATTGGCCTTAGTTAATGAGCACATGTCAAGCTCAGGAGGGTTACAGTATCCCAATTAAAAATTTGACCCACAGCTGCCGACTATCTGATACGCATTAAAAAACATCGCTATTTATGCCCAGCACCTTGTGTAAACTTCTTCAAATATTCCAGGGTTTTTGCCCATTGTTTCTTCAGTGATCTTTGACATGGAAGAGAGAATGTCATCATAATAGCATTTATACTCAGGTTGAAAGCTGAATCAGGAAGAGAGAGAAAACCACGTCACCACATCTAGCCTCCAGAGGATTACATTGTCCTAGTCTGCATATATGAAAGGGTTGGCGTGGGAGGTTGAGCTAACACAAATAAGGGCTCTTTCCCTACATAAATAATCAGCACATTTTTTTCAGCACCTTCCACAATGCCTTCAGATTCTTAATGGCTCGCTTTAGAACTTTTTGATTAATTCTGTATGACCTAGGTATGACCATGCTTTGGCATGTTTGGTTCAAGTCTTCCAGCCAACAACGCAAGAGTTTCCAGAGCTCAACCACTCTGGCATGACCCATTGCTGTGGACACCTGCTTTGGCACTCCTGCACAGCTGATCCCATTGTCACAGTGGGGGGGGGGCATGGCAGGGTAAGGTTTGCTGTTGACCTCAGCTACAGGGGTAGCCAGGGGAAACCATGCCCCAAGTCATTGTGGGAAATTTAAATGACAGGCAGCTTCCCGAACCTAGTTGTTGCTTCCAGGTAAGTCTACACCTGGGGGGAACCTCAAACACGAAACATAGACCTGCTATTTGCTTTTCATTCAAAGGTTCAGTTTGATAAAAGCCTAAGAGAACCCAATTTGCAAGGAGATTGAATGCAATGAATATATTTCATTGCATTTAATCACTTATGGGTCTAGTGAGCCCTGCCCCCCTGGCCACATTTCCCTGTTCCTATGTGTGCCTATCATTGCTAACTAAACATTACCAACATGCCGGCTGGGGCTGATGGATGCTGAAGTCCATCATTATCTGGAGAGCCACCAGTTCCCTTTGCCTACCTTACACACTAACTAAATTATAAGTGGAAGGCCTCTTCTGCCGTGGAGCAATACAGTCTATCCAGGGATGGGAACTGGAAAGTGGGAACTCACACTACAGATAAGTTAATTGGAATGAATTGTAAGCTGTATCACCATACAGCTCTACCTTTTTAGAACCTGGTAGACAGTCACTGGGTCTTATTAAATTGTCAGGCAGGCTATCACTGTAACCTAGATGGATCCTTGAAGTACAATGCTCAGTTTCTGCCAGGCTTACAGCAGAAACAACATCAGCAGTATTAGAGGTAAGGCAACAATGCTTGATTTTTGGGAGCCCCAATTTGAGCTTGGCACTCTGCTGTTGCCAACTAAGATGCCAAAGAGCAATTTGTTGGTTTTAATCCAGGCAAGCTTTTTTCTCAGTTCAGATTATCCAAGTGAGGTGCTTTGATGGATGTGAACTTTGCTGTGAATATTTGGCTCTGCTCAGCTGGATTGCATGAAAGCCAACTGTTTGATTAATCAATCACACAGTGAATATTTGATATACTCCACAATTCATTTGCCTAAATCAGGAGGATTCATAATTTAAAAGGTAGGCTGAACATATAACCTTCAAAGGCATCACTGGAGTGCTGTCTTGGTTTTTCGTTGGCTTCGAAAGCAGGCCTAACATCTCATATAGGAATTTAAAGGTTTGTCCACACGATAAATGGAAAAAATGTTTGACTGGATGAGTGATCAGAACAGTATTTGAGTTTCTGACACTAGACACTCAAAACCACTTAAAAAAACCCAAAACTAGAATCACAAATAACTCATGGACTTCAGCGTTAAATGTTGTCAAAAATTGCATAAGTACCGTATATCTAGTAAGATTCCAGTCTGCTTCCAATTTGATTACTTTTCTATATTCATGACCCAGGACTCTGACTGGGCTGTCTCCAAGCCAGAACTATCTTGTCTTTCCTAGGAGTCTCCACTGGAGATCTTCCAGAACCTGAGTCTGATCGAGGAGCACTGGATGAGATGGTGCCTATTTCTATTCCATGTATAAATGCCACTGGCAGCTGAATCTTACTTCAACACCTAAAATGGAGCAGCTTTCTTCACTACACCCAGAGGCAGCAGGCTTGGTTTAAGAACATGGAGCAGGTCACATGTTCCACACAATTCTGTCCTCCAACACTTCCCCACTGTTCCCACCCTTCAGCACCTGCTGTCTGAGGTGGCTGCCTCACTCTGCCTAACAGTAGAGCAAGCCTTGACCTTGTCATGTCCTGTGGATTTGTTACCAGAAACCGACTACTGTGACTAACTGCGACAGGCTCCTCCCCTGCACAAATGTATGGGGTGATATATGAATGTAGTAATTTAATGCCCTGAACAGTGATGTGATGACTGTGTGTGAACCTAAAGAACAGTGCCTCTGACCTCATGAGCCATGAAAGAAGTGTCCTTACTTGGGATTTCTCTGAACATCTTTTTTTAAATATATATATATATGTTCGTGAGTCATAATCTAGCCTTTAACATGCAATAAACCAATGTCTAATCCTTCTCCACGCAACAACATCCTGCTTCTTCACTTTAAAAAGTTATGTTTGAAGGCTGTGCACTTTCCCATTCCAGTGCTAGAGCACACAACATGGCAAGGCAGTTCCCCATGCAGCCAGGGCACCTGCTTCCATGACATATGAGCAATTAGGATTTTTTTGGTGCTGGATCAATGTCAACACAAGCAGAGTGCTAAGAGAAAACTGTGATGCAGGTATATTTGAAAAGGCATCTAGGATTAGATTTTATTCCCAGGGGGGTGATCAGTGGATTCTACTGACGTTGCCTCCTGAAGGAGCCATACACCTTGCATGCCCTCTAGAGAGAAAGCTAAGAAGAGGTTTGGAGAGGAGGATGATAGCAATAGAAATGTGTTCAGCTGTGAAATTAAAAGTAGTTCAGCATGACATACAACATTATGTGTTGGGGTTCATGAAAAGCAATAATTAGGCTATGCTAAAATACTAATGCCACCACAGTAAAATTGCAAGCATCATATTGGGAAACATCAGCACCAATCTAGAAGTGTCTTGTCAGTGATTGTAAGCATTCCAAAAGTCTGGGACCTACATAAATGCTTTTTTATATATATGTAGTGAAAATACCTAACCAGGCCTGAATTCCATCAGCAGTGAAACACTTCATCATAAACTATGTAAGTCATTCAGCTGCTTAAGGGAAGCTGTTACATCCCAGCCTCACCCATAATACAGCCGACTCTCAACTTACGTGGCCGTTACGTTCCAGGGACAGTGCGTAAGCCAAAATCGTGTTGTCAAAACACATTGGGTTCAATTGCAGGTGGGATTGCCGAAGATTTTATTCCTAGATGCCTGGTCCCATTTTAATGTTTTGGTTTTTTTGCCAAGCATGTAAAGCTGAATGCGCAAAAGTTAAATGCACTTATATCCCTGTTCAAGGATAATAATTCTGGCACCTTACAGGGTTGATGTAAAGGTTAGTGAGATAATGTGTGCGAATCACAGCATTGAAAGTTCAGGTCTAGTTCAACATGTTTGTCCCTTTACAAAATAGCCTACGGTATTGTGGTTCCTGTGCAGGTTGTGGTTCAAGTTTAAACAGTCATGTTTTCCCAAAAAAAGAATCTTGGGAAGTGTAGTTCATTACAGGTGCAGAGAGTTGTTAGGAGACCCCTATTCCTTTCACGGAGCTACTATTTCTAGAGTACTGCATGAAAATGGTCCTTCAGTTTACAAAGTGTGCTGCTGCAGAGAAATGATCACATTGGGGCACTACAAAACTGAGTCTAGAAAAACCATTGGGTTTAATCCTGCCAAGATGCCTCTGAAGTGCCCTGGATAATTTTCTAAAAAGGTTGCACCTTGCGAACCAGTTCACATGAGCATCAGGTGGTGACTGCCACACCAAATGATGATTTGCATGTGTGAACCCATTACCAACAACCAGACCGTCACATCACCAACACAGGACTCTTCATTAGAATTGGTTCACACATTCAGCCAGAAGACACCAAATACAGAAAACTCAAGCAATGTCCATGCATGTGTGGCATGGAAGTGTTGAACTGCAGCAAGTAATATTGCTTAGTATAGTAATTATAACTGTAGTAGTATCATTTTCCCTACTTTCCCCTGAATGTTCCAAAGTAATAACAAAATTTAAGAGGGGGAAACACATGCACAAAAGTCTGGTTTTGTTTTGCTTCTTGTCAACAGCCCAGTCAATAAACTGCTACAAAAGCAAATATTCCATCTCAAAATGCTTGTGAATCGCCAAATGCTGCATTTTTAAATGTGTTTTTAACGTATCCAGCTTTATAGATCTTAAATGACTTTCCAGTTCAGACTCCAGTGGAAAGAAAAAGTGTTATAAATAGCAGCAAGGTGCAACATTATTCTTTGCCATACTCAAGAGGCTAAGTGAAGGGGCAGAGCAATTACATTATTGAACAATGCAAAGCATTACCCACCGGCTTCATTATGATAACAGGAGTTTATCTGATCACAGCACACACTTGTTTGGTCCCTCACAGACCTTGTATGCCTCATATGCCTTCATCAAAGAAACCTGCAATTTCTTCCATTCTGTAATGAAAATTAACATTCTTCAGCAAAAAGTTCAGCCAGACTAGATATGTTTAAATGATTTCTCTGGAATTTTACCAATAAAAGGATGAAGGGGAGAGAAAATATTGGTCCTCATACCTACTGTCACACTTCCAGATGTGTGCAAATTATGTGTGGAATTCATTCATTATAACTGAATGTAGTTGTTCTGTAATAAGAAATATTGCCAAACAAAGGAAATTATTTCAAACACATTCTAGAACTGTTGTCGGGTTTGCCACAACAAATTATTTTGGTAAATTGGGGCGGGGTGGAAGGCTGGCAGATTTCACCTCAAAAATCAAGTGTATGTGTGAAAATATGCAAAGTTTTGTTTGTTTGTTTAGGGGTGAGGAAAGGTTGCCTATTTATTTTAGCACAACAAGCAATGGCTATCTCAACCCTCCATGATTGTCTTGAGGTGGTGGGAGCAGTGCAGTTTCACCAGCTGGCCAGACAACATTATCAAGAGATCTTTGAGTGGGTGGATATTGGTGGGTGAGAATCCTTCCAAAAATATGTTACATGTAGAATGTATTTCATGCAGCCAAGTGCATAGTTTGGAGAGCTACAAAATAAAAAGCAGTCCTTACAGATCCACTCCAAACTGCATGCTCCAGTTTTACATAGTCAAATAGAGGAGGATATGGTCCTCGCCTCTACTTTTAAACTGCTTGTCTACCTTGATCCTAACACAACCGTGCTGGTGTAGAAGGGAAGAGAGAATAGGTGAGCACAAACTCATTCTTGTATGTGCAAACTGGGCCAACATATTTAGCAAATAACAATACTGGCTGGCTACTCATGGCAGTATAAAAAATCAAAACTTAGTGGGGAAATTGCAAGGTATTACATTATAGACTGGTGCTTTATAATGCTTCCTCCTGCTGATGGAAATAGCAAAATGCTGTGCTCTGAAGCAATAGGAAAATCATCAACAACAAAAATCAACTGAAGCTTCTACTCTTTCTCTCTCTCTCTCTCTCCCCCCCCCCCCCAGCCTTGGTATTTGCCAGATTATATTGTGGAGGATGCAAATACAATATACAGCAGGAATAACAAATGTTCTATTTTCCAAACACACTCCCATGATTTATGAAAGGTGTTCCTCACTGTGGGAAGATAATGCCATTTGAAATGGTCCATTTCATAAATCTATCCTCTGCGTCCCTAGCTGCATACAGGGCTACTATGAGCCCCTGAATCCAATAATGTTTTCATCCTCTATTGACAAGACAAGGGGGGAAAAGGAGGGGGGCTTTGTTCAGAGCGAGGTAATGATGCGGTTACAGAGGAACAGCATCTAAAACTCTCTCTCAGGGGCTTTTTCTGGTTATAGCCATACAGCTGTGAAAAAGAGGAAACTTGTATAAACACAATGAAAAAAATAATCAACACATGCCCTCTATCCCTAATGTCCCTTTTGCTACCAATGGCAATAATTGAAGCATGTGCCTAATTCTCAGTTCCATAATGAACGGCTTCTGCCTGAATCCTCTCTTTCCAGTCACACACAGAACAGTTTCATTTGGGCAGCGGGGAGGATCAAGGCATCCTTATATTCCTCTGTTCACCAGCTTGATGTAGTATCTGTTCATTTAACTGGCAAGAATGCTTTGAAAAGAGGTTTTCATGCCAAATGCGGTAGCTAATCATTCAATTGCCTCCAATTCCCAGTGCTACCTCTGTACGGTTATAACAAAGTGCAAGACAGCTATCTACTAAAGGCATGTGGTCTTTAATTGAATTTATATGATATCCATATGGCTGCTTACTTATTATCTAATATGTGTGTGTGTGTGTGTGTGTGTGTACTATATCTATGTCTATCTACTCTCTCTCGGCAAAATTTTCTAATTGTAATATATTAGCAGAACCAGAAAATGTATTTTAATAGAATCAGGACAAATTCATAATTATTTCTAAAGCAGTAAGATTTGTGAACAGAGACTTGTGTGCTTTGTTTTCACGGGGAAATAACCCGTATGTTAGGTTGTATGTGAAAAGATGGCATTGAAGGACATAGCAAGATAAGCTATAGGTATCTCAAGTTTCCCATCCCAAACTTGGGTAGATGATAGATTTGATCTGGTGGGCAAGAAACAGCCATAGCTATCTATCTATCTATCTATCTATCTATCTATCTATCTATCTATCTATCTATCTATCTATTAGGGCTGTGCACCAGATTCAGCTGAGGAGCTCAGGCCTATTCAGAGTAGGGCTGCCATACGTCTGGATTAACCCGGACATTACTGGGATTTCAAAGGCAGAAATGACATCTGGGGGGAATTTCCAAAATGTGATGCTTTGTGGCAAGTCACAAACCCTAATTCAGAGGGACTAGGGTGTCAGAAAAGTCAAGTTCAGCCAACCATGGATTGCTACGAGTTGGGCTGGATGGCCTAAAACAACCTGTAGCTGGCAGGTGTCAGGGCATCAGGCAGAAAGAGAAAGCTCTGCAGATAAGCTAAGACCTATCTGATTCTGCAGTAGTGATCTTTTAACATGCATGAGAAAGCTGCTTGCGGAGCATCACTTCCCAGGACCACCCCCTCAATGCAAGGTCTCCTTCCTCCACTCATCTCCCAGCTATATGTTTAATTTGGGCTTTCAAAATCATAATTAAACATTAGCCCCTTCCCCGAACCTATTTGGGACCAAATCTGGGGCAGTGTGGTGGTTCCAGGTCAACACAGAGCATATTAACCTGATGCTGCTGCTCCTGGGATTAGAGGAATGAGGTGGCCCAGTGCGGGGTGTGTGTGTGTGCTGTACACATCCCTACTATCTATACATATTATCTTACAAATGTGCAGTATATATACCTCATCTGAAAAGAATTTTATTCAATCCAGGATGCTAGTTTCTGAACTGTCTGGAAATGGGGTAGGGGGTGGGGGACACAGTTGCAAGCCCTATCCACAGCACAGCTGCATAATCACACAGAACCTTGTTATTTAACTTAATTTCCCTACATGTGAATTCAGCTCAAATCACCAGGTCAATTTTAGGGTACCCCCATATATTTAATATCCTTCTCTCCCAAACACCAGGTGCTGATGAAGGACCTTTGTAAAATGTGATATTTCCATGGCCTTCATGATAACTTTTAATAGTGTGCTTGAAGGTTCTGAGGTGCCATTCTTAATTTGCATATTTTGACTTGTGCAGATAAGGGGGGGGAGAGAGAGACCCTTCAAGGTCAGTTTCTGGGGAGAAAACACTGAGCCGGTAACTCCATTAATAGTCTATCACTGCTTTGCATATTTATTTTACTTCCATTGTGTGCAACGGGAACCCACAAACCTTGGTAAACTAATAAAAGGTGGGTCATGCATGTATGTATACTAGAAAAATAATAATCTAAAGGGTATTGCTAATCCTCTCTGGAATTCTCTATCAAAATAAAGGAGATTAAAATGGCATGGTGCATTTCTGATAGGAAATGTTACACATTGGCTCCTTCCAACCTCTGATTCGCCAACTGTGGCCTACTTTGCATTTCATGGTAAGCCCAAAGTATGGTTTACTGGGACCACACAAATGTACTGACTCCCAGAGAGCAACTTGCATCCACTTTGTCCTCTGGCCTTTTAGCTCAGCAGTGGACCACAACAAAGTGAGGGTTTGGCTTAGTGTGCCACTTTGGATCATGGTTTAGATCTCTCCTCCGTAGCCATAGTCTCCAGCTCAAAACAAACCTTGGTTAAGGAGGAGAGACCTTCACCCCAACCCCACATTTGGACACCACACTAAGGTAAACTTTGACTAAGCTGCTACAACTGAGCTAAAAAAAACCTAAGAAGGAGAAATGGTTTGGCTTAGCGTTACATGCAAATGCAGCCAGTGGTCCTTGATAGGTAAGTTGTTGGATTTCACATTTCCTGGCTCAGAAATATGACTCGTCACCCCATGCTGCTAACCTTAAATATGGGTTGAGCACCACAGTCTTCAGATTGAAATAGATAACATGTTTTTACACATGCAAAGAGATTGTAACCTACCGTAAATCTATTTCAGTCAAAGTTGTAGAAAACGTTAGTGCTCACACAAAGCTAAGCAAACACCCCAAAAGGTTTTGGGTTGGTTGGTTGGTTTTAATGGCTCCAGAGACAAGTGGACAAATCTAATGGTATGTCCAAGGCTTGGGAGAAATGAAAATGTGCTACTCCAGAGCTTACATGATCAAGCTTCACGAAGCCTCCCAAACCCTAGTATAAACAGCATATGCAAAGACTTTTCTTATGGGCTCTGCTAAGTGTCACACAGACTATGCTTTCCTATCTTCTTTAACTTACAGCACAATTTTTTTAAAAAATACTCATAAACAGTGACTCACAAACAGAGCAGAAGGGAGTTTATCCACCCACAGGTCGTTGCTACATTTAGGAGGGGGAGCCTCCACTGCTGCTGGGGTCCCAGTACCCTGATAATGCTCCCAATAAAGTAGAAGGGGGCAGCTTGCCAAGCGGCCCAGGAAACTTAAAGCTGCTGTTTAGGGGAAAAACAAAACACTGAGTAACAGAGCTCTTTAGCAAAATGTTGCCTGAAAGTCTTACTCAGCTTAAATCCCAATTAAGCCTATGACTTTGCTTTATATAGCTGGGCATAAACAGCATCTTGTTGTATCAAGATCAGCATTGGGCTGGTACTGGATCAAGCCAACAGGTCCAGATGCTGGAGGTGAGCAGTATGCCTCAAAATACTGGGAATCACAAGTGGTGAGAGTGCCATTTGACTGCTTAAAGGCTCCCCAAAGATATCTGTTTGGCCACTGAGAGAACTGGATGCTGGACTAGATGGGCCATTGGCCTGATCCAGCAAGGTTCTTGTTATGTTATTAAGAAATGTGGGTGATGCTATGCCATGTCAAACCCACTTGCACGCTCAGAGAGGACAGGTGAACAAGCAGCAATAGAAAGGATCAGCAGGGCCAGGTAGTGTTTGTTGGTACGGTTGAAGGCAGTGAGAACAACAGGAGGTGGAGCCAGAAACACTGGCAGGTACCCTGACTGATTGTAAGAAAGAAGGCAGGCAGGTGGGGGCTGGCAGTGGAGACTGATGGGGAGTACCCATTATGTGTGTGTATATTTTAATGAGCTGAATCAAGTGAAATATTATGAATCATGGGGGTGCACAGAGGGTGTGTATGAAGTTAACAGAGCTTAGTTTATCTTTCAGTTGCTGTTTTGTTAATGCTGTCAATATTGTTTTATAGATTTTAACGCTGTATTGATCTGTTGATCATACCCCATTACATTTGCTTCAATTGTGATGTTTAGCTAATATTTTAGTTGCTGCCTTGATAACAGTGTTTCATAGATTACAAGTGTTTTGCTGATGAATTCTTAATTCTGTATGCTCTATGCTGTATTTGTGATGTTTTATTGTGTCCGATCATGTTATTGTTATTTATTGTTTGTAAGCCTCAGCTAGTGCCTAGTGATGCTTTGTCCAACTCCCAGCCCTGGGTGAGGCTACAGTCTAGGAAATTTGAAGGATTTCCAGGTAACTGGCTTCATAATTACAAAAGAATCTAGGTCATCCAAGGCATAGATAATGGAAATGGCGGAAAGGTGATACAGGAGAGGCAGGAGGGGAAGTTGCTAGAATCTAATAATAAGCTTACCCACAAACAAACATCTTTGCTTCCCCCAGTTATATAACTGACAGAAAATAAAATATGAAAACAGCTATACATCCTTTTACTGATTTGTAATGCATTTTGCATGTTCCAGGTTATCAAGTGGAAACAACAGTTGCCACTTACAATCAAACACAACAGCTTGATTTTAGTCCCACTAGGGAAGAGGGCCAAATATCTTCTTAACACGGGGGTGCTTGAACACTTCCTTCCCTGTGTCCTTCAGTTTGCTAGTTCCTGGAGCCTGGTGTGTCAGTCAAACTGATACAAGCTCCCTGAAGCAGCTTTCATAATCTGAGAAAGGGGTCAGAGAAGCAAAAATGGCACCTGAGAGCCCCCTGTGGTTGCTGGTTGGGGAGGTTTAGAAGAGAAAAGGCATCAATTCTCCTTGCTTTAGTCTAACTGCAGACATTTATCTTCTGAGCACTATTGGTAATGAAACAAGATTAACAGTGGTACAGTTGAATGCTTTAAATTAGCAAAAGTGAACAGCAGGTTCAAAGGCTGGCCATCTTGTTTGGACTAAGTCCTGTCACCATCCACTCTCGTTTTATGTGTGTGGGTGTGGATGTGTGTTTTAAAACGTATGGCTGTGTCGAACCTCATTTTAAAGAGGATGTTTAATTACTTCCACTCCTAAAGTCATTCCATTTCTGTATTTCTCCTTTATAAGCCACTCTTGCAAAAACAAAGCAAGCAGAGATGGGGGAAATCAATACATAAAAACAGAACATTTAAGCATGTGGTATTTTGGGGATCTGGAACCTTTTAAATTAAGGATCTATTAGGAAAAATTAAATGCAAGAATAAGGTACTGCAGTTTACAACTTTTTTAAAAAATGAGTGGTATTTTAAATGTTACACACACACACACTTTTGTTTTAAGTTATAGCTGTAAAACATAGGGAGAAATGCATTATTAAAAACAAAAATAAATGCAAGTGTTATTTAATAATGTCTTTTATTTTTTCCAATAGCTTAGCTATTTGAGTATCTTGTACTGTAATGTGAAAGAAGAAATCCTAGTATATTGATTAAAAAAGTACATTATCTAAAAGAGGCACTTTTGCCTTTTCAAGAAATAAAAATGCAAAACAAAAGCCAAAATGTAATGATTTCTTTGATCGGGAAAGCCGATGTTCAAGTTCATTATTATGGTACTTTTCAATGGAAATTTCCCTGCAGCCCTTAAGAAAAGTAGCACTAAACTGAGTTTTATATGTGAACATTAAAAGGAACAGTAACGTACAGGTATAAAGTGAGCGATCAGTCTGAAGGGGGAAATGTATATTTCCCCCTTTCTTGTTAGCCTACACCATTATTATCTTTTCAGGGGATGTCAAAACCCTTTCGGTGGAATTCTCATTTTTCATACATTTGGGAAGTGTATGTACAATTATTTTAACGGCACCACGACAGCTGCTGCAAAACCAGTTACTTGCTTCAAAGTTAAAAGATTCTAGGGGGAAATGTACAGCAGGCAAAACAAGTGGTCCAGACACATCTCTGTTACACTCCTGGGCTTAATGAAAAACAAATATAAAGAATACATTATGTAAATATGTATGTTGGAAGGACAAAGGGCTTTCTCTCTCTCTCTCTCTCTCTCTCTCTCTCTCTCTCTCTCTCACACACACACACACACACACACACACACACACAACATTGGCTGAAGCTGAGCAATTAGGGATTTTCAAATCTACAATGCCTTGTTGAGGATATTTACTTTGAAACATGAATTGGAATGCACATACAGAACATAATTAAAATCTAAAAACGGACTTGGCATTAACTCTATACTTTCCCCTCCCTGATTTTTTTTAAAGAGCCTATTGGGTTACAAAAGTATGTGCATTGTCTCTACTTTCAGGTTGTAGAGTTTTTTCTACTGATCAGTTACATTCAATATGAGACATCAATGTTGTATGCAGTATAAGGTTGGGAAAAAGAGAGGGCGGAGAGAGGGGTGGTGGTAAACTTACATTCTTTTACTTAGTGTATGTGTGAGGTTTTTGTGTCAGCGTCACTTAGCCAGGTTCTCCTTCTGTTCAGTTATTATTTTTCCTTGTCAGTGAGAGAAGTTGGAGGAACAGGGCATGGTTGGTTGTCTTTAGCTGACTGCAGTGAGGTTTGTTTGCATGGGGGCGGAATTGTTGGGTCAAGTTAGTCATATTGATTTGTATGCTGTTGGTGAGTTATTGTTCTTGTCTTGTTGGGCTGTGTATGTAATAAAAAGGAGCCATAGTGGGGTGAAGGCGTCCTCTTTTCTTTATCCCCGTGTCAGTTTCAGTCTGTTGGTTAGCTTTTCTAGTACTGTAAGGCTGTTTCCCATATAATTTGGTAATAGTGGCCCATTCTCACTCCTGAGAGGTCTTTCCAGTGTCCAGCTATGATGCTTCTGGCTGCTGAGAGTAGGTGGGTTATAAGCTCTTTATAATGTGAGTGAGTGTTATCGTCTTGGGAAATATTCAATAGGGCAAGTTTGGAGGTGGCTTCCAATACCTGTTATTGTGCGTATTTCTTGTAGGAATGCTGTCCAAAAGGATTGGATTTTGGGGGAATCCCACCACATATGAATATATGTACCTGAATGCAGACCAGAGTTGTGTCTATATCTATGCTACACTGTTCCCGGGATTGAGAGAAGCCCAGAGTGTTGTACAGATATGTGTGAAGTCATGCCCCCCTCCACTGGGTCCTGGGGTGTGACACTACAGCCACCCATCAGAACCTTGGTAAAAACCTTGAGGACATTCAATCTTACCATGTCCCATTGTGCTGTCCAGCATGACTCTTGCTTCCAGTATAACAGTATCTACATTCTGTGATTAATTTATTGCATTTTCAGATCTACAACAGTGCACCTGGTTAATAGACAAAGACAACTCTTTTCCACTATGTGTATACACCAATTTTGTTTTATCACTGCTAAAAAAAGGAACAGATGAAAAACCCTGGACACAGATTGTTGGTCATGCTTAACCACAGCTTAATGACAAAGCAACCAAAGTGGAAAGCTTATATATCTGATATTGCACTGTGAAGTTTGACACTTGCTTTTCAGGGACATTTTATTTAAAAAGGTACATAATACAGGCTGCAAAGAAAGGTATCAATAAGTCATAATCAAATAAGATCTTCATTACATTGTGTTACAACAATGCAAAATATGTATTTAGCTTTTTAAGTGAACAGAGCATGCTGTAATTTAATTTTTCAGTGTTATTTTTGGCTGGGCGTTTGTATTTGGGGACGTTTCCTAGGAAAATCTGTCAGGTGAGAAATAATCAACTTTCTAACCTTCATGCTTTGGGGAGTTGGTTGCCAGTGAGCCATACACAGCAAAGAAGGGAAAACTTTTGGGAGGCTGGCTGCAAGAGACAGTGTTAAGACAATGTTTTCTTCTCCCAGTGAAATGCTTTGTGAGAGGTATAATATGGCACTAGGGTGGTCAGTGTGGGGGAAAGATACAAATAAGGCAGCTCATAAATTCTTTAAAAACCATTACAATTTAGATTTATATCCCATCTTGCCCTAAAGATTACATGTGAAACAAAAGCTCTAAAATCAAAACTATGTATCAAATAGAAAATGCAGTAAAACCCATCCCAGTAACAGAAACCTGACCAAATTCTTCTCATTCAGTCTCTGCTATCCATCTATTCAGCCCTCTGCTTGGATTCTTGTTCACTATGGTTACATCAATGGATGCAGATTGCAGTAGCAAGATTATTGTTGGCTGGGTGTGTGGATGACTACATTAGCCTCCCCTTGCCTTTTCTGCTGTACCTGGAGAACAGCAATTTCTTGGAGGAAGCAAAAGGCTTGGCTAACTAGCCCCACCAATGAACAGGAAGAAACCAGTATCTTGAACTGTAGTCCGAATAGCATAACAAGCAAATACAAATGCCAGACCATTGGTGCTAATACGTATATCCCTCACAGACAGTTGCAAATGTCTGCAATGGCTCAAGCTTTTGAACACTGTGCATTGTTGCAGTCAAATAAGGAAAAGGGGCCAGAAACTACTGCAATTCAACAATGAAACAAAGTTTGGTTTGTGCACATGTGTGTGTAGGCCCAAGAAAGAAAAGAGGCACAAAAGTTATGATGCAAACCAGGAATCAAGGCAGCAGGGTGCAGATGTCTTATTCTGTGAACCCCAGAGTCAACTGGCAGGCCTATGCTGCAGCGCCACAAATAAAATAGAGAGGAAGGATATTGCTGCTTATCAGCCCGGCTGGACCAGGTGACTGAGGAACCAATGGGAACCTGGCTAACAAGATAAATCTCAATCTGAGCAATTTATTTCACTTAATAGCCATGCAGACTGTCTTACCTTAAATGACTGATTTGGAATCTGAGTACCAGCCTGGCTCTGACCACATTTTCTCCTTTTGCTCTTCCTTTATTTGTCCCAGAAATGGATTTCTAGAGTACCTTTGACCATGCTATCTGCCTTAGGTCCTCTGGACCTTGGTCTGTGTGCACCACAATGATATCCACATCTGCAGTGTATTTCAGAACTTAGCCATATCATCTCCACCCAAACCTCTGCACAGCAGTAAAGATACTTAACATTTATATAGCACATTCTGAGTGCTCAAAGCATTTCTTCTAACTTTTTGCAGTAAACCTTAAAACAACTCTGTAGAATAGATAAGCTGGAATATCCCCATATTGTAGACAAACTAGTTGGGGAAAGGGCTGAAGATGTGAAAAAGAATCTCGCCTAAGACAATAAACTGCTAGTTATCTTAAAACCATTTATTCTTTCATTAAAAACAAGTTTCTTCTATATCTAGTGTTGCCTCTTTATATTAATGCTGTAGGTTATTGTTTCTTGGCTATGTATCTACTTTACGCTTTTATTTGAGGAAATAATATAAAATAAAAATAATCATTTTCCCTTTAGGAACTACTTTTATTTTTTTATATAAAAAAACTTCTAATCCGTGCTAAATACCTCAATTGCTTTTCTTCATCTTTAAGATGCAGAAAGAGTGCCAATTTTTAAAGTAGGCCTTTCATTAGCACATAACGTTAATCACTAAAAGAAAACACTAAAACAAATGTTTCTCCCTCCCCTCAGTTCATTTCTGCCTGCATCTTTTTTGACACAGCACATTTTAGCAGTTAATGTCTGTTCAAATGGCTGTGTTTTGCCTGCAGAAGCGAGTACCCTCATTATAGTCTTTGGAGAACTAAAAAAAACACCAAAAAAACCTCTCTTATGTTTTTTTAAAGAGCACCATTCTTCAAAAAGATGTTAAAAAGCTAATCTCTGCTGGAAGGTACAATGGAGAATGGAGGGAGAAAAGTACAAAATTTGGTTACAAACATGGCCTACATTTCCTTTCGAGAATAGTTAAGGTGAGAGCTGGACCTTCTTCTACTTTGATCAAAAGAAGCATAAGAAGATCCCTGATGGATCAGACCAAAAAGTATATCTAGACATGCATCCTCCCCACCCCTAGAGCAGCTTTCAGATGCCTTCTGGAAGCCCACTATGAATAGCCCTCCCTTAGTGTTGCTCTCCAGGAAGTGCTGGCAGTGGTAAACTATTTCAGACTTTGCAGGTTCAATATATACATGAAGACTAATAGCTCAGATTACAGTGGTGCCTCGCAAGACGAAATTAATTCGTTCCGCGAGTTTTGTCGTCTTGCGATTTTTTTCGTCTTGCGAAGCACGGTGTCGGGAAAGTTTTGGAAAAGCTTCAAAAATCACCAAAGTCTTTAAAAACCTCAAAAAAGGCTACCACACCGCGTTCTATGAGTTGTTCCTCGAAGTCAAGTCGCAACTGTATTAACAGTGTTAAGAAAAAGGAAACAAACTTGCAAGACATTTCCGTCTTGTGAAGCAAGCCCATAGGGAAAATCGTCTTGCGAAGCAACTCAAAAAACCAAAAACCCTTTCGTCTAGCGAGTTTTTTGTCTTGCGAGGCATTCGCCTTGCGAGGTACCACTGTATATTCATTTATATGACTCTACATGATAAAATACAACTGGAGTAACAAGACCAATAGCGGGTCCAACGGTCAATAAGGTAGTTGTTGCACGTTCTGTAGAGGGAAATGAGGGGCAGATGGGGCTCATCAACCTGGGAAGGTAACCCATCTAGGAGAAGGAAAACTTTGATCCTAAACCTCTGATCTTAAACCTTGCTGCTATACTCATTCGTAAGAAAGGCTTTGAGGTGAAAGCCTAAGGAAAAATCCGAACCCACTGCCTTACGACACATTTTCAGGAAAAGAAAAGGCTACACAAATCTGGAGAGGAGTCCTTAAGATAGTAGGATGGCGTTTTGTACGCCTCCTTCTGGCAACTCCTGCAGCTAAGTTAGTGCCAAGTGTATTGCTCTGCTTTCCTATGGACCACATCAGCAAGGCTGGGGGCGGGGTCTTGTCTTTTGGGCAGCCCAGGACCTCCATACACACTGCCCAGGCTTATGCCCAGGGAGGTCACTTCGGTGCTCTAACATAACAAAATACAATGCAAGAGGCAGCAGCTATGAGTTATAGCTCTACAGCCACAGCAAGCGCTGTGATTCTCCAGTGGTTTGACTTCACCCCATGGAGACACACTCCACTGCCTCTCGAGATAGAGGGATGCCAACAACAATATCAGTGCAGAATCTTTTGGGGGCAGAAAAAGGTCCCTATTCAATCAAACATATTGTTCATCAAGAATTGTTTGTACAGTAATACTAAGTTAAAAGCATAGTTTAAAAGGGTATTTTTGTCATCCTTTCCAGAATTATTCTGGGGCTATGGTTTAGACATTACATGTGTGCTATGGTATATTACAAATTGTGCTTCAAATACAACTTTTGATTGTTTTAAATACAATAATTATCATTCATTCATACTGCACAAACACTGCAAGCCTGGGTACACTTCCTTAGTCCCATTAACCAGAGTAGAGCTTACTTTTCTATAAACATGCAGAGGACTGCACTGTAAGGCTGGATACAGACATAAGAACAGTATCCCCTTTTCTATCTACTTACCTAGTTCTAAAACAAATACATATGAAACTGAGCAATTCATTCTCTCTCTCTCTCTCTCTCTCTCTCTCTCTCTCTCTCTCTCACACACACACACACACACACACACACACACACAGCTCCTTCCCTACCTACCTCTAGGAAAGTGTTAATAATTACTAAAATCCACCAATTACCTTACAAACAGTATTTCCCTCCCTTCAGTTTCACAGTAAGAAAGATCCCTCTCATGTGATCCATGTGACTATTTCTCATAAACACCTAAGTGATAACTTTTCTCTCTCCTTGTTCTATGTTGCTCCTGGCAAAATGCAGAGAACACTGAATAGGTTGGCCTCATTTTCCATAAGGGGAATAATATACTCTTCTCCCCACCTCCAACTCTTTTTTGGGGTAAAATATAAAGAGAGACTATTTCTTATATATAAAAACAAAGTAATAAGAAATGAAGGTGAATGACATATATCTTCACAAAACAGAGTGACGGGTTCTGAAAATCCTGCAAAATCAGTGATACATATGAATTTCAGTGATTGGGCATATAATGGTGAATTCAAAGATTTGTACCAGCACCTGAGCCCATTACAAACCAAGTCTACAACTCCACCATAGTTTGGGCCAAGCTTCTAATGGGCTTGACACCAGCCAATCTTTTCCCTCTTTACCCCACAAAACAAACAGTGAGAGGATGAAGATAAACTATTATCGATAAATCTATAAGTTCAGAAGCTGCTGAGGCACAAAATGGGAGCCTTGGGGTTTGTGTGTGGTTGCCTCTTATAGTGAGCCACTGAACTGTAAATTGAAGCATTGAATTTCTAGGAGTTCAGCACCACCACGTCATTCCAAAACTAAAAATAAGCGATGCCTCACTCCAAACTAGGGCCAGGGCGCAGGCCACTTCATGAGTGGGCTGGCCTTGCCTGAGGTCATTATGGGCATGCACATTGGCATCTGTTTACCTGTAAGCACCCACCTTTATTACCCCCAAAATACAAGATTCTCAATTTACCAGATTTGCTCAAAACAGCAGCCATTTGTGTGAGTGTGTTGCTCCAAGCCAATACGCCTGATGTCCATAGGTATTTGCTTACATGTGCATGTACACCTTTTGTGATCTACCATGTTTGCACAAAAGAGCAGTCCAAAACTAAAAATAAGTGATGCCTCACTCCAAACTAGGGCCAGGATGCAGGCCCGGCCAAGACGCAGGCCAGGATAGACAAGACAGTAAAAGGATTTCCTACTCCAGATACAGGGGACACAGGTGGCGCTGTGGGTTAAACCACAGAGCCTAGGACTTGCCGATCAGAAGGTCGGCGGTTTGAATCCCTGTGATGGGGTGAGCTCCCGTTGCTCAGTCCCTGCTCCTGCCAACCTAGCAGTTCGAAAGCATGTCAAAGTACAAGTAGATAATTAGGTACCGCTCTGGTGGGAAGGTAAACGGCGTTTCTGTGCGCTGCTCTGGTTCACCAGAAGCGGCTCAGTCATGCTGGCCACATGACCCGGAAGCTGTACACCGGCTCCCTCAGCCAATAAAGCAAGATGAGCGCCGCAACCCCAGAGTCGGTCACGACTGGACCTAACGGTCAGGGGTCCCTTTACCTTTACCTTACTCCAGATAAGCCTTGCTTGAGCTACAAAATCTTCCTGAGCTTTGGCACGCTCCTGATTTGGGGCTTTCTTACTGAACTTCCTTCCTTGATTGGACTGTTCCAACTGTGGCTCCAGCCTATGGCCCTTGGTTCCCATCCCCTGCCTCACTTCAGAGAAATGCCCATGGCCCAGCTCTGACAGTTAATTTCAGGGGGATTCAAAATACCACATTCTCCTAAATTAAAGGTGGGACACCTTTGGCTCTCTAGATATTGCTGAACTACTGTGCCCTTTAGCCATAGCAGGTATGAATTGTCAGGAGTGTTGGAAGCCACAGTTAAGCAACATCCTGGGTTGCTTCAATGCTAGTTGAGTAGAGCCATTGAAGTTAATGGACATGACAAACTTATGTTCATTGTATTCAGTGGGTCTACACTGAGCAGGACTTAGTTGAATGGAAGATCCTGGAGGGCTAAAGGTGTTCCACACCTGTCCTAGATAAGCATGAGCTTTGGAACTTCTTATTGGTGAGAATCTAAAATTAAACTTAAAAATTAGTAAATCTGCATGAGAAAATACAGAAGAGGAAATATTACACAATGGATGCACTTGGATCCCACTTGGGGGCTTCCCATAAGCATCTGAATGGTCACTGTGAAAACAGCACACTAGACTTGTTGGGCCGCTGGCCTGATCCAGCAGACTCCTGGATCAGGAGTTCTTAAATATTTAAATAGATGCTTTGCTTTCTTATACAAAAACTGTGGAACACAATTTATGCACCAACTTCCAGCTTTAGCAAAATGGACTAAAATGCCGGTCTCGATGGTCAGTACTTGCAACAGCACCTTGACTATAGAGATCAAATAAGCATGTAAGCTTGTGACAACCAGGGAGTGATTTTGTGTGCATGGCAGGTGATACATGATGTTGATGCTATGAAATATGCTCCTTGCTTTGATACTCCTTTAATAGAAGGGCTGTTCACTTTCCTTGTTTCTGTGGGGTTTATGGTCCATAAAGTTTAATAGCAATCTTAACAGCTGAACAGTGAGCATACAATTGTGGGAGGGTTTTCTATATAAAAACAGGACCTGGGTTTCATGGGTGTAATAGTTTGCAGCAGTATGTGCCACCAGTGGAGGATGGTTTATTAGGGCAGCTGGGGCACTGCCCTACCAACTGGAATCTAAAGTGAAAAAAATAAGTCCCACCCCCAAATTCCACACAAATTTAGTAGCCTTCCAGAGGCTTGAGAAAACATTTCTGTCAATCTCCCATTCTCTTGCCAATAAATTGTTTACACTATACAGCCTATCCCAAGCTGTACTGGCTGGAGCTAATGGGAGCTGCATCAGGGGCAGGAAACATAGTGCCCTCCAGATGTTTTTACCATGGCCAGTTACCAGGGATGATGGGGCTTGTAACCAAACAACATCTGGAAGGCAAAATGCTGGCTACCAATGCTCACATCATGGGTTTCATATTGGGCCTTTTTGATAGGTGATGTCAACTGCACAGCCTGACCGTCCATGGGGGAGTCAGAGAATTCCAATCTCCAAAATAGTATCTGAGGAAGAGTGTAGCTGTTGACCTTCTCTGACTTTTATTTCCCTGTTGAAACACAATTCTTATCTCCTTCCTTTGTTAATGGAATCTGATATACCTCTCATGTGAATAGTGTTAAATGTCTCTGTCCCAACAACTCCAGAAAATATACCTTCCATTCGGTATGATTTCACACACTCTACCAAGAACAGGAGGAGGTGGAGGTCGAAACAAAACAGAATAAACTGAATATCCAGAAAAAAAGACAAATGTCACTGATTTTTCTGTTTCTAGTTCCCCCTCTTTAAATAAACATAAAGATTAAAATAGACAGTGTTGCTTTAACATTCTCCTCTAACAGTTCTTCAATGAATTTGACACACCAAGTAATATCAGAGCAAATCTACCTAAAAATATTTTACAATTAAGTGCGAGATATTTTCGCTTGAACCAGTAAATTGAAACTTCTTCTCAGAGGAGCGACATAAAAGTCATTTTTATGGTTTCATTGTAATTTTAATAGGCAATTTCACAGGTAAACAGAAGTGCTTGATCTCCATTCAATACTATACAGCAGCCTGTGCTGCATTTCTAATGCCGTCATACGTACACGTATACGAGATGAACAAGAATTATAAATAGGTCATTTTATAATATAAACGGCACCGTTTTATGAACATGTACCACCAAGCTGACAAAGAAATGCAAGATTTATAGAACATGTGGGTATCAGTCTAGTGCCTTTGAAAATACAGAAAATAAAGGGAGGATAAAACACATTTATGAGTCAGGCATTTAGTCAGCAATCTGGCCTGGCTCATCCAGGTTTCTGAATGCTATGGGTACCATTAAGTAGTGGTGGTAGCAATATCCAGCAGCCATGGGCAGAAGCTGAAGCCTAACACCCTGGCAGAGCCCATTGCTGGTGCCAGCCTTACGACGCCCATAAATGCAGTGGTGCCAACTTGGAGCTATTTCTTACAATGCCCTGCAGTGCCCCAGCCAAGACCATCACTCTTAATTTCCAATAATGACTTGGAGCAACACAACAGTGGGGCATTCTGGGAAATGTAAAGAATACAGTCCAAGACACCACTAAAACACCTTCAGGTAAGTTGGCCCACCAAGGCTCAGATATGTGGTGGCTAGTGATAGATGAATCTATTAATTTCAGTTTCTTTCAGGTTTAATTTTTTACTCAATCCAGAATTCAATTATGCGTATTTCTGCAGCAATTTGATATTAGTTTTTAAAGTATTCATGCCAATTCCATGATCATTAGCATGAAAATTTCACCTACTATACAATTTTTTGCATGCAGAGTTGAGCCATAGGCTAGCAATTTTCTCTAATATAATGTGTATTTTGCCTGTTAGTTTCACTAATGTATGCATTTTATTTTCTTCAGTTCATGTATCAATTTGATAAATCTGAATTAGGCAATTTATCATTAAAATTACAATAAAATTGAATTTCTCCATTTCTTTGCCAGTTGCTTCCTCAAAGCTGGATCAAGTCCTGACTGCATGGCTTATCAGAGGAGACTTGCTGGATCTTAGGGTCTGGGCAAAAGCTTCAGTGTTTTAGACTTTTTCTCAAGATCTATATAGGGAGAAGTGAAATCTCAGAATGATGGGGCCAGAAACACTGGAGCTTATTTCCTGCTTGTTTTAGAGGGCCCTACTGATGTTATGTGTGAGCTGACTGTGGTTCCTCACTGGCACAGGGACAATATTCTACACTACATATGCCTAAAGACACCATTTACTTTATTATTTGTAAAATGATGCTACTGAAAGCACAGGTTCACATTTGTACACATTTACTTAGCTCTTTTTCAAATTTATGATTTGGCTTTCCGAAGTATGTATAGCATTTATACACATTTGATTATTGTTGTTTCCAAAAAGAACAATTCTGCCTAAAATGCTGTGCTTTTATGCATATTCTATCATTTGCATGCACTTAATGGAATTGCTATTCATACCAAAATGAGGTGTATCCCCTACCCCAAGAGCAGGCTATATGATGTGGCTTGTGTTTATATTGGTAAGTTAAGTACCAATTGGAAGATTTTTTATATATGCAAAAATCAAACTGTGTTTTCAAGTGGAATAGAAAATGCTGTTACCACTCCAGGAATGCACTTGGTGGAGAAAATACATTTCTGTAAAAGAAAAAGAGCAGACAGTTTTCACTATGTCAGAAACACTGACTGCTTTTGTCCTAATGTCTCGATGGACCAGTGCCTGATGGCTTAACCATGGCATATGGGTTGTGGCCTAGGAGACCTCAAGAAAGAAAGAAAGAAAATGGAAGCTTGTGTCAAATTCTCTGCTCTCTCTGTAGATTCAGCCTAGACCTCAGCAGTCATCCCAAGGGACAGAATGATGTACTGCAATATAACAAGCTGCCTGACATTTTGAAATGCCTTAACCCTTGGCTTCCCATCCACCTTTCAACCCTAGCAGCCTCTCTTCCCACATGCTGCTGTGAGTCTTGCAGTATGAGACTTCACTGTACAGAGTTAGGGAGAGAAGTTGCTATCCCTTTGTCCTTGAGGTAATTAATCAGCAGTGACTCGCTGGTTCATTAATAATGCTTCCTGAAACACTAGTTATGGAAGGCCGCATTTCTTAGGTTTGATCTACTAAGCACTGACGGTAACAAATACAAGGCATGCATAAAAAGCAAGTGAGGGGGGATTGCTGAGGGGAGAGATGTGGCAGGGGAAACAGCTTGTGAAATCTCAATGCGTGCATGGATCGGGTGTGAGCAAATAGTGATGCTACAAAAACTAGCTTTTAAGGATAGTCACATTTATTATGGGAGTGCCTGTATAAGTAAGGCTGAGAGTGTCAAAAATGGACTACCATTATCAAGGTTAAGCAGCCTTTTATTTGTATAATCAAGACAATGTGTTCCAAGTTCCCAAGTGTGGAATGAAATATCTACCTAGCACAAGCTATAAACTGGCCACATTTTAGGGGGAAAATGCATTCAGAAATGGCTGAGATACAGAAGCTTAAAGTTGCCTGTTTGGCATGCAACCCTTGTCCCCACTCCTGCCTGTGGCCAATTTTGTGGCCAATTTTGTGCCCTCAAGGCACCACCTCCCATTTTGCTTTTGCTGGTTTAAAGTATCTCAAAAACTCAAAGAATTGAACAGGGAAAGCACTTCTCTTTAATTTACAGATTCCAGAGCCCACATGGATAATTGCCTCCTATGTTGTTTACATACTGGAAAGCTTATATACTGTATTTATGGTATTGCACTGTGAAGTTTCGCACTTGTTCTTCGGGTAATTTTTTTTTGCTAGCTTTTTTTTTTGCTAGGCTTTTGTTTTTGGAGATGTTTCCTAGGAAACCTGCCAGGTGAGAAATAATCAACTTTCTAACCATCATGCTTTGGGGAGATGGTTGCCACTGAGCCATACAAAGCAGAGAAGGGGTAACTTTTGTGAGGCTGGTTCCAAGTGACAGTTAAGACAGTAAAGATTGCTATAACAATGTTTTCTCCCACAGTGCAATGCTTTGTGAGGGGTACAATGTAGCACTGGGAGGGGACACACTGTCCCAGTAAGTTCAGTGTCACTTGTCCCCCAAATATGTGGACATACAATTCTGTATTGGATACTTTGGGAGGTAACTGACGATAGTCAATGGGGCCTACTCCTGCCTGAGCTGGCAGTACAAAAGGGAACATATTATTTGCCCATTTTAAATGTTGATTTCCTATACAGCGGTACCTTGGGTTAAGTACTTAATTCGTTCCGGAGGTCCGTTCTTAACCTGAAACTGTCCTTAACCTGAAGCACCACTTTAGCTAATGGGGCCTCCTGCTGCCGCTGTGCCGCTGGAGCACGATTTCTGTTCTTATCCTGAAGCAAAGTTCTTAACCTGAAACACTATTTCTGGGTCAGCGGAGTCTGTAACCTGAAACCTATGTAACCCGAGGTACCACTGTAAACTCTTTGGTCCTTGTAAGCTATCTCCATGTTAAGCCATGTTCTTAGGGCTGCATACTCTATGGAAGCTTACCAGGGAACAATCTGTTTCTCACCTTTCAAAAATGGCTACAATTCTGCTGATTAGTAGCATGACTGGAGAGGGAATAGGGTGGGCAGGACTGAATCCACTCCCCTGTTCCACTTTTAAAATCACTGACTGAAAAATCACACAATTGAAATAGTGTCACATGGGCAGCCCTGGCTTCTGGGCTGGAAAGGGGAACTGTGTGTGCACAGCATCCATTTTGTCACTGAAATGGCAATAAATAATAAGATTTGGGCCCCCAGCTGGATATAGTCATGCTTATTGATCCTGTTATATGTTTTGTTCTTTGACAAAATTATTAAGAAGCTTTCTTCAAAACACAGCCCCAAATGGTTAGCTTTCTAGGCGACTATAGTTAATAAGATGAAAAACTAAAATGGCTCTAAGTCCCTAGTGACTTTTTAATTCCCCCCTTTATTTTTATAGTTAAGTTCCAGTGATTAAAATTCTGATTTTTCATTTACTATTCCACAAATGAAGAAAAAAGAAGAGAGAGAAAAGATGAAAGGCTATTAGTATTAAGTTAGCATGAATGCTACAAATAAGTGCCTCTAATAGAGTCATTTCAATGATTTAATTTATTCTAGATGAAAAATGACATTTATCAAACATGTGATTTGATGGGAAACATATTTATGGAATAAATAAAATATTAACTAGCAAGAAAATCCATTCCGATTAGGCTACTCGATGTTCCAGCATGTGTTACAAGTAAGCAGAAATCCCCAAAGGAACCTATTCTGCTGGAATTTAAAAAGCGATTTTTTAAAAAAAGTAAATTACTTAACAGCACAATACCAATCCACCCACCCCACACACACACTTTATATATATTTTTTCTCTTGTGCGGGGCAAAAAAGGGGGGCTGGGGCAAGAGAAAGAGGGCACACAGTTCAAGTTTCATTCTCGTATTGACAACTGCAATGTATACCACCTTTGAAGCTTATTTTTCAACAACAGAAGACAGCAAAGGCAAATCTGGGAGGTGGGGTGGGATGTGACATTTCTGATTCAGGAGGGTGCTCACAAGATGACATACTCTTCTGCATACAAAAAGGTTCCCACCTCTACAAAACTAATATACTAGAGAAAAGGCTAGGCAGGATCCCTATACCCTGGCATGCATTTTTTTTTACATCCAGCAGTTCTATATTCAGTTTCCTTTATTTTACTATGGAGGAGCCCTTATGTGCCCCTGCCCTGCCCACTGAAGCTGAAAGGAGTACTGCTGTGGCATATATTTTCAGTTGCCTCCGTGTATTTAGTCTACACTTGGAAAGCGAACTACATAAAACGTGAGGTTGGGAGTCGGGATGGGGCCTTCTTAGTTACGGTACCCTGGCTATGGAACAGCCTTCTCCCTGATGTATGATTAGTGCCAATGCTCATTATTTTTCAGTGCCAGCATTAGCCTGTGTTGCGTGGAGCAAGGGTATGCTTTGTAGTTTGAATGGTGTAATAGTCTTCTTGTTTAAACATTTTATTAAGTGTTGTATTTTACTGGTGTGGACTGCCCCAAGATCTTGATGGCGAAGGGAGGGGTTTAAGTTTTACTAAAGAGGATGTAGAACAAGATTGACCAATGGTTTGATCCAACAGGCCTCTTATTATGTTCTTGTTATTGAAGCTGAGATGTGCCATGATCATAGAATCATAGACTTGTAAGTTGGAACGAGACCCAGAGGTTCATCAAATCCAACCCCCTGCAGTGCAGAAATCCTGCCCACATCCGTCTCTGGGTGGGCTCGAACCACCAACCTTCTGGTTAACAGTCAGACACACTGACTCACTTCTCCACCTGTCCATGGACTTTATTGAGGTCTAGAGAATCTCTTATTCACTCCAGTTGTTAACCTTGATTACTGAATTCAACTCTTCTGCCAGTCTTCCCCTTGCGAAGGGAGTGCTGTAATACATGCACATTACCCATCCTTCCTCATCAATGGAGTTGGAGAAAAGCAGCAAAGCTATTCCATTGCTCCCCTTTTGTGACATGGCTAACTTCACCCCTGCTAGTATATGTGTCAAATTAACATTGTGTTCTAATCTTTTAAAGCAAAACCAAATGAGAGGTGTGCATATTTGGAATAATGCCCTAATAATTTACCATTACAGTAGCTACATTTTTGTATGTGTGTCCAAAAATCTTTTATTTTATTCAAGTAAAATAACACTGATATAAATGAACTTTAACATGAAAGCAATTTCAGATGGATACTCTCTGCCATGTAAGCATGAAAGAGTTTCTGATTGCAGTTTTATTTTAAAATAGGAAAGGGGGGGGGGGAGACACCAGCAGAAATGGGCCTTGTATATTGCAAATCTCCATTTTGGCAACCCAAATAGGGAATATAAGCTTAAAGGCCTGAATTTAACAAACCTAATTATCAAGGCTTAATTAGTACCAAGGGTAAAGCTTCATGGAACACCTGCAGACTTAATTTATGTCCTGACAGAGAGGAACAAGTGTTAATGGGCTGTATTTATGTTAATACCTGAACCTTAGAAAGCCAGTGGGATAAAACAGACCATGCACTAGTTTTCTGATGTCTACAGGACAAACATAAAACGATTTTATTCTTAATATTGGTTTGTTATTCTAAAATAACTCCTTAGGGACAGAACAGATAAAAGCTTTAAAACCGGAGATGCAGAATCCCAAAGATAAAAAGAAGGAATGGGGAGAGAAGAAAGCTCATTTGGAAATACGTATCAGTGCAGAAAGAGCCATTGACGGCCATTTTCTAAGCAATTAATGCATCCTCTAATCCTCTAGGCTAACAGTGTCATAGGTGGTATGGAAACAAATGCTCTAGTAAAGATGACCTATCAACAGATTTGGGATCCAGCATTCACTTTGTACAACTCTGAATCCCCACAGTTGTCAAGTGTTACTATTTATTTGCTTATATTTTTAACCCAATCTGGGGGTTGTGTGTGTGTGTGTGTGTTTGTTTATTTATTTATTTATTTATTATTAATTTATTTCTTCCTCCATTTCTCATTCTTCTGACTGTTTGGATAAGGCAGGTAAAAAAAAAAAAACATCAAGGAGGAATGGCAGTATTGAGTCAGTGGCTCATGTGCTTCTGGCTTGCACTCTGTATAAAGATTTGAGGAGTAAGATTATTATCCCTCTACTACTGTCCATGCCAGGTCGCTCAACCATTGCTACTGTGTCCTTTCTTCTAGCAGATCAAGATGATCAGGTGACAGCAATAACTGCAAGGTTTTTAGCAGGAACAATTAGAAAAAAATCTATTATTTGATTACTGAC
Source organism: Podarcis liolepis (assembly GCF_965112155.1). Classification (NCBI taxonomy): domain Eukaryota; kingdom Metazoa; phylum Chordata; class Lepidosauria; order Squamata; family Lacertidae; genus Podarcis; species Podarcis liolepis. The sequence goes on along the minus strand of NC_139561.1, from coordinate 50,911,583 downwards.
GTAAACCTCCCAAATGTATTTTATATAGTTAAGTTTTTACCTTTATCGTCAGTACATTTTATTTTATTTTATTGCTATAGCTAGTGGCTGAGGCAAATAAATATTCTTCTTCTGACTTCTTCCTTCAATCAGTTGTCATTTATTGAACTCTAATTTTGCCACTAGTTCTGCTTTGTTCTAAGAAATGGAGACCCAGCACCATTTACTGATTATGCATAATTAGACAACGACTGCCATACAATCTGGATGGCAATTGATAACAAACAGGCATAATCCTTAAAATTATACTTCAGCCAGACACCTCCCCTACCTTTAAGTAGAAGTTAAGAGAGGCTGACATGAGACGCATATATTTTCTCACACATGCAGATGCATGCTTCCGTGTCTTCTTGTAAACTAACACTAGACCTGAGTTACGGGAAGAAGTTGGTTAGGCCACAGCTGCTGATGGGTATAGGATTCTGCTGTTGATGGGACTTTCGTTTTGGTCACAAACCCACATTTCAGAACAGTGTGTGCCTATGAGGTAACAAAATGGAAACGAGACCCATTAATCAGATTAGTTCTGAGAATTACATTACAGATCTTGGAGATAGTTAGTCATCAATTTTGCATCAACATGCATGGTGTGAAATACTAGTTTCAAAAAAAGTACATTCCTTTGCAGCACAAATTTTACCATGCATGCTTTCAATAGCTCCTCAACACACACACACACACACACACACACACACACACCCCTCTCTCTTTTACAATTTCATTTCCTCTATGTTAAGATAATTTCTGTTAATTATGATGGCTTCTCCTCTGTTGTCCTCCACAGGATCACACCAAGGTTTAAGAAACAGAGAAAAAGCCTTCACGGCCATGTTCTCTAAGACTGGAGAAGACTCAAAAGAGCCCAATCTACAGCAGAGAGAATGTGAAAAAATGAGCATCAACAGTGAAACTGGATCACAGAGATAACCATAAGTTGTGAATTATGAATAAATGTCTTTCAGAAAATAAATACCACTACTACACCTGGAATCTATTCACAACGACCTGACATTCAGAAGACATCTTAAGGCAGCCCTGTTCAGGGAAGTTTTTAACGTGTGATATTTTATTGTATTTTTGGTTTTTATGGAAGCCGCCCAGAGTGGCTGGGGAGGCCCAGCCAGATGGACGGGGTATAAATAATAAATTATTTATTATTATTATTATTATTATTATTATTATTATTATTATTATTATTACTATTCAGTCTCTCATATATATTTCTGGATGTTTTCTTGCTAAAGACTGGTTTACATATTGTGCTAAGCCATGAATGTGCATGCTCTCAGGGAGAACCTAATGGCTGCTTCACTTCTCCTTGGTCACTGCCATGGTTTGGCTCAATATTTTGTCCAAAACCTGACTCACAGTTTAGCTCTGCACAAGCCACAAAGCATAAGACAAACTTTTGGTTACATATGTGTTCCAAATCTTCCATGGTTTAGATAATCCTCTGAACTTGGCTGAAGACTCACTGAGATAAGTGGTATGTGAAAGACAAGGGCCCTGCAATCCTCACCAATAGGGATTTTGAGATTAAGGAAACATAATTCTTAGCTGCAGGATCTTGTATGGAAAAGGTCAACAAGGCAACATATAACAAAAGATTGACAACAAAATTACATCAATGATCAAAACAAATACACAGAGCTAAAATATTACAAGGTAATGGTAATTAAAAACACAATTCTGCACATTTTCAGTTCAGGACAAATAAGGAGCAAACAGAAACATCTTTACTTGATATCTAGGTCCCTTAAAAGTGTGTGTGCGGGAGAGATAAGAAGAAGGCCCTTCTATGAACCCCCGTACCACAAATCCTCATATGAGCAGAGCCCCCCGCCACTACCCCTCCATTTTAAAGATCAAATTGGTGTTTGAGGAGGTGCTGCTGCAGATACTCGGGTCATGAGCTGTTTAAGGCTTTATAAACTATTACCTTGAAACAGGTATCTTATTGGAGAATGTCACATTTGTTTCATCTTGCTACCCGAGTTAATAACCTAGCAGCCGAATTCTGTACTAGCTGCAGCTTTTGGACTTTTTTCAAGGCACGTTATAGCATATTGCAATAATCTAAACATGAGGTTAGTGATACCAGACTATCCTGGTCTAGAAATGGCTGCAGTTGGAAACAGGTTCTCCTTGCCATTGAAGACACCTGGGCCTCTAATTGCAAGAGTGAGGAATACCCTACGCTATGTAGCTGCTCCTTAAGGGAAGTGCTATGACATCCATAACAGGGTGTTTTTCCAGCTCCTGAGTTGGCACTGAAGTCTTAGAATTTTCAATCATGTCTATTTTATTTAAAAAAGAACACCTAACTTCATATTGTGTTTTGCTGAAGGATCCAACTAATAACAGATTACAATTTGCATTACCAGATTTCTATGTTGGGAATACGAGCCTACAGGAACTAATGCCATTTGAGGACATTTGTGAAACAACTCATGTATCACACACCAAGCATATATCTGAAACCACAGTTTTCATGCCAACACAGAAGTTTTACAGTATGTGTAGGTTAAGTTACAATCCAGGCATATGGCAAACTTACCACATTATCTCAATATCACATGCAAACTCAGCACAGATCCCCAGTTTTTGCTTGTGAATTGGGTTTGGGTATATGACAAAGGAATGCTAATGACTGGGGGGTGAGGGACCAATGGTAGAAACTAGTGTAAACACCTAGCTGACTAATTATCTTGAATGAGTCAACACCTTTGCTCCAAAATAGCTACTGCTGTTTTATAACCGGATTTTATAATGCTTGAGAAACTAGTGGGCAGTTTGTTAACCATAACAGTTGAATCATAAAATTCACTGGAGGATTTCCGAAACTGATTTTATTTTGTCTATTAGATAGGTATGACTGGCCTTTCTATCTAAATATACCTTTTAACTATATATTATTATACTGTACTGTACCCACAAAAGAGAGATTCAGGCTACAATTTGGTGGATGCTTCCTTTAGAATAAGCCCTGCTGAACACTGGAGAACTTGCTTCCAAGTAAAAATGGAAATTGGTTCTTGACATGAATTTCTGTTTACTGGTTGAAGTAGAGGCCATTTTATGAATAGGATCACTGTTGACGCCTCTCTTTAGACATGACAGGCAGGGTCTTCAAAACTTTGCCTCTTCCTCCTGCCCTACACTACAATTCCTCAATCCCCAAACCCCCCACCTCTGAACTGAAAAAACTAAGGTAACAACAGCCTCAGAAGGAGGTAGGAAAAATACAGAAACAAGACAAGACAGGTACTAGCATCACACAACATGACTGAACCCCAAACCCCTCCGTAGTGGTCCCAGAGGAAAGGGGGTGGGCAGAATGTCCTCCAACTCAACTAGTAAACATAAATTCATAGTAATAATCCAGTTCCATGTTTCCTGATTGAGTTGGAGAACATTATATAAATAGGATAGAACAGATTCACCAATACTACTGGGAGGGCTTCCTCTTCCACTAAAGTAGATCAGCCTCTGCGGAACTCTTCTCCTAAAAGAAGCACCAGAAGAAGACTAAACATTAATATTATATGTTTCAACATCATTACCTAGCTTTAAGCAGCAGCCAAAAATGTTTTACCAAAAATGTTTCATTTGGGGGCCTTAATTTGGTGGGGTTTAGGTATATTTATGGCCTCTTCCATACCTAATTTTAAGTGAGGCAGTTTGTTGTATTAGACTTGTCTTTTATATATGTCATGTACCTTTAAGCTTTTATTGTGCTTTTGTTTCTTTATTTGGTTCTAATGTTTGTACTGTAAGTTGTTTAGGGTTACTTTTTGTTAAAAAGAAGGAAGCAATGAAAATGTAATAATAAACAAATGTTCTTATTATGTTAGATACATGAGGCAGGGCTGCAATTACTGTGTGATATACCTGATGCATGCTCAAAAACACATGTTATTCTTTCACATGCCCACAAACCAAGCTCTAAAGCTGAACATGAATTCTGGGGCAAGTGAACCTCAGTTTGAATTAAGTGAACATGGCTCCCAGAAATGCATTTGTGAGCAATAGATTTAAGCTGTTCAAAAACCTCCAGATCCATCAGATCTTTGGCATTATTCTTCTACTTGAAATTGATGTGTCTCTGTGTCAACACCCTCAGAAGAATCATTAGCCATCTTTCATGCTCTGGAGGTCCTTCTTGGCCAATTTAACAAAGAGCGATGTTACACAAAAGAGACAAGTTACTTGCTAATGACAGGCAACAGTTCAATATTTTATGCCACCTTAAAAAAGTTTTCAGTAACTGAAGGTGTTCTCAGATTAATTCTTTGCATCAATTATTGACAGGAAATTTAATTTAAAGGCAAGTAGTCCGTAACCTAAGGGTACTGTTTTAAATAATTTATAATTGCTGCATAGGTGTAATCATATTGCTATTGATTAAGATCCAGTCACTTCTATCAATCCAACATGCCTTATGCTAATTAGTTTTAGTGATATCACCTTTTTAACACCGTATTCCTTCATAACAGGAACTCATTATAAAATTAATTCAATAAAGGACCACCTTTACAAGTTCATTTGATTAGCCCTTTGTGTGGTTGGTGGGCAAAAAATAATATTAATAAATACATTAGGCTAGAAACAGCAGAGGGGATATAAATTAAATCAAATAATATGCTACTTATTATAGAGAGATGTCCAAAATGTCATAAAGACCACTATTACGTATATATAGAAAAACCATGCTAAACCTATCTATTCACCTGTGAAGCAGAGAGGGGGAGCAGTAGTACCTGGGGCCAATTTTCACATTACTGTTCCAAAACTGGGTCTTAAGGTACACACTTGGGGTACTGTTGTGAAGATCCATATAAAGGTAGACCAACCACATATTTGGAGGGAGAACCTTTTTTAATTGCTGTGACCAAACCTGGGATCTTATGGTGGTCAAGAAATCAAATTAATAATAAAATATAGGTCTTATAGCAGGGACACCTATGATGGATACATGTGTGGGGAATCTATTGTCCTCCAGATGTTGCTGAACTGCAATTTCCATCATCCCTGGCCATTGGTCATGATTGCTGGTGCTGATAAGTTGTTAGTTCAGCAACATCTGGATAGCCAAAGGTTCCCCACACCTGCATCCAATAAAGTCATCCTGCTAGTGCAGGGACTTCCACTTGTCCTCCCTCTCCTCTCCCCATATGTCTCCCATACCAGTGCCAGAGGGTTGCGGGAACCCTATAAAATATTTGAGATGGGGAGGACAAAGGGGCAGAAAGGTTAGAGAGGGAGAAGTTCCATTGCACAGGTGGAAGTCGTTGTGTTAACCTCTTTGCAAACTACACATTAAAGCAGGCTTCCTCAAACTGAGCCCTCCAGATGTTTTTGGCCTACAACTCCCATGATCCCTAGCTAGCAGGACCAGTGGTGAGGGATGATGGGAACTGTAATCTCAAAACATCTGGAGGGCCGAGTTTGAGAAAGCCTGCATTAAAGTGACTTTAGGTCACTTGCTACTGTTCATTGAAAGAGGTGGGTTGGAAAAAGTAGGAGGAATCCTTGGAACAGGCTTCCTCAAACTTGGCCCTCCAGATGTTTTGAGACTACACTTCCCATCATCCCTGACCACTAGGGATCATGGGAGTTGTAGGCAAAAAAACATCTGGAGGGCTGAGTTTGAGGAAGCCTGCCTTGGAATATTGAGTGGTATTCAACTAAGTTTCACTCAGAGTAAACCCACTGAAATTAATGGCCCTTCTGTTCAATACTTTCAATAGGTTTACTCTGTGTAAGACTTAGAATATCACCCAAACACATCTCTGTGAATTAGTTTGCCAGCTATGTGTAGATGTCATGGACTGGTTGGATACAGAGGAATTGTAGGAGGAACCAGCTGGGGAACCCCCCAAGGGGAAAAGGCTGAGAGCCCAGGGATTGGTGGTGGGATAGCACTGAGTGGTCAGAGAAGAAGAGGGAGAAGACTGGGAGGAGAAGGTATCAGAAGCTGAAGTGGTAACAGGGCTTAGTGAGCTGGGGGAGTCTGTGGCAGAGAGAGGTCCAGAATAGGAGGCAGAAGCTGAAGCAGGGGAGGAGGGATGCCAAGAGAAAGAGATGAGTCCAGCTGCTGAAAGGTGTCTCCCCCTCCTGCTGCAACAAACCCCCCTTGTTCCTTCAGGTACAAGACCTCTTCACAATCATGGGAGACAACACTGCCTCTAATAGGTATAAGAGGGTCCTCATGTGGAGAGTATACTGTGGATTTTGGAATTTTGGATTGCCAAGCCACAAACTATAGTCAGCTTTCTTGGATCCCCAATGCTTCAAAACATTTTAGAAGTGAAAATAAATCAAAACACAACAGAGTGTTTCAGTTTGATGAGAAACTTATAGTGAATTGTTTCATTCTGATCTGAGATATTTTGAGAAAAGACGCAAAACGGCAGCTTTGAAAGAAGAGCAGCTTGCCAAGCAACTGTGCCTACCACCGCTTGAATCGGCACAAACCTGACAATTCCCCGACAAAAGGTGTAAAACGGAACCTGCAGGGGGTAAATGGTAACCCTTCTTAACACTAATGGCGAGACCTGTCAATCATGTCAGGAAAGTGAGGGATAATTTGAACTGTTGCAGTTCATACTTTTTTTCTTCTATACCACAGTTATGACTAAGTACAGCGCCTTGTCTCCAGCAATGTCAATCTTGCACCATCTATGAACACTCAATTAACTTAACTGAGGAAAAGCCTGATGGAATAATTAGGCAGGTGTGCTGTGACTTTTTGTGTCAACACTAATAAAAACAATGATCAACTGTATTGATAATCTACCTTTAAAATGCAGTGACATTATCATTCAAACATTTTGGAGGGGTGGGAAGAGCACAAAAGTATGCATGCTACTTCTTACCTGTCATGTCTAGGGTTAAGCATTTTGTGCTAGCATCAGCATGTTTAAGGAGTTCACCTTTTAAAAGGAGCAAGGCTTCTTTCTCTCCCCCCACTTTTTTTTGGTTGTAAATGGCACTGACACTACAACAAGAAAGTTCATTTTGCAAAGATGATTCATTAAGAAATAAAATATTCATGGCTGACAGCTTGAAGGATCGCCATACAGTTTTATTCTAATGCACCTGTCCTCTTTGTCAAGTCCAATATGGGATGTCATACCGCTAAAGTTTTATTTAGAAATTGTTTGTCAGAGTGAGCTTTCTAATGTGAATGAAAAATTCATCCCCTCATTAAGAAGATTTTACATGAAATGTCTAGGATTTTCAATGAACACCAGGACAAGAACCAATTACTGTTAAACACTTAAAGAGGCAGTGCCTTCGCTCACTCAGCAAAACCCTTGCTAGAGAAAAATACAAAATCTCTAATATGAAAAAGCAAAAGGAAGTTTCGTTTTGGAGTGGTAGTGGTGGTGATGGTGAGAATATGACCAATTTTAAACTCAGATGTTCAGAAAGTCTTAGCTGACTCAATTTAGGATGAAATCTGACATGTTAAATGTATCGCTTAATTACAAAATTAAATTAATAAAACAACCTTAACACTATAAAATGGGACTGAGGAAGGAATATAATATGTTGGCTACAATCCAGAGATTGTGCATCAGATCCATGCACCAGACCTGACTTAGGAGTTATGGGTCTGCCAGATATTTTTAATGATATAGCCAGGAGGAATTACATCAAATATAATAAACTATATTATATTTGAAGCTTTGACTAAGTTAGAAGTAAATTCTTAAGGAAAGAAAATGAAAACATTTGAAATATCTTCAATGGCAGCATTCTGGCATAAAGGCCTTTACAAATTTGAGAAAATCTTACAAAAAGAAGGCATAGATGTTGTGTTAGGGGAAAATGCTTCCTTCCCTCATCAACTTCATGACATGAGGAACAATTTCAGAAAAACTGAAGAGGCAAGAAACTGAGCAGTCAGGTGGAATCCACATAGTCAGATGAAATATCAACAGCTCATAGACACAAATCACATTTCCCAGATGGGAAAAACTAACTGCAAATTAACACAGGGGAAAAAAAAGGAAAGTTCAGGGTGGAAACACCTGCAGAATCTTAGGTAAACTTCAAATGCATCTAGAGAAGTTTTCTTGTGCTTACACAGAAGTTGTGAATCTATTTGGCAACACTTTACCATTCTTCCTAAAATCAAGGTGCACTGGAAAGAGATGCAGAAGCTTTAGTGTAAGCTTCCCCAAATGATCTGCAAATTTCTCTGTCCTCTGAATGAAAATAATGTATTCATTTCCTATATACTGCAGAGAGAAGTTCTGGATCTGAGACTGTTCATAGATTGGGACCTTTTGAGAGAAATATATTTTTATAATCTCATCTATGAATTTGTTGACAAGAAAAGTAGAAAAAATGGTGATGAGGTAACATTTAAAATATTCTGAAGGTATTTTGTCATTATATGTATAGGCAACTCCTCACTCGCACTGCTGCCACACACATCACACGGGACACACATAACTTCCGATTATGTACAAGTGGGTCGGTGTCTGTACATATTCTCTTTAACCATACCATATGGTTGCCATACGTCCAGAATTTCCCAGACATTGCCATGATTTGGCTGTCGGAAAGAGTGTTCAGGCGGAAATTGCTGAAACGTTTGGGGAAATCCGGACATATTGCAATCCATGTCAGAAGTGTAGAATTTGGTGAATTTCCTTTAATAAAGCTCAAAAATGTTAACTTTTGTGTCCAGATTTTCACTTTTTGAAATATGGCAACCCCATCATATCATCTTAACATTCTGATGTCAACTACAATTGTTTTTTGAAAGTATTATATTTCCAGATTTTTTTTGGGGGGGGGATGATACTGACACGTTGTTGTGGGGAAGCGGCTATGAGGCGCTCCAAATGAACTGTCTCCTGCAGACCTTTCAGTGCCTTGAAAAGTCCCTGTCCAGGTTAGAGCACGTGAAGATGGCCCCAGGTTCAGTCCTCAGCACCTCCAGCTGAAAGGATCTGAGGCATATAGGAAATACATCTGATGTTCTGGAGATGCTATTTGCATCTGAAACTTGCTGCTTTTAGTGTTAGGCATTGCCAGGGCAGGGAGTGTGTATGTGTGCGACAGTGTACTGCAAGGCTACTATATCCAAGGAGGTAACTTTGTGTATTTCACACTAGATGGTGAGGTGTGAAACTTAAAGCTGAACTAAAAGTACTTACACTAATATTTGTAAGTTATGCCCCATCACCCTATTATTTTTTTCTGCCCTCACTGCCCATTTGTGTGACTCTGATGGAATAGCAAATGGTGCTTCATGCTGTTGATGGATGTCATTATTTCCTGCTATCTCCGTGAAACAAAGTGCATACCATCAATGAACTGGCCTGCATAATGGTCTTCTTTCTTTACCAAGAAATAGCAAAGAGGCTTGCTAGTAGTTGATTTGTTCCATGGTGCATCTGTATTATTTTTAATTCAGCACTTTGAAACAGCAGACACCGAGCTGCCCTATACTGAGTCAGACCATTGTTCCATCTTTCCCATTACTGTTGATTCTGATCAGCAGTGGCATTCCAGGGTTGACTAGCTGTGCCCATAGTCCCATTAGTGGGATTTAAGAGAAGCATCTGCATAAGGCAGCTTCCTCTGCTCCTTATGTAACATGTTATAAATTCAAAATCTTATTTTATGACTGTTTTATTTAAGAATGTCCTCAAGGAATTTTTAGAAAGTTAGCTTCTTTGGTACCCCAAACCACAAAGACTCCACTGGGCTTGCCAAGCTGTTAAAATTAATCTCTCTCTTTAAGCACAGCCTAATATATCAGATGTTTTAAGGCATTTTCTTTTAGTTAATTTTCTAAGATAAAATCAAGATATAAATAACCTAGGGGTCTTTCTCAGTGTGCTGCTTCTGGGATGGCAATAAAATAAAATAAAAATATTAGCCAGAAATTCTGTCTCTTGGGGATCTCCATTGGGAATAGTACTTTGAAAATTATTCAAAGCAAACTAAGCAAAAAGAATTATAAAAAATAATAAAAGAATTAGTAATTATTCAGGAAGTTAAACTATATTTATACACTAATGAACTGCCACCCGTGGGCTTCTTCTTCTTTCGTTCTTTTTAATACAAACATACAAAAACATATAATCCATATAAACCCATGTGTTCCATTTAAGTGTTAACAAAAAAAGAATTATATGAAATAAATGGGAATCTGTCACAAAATGTGGAGTGCTGCATTCCATTTCCTCCTTTCTGTTGTTTGCGCACCCCCCCCATCCCTCAAATACAAATAAACACCAAACTAAGCAGTAAATCACTATCCCATGCCCTCTATGATTAGCCCTAATTGGGCTGTTTCCCTCACCATCACCATTATGGAGTCCCGCCCCCACCTTTTAGCATTTTGTTGTACTTCTGCAAGCCTTAGGGTCCACAAAGCCTGACTACATAAGCAACAGCACTCTTACCAGAAGATTGCAAATTTAGTGAATAGTGTGTTTGTGCGTGTGCGTGTGTGTGCGTGTGCACACACAAAGTGTAACAGACAGAGAGGAGGGTTTAGAAATCTAAAATAAAATGTTGCTCACAGACTACAGATTTTATTCCCTGATGTTAAAATAAGTATGGGGTTTGTTTGTGTTGTGTTTTTTTAAAAAAAGATAAGTATTTGCAAGTAAAATAAACAAATGGTTCTTTCATTGTCCACCATAAATAAGTCAATAAAGGCTATTTAGCAGAATATTTCTGAGTGCACACAAAGTTGTCCTAATGAGGTTAAAGTGTCCCATCAAAGCTGTGGGAATCAAGAACAACAAAACAAGATTGCTTAATTTCTTGGGAGGCATGAAGGGCCAACCAGAAACATGCTCATAACATGTAGTGATGTGCACCCCTTTCCTTGAGGTGTGAGAACTTCCAGGAGCTTAACTGACAATGAAAGCATCTTCTCGCCCTCTTTCTTTTTTAGCAGCATTTTCCTACTGTGTGCGGAAACGGAATAATGGATAGGTGTCTTCTTCATAAACTGCACCCTTTCCAACCTATGGCATGAAGAGGTGTTGTTCAAGAAATACAAGGTCCATGTTATTTGCACTACAGTCATTATGTGCATAGTACTGTCCTTATAATAAAGCCATGATGGGTAGAAACTGTCTCTCATGCCTTGTTACGCTGCCGTAGGCTCAGTATTTATTGCCCCTGCTATGCAAAAATCTCCAAATGAATCCAAACTTCAATGTCTAAAATTGAAAAGAGGACAAGGATCCTGAGATCACATTAAGGGTAGCCAAATTCTGTGTGATTGCCATAAAACTTAGGGAACAAGCTGTGCTATCTTAATGATTAAGGTTTTAAATGATAATTTTAGGTTATATGTTAGTGACTAAGTTTTAATTTATATATATATTTAACTGTTGCTCTATCTGTATTGTCCCTGTTATACCTAATTTCAAATTAAAATGTATTGCTATCATGTTTTATGACTTCCTTGATATTGTATGTGGGCTGGAACTGGTCTGTGACAGAAATAATAAATTCAATTAAAGCCATGATGTTGCACAGAATTTTCAGAACTTGGGAGGGTGGAATTCAACCATACCCCACCCTTACACCTTCAAGATAGTAGGTGTAAAAGTAACTACTCCACATGATGTAATCCTGAATATATGTCCTTTGTGTTACATATGTGCAATTTTCTTCTTCTTTTGTAAAAGTGAACTATAAGAAAAGTTAGACTTTCATTTTGCCTCAAATGATTTAATTACCGTATTTTTCGCTCTATAAGAAGCACTTTCCCCCTCCTAAAAAGTAAGGGGAAATGTGTGTGCGTCTTATGGAGCAAATGCAGGCGTGAGGCTCTGCTCAACGCTCCCTTTAAAGAGCTGGGTGGAGCGTGTGTGCGGCTCTTTGGGGCTTTTCCCCGAGGAGGGAGAAGGGCTACCCCCAAGAGCTGTGCACACATGCCGCACACTCTTTAAAAGGAGCGCGGCTCTTGGGAGAACCTTAGCTGTGCCCAACCTCTCCTGGGCAGGGGATGAAGGCTCCCCTTGCCTGGAAGAGGCTGCGCGCGGCTAAGCCAGAAGCCAGGACAGCCAGCGGGATCAATCCCGCTGGCTGTCTTGGCTCATGGCTTAGCCACGTGCAGCCTCTCCTGACCGGGGAGTCTTCATCCCCGTGCCCTGCGGAGGCTTCATGTGGCTATCCCTGGCTTTTGCGGGAGGTGGGGGAAGGGACAGAGCGCGCGGCTCTGTCCCTTCCCCCACCTCCCAGAAAAGCCCCCAAGAGCCGGGGGAAAGCCTGCAAGCGCCACACACATGCTCCACGCGGCTCGTGAAAGGGAGCGCTGAGCAGAGCCTGGGATGCATACAGGCTCTGCTCAGCACTCCCTTTAAAGAATACTTTTTTTCTTGCATTCCCCCTCTAAAAACTAGGTGCACCTTATCATCCGGTGCATCTAATAGAGCAGAAAATACGGTAATGGTGACTCACCCAATCATTTTGGCTTTGCTTCTTTCTTTACTGTTTCACTCATCTTGAAGTTATGGTACAACTATCTTCTGGAGCAAAACTCTTTTTGTGATATACGGTTAGCATTTTCTCACTCCAGAACAGCCTCCCACAACCTGGTACCCTCAAGGTGTTTTGGACTGCAACTTCCATCCACCCCAGCCTGTACTGTAGTCCAAAAAACCTGAGAGCACCAGGTTGGGGAAGGCTGTTCCAGGGTACTCAGCTCTGTTCAGCTAGCTGGTTGCATACAAGTTTACTGCCTCTGTCCTTGATTTGAATATGCCGGCATTTAACGTAGGAATAAAACATGAAAAAGGCAGCCTGTGGCAAACAACAATGCCTCTTATCACCGAAATACGCTCATGAGAAATGTATGGCTAGATCCATGACCCTGAACATTTAAATACCTTTCTCCCCTTTCAATTTCCCGTGGTACGTTAATTTTTATTGATAGCTTACAGCTATGACAAGTGATCTTACTTTATACTAACCTGCAGGATGGACGAGTGCCACTCATGTGGAGAAAAAGGCCATCGAAACTGCCTTGTCTTGTTCAAATGATTCCTCACGTAATTCTATTTATTTATTTATTGTTACTACAAGCCAACATTTTATTTTCCAATATTTTATTTGCCCAGAAGGAGCTTTTATTTGTCACTTCTTTCATCCTCCAGTCTTAAAAGCTGAACTAAGAATTCCAAAAAAGTTTCACTTACCCTAATCACAAATGGGGAGAGGGCTGTGTGTGGAAGCCCTATTGCAAACATCTTCACCTATACTGGCTCTGTTTCAATATTTTGCACATAAAGCACTAAGATCTGAAGGGGATTTCTAAACATGGTTGGTTGAATGTGCTTCTCTAGTCTGAGTCAGGCATTTGAAGGCTTATACTAGGAAGAGGTCTCATAAATATAGAATTGCAGAGTTGGAAGGGACCCCGAGGGTCATCTAGTCCAACCCGCTGCAATGCAAGACTCTCAACTAAAGCATCTATGACAGGTGGCCATCCAACCTCCGCTTAAAGACGTCCAAGGAAGGGAGAGTCTACAACCTTCCAAGAGAGTCTGTTCCGCTGTCAAACAGTTCTTACTGTCAGAAAGTTCTTCCTGATGTTTAGTTGGACTACTGCAATGCACTCTACGTGGGGCTACCTTTGAAGGTGACTCGGAAACTACAACTAATCCAGAATGCGGCAGCTAGACTGGTGACTGGGGGCGGCCGCCGAGACCATATAACACCGGTCTTGAAAGACCTACATTGGCTCCCAGTATGTTTCCGAGCACAATTCAAAGTGTTGGTGCTGGCCTTTAAAGCCCTAAACGTCCTCGGTCCAGTATACCTGAAGGAGCGTCTCCACCCCCATCATTCTGCCCGGACGCTGAGGTCCAGCGCCGAGGGCCTTCTGGCGGTTCCCTCATTGCGAGAAGCAAAGCTACAGGGAACCAGGCAGAGGGTCTTCTCAGTAGTGGCGCCCGCCCTGTGGAACGCCCTTCCAGCAGATGTCAAAGCGATAAACAACTACCTGACATTCAGAAGACATCTTAAGGCAGCCCTTTTTAACGTGTGATTTTACTGTATTTTTGGTTTTATGTGGCTGGGGAGGCCCAGCCAGATGGGCGGGGTATAAATAATAAATTATTATTATTATTATTATTATTATTATTATTATTATTATTATTATTATTATTATAGTTGGAATCTCCTTTCTTGTAATTTGAAGCCATTGGTTCGAGTCCTACCTCATGGAAGACCCACCCCCAACATCCCAATGCACGCTGGTTCCTCCTCGGACCTTTGAGCATTCAGAACAAAGATCTAAAGGAGGCTTCTAAGTGAGTTTGGTGAAATGTGTTTAGGAGCTACCCTGTGATCAAGATCCCTGTGTTTTCATAAATGAGCAAAGGTCTGAAGTGTAGCCAGCGCATGTAGGGATGTTGGAGGTGGGGTTTTCATGTGCACCCACTCCCCAGTTTAATGGTCTCAAATGCCTGAATAGGAGTAGAATCTTGAGAAGACTACTCCGTGTCTTTGTGATCTTGGCTTGTTAAAAAAAACCCTGATGGGCGTTGCTGTTCAAATGGTGTGTGCGTGTGCACCGCATCGTGTAATAAATCATGAGACAAGGGGCTTACCCCCTCCCCCCCCCCCGCATATTTTGTTCAAATTGGCACCCCTGACACTTTATCAAGTCATTCCGGTGCCTGCAAATATTCTCCAGAGTTTGGTGGGGGAACGAAGGCAAGTTGTGTTTTATGTTCAAGTGGTAATCTTTCTTTAGGACTGCATTTTTCACATTCCTGAATGTCAGGTGCCCAGCACTACTGTGAGATTGCTGGTAAAAAGTATATCGAATTTAGAAAGAACAACCCCAAAGTGCTGATCTAGAGGATCTGGTCCCTGCAATCCAAACAACACCTTTCTAATCACAAAAAGAGCTCTGGTGATGCAGATGCCAAGAAAAATCTTAGGGTCAGTGTATCGAGAATTTATTTCACTGCCAGTAATCTGCTAAAAATGTCCAATTAAGGTAATGGGAAAGTTCTATATTTGTTGGGCTTCAGCATCCTATTGCTACACATCCTAGAAACCATATTTGTATGAACTAGGATCTTTCAAATCCAGTTTGCTTATAATGCTGCTGTTTGCATGCATATGTCTACTAGATATGCTTTTCAGAGGCATACCCTGCAAATATAGAGCTCTGTGATTACACCCCTCTCCTTTCACCATCTGTCAAATGATGCCATGACAGAAATCCATTATACGATGTGAAGAAAACACAAAGTTCCACAATTCATCTTTTCCTAGTAAGGCAAATGTGAATTCAGGGCCAGTATGCTGGGACACCATATCAGGAGAGGTAAAACATACTTCTTCTTTTCCTATTTGCAACCTATAACCTTCCTGCACAGTGTCACCTACTGGCCTGTGAACACCATAGCGGGGAAGAATTGGCATGGGGAAAAAGAGGTGCTTAATTCTGCATTCACCCATCGAGTCTGAAATGTGTGAGGGAGTAACTGTGTGAGTATGAGATTTGCACGTACACTCAGGTCTGGCCCAATACATTTTTCTGCCTCAGGTAAAAGACAATATGGTGCCTCTATCCAATCCATGTACAGTGGTACCTCGGGTCACATACGCATCAGGTTACATACGCTTCAGGTTACAGACTCCGCTAACCCAGAAATAGTGCTTCAGGTTAAGAACTTTGTTTCAGGATGAGAAGAGAAATCGTGCTCCAGAGGTGCGGCAGCAGCAGGTGGCCCCCTTAGCTAAAGTGGTGCTTCAGGTTAAGAACAGTTTCAGGTTAAGTACGGACCTCCGGAATGAATTAAGTACTTAACCTGAGGTACCACTGTATACGACTGGCAGATCAATCTTCTTCAACACTGGCAAAAAGACAACATCTTCCACCATGTCTGAGGACAAGGGTGGTCTTGGGTCTTACAAATTTCAGTGGCACCCTGTGTGAGACTAAAATGTGGCACACATAACCGCACACACCTCTCACCTTCCATTCTCTTCAATTCACTATGTCATTGTTGCAGGCTTAGCATGCAGTGAGGCAAAACCCAAAATTGACCTCTGCTGACAAAAGCAAGCCAGGTCATAGGGTCCATGTGAGGAGGAAGCAGGTCATCTTAGGAGGTGCAGGAGATGTTAGATTAGGCAGTTTGAGGTAAAGGCTGGTAGGGTGTCTCCTGCAGCACCCACCACTACTTCATTCTACTTAATAGTAGGGCCTGCCTTCATTAAACCAATTCTCCCCTTTAAAAACTCCATTGATATTCCTTTTACATTACTTCACCAAATGTGGGCTTCGTAACACGTTTGTCTGTGTACCATGTCATTCTGCCTTATGGCAGTACTTACACAGCTTCATAAAATCTAAACATATCCCAAAATTTATCTATATAACAATTGCTAATTCACTATTTACTGAGAAAGAGAGACCTCTGAAAAGCCAAATATTTGCTGATTTAGATTTCTAATGAAGCCCATTCTCCAAGGGCTAACAGAAGTAGTATGATTCGTACAATATGAAAAAGACGGAGTTTCCAGTTCTGAAAGCTAATAGCATTCATTATGAACTAAAAGAACCTGGTCAGAGAACTGTATCACACAGGCAAACAATAGTTTTCACCAAGCCTGAATGCAGAGGTTTCTGTACCTCATGAAGATGTGTGGATGTTTTACCCATTCCGAATGAATACGGTGCCTATATTTCAATATCCAAGGCACCCAAGTGACCTTGCATTGTTACGTAGCAACCCAGCTGCATAGTAACAGCGATGCATAGATGCTGCTGAGTCAAGCCTTTTACACAAGTAATGAGCAATTAGAAATGCTAATGATACTTGAGGAGGAAAAATACCTGTCAGAAAACATCACATTTTTTTATTGCAAGAACATATACTATTGGAAAGTGAGTATCATATTTATTTTACAGTTCATTAAAAAGTGCACTGCCACCAGTTTGAAAGATCCTAGTTCATCCAAATATGGACACTAGGATGTGTAATAATAGGCTGCTGAAGCCAAACAAATATAGACCTTCTAATTACCTTAATTGGATTTTGGTTTTAGCAGATTACTAAATCTACTACTAGATCCCTATATGCACTGGCTACACTTCAGACCTCCCATTCAGTTCCCTAGGTGGGGAACCTCAAGCATCCCTATTTGGCTTTCCCGAGGCTACAGCCTCGCCCCAGGTCACACACTTCACTGACCTTGCTCTGTTTCCGTGTAAGTGGCTTTGCTTGGCTAGAATGGGTCTTTGGACCACGATGCAGCCTCTTGCTTGCTTGGATGAAAGATGGAGGGATCTGTGTGACCTCTCTCTCTCTCTTTCCTTCCCTCCCTTCCTCCCTCCTCTGGAAACCTCCAATGTGTATGGCTGGAATGTGTAGCCTATTGTAGAGGTAAGAATCACATGTGTTACCCTACCCACTTCTTCCTCTGCCCACCACTAGCATGCAACCCTCAGAACATTGCCCTTGAGGGAATGTGAGCCTTCACCTGGGAAAAGGATCACTTGTAAAGACTTAAAGTCTCCAATGGTCTAAATGAGATGCATGGAGATGATGAACAGAGAAAAGTACCCAACCCCACAACAACAGGACTTGTGACCATCCAAGGAAGCTGGATGTTGGAAGATTCAGAATAGATAAAAAAGTATTTCTTCACACACTACAGAATTAAACTATGGAACTCACTACCACAGGAGGCAGTGATGGCCACCAATTGGGACAGCATTAAAAACCTGGACAAATTTATAGAGGATAAGACAATCAATGGCTATTGGCTCTGCCAATACACTGCTTCAATGGTAGGTGGTTGCTCAAAACTACAGGTTTCCCACAGGCATCTGGGTGACCACTGTGAGAACAGGATGCTGGACTAGATAGGCCATTGGCCTGATCCAGCAGGCTCTTCTTATGTTCTTATGGTTGCAAGCAGTTTTATCCTCAAAGTACTTGACCTGAAAGTCACAGCAGGCTTCACAGGACTCACATGCAATACCAAGAAAAATGAATATACAGTGGTACCTCGGGTTAAGAACTTAATTCATTCCAGAGATCCGTTCTCAACCTGAAACTGTTCTTAACCCGAGGTACCACTTTAGCTAATGGGGCCTCCCGCTCTGCTGTTGTGCTGCTGGAGCACGATTTCTGTTCTCACCCTGAAGCAAAGTTCTTAACCCAAGGTACTATTTCTGGGTTAGCGGAGTCTGTAACCTGAAGCGTCTGTAACTTGAAGCATCTGTAACCCGAGGTACCACTGTATTCATATAGCAGGGTCACATCTCAAAAAGATGTTGAATAAAGCAATGAGCTTTATTATCCCTGAAAGTCTAGCAAGATAGTAAGGTTTTATAAACCTTACTGAACACCCCAGAATTCCACAGAGAACAGTTTCAGGATCAGAGGCGATATGTCAGTTCCTGGGGAATAACAGAGCAGATTGTGCTCATCCTCCACCATTGGGGGGGGGGCAGGCATCTGGTTGGTCATTGCAGGAAAGAGGATGCTACACAGGCCTTTGGTCTGATCCAGCAGGGAGTCATTATATTCTTATGAACTGAGCTTTGGACCACAGCAGTTAAATATTCTCCCTAAAACAAGGGGGAAAGCATGAAATTATGTGCCACAGTGCTGTGGAAATACCCTAAATTTTGACTTCTCATAATTGCTGAACCCACAAGAAAGATCTAGGACTGCTCTGAAACAAGTAAAAGGAATCTTGTTAGATAAACAGCTATATTATCACTTTATTTCTTGAAGGAGCATGATTGACCCTGACTTCCACTGCTGAGAGAATCTGGGCTAGCAAAACTTCATACATCACAGATTATGTTGACATAGAGAAATTTATATTTTACCAGCAGCACTTAGCACTGCAAAATTGGTGTTAATGATAAAAACTGAATTTTAGCACATTCCACTTTAATTAATTTTTAATACTTAAAAAAAAGAAAGAAATGAAAAGAAAAGAAAAAGCTTTCCCTTTAACCACAGGAGCCATTTCTTCCTGGTGAAAATCCCAGAGGTGCTTTCTTCTCTTCTTGAAGGCATATTTCTTTCTAATTAATTAGAAATTGTGTGGGGTGGGTAGAACACAGCCTTCCCCCCTCCCCTTTGCTATGTAACTAGCTCTCGCTTTTCTCTTTCATAAATTGCAACTGAAGGTTTTATTTTGGGAAACACAATTAGTATTATGTTTTGTGCTTGCCTTTTTCTTTCTTTCTTTCTCTTTCTTTCTTTTTTTTAAAGGCCAGCCTGAACTACCAAAGTCTTTCAAGTGTCTTCTATTGCTTGCAAGTTGCACACAGTGCTATTTGGAACCTTCAATTGCTGGGCAGATGGTCATCAATTGCAGAAATTAATGCAAAGAGGAAGACCAGGTTTGTAGTACTACTATAGGGGCACGGGACCTTTTTCAGCCTGAGGGCAGTATTCCATTCAGGGCAACCTTCTAAGGGTCACATGCCAGTTCTGGGCAGGGCCAGAGGCAACATTTTAAATAAATAAATAATAATAATAATAATAATAATAATAATAATAATAATAATAATAATTTATTTGTACCCCACCCATCTGGCTGGGTCTCCCCAGCCACTCTGGGCGGCTTCCATAGAAACCAAAAATACACTAAAATATCACACATTAAAAACTTCCCTGAAAAGGGCTGCCTTAAGATGTCTTCTGAATGTCAGGTAGTTGTTTATCGCTTTGACATCTGCTGGGAGGGCGTTCCACAGGGCGGGCGCCACTACCGAGAAGGCCCTCTGCCTGGTTCCCTGTAGCTTTGCTTCTCGCAATGAGGGAACCGTCAGAAGGCCCTCGGCACTGGACCTCAGCGTCCGGGCAGAACGGTGGGGGTGGAGACGCTCCTTCAGGTATACTTATGCATAGTAGGGTATTTTCTACATGTGAGGAGCATGCCCTGGGGAGAATTCCACAGGCTAGGTAGAGAGACTTTGAGGGCCATATTTGGCCCCCATGCCTGAGGTTCCCTGCCCCTATACTAATGGTTCTGCTGCCTATTGAGGTGTGGACCTTGACCGTTGACCAATGGCAGAGCTCCCACCACCCCATGTTCATGCATAAACATCTCTGTGAATGATACCTTGAACACAAGGCACAATCCCACATCCTCCCTTTCTACAGCCAGCGTTGGCATTACTAGGGTTTACCACTACGAGTAATCATTGGCTGACAGGCATATAAAGTCTTATGAACACATTCATTTCATCATATGTGTTAAGACTACATGTGATTCCCAGGGAATAGTGGGAACTACAGTGGTTGCATTGAAGGAGTTTTCAGCAAGATGGGTTCTAGCATTTATCTGAAGTGGGAGAGTACATGCTCAAAGGAATCCCAGAGTTTGAAAGATAAAAAATAATGGGGGGACGGACTAAAAGCAGGAGAGCCCCCCTCCAATAGTGAGGCTTGAGTGTACTCAGTGGGCAAGGAACGCTGAAAGTACAGTATTGTGAATTGCAGGGCAGGGAGAGGAATGGACTGGAATGGTGTCTCCTGGAAAAGGGAATGTATCACAAACAGAAACACTCTACAGAACAACATTTTGTTGCAAGTTCCACTTGTTTGAATGGTAAATTTGATCCTGCTGTAAGTAGATACAGACATATGAGCATAATACTTTGAATCACTGTGGTACAACAACTATTAAAAAGTTTCCAGACTCCAGATGTATGGGACTGAAAAACCTAAACAAAACAACAAAAATTCTGAGCAGTGCTGAAGACTTTAAGGGCAGTGGGGAAGGGGAAGGGGAAGAAACTAAATCCATTGTTATAATTGGGATAAGAAGGATTTCAGCAAGCATTTCTATTGCAACTGCTGACATGCAGTTGTAGATTTCACTTGGATTTTTACTAGTTCTTACCTATTGAAGTAGTGTTACTACTGTTGATTTGGCAGAGGAATTCTTACTATATTTACTTCTCAAACTAGAATTTTTCTTTACATTCATACTGTTTCTGCAACACAGACACACTGATCTCATTTCTGCCATGTGTAATTAAATTCACAATGGGATTTCTTTTTTGGGGGGGGAGTTGAAACAAAAAGATCCTTCCTTCCTTCCTTCCCGTATCTATCTGTAACATATAATTTTAGGCAGCTAACTCTAAATTAGACACCCACTCAGATTTATTATGATAAGAACATTCGGTAAGCTAATTTCAAGATGATGACTCCTATAAATTCTTATAATTTATTATTTAGTACTTTGGTTTTTAATCATTAAGTACGTGAAGACTTTGTAGGTCAAACCTGTATTAATGAAGACAGTAATCTATTTTTCAAACTCTCAACTCCTCACCTATCTTTCAGATTGTAAATTAGCAGAAATATCTTTAAACATATGTGGGGGGGGGGAGGAGAGAATATTTGGGAGGATTCACCAAGCCATGTGAACTAATTAGTCATGATCTTTTGCCATTAAGCAATTGGCTTTTCTGAGGCCCTCAGGAAGTTAACCAGAGGCACTATGGAAGGTAAAATAACATAGATTCCTTCAGTGAAACTCAAAGCCATCATATTACAAGGGCGGGGGAGATTAAAAATTATGCAAACATACCCAAGCAAAGTTTTCACTAGATGCATTAGCACAATTGAGGTCATTAAGGAGAACTTTTTCTTCCTGTCCACACTTCCCTGAAACTGAAATATTAATCAAATGAATTTTTTACAAAGCAAAGGCAAGACACCAGAATGGGACTTTTGCTTTAGCTCATGTTCACTGCTAACATGTGGAATTCCTAATGATTATTTTATAAGATTGGGACTACGGGGAGCTGCATGCTCCAGCCCGACCTTTGACCAAGTGAAATTACCATTGCAGTTTTACACATGATGCTACTGCTCAGGATATATTGACTTTTAAGCTGATGTACTACATCTGTTTGTTTTTCAAAACTAATGTATTTTTGCCAGGGATTTTCATTTATGATGTTCCAGCATATGGAGCATACTTAGATCCCCCACCCCACCCCCAGTATAGCCTGGGTCTTAACATTATAGCATCTCCAGTTTATAAAGCTATCAAAGACTGTGCTAAATCTGTTAAAACAATCTAACTAGTTTGATATTTCCTTTGTGCCGAACGCATGCGCACACACTTACACATTTATGCCGCAAACATATTTGTTACTTAGAATAATAGTAGCATTATTTCTTTGCTTGATTAAGAACACTTTGTATTCTGTACAAACAGTAAATGAAATTCTTAGCAGGAAACAGAGTGCATTTGCAGAGAAGTGCTTTTGGCAGAAATAAAGCCAGATTACTGGTATCTCTGAAGTATTTCCCTTACACATACCAAAAACATTTGGATAGTGGAAAATAAATAAATAAATAAATGCTTCTGGGAAAACGCTCAATTCTTTCTACATACTGGAGGATATTATTACAGAAAGCTTTTCATAAACACTCCAACTGTTGTTATAAATTCCAAATTTTCTCAAGAGAGCTTGATTTTGGTCAACTGTATAATGAAGAGTTACAGATAGGTAGCTGTGTTGGTCTGCCATAGTCAAAATAAAAAAATTCCTTCCAGTAGCACCTTAAAGACCAACTAAGTTAGTTCTTGGTATGAGCTTTCGTGTGCATGCACACTTCTTCAGATACACTGAAACAGAAGTTGCCAGATCTTTCTATATAGTGAGAAGGTGGGGAGGGGTATTACTCAGAAGGGTGGTGGGAATGGGTGATGGCAGATAGCTGAGATGAGCCTGTTGTATAATGAAGAATATACTTTTTCAAATTTAGGTGTGTGCGCACTCATGTTTCCTGCTCTGCAAAGCATACTAAGGAAAGCACCCAAACCAAAAGGGAACAATAACAATTGCTGTGCAAAACACGTAGGTGAAATTCTGGTATTCAAATCAGTTTTTCAGTCCTGGACAGTGAATTTCTTGGTGAAATTTGTCCATTCAGCCAAATTCTGGATTACATCTAACACTTCTCAGATACAGACATATGATCATGCCATTCTATTCAGAGGGCAGCAAGTGTCATAACCAGGAATCCATTTTGCAACATCTTTCCCACCTGTCAGCTCTCAGTCTTCCCTTAGACTGGTAAGAAAAGCCAATGAGGAGAATTGTTACTGGCAGGAATATTTTCTGATGCTCAACTTCCTGACAACTCAAAGGTGCTGGTGAAGCCTAGCCCTCTTGCTTAAACACCACCAATATGTTGTGTAACCATACTGACTTTGCACCCCTTGTTTCTTCCTTTTTCTCATGTGACTAATTATTTGGAATGTAAGCCTGAGGGCAGGATTTTGTTGTCAATTTTGTTGTGTATTATGCAACACCATTTTTTTTTTAAGAACAAAATCACAAAATTAACAACATCAACAACACTCTCCCTGGAGTCTCATTACAGATTAATCTTAAGTGACTGACATACACAAAGATGTGCACACTCTTTGGATGGCTGGATGTCAGCCAGCTGTGACTATTCATTCTTTCATGTTATTATGTAATGTTTTGAAAATCTAAAAACATGAAATCATAATGCATGGTGTTTTCTTAAGGTCCCTATGAATTCAGCCACTCCACTGTGTGCAGAGGTTTACAATAGAGGCAGTCCCCCTTTGTGGGACACCCTCCCTAGTGAGGTACATCAGTTTCCCTCATAATTAACTTTTAGGAGAATTAAAACCTTCCTGTTTTCCAAGGTTCTTGATGGCTAAAGTTCTGTCCCTGGCAACCCTGAATTTATTACTTTGAGAGTAGATTATGGTTTTTAGGATTTTTAAACAGGGTTGTATTTATTTTTTGAAGGTTCTTTTAAACTGTATTTTAGAAGTTTTAACTGTTTTAAGTTTGATATATTTTAAGCAATGGGCTCCTTGGGAGGAAGGTAAAGGGTATAAATATAATAACAATAACAGCAATCATATCTTCCAACATTTGTCTGAGGAAAATAGGGACATCCCATTCCATAATGATAATTTTACTATTTATACCCCACATATCTTACTGGGTTGCCCCAACAGCTTCCAACATATATAAAAACATAATAAAACATTAAACATTAAAAACTTCCCTATGCAGGATTGCCTGCAGACAGCTCAGGAGTTGAATAACTCCAAACCCTCCAACATTACTCCAATGAAAATAGGGACATCCTACCATACCCTCCAACATTACTTCAACGTAAACAGGGACGTCCTAAGGAAAAGCAGAACATTCCGGGATCAAATCAGAAGCCGGGATGGCTTCTCTAAATGAGGAACATCCCTGGAAAACAGGGACACTTGGAGGGTCTGTACAATGTGCACAAATATCAGTAATGTGTTGCTTTTGGTGCCTATCTGAAAATCCCAGACCAGATTTAAAGGTGTAGCACAGCTACCACCACATTCTTAAGACAAACTGAGGAATTTTTAAAATAAGGTTTGGAATTTTAAAGTCCATAAAATAATTAGACCAGCAATGTAGGGATCAGGAAATGTGTGAGTAGAAAAACTCAACTGATATGGCAAACAGGGAGAAATGCATGAATTTTATAGAAGCTGCCACAGCTTACTACCGACAAGATGCATTTGTGCTTGCATCTTCTCTTTCACTTTCAAATTATTAGGTCGTCAAGCACTTGCAAAGGAATACATGCTACACCAAGAGTAGAAACATATGGCTTTCCAGTTACTGCTGGATGACAGCACCTATCCTACCCTTGAGCAATGGCCATGCTGGCTTGGGCTGATGGGAGCTGGAGTCTAACAACATCTGGAGGCTCCCCATCCTTACAGTGTTATGATAGCTCTAGTCTCAGAGGCTTTCTTTGGTTCTCAGCATAGCTCTCCAATTACAAATACATAGGCCTTTATTTTCACTTCACTTGCATACAGTAACTAAGGCAAAGAGCTTCTCACCTCTAAGACACAGGCAAATAACACCATATTACTCCCAGACTGGTGTACCTCGGGTTACAGACGCTTCAGGTTACAGACGTGCAGGTCAACTACAACTGTCAACTAGAGTTATCTGATTTGGACCACAACTAAACTGATAATTTAGAACCCAAAGTCTAATTAATTTCCTTATGATAGCTTTGGGATCCTTTTAAAATGTTTCAGTCGTGCTGCAGAAATCATTCCTTCCTGGCTTCATCCAACAACACAGCTGTAATGTTTATATCTCCACAATAAAGTGACTGGGGCCAATGGCAAGGCACTTTAATGCTACGTCATTAACTGGGCTTGTGGACAAGGATTTCATGATTTGCCAAAGGATCCCAAGGCACTCTGTGGTATCTCTCTCTCTCTCTCCTTCCCTGGATATATCTGTGCGACTGCTAAATACCTTTACAAAAGTTACGTTTTAATCGTGGGATATTAATTGCTCTGAAAATTACGACTCCTCCGTGATTTATAACCTTGCAAAAAACTATTGCATTTCCATATGTGGTTTCGCCATTTTCCCTTTTACATACCTATCATTCCCCATTGTTTCTCCTCCCTGATTGATGGTGGGGCTTTGACGCACTCCCATTATGAGCTTTATAATTACCACTGGTAATAGAGAAGCTTCTTCCTCTCCTATTCAGAGAGACTGCCCGAATTATTCATTGCAGACCATTGGTACAGGAGCACAAGAAAACAAGAATTTATTTCCAGTCTCAGGCACATGCTAGATAAGGGGATGTATTTATTTCACCATGTTTCAAAAGGATTAAGGTTGGAAAAATAAATATTACTTAGCCTGTCAGCATCCACAACTTTATGGTGCTGGGCATAGAGTGCCTTTCCTGCATTAAGCACAAGAAACCTAAAACCTGGTTGTTAAGAAGGAGACAATGAGGGGGCGGGGGAACCACACACACACACACTGAAGTAGATCCTTACTCAGCTGAATAAATGAATCCTATATATTTTAAGCCTTAAGCGGGTTTATCAAGCAAGCTAGTATATTGGCTTTAGCAACGCAAAGCACTTATTTAGAAAGCCAGTATGAAATTCCAGAAGTCCTTGACCCTTGGCTGTTTTAATAGCACACTGTATACATCATCTGGGTTTCGCCTAATTACATGTAATTAGGAAATGTAATTATGCTTCC
Source organism: Podarcis liolepis (assembly GCF_965112155.1). Taxonomy (NCBI): domain Eukaryota; kingdom Metazoa; phylum Chordata; class Lepidosauria; order Squamata; family Lacertidae; genus Podarcis; species Podarcis liolepis. The sequence continues at coordinate 50,885,467 of NC_139561.1, read as the reverse complement.
AGTGTCACTCTCCCATTAGTAGTGTAGTGGACAGCGGGGACACGGGGAAGATGTCAAAAGTGGAGAGACACAAAATTAGAAGTAGAAGCTACCACTTACAAAATGAGGGAACAATGTCTTATTTTATTTTTTAAAAACAAAACAGAACCTCAGAATTGTTCTGGAAAATTGCAGAAACTATTGTAGTCATATGTTCAGCTTTCTTTGATTAATGACATTAAAATGGAAGCTGCCTTAAAACAGGTCATACTATTGGTCCATCCAGCCTAGAATTCTATACTCTCTACTCTCCCTGGCAGTGCTTTGCCTAGCAGCAATGTCCTTCTCATCAATTGCCTGATCATTTTAACTGGAGATGCTGAGAATTAAACATGTCTGCATGTTCCACATCAGCATGTTCTACCTCTACTGCTGGAGGCAGTATGCTTCTGAATACTAGTTGCCGGCAACCACAGGAGGGGAGAGTGCTGCTGAGCTCAGGTCCTGCTTGCGGGCTTCTTATGGGGCATTTAGTTGTCCACTGTGAGAACAGAATGCTGGACTAAATAGACCACCAGCCTGATCCAGCAGGGCTCTTACGTTCTGCATGTGAAACTGTGCTTCTCCACTGAGCTAAGGTCCTTTCCCCATATTCTCACCTTTAATACTTCTCTCTCTCTGGCCAAGTTTTGCCATTTCCTTAGGCAGCAAATATTTTCACATGACTGCACCCTCCTGTCCAACACTCACATTAGGTTCATGTATCACATGCTTGGTCTACGTGGACACTTGATTTATGCAATTATTACAATTTCAAAACTAGGTGTTAACAGTTACATTCTTCTCCATTTCTAAGTGTGGTTAAGACCAACCATAAAGGTAAAGGTAAAGGGACCCCTGACCATTAGGTCCAGTCGTGGCCGACTCTGGGGTTGCGGCGCTCATCTCGCTTTATTGTCCGAGGGAGCCGGCGTACAGCTTCCAGGTCATGTGGCCAGCATGACTAAGCCACTTCTGGTGAACCGGAGCAGCGCACGGAAACGCGATTTACCTTCCCACCGGAGCGGTACCTATTTATCCACTTGCACTGGCATACTTTCAAACTGCTAGGTTGGCAGGAACAGGGACTGAGCAACGGGAGCTCACCCTGTTGCGGGGATTTGAACTGCCGACCTTCTGATTGGCAAGTCCTAGGCTCAGTGGTTTAGACCACAGCTCTTAATTAGGAGGGAAGAGTGAAGGCCGTAGCTCAGTGATAGAGCATCTGCCTTGTGTGTATAAGCTCCCAGGTTCAATTCTCCAGGTAGGGCTGAGGGAAATTCCTGCCAGAAACCTTAGGGAGTCACTGCCAGTCAGTGTAGACAATACTGAGCATGAGGAACAAATTCAGCATAAGGCAGCTTCCTATGTTCCTATGTAGGAATTTAAACCAGCAAACAACTCATAATTTTAAATACTGGTTAACCTTAAACATGGTTAAAACTTAATGGCAGCTAAGGTCTGCAAAAGGAAGAGGATCACATACCCCAAAAACAGGGGAGGTGGGGGGATCAGTGTGTTCTTGCAGCTTGCTACCAACTGATTTATCATGGTTAATCCATCAATAACACTGTGTGTGTACTTGCCCACACACCCCGGCTGGTGCCCCCAAACACTATAAGCAGTTCTCATAATGTTAAACTGTGTTTCCAAGTTATCGGTTAAGCTAACAATAGCAAAGTTATCTCCACGACTTTTTTTTTATTATTCTCCAAGAGCTGATAATGACCCTATTTTGTTATTAAAACCAATGCCTTAATTACAAAATATCCTGAAAAGTATCCCCAGGACCATCTGCTGACTACAGCTCTCTAATGTTTTAATGACTCTGCCCTTTTTTGAGAAGACACTATAATAATTGTAATAATTTTGTTTCTAAAGTGTCTCTCTCCTGACATGGAGTTTCTTAATGAAAACCGTTCCCAGGGTACATTTTCTCTATGACCCTTTATTGCCAAAGCAACAGGGGGAGACAGAGAAATTTAAATGACAAAATAAATACGCCATGGCAATTTTGAAAGCTTTTCAATTAACAATCATAAATAATGTTTATTACAAGAGCATCAACAGCCCCCTGTGGCTCAAAGGCACAGAAGTCTTTACAGTTACTGAGAGAGAAAAAACTTTTTTTTAGCTACCTAGCTTTTGCTCTAAAGGTATGGCTGAGGAGAGTGCAGATCAGGAAACCTACCTGGTACTTCCCCTCTCCAATGAGGATTTTCTTTTTAAACTTCAAGGCAAAGGACACAAGAATTCAGACAGTCACAGTGACACACTAGCAATAATCGAACTTTTTCACTTTTTGAGAAATACAGGTCCAATCTGTTGGAGGTCATTTTTGAGCTTATCCATTCAAATAAATAAATAAATAATCCCTTGAATACTCTGGGGAGAAACGTTGGTTTGTAGATTTTTGTGGCATGTTGACTGGAACAGGAAAGTGTTATCAAAACACTTCCTTTATGTGACATGACCTTTGCCCACTAAATGGCTTTTCAAATTGAAAACCAACTTCTATTGGGGATAGACCACACAAGACGCTCCCAAGTGCCTCCTAACTATCTGGCAATGAAGAAGCTGGAGAGGGTTCTGGTCTGCTGGACCCCATACAGCAGGTATGGCCTGCTGTTACAGTTCTTTGCATTGTACTCTTTCTTTTATCTGGTTCTAAGGAACTTAGTTTTTGCAATGTGCAGCGTTATTTTCTTTATCATTCAAAACATTTGGATCCCCTTTTCAACACAAGGTCTTCAAGCTGTCTTATAAATCAAGATAAAACCATTCAAAGATCAATATAAAAAAACAACAGAAATAAAATAACATAGCAATGCAAGCTAAACAAAGAAAGACTAGCAAAATCAACAGAGTAGGGAAGATCAGCATGTGATATTCAGACAAGGATGTGGTCTGAAGGCAAGCAAGGCCACTCTCTAGCTGAAAAGCTACTAAGTGGGTCTGGTCAGTGTGTTGGATGGGAGAGCTCTTGGAAACTGTATGTATGCTAGGGATTCCAATGAATATGGAAATTAGAACAGAAATTGACGGTGTTTGTTTATTCGTCCCATGTCCACAACAGAAATCAATCCAGTGAATACAGTCAGTATATTCACTGATGTTGTTGCCTGCAGACTCTAAATGCTGTGGCGTAGCGTGGGGGGTGCAGGGGGGGCCGGCCGCACCGGGCACAACATCTGGGGGTTAGGGTTAGGGGGCGCAAATCCACGGGTTAGGGGGCGCAAATTACTTGCCTTGCCCCGGGTGCTGACAACCCACGCTATGCCACTGTCTAAATGTTATATTATTTATGAAGTCCCATCCTCCTTTGCATTTCCCCCCCCCCCTTGCTCTAAAATGAATAGAGTGGACTAACATAATGACAATGGAATTTATGTAATTATTATGAAAGATGAGCTGCAGGAGAATGGAAACAGTTCTGCATGTGAAGAATATAGAATGGAATGGAAAATAGTGCCTTCTTACATCCTTAATATATGTCACTGTAGGTCCTATGATGGAAGGGAGGCAGAGTATAAACGTAAGGAAATAAAGCTCAGTAAAAGTTAGGACAAAAAAAGGTTGCTTTTCACTTGGCATATAAAGAATAAAAAAGGAGGTGAATATTTCTGGGAAGGTTACTCCACAATCAGGACCCGGGTCCTAGATACCACCCATCTCCACAAGAGGACCTTGAGTGATGGCTAGGTGAATGGGCAAAAAAGGCAAGATGCCTAGAGAAAGCTAAAGAATGGGCACAATGTTGGGAACTGAAAGTATGCTAGAATCTCCCATCTTCTTAATGAGATATGACAACATGACCTTCCTTAATTTATAGATCTTAACATCAACGTTCCAGTATTATTTGCTTATAAAAATATTTATATGTCACTATATCACAGAAAGTGGTTCACAACATCTTCGCCTTCCCTCTCCACCTTCTCCCCCCCCCCCCAACTGCAAGATGGCTCTCACTAAATGTAAATGAATTGTGAAAAAGATTATAAGAATTGAAAGTGGAGACAACAGATGTACCATTCCCCGTTTATCAATTTTGTAACACACATACAAAATCCTTAATAAAAACTATTTTATTTTATAAAAACTATTGTGAAAGTGGTTCACAACAGTAAAAAATAAGATAAAACCATATATTAAAAGTATGAAAAGTTTTAAACAACAACGTTTAAAGCTAAAATCAATAGCCCATTGTGTGGGATGTACTCTTAATTGCCTGCCTAGACCTGGCAAAATAGAAAAGTTTTCAGCAGGCATTTAAAAGCTGGCACAGAAGGCATCTGCTGAATGTCTCTTGCCAGAGTATTCCACAGGACTGAGTCACTAAAGACTTGGATTCTCCAGAACCAAGTCTACCTATCTCTTCCCATTCCATCTTGATCCTCCTTGATGATAGTTTGTAGGGTACCAGGGTGGGGGGTACAATTTAAAGTAAATAACACAACACAATGTCATGAAACATGAAAATGCCTTTCATAAAATCGTATACATTCTTTAAGTTAAAGTGGCTGTGTCAGCTAAAAGAATTCTCCAGCTCTTGGTACTATCTCATTCTGATTAAATACTAAAAATAACAGTGTTTCAAAGAAAATCTCTTTAAAATGAAATATGTCATTTTGAAAATGCTTTCGAAATACTACTTTTAAAGGTATATGTTTTTGCTGCTTTAAAAGGAAGGAGGTAGTGGATTTAAAATATACCTTGAGGATGGATGTTTCTAACCAAACTTTAGGGCAACGTTGCACAAACCCCACACTCTCCCTCTGTGGCCTAGTGATACCAGTAATAAATAAATTGCTTGAAGGATGCAAGGCTTATCCATATTGGCAGAGCTACATAAAGTATCCACCATTTAAAATATTTCCAGCGGTGGTGGGATTGTACTTTTAATGGGGAAAACAAAACACACCTCTTCTCCAGAAATTATTTTATATTTTGCAAATGTTTACATTGTTCTAAAATTACATCTGAGTGATCTTATTCAAAACGATGCTGCAACACTATTTTATTATTTATACCCCACCCATCTGGTTGGGTTTCCCCAGCCACTCTGGGCAGCTTACAACATATATAAAACATAGTAAAAATCAGATATTAAAAACTTCCTGATACAGGCTGCTTTCAGAAAGAATAATAAGATTAAATCATTCCCAGTAAGTGAGGGTAACCAAGGACTATGTCAGGGGTCAGCAAACTTTTTCAGCAGGGGGCCGGTCTACTGTCCCTCAGACCTTGTGGGGAGCCAAACTATATTTAGGGGGGGGGGGATGAACGAATTCCTATGCCCAACAAATAACCCAGAGATGCATTTTAAATAGAAGGACACATTCTACTCATGCAAAAACACGCTGATTCCTGGACCGCCCGCAGGCCGAATTTAGAAGGCAATTAGGCCGGATCCAGCCCCTGGACCTTAGTTTTCCTACCCATGGACTAGTGAATAAAGAAGCAACGGTGAGACATATTTTGCACTACTAAGAAGTTGATTTAAATATCTGAGTAGTTTCAGTTTAGCTCTATGTATTTTATACTATCCAGTGATTTATCCAAAGCAGTTAGGCAACAAATATGATCCAAATGCTTAAGAGTGACATAACAAAATACTATTTTACATAGGTAATCAAGCTGATCTACTTTGGCAAATCTTTAGGTACATAGGAAGCTGTTTTCTACTTAGTCCATTGGTCCATCTAGCTCAGGCAGGAGTCTTTCCCAGCCTACCTGGAGATGTCAGAGATTGAAGCACAGATTTTTCCGTATGCAAAGCAGATGCTTAGCACTGTACTGTGACCCTTTCCCTGTAAGATTTAGAAACCATTCTCTAAAATATCCATACCTCAGTTGCTTAAGTAGAAATATTTTAAAGCAGGTGGTGCCATCTCCTAGGTTTGGCTAACAGGAAGCAATATCATGGGAAACTGTGAATTTAAAACTGGCTGGGCTGTTTCAGATGTAATGTCATAGTTTCAGACTTGTATGATCTCTCCTCTCTTCTGTCCCTGACTTCTGGTTTTGAGTAAAGCATAGCTTAGGGGACAAAGAAAAGCTTAGTACTAGAGCACATGCCTAATTTAAAAGAAAAGAAAAGGTTCCAGCTTCCATCCCTGGTTGCTCCAAGTACAGTTGGAAAGACTCTCACCTGAAACCCTGGACAGTCAATGTAGACAATACTGCACCAGATGGACCAATCCACTATGAGACAACTGCAACTGCCAAATAAGCAAAGCAGGGTTTGCACTTGATATCTGGTTTTGAGGGCAAACACAAACTAAAGTTCACAGATTGGGCTACAAACTTAAATTATGACTTGTCTAAAAACCATAAATGAGTGGCAAGTATTAGAGAACACAATGAGGGAGAGAAGGGAAGAGAGACATGTGTATGTATGCTTGCTATACAACATACCTAATGCTGCGGGTGGCGCTGTGGGTAAAACCTCAGTGCCTAGGACTTGCCGATCGTATGGTCGGTGGTTTGAATCCCCGTGGCGGGGTGAGCTCCCGTCGTTCGGTCCCTGCTCCTGCCCACCTAGCAGTTCGAAAGCACACTTAAGTGCAAGTAGATAAATAGGGACCGCTTTATAGCGGGAAGGTAAACAGTGTTTCTGTGTGCTGCGCTGGTGCTGGCTCGCCAGCTGCAGCTTCGTCACGCTGGCCACGTGACCTGGAAGTGTCTTCGGACGGCGCCGACTCACGGCCTCTAGAGCGAGATGAGCAAGCAACCCTAGAGTCGGACACGACTGGCCCGTACGGGGAGGGGTACCTTTACCGAATGCTGCTCAACCTTTGTGTGGTGGTTCTTAAGCCATCCTGAGAATTAGTCTTGGCTGAAAGGTCAGGTAAATATTTAATTCATACTAAGGCATCATGTATTTAAATTTATACATGCCCTTCCCCCAAGATGTTCAGTGTGCTATGCATGGTTATTCACCCCAGTCCTTGCCATTTGATCCTCACAATAAATCTTGTTAGATAAGTAAGGAGGTTGGGGGGGGGGCTCATCTGAGTTTCCTGGGTGAGTGAGGATTTGAACCTGTGTCTCCCTGGTCATAGTCCAACACTCTAAAATCCAACACTCAAACCATCAACATCCCTCTAACTGTCATATCAATGCTGCATCTGTGGACAGTTGTCATGCATTTTAAGCCACTTAACTGCAAGTGGTAGGATCTCAGTTCCTCAAATGGACCCACACAAGCAATTTACAGAAACCCAAAGCTAAATTCAAGTAGTGGCCTATTTTCAGAACCAATACAACTAAAGCAAGGAGTGAGACAGGGATGTCCCCTGACCAATGTTTTTTGACCTTGCCCTAGGTGTCACAGTATGTCACAGCGGACAAACAATAATGGAGGATGGCTCTTTTTGCAGATGACAGGCTTTTTATCATACCCACAGAATTCAATCCCCAAAATAATGACAATCACTTGTATGCCTATAAAATTAACTGGCGGAGGTATGAGGCAATATCCATAGGGTGGTGACCACTAGGTAGCCATCACACAGACTGGCCCTTAAAGTGGTGAAAATATAACTTGCCACACTTAGGTGTCTGCATCCCTGGGCAAATTGATCCAGTAGTAAAACTCAATATGGAAGACAGACCTAGGACACTGGATAGGAGAGCTGAGGGAGGGAGAAAGGGAAGTTGGGAGGGGTAGGGTGATTAAGGGACTTCACTGCTCTATTGTAATAATGTGAAAACTCCAATAAATTATGATAAAAAAGAAGCACCTTCAGTCCCTGGATTGATTCCATGCACCAGGCTGGTCAGCGGCTGCTCCTCAACAGGAAGATGTATGAACTTCCTGTTGTTCCAGTTAAGCCTTGCTCAAACAACAAGGCATGGAGATCTGGAGTGTTCCTGGAATTCTTGGCTATACTTTGGTCCTGACTTCTGGGCCTGCTCTTCAGTTTTGCCTACTTGTTTGCACTCCCTAACTTGATCATTGCCCCTGACTTCCGAATTGCTTCTTCACCCTTTTGTACAGTTAGCCCTGTGGTTCTAACAGATTCTGGATTACAATACAATTACTCATAAATGCAGAAGAATGATTTACATGTCCTATATTCTCCAAATCACAATCTGAGAGACACAGAGCCCAAACACACACACACACAAACGACACACCAGTCATGTGCAGCACATCCTTTGAGATCTTGGAGCTACTACATCTAAAACACTCAGTATCATGGTACATTTGTTTTCAGTGATTGCTCTCATGCTTTTGATTAATAATTGAAGATACTTTTTCTAATGTGTGCATGAATATATGCACACACAAATATAAGACAACAGAAGTGTCCATTTGTGTTGGCAAGGACATGAAAGCTCCTAAATCCCAAGAGAAGTGTCACTATTCAGATGCTCTCTCCAATACAAACTGATGCCATCTCTGGTGTCAAATAAAACTGTACAACACAATAGAGAGATGAGACCAAAACTGTCAGCACCAATTGGTATTGCAGACATTCTATTAGGAAAATGGATGTACTAAGATTCAATTTTTGGATTGTAGAGAGGCTTAAGTTGTTGACCTTGTAATGTCTTCGTAGTAGAGAGAAGATGTAGAAAAATCCAATAGTATTTTTTAAAAAAAAATGTTTTCTGATTTTACAATGTAGTGTATCACTGTTTATAATGTACAAAACTGGTGATGGATAATAATACTGAAAATTAAATGGTGGGCTTTTATTTTAGCTTTGCTCAAATACAATTTTAGAACTACCCATTACAGCAGCTTTATGCTGAATCCTTCTCTGTATTTAATTAAAAAGACTTATATTCAAGGGTATTAAGGTTTTGTTTTATTGTTCAAAAAAGTCTTAATTTGGCAACAATAATGCTCAAATACTACATATGCTAATTGTTTGAGCTGTAAATATATTTAATAAAAGTAAAAGCAGAATTATATACAATACTTCTTAGATAACAATAGCATTGTTCCACACAGCAAGATCTCATTTGGAAAACTGCTTTTGTTATCTGCCTTATTTTCATGTGCATTTTGTTTTTAATGATTTTTGCAATTTGCCACTTTGGAAAAATCCCAAGTATAAAAGTGGGATAAACATTTTTGAATTTTAACAAACCTTAAAGGGTTGTTGTGGGAATGCTAGTCTCCCTCAAGGAAAGGCAGAATATAATAAAGAAAGAATGTAATATCATCCTCCTCATTATTGTTATTATCATAACCATTATTATTTAGTAGTAAATATATTCTTATTCTTATTCTGTTGCTGTTGTATTACTTATAGAAGAAATATTATGTGAATGTATCTTGTTATTTCCAAACACTCCCAGAGACACAGTCACACACACACAAATGTCTGACTGACTGGTTGCAGCTGTTACCCCTTCCACCTGCAATCTGCATGCATAAAGTAGATGCAAAATTGGATGGGTCCAAATACCTTAAATGCAAGTTCCTCCATGTGGCTGCATCCCAGACGGCTGTGCAAGGAGAAATTTTATAATGCCCAAATGCAAGGTGTAGTAAGTGCATTCATTCTAATGCATGTGTTTAAGGAAGAAACCACTTCTTATTTAAATGCTCTGAGTCTGTGTGTGCACACTCACACACACCACCTGCCATTTAATTTGGGGGAATGAAGATACAATCAGGTGATAATCAAGTGTCTTTGCAGAGCCCACCAATGCATTAGGGCTCCAACGCACAGAATGCAAACATCTGCGGGCATCATTAAACCATTTCTATATGCCACATGCCAAGGTCTGACCCTGTGACCATTTCTACCATTAGATTTGTATGACCTCAGCAAAAGAGCTGAAAGGCAAAGGTATTAATTCACCGAACCACACGCTCAATTTAAGATTTAATTTGAGATAACTAAGAGCAACCGAAAAGTGTATTCAAAGTTATAAGTGCAGAATAAAAGATCTTCTCCTGTTTTTCAAGTTAAATATAAATTCAATATTTCTTTAACAAATTCATCAACTGCCAAAGAAGGTCGAAGGTTCAAAACCCTATGTGCTCAATAGCCAGCATTATGAATCGTTCTTTCAAGAACTCTTTAAAAAAATAAAATAACATGGAAGTCTTAATTTATTAATGTCTTCTCTTTAGAGATTTTGCCACACTATATTAGGTGTACCTAAGGCAGAGGGGGGCTGCTTCAATTTGTGAGCAATTCTCAACATACAGCTTTGCAAACCTCCATTTTATTCTAATTTAACCAAGATAAAAGTATGGATTTTCAACTGTGACGGGTTCAGATTTGGGGAAATGTTACTAATTAAGATGTAATAAATATCTTAGGCATGAATTCACAATAAAATACATATAGTTCTCAGAAATAAGTAAGGTTCACCAAGGTTATGTTACCAGAAGAGCTCAACCTGTTCTGCCCATTTTGTTCCCATCCATGATTTGTTGCCTTCCATGATTTGGAAGGCATCTGTGTGCAGCAACAAGCTTCTTGTAGAGAAACAGTTTCCCTGCACATTTTGGAGCAGGAGAAACTGGAGAAACAGTGTTTCAAAATATGTACAGATCTATGAACCCAAAGGTAGCCCTATGTAGACATTGACTTTGGAATTTGCTCCCACAAGAGTGATGGCCATCAACGTGGATCACTGTAAATGAGGGTTAGACAAATTCATGTAAGGATAAGGCTATCAGTGGCTACTAGCCACAATGACTATATTCTGAGGCAATATGCCTCTGAATACCAGTTGCTGGGAATCCCAAGTGGAGAGAGTGCTGCTTTGCTAATGAAAAACAGAAATGAAAGCTTCTGTTTCCTTGCAGTGTGAGTGTGGAGGACTGGAGTGAAATATGCAAGACTGCTGTGGCTCATTCCTGTCACAAGAAATCATGGTTTATTGTGACATCCAAAAGTAGCCTAGGTATCTATTGTTTTAGAAAGCTAACTGGCACAGATAACTTTGCTTAAAAATCAAAAGCAGGGTGACCCTGATCCACATTGCTAACATTGCTAACATTATTATTAATTCTATAAAAAGTAACCACATATGTTGTCCTTTATCCTAGATAACTTCTTGCATTATTACTGCTGCTGTTATCATGTTTATTTTTATACACCTCTTTCCAGTGACTTTTTATTTTGTGTGTGCACTCCTTTTATATTTGCTTATATTAATATATTATTCTAATAGATTGGTTAAAGGAATAATGTATGTAACCACCTTTAATGAAATGTGTTATTCTTGTCTCCCTTTATTTTTGAATTTTCACTATACTGTACAGCCCCCCCCCCCAAAAAAAAAGTGGTGATGAGACATTGCTAAGATTTCTGAACCACATGATGATATGACAGTGCTTATCTGAGCTTTAAAAAAGTAACCACAGCTTCATTTGAAGGACACTACTCCCCCACCACAACCACAATCTTAAAGAACAGACCTTTAAACTCTAATGACAGATCTTTTTGGCCCCTGAAATATCACATTCCACAGTCAGAAATCTGAAATGACAACTTAAGCAGAAGATAGTAGTTACTGTTAAGAATTAGGAGGAAACTGATACGTGCATATAATAGTAAAAATGCAGAAAACATTCTGCAACATTGTGCCATTTCTCTACAGTTTCCTTATGTATATATATTAAGAGTGATATGTAAAATCTTATAATTTAGAAATTCTGAAAATGAGGTGTAAGAGACAGAGAATATCCACGTGCTTATAAGTTGGCATGAAAGCAGCAAGGCAGAAAACATTGTGTTGGCAATACATGGGTGTTTACAAAATAGAGTAAACAAAACAACACAGAGAGCAGCATAAATTATTTTCAGTTTATAATGAAATTTATTATACAAAAGGCCAGATAAATTAAGTCTTCTTATATGTTTTAAATGCAATAAATACCAGCCACATATTTTCATTTTTCTACTGGTATGCCTACTATGTAGAAGATGAGTCACATATTAAACCACACAACCATATAATAAACACATCTATCATCTATCTATCAAGAGAGTCTCTTGCCCTCTGCTCTGCAACTCATCTCCAAGGGACTCATTACAATTTTTCAGCCCTCAACTAGTTTCCAAGTGCCTTCTGCCAACTTGCTACATCAGCTTCTTCCCACCCCTTCTTCTTTGTATAGGTAGAAGATTTCAAGATGTCTTACTAGTCTAGTCAAAATAAAAAAGTTCCTTCCAGTAGCACCTTAAAGACCAACTAAGTTAGATGGCCATCAACTTAGGTGCTACTGGAAGGAACTTTTTTATTTTGACTATGGCAGACCAACACGGCTACCTATCTGTTACTGGTCTAGATTTTGGAAAGGTCCACTATCTGCTACTCTGATAAATCTTCAGTGTGAAAAACTGTGACGAATATAAGAAAGATGGTTCAGATGCCCTAAAATGACTCTGTCTTCCCCCAAATAATTCTCAATGTACATAAAAATTCACCATACACCAGGACCTTTTGCTGTGCTACCCAAATGCCAAGGTTATTCCCAGATCAGTAAAACTGAATCCCATAGTATGTTTCCAATTTTGTTGACAGTTTCACATCTTTGTTTTTTTTTGTTTGTTTTATACATTAAAATATACTTCATTAAAGGAGAACAGAGTTTCATTCTGGAGGGTGCAAGATCCAACAAGGAATAATGCCATGCATATACTCAATTTGAGGTCATCTTGTGTGTATCTGTGTAGGATAGGGGGGACAATTGTAGTCAAAGGGAAAAGCAATTTTTCAAAAAGTTTCTATGTTAATTCTTTTTCTTTGTACAAACAGACTCTCCTTTAATGTCTGAGCAAAGGTTAAAAGCACTATTATGAGCACAAAATTAAACAGGATATGAAAAATTGCACTAAGGCAAATTGTTTTAATAAAGGCTTTTGTTATACGGTCAAAAATAAAATGCCACCCACCATTACACTGACTAATATAACTCCTCAAAAAAACTTAGGATCACAGAATCATAGAGTTGGAAGAGACCACAAAGGTCCTCCAGTCTAACCCCTGCAACGCAGGAATCATTTGCAAAACGCGAGGCTCGAACAGTGGTACACTCGGGTTACAAACACTTCAGGTTACAGACTCAGCTAACCCAGAAGTAGTACCTCACATAAAGAACTTTGCCACAGGATGAGAACAGAAATCGAGCGCTGGCAGTGGCAGCGGGAAGCCCCATTAGCTAAAGTGGTACCTCAGATTAAGAATGGTTTCAGGTTAAGAACGGACCTCCGGAATGAATTAAGTTCATAACCAGAGGCACCACTGTAGACTTAAGTTAATCATATTCACTATTTTAATGGGCCTACTCTGAGTAGGAGAGATACTGGACACAACTCTCATGCAGCAATCCTGTGGACAATGAACTTAGTAGCAATTGCTTCTGAGTAAACAGACACAGATTAGGCTGCTTCTAAGTTACTTTTGCATGAGCTTTGATAGGTGAAAAGCACATGGAGCATACTGAGAAAATGATATACAGATGGGCTGAGGTATTAGACCAAAAGGAGAACTTAAGATAGCAGGAACACCAAATTAGAACCCAATTTATTTTTAACATAGCTGTATTATTTACATTTTAATCCTGCCTTTCCTCCATGAAGCTCAACACACCAAGGCATGAACCGAGGTCATCCTGGCCTAAACTCAAAAATCCCAAAAAACTATCCACAATATCACCTCTGACTCTCTGGCACCTAGCATCCTAAACATGACAATAATACAGACAATATTCAAGCATAAAAAACAACAACACACATTTGAGCCACAGATTTACTAGGGGGCCTTAAAGCAAGAAACTATTTGCTCAGCCTATGTACACCTGCAACATAAGGATAATAGTGGTCTAGCTTCTACAGCTCTCATCAGGATTAGCAAGGGTGAGCACATCTGTAAAGCTTGGTTTCTCATTATAAAAAATATAGTAAGTTATAAATAACCATTTATGTATTACGATAATAATAACACATATACCTACTATTCAACATGCAATTGTAGTTGTTTGTATATATAGTTATTTGATATAGATTTTTTCCTCTTTAAGCACTTAATTTTGTTCAACTGAAATACTCTCAATAAAACAAAAATTAATGTAAGTTTGGTTTCTCATGTTTCTAATTTTAAGGTCAGTTCTCTACATTTCCACATAAGTTCACTTAAAAATAGTCCTCATGAAAATTAATCAGTATTTTAAAGTGAATTTCTGCTAATACTGTATGCATGTTTGTATGCAATTTTCTCTAACATACACTTTTTTGCAAAGCAATTTCCCCTAAAGTAATACATATTTGTGTGTTATGTTTACATTTTATCCAACTACACACATTTTTGTAAACACTGGTTGGAGAACAACACTGCAAAAGTTAGAGAAGTACAGATTTTGAAGCAAGGCTACGTTTCCGTTCCTGTATTGTTTTAAAGAGAACAAATTGGATTGGTTTGTCTTTAAATGGAAATTGAATTGAATTCCGCCCCCCATCCCCACTACTGTATGCGAAACATCTTAAAAATGCAAAGTAATAGTGCTATTAATAATACAGCTGTTGGATTAAGAAGAATACAACTACTGGAACATCCAGTGGAATAATCATTATCATCTGTACACAGACTAACATGTTTCCTTTGATTCCCGCAAAATAACTGCAAGTGTAAGAAGTAAGTGAAGGTTCCTCCTGAAGCACAGCCTCCCTTGCCCCCTGAGCATTCATCATATTGTTCAAAGGTGCAAATAGTGAGTACACTAAAGCCAGGCTAGGTTAAAAAAATTCTTTGACTTTTTGGCCCATTTGTCATGCAGCCTGTCTTGCTGCAGGGGAAACCTTTTCACCTCCATCTCACTTTGAAGGCATACCCCAGGAGAAGGAATCTAAGGTGAAAAATGATGATGTCACTAGGTTGTTGCAAGGTTAGCACACCCTTAAGCCAAGCAGTTGTCCTGTTCTGCCTCTTTCCCAATCTCTCTCTCTCTCTCTCTCTCTCTCTCTCTCTCTCTCTCTCTCTCTCACACACACACACACACACACACACAATCTGTAAACAAGTACAGGACTAAAGAAGAGCTAAGCATGAACTACTTGTTGACATAATTAGTGCTGGCTCAAGGGCATTTTTCTGTAGCCAACTTGGCTGAAAAGTAAAGTGAAGTCCGGCCAAATCCTTTATTTCGCTTTGTGTCCTAATGCATTAACCAGCATATGCCAAAATAATCAGAGTATCCAGGTACTTTTCTTGCTTTGTTTAAAGCATTTTTAGCTAGGGAATTGCTTCAATAGTGATTAGAGGCTAAGGTGGTGCTCACAAATCAACAGGATAAAGAAGAGCACCAGCAAACTTATTGAAGAAGTCGAGCAGTTAAAATCATGTCCACTGTCCCCCTAGGTCAAAAACCATTTTGGGATCCAGGAAGGGTAGCCTCAGATATAGTTAGGAGACAGTTTGCTAAGATCCTTGTAATAATTTTGCCAGATGCAGCTACTGTGGTACTCTGTAAATTATGGTTTGCAAACTGGGATACAGCAAGACAATGTAAACTAGGCCAGATCTCAATAAGGAAGGCAAATACATTCTTAAGATAGCATGTGAGTTGATTAGTAAATCCTGGAAGGAGATAAAGACATGTATTTTTGCTAAATATAGATTGAATAATGTGATGAATTAAATGTATTAAATGAATTAAATGAGTGTTGGACACATGCTTCGATTATGGATGTTTCTAAAATTTCTTCCCACCATTTTCTTGCAAGTTTTTGAGGTACTGAATTATGTTTTGCTGGCCACAGAGTGGCACTGATGTGTTGATTACCTGACATTCATACAGGCTAACTTTTGCATCAGTTGAAAATCCATTTCACATGCCCATTGCAGCTTACCACGAATTCCGTTCTTTGCTGAGATCCCTCCCATTTCATCTAAGACATTTCTACAAACAATCATGAGCTCTGAAGCACTATACAGTCATGTGTGTAATCACATGAACAATCATTTTAGTTAACAAAGAGCACACATGGCTCTGGATAAGTACTCCTATAGAAATCCTTACCACTTTGGAAGTTTTTATCTAGTTCTCATTCAAAGCTCTGGCACAGCTAGGTTTTGCTGACTAGCTAAATGGCATGTTCATAGAGTTATCAAATTATAGAGTTGGAAGGGACCATGAGGGTCATTTAGTCCAACCCCCTGCAACACAGGAATCTTTTGCCCAGCATGGCGCTCAAAGCCACAACACTGAGATTAAGAATCTCATGCTCTACCAACTGAGCTATTTCAGATTCTAGCATTAAAAGCAATTGTTTACTATTAAAAGGACATATACAGGTTGGCTAAAGTAGGGACAAAACAATAGATAAAAAGTGTGTCATAGGAATTTCCTGTCTGCTGAAGAAGAAGTGTCAGGTTCTGTTTGTTTTAGTCTTGTTGTAATTGAAGGTATATGTGTGTTGGGTGGAATTTGAAAGAGCTAAAGAGTTTTCATTTTAATTATGATTAGTACACATATCTGGTGCATAAGTTATTTACACCAAGTTTTCCCCTCCCCAGTTTTATACTGCTTTTAAACAGTTTTAGCTATTGCTATGTTGCTGGTTTTAGACAGTCATTTGTTATTATGGTTTTTATCAGTAGTTTTTGTGTTTTATAGATTTATATTTTCGCTGTAATTAGATATTTGAATGTCTCTGAAACCTACCCAGAGAACTTAGATATGTAGGTCGTATACAAATTTAATACCTTCCACTTCATATCTGGGTCTGTAGCATCATGGTTTAAGATAAAATTATGGTGGTCCACAAGATTCATCATGTCTATTGAAAAGTTGCATAACTGTCAGGAATATCTGTACTTGTCCTTGCTCTTTATTTATTTTTCTATGTTGCCTGAGATGGACCAGGGCTGTTTTGATCAGGGCATGGTTATCAAACATGGGGGCAGGCAAGGGGGGGCAGGGGGACAGCTGTCCCCCTAAATCAATCAAAATCAATAGAAATATGAGGTCCCCCCCAACAAAAGGATCATCTGCTTATACGATATAGGTTTAAGGCAATACACTGTAGTTCTAAGGTTAAATATTATGTCTGCCCTGAGCTGTAGTAGTCTTTTGTAATTTTGTAGAAAACTTCATGTTAATTGCAGATTGTTGTAATTGGACACAGTTGTTTACACTTTTTTCCATATTCATCCTGATTCACCTTCTGAATACTTGTACTGCATATGGAGATATAACTGTACTCCACCACACTACTGCTCAATTTCACAGAGAGAACAGCTGAGTGGAATCTGAATTAGTTTCCTGTTTCCAGTGTCCACTGAAAGAGGCCAGAGTGTGCTTCCATTAGCCCTGCAATTTCAGGGCAACTTAATATAAGGTTTCCATGAAAATTAGATGTTTAGTGTTTGGTAGTCACCATTTTGGAATTTGGTGATTGGGTTTAGGTTTCTTATTGAACCCCGATAGCTAAATGGAGAATGTTCAGGGACACTATACCTTTGACTACTAGATGCTAGAGATTAACTACAGGGAAGGAATGTTCATTTCATGCTCTGCTTGTAACTTCTGAGAAGTATGTGGCTGGCCACTGTGGGAAACAGATAGACTAAACACACATTTGGTCACATTTTTTTGTCCCCTCTTATAACAGCATCTCAGAGAAAGTGTTTGGCAGTAATTTAAGGAGGCAAAAGTGTGTCTAAGTGCTTTAGGACATTTCAGTTATACTGGTGTCAGATATTCAGTTCTGAAGGTTCGAACACATTTCTGCTAAAGTCTCATGAAAAGCAACTTTTGCAAATTGGCAGAATCTATACCTGGTTGGCAATGATTTGAGAACATACATAAGAACAGTCATACATACATACATACAGAAATACATACACCTGTGTATACTCTCCCAAAGCAGGATATTCAAACTACTATAGGTTCTAATCTAGATAAATGACCTAGTCAGAAAAGCAAATACAAACCAGGTAAATTTGCTGACACCACACAATTAGTGAAGATAGCAAACATGCAGAAAACAAAAGAAACAAACAATGAAAAACTAACCACTGACTCTGCTGTATAACTTTGCTGATGCATGATGCCAAAAATTAACATTGACACATGTAAAATGTTGTACATAGTTTGGTGTGCCAAATCCAATGAATATGATTGATCTGGAGGGAATTCAAAAAGGACCTTGGGATAATGGTGAATGCTTCATTAAAAAAGGGACATCCCTATTGTTTAGGATCAATATTTTGAGCTCCCAAGAAAAGAACTGCATGCCCATTGCAGTCAAGATGAGATTATCTAATTCAGTGGCAAACCCCAGATAGAATAACGTGTCACCACCTTCTAAAACGATATTAATATTTCACTTGAAAAGGTATTAGAAAAACTAGGGAAGCTGATTCATGGGCTAAAAAAAAGGAAAAAGGATGAGCTTAGGGAACCTAAATACATTTGCCTTTAAAAAAGATGATTTAAAAAGGGATTATCATTTGAAGAGGGGGAGGATATTCTTAAAGCCAGATGATGCCACTTTGGCTTGCCTGTTTTAATAACACACACACGGCGGGGAGAGGGTTGTTTAACTGAAGTACCGTATATCTTTTGAAACATGAAGTAGTTGCCACACATCATGGGGAATAAAATGTGCTAGAGATTGTGCTACTGAATTAACATTAGGGTACTACTATACTCAAGTACCTCAACCAATGTCTCTTAATGAGGATAGTTCCCACGACCCTTTATGTTCGTAGAATTATCTGAACACTTTGCTGTGTGACCAAATAGTTGAAGAGCTTGAGATCAGCTGAAAGTATTTTCTCAATCTGAGGATCCTTATAGAGATTCTCAATGTAGCCTCCTCCACATAATCTCCTAACAGCAAGGATTAAGTGCAGTTCTCTACTGAGGCCGAGAATTCACTCAATGCTACTTCAGTGAGCGAAATGGATAACACACATACGTGGAACCATTTCTTCTACCCTCCCCAAATCAATGCAATAGAGTATGCATTACATAGGAAAGGTGGGGTGGGCTATAAATTTTAGAATGAATGAATAAAATAGTTCTTGACATTCACAGCCGCAGACACAAGAAAATGGATTTCACAGATCTGTGAGCAAGTCTGAAAATTGTCTGTCAATTACAACATGAAAATGGGAGGTTTCAAAGAGAAGATCCCCGAGTGTCATATTTGTACATACATTTCCTTTCTCGGGTATAATGATATATGTTTGTGTAACATGAGATTGAGCATTGTGATATAGTTTTTTGAGGGGAGGGGCTTGTGTTGACCAATCCGTAACATCCAACACATATATCTACTCCCTAAAATATGTAGCCAGAAAGGGGGGATAGTATTGAGCTGAAATAGGGTGCAAACATTTTGGCATTTTGACAATCAATCTCTTTAAAAAAAGTTCATCCCATTTACTGACAGCAACGTTCATGTTCCCCATTGTTGCTAAGTGCTGTTTCATCAGTGCTTTCTAATAGGCTGGCCTCAACCAGAGCCAGGGCTTTTTCAGCTGTGGCTCCAATCTTGTGGAATGCTCTGTCACAAGAGACTAGGGCCCTGCGGGACTTGACATCTTTCCGCAGGGCCTGCAAGACAGAGCTGCTCCACCAGGCCTTTGGCCAAGGCACAGCCTGACCCCCTCCTTTGGTAATTCTTCACAGAACTCTAGCCCAATGGTTGCCATCAATTTGATTTGAACTGATTTTAAAATGAATTGATTTTAGAATGGTTTTATTTTACTGTTGTTAGTCGCTCTGAGCCCAGCTTCGGCTGGGGAGGGCAGGATATAAATAAAAATTTATTATTATTATTATTTTATAATTCCTTCTTACTCAGAAGATACAAACTTAGAAGTCTTCTCCCTGACACACCAGTTTTCTATATTTTGAGACTTTGATGGGGTGTATGATGTGATTGTTAATGTATAGACTTAACTGGCACAGTCCAATAACACCTGCCTCATCTCATGTGAGTGTACAACCAGCATTGAATCTTGGATATACTAGGTACATAGGGTGTATTCAAAAGAAGGATCTTGGCACCGTACTTCATATTCAAAATTAATCAAAATACTACATTATTATTTTTAAATTACATTTATTTCTTGACTGATCTTTGATGCAGATTTAAATATATCCTCTCTTAACACTAACCACATGAAGCAACTTGAACCACTATCTGTTCAGACCAAGATTGTCTTTCAAAGTGTATTGAATAAAATATTTGGCTTATACAGTCAAGCATGTTGGAAGTTTAAAAAAAGGGGTGGCGGCTTTTTCATATGTGGTGGATATATGAAATGGCAAAGTATTATTGGAATACTATTAAGAACAATATAGAAAAGATAACACATATAACTTGCTTTTATGTTCAGATCCTTTGGACTTTTTTCATGAACTCTTACAAAGAATTCAACTTTAGCATACTGAGAACTGATAGCATATAGAATTGTAGCAGCACAGATACGTTATGCAAGAAACTTCCAATAATACCGAAGCTGCCCGAATTGGAAAACAAGTTACATTAGTATGCTATAATGTCAGTGCCAACTAACTTCATATGTGTACAAGAAAGGAGACAGACTTCTAATAATTTTATTCTTAACTGAATTACTTATATTGATTGCAGAAGGAAAACAAACCACATACTTTGACCAGTATAACTTATGTAATGTAATAATATGTATTGTTTAAATATTAGAATTCATATTTAGTATTAATAAAAAACAAAATAAGCTGTATAAAGGAAGTTTTAAAAAAAGATGCCAGAGAGACAGGGAGCATTAGCAAGGGGTAAATAATTGCTTTGCATGCAGAAGGTTCAATCCCTGGCACCTCCTTGCCTGGAAGCCTGGAGAGTCATTTCTAGTCTGTGTGGACAATACTGAGCTAGATGGACCCATGGACTCAGTATAACACAACTTTCTATGTTCCAACATCTTGCTCCTCCAACCTCCCTGAACCTGTTTCCGAACCTCTGAACTTATCCTTTCCACTTATTCCGGAGAAAGAAAAGCTAGGCCTTTAGAGGTGTTCAACAAGGCATCCAGGTGCACTAGCTGATTGATTGGAGTTTGGTGGCTCTTCTCAAAGTTTACCAGGAACCCGTGAACCTGGAGGGTGTTGAGACAGGAGGTTTTCTTTGATAGACCAAAGAGTTTCCAAATGGTGATCTGGCTGCACTTGACCTAGGCAGGTGCAAACTAAATCCCGGGAGCCCTACGTCCCAAAACGTTGCTGCTGCCTTCAGCCTGTGAGAGAAGCCAAGACCCATCTGCTGACTTTTGATTGCATAAAAACAGAAAGAGAAAACAGAAAGGAAATATACTGGCATATTTCTATTACGGACTCAAACTGAAAACAAAATAAAATGAGGCAACAATTTCCAGATTTTCAGAAGTCAAATTTTGTGAAATATGCTTTTAAAACACTGCAAGATACAACACAAAAAATAAGGCATAAACTCTTAAATCCATAAAGGGCTGTTCCACATGTAACACTAAAACATGTTTAAGTGCTACATGAGCTTCAACAAACCTTCCACCAAGTTTCCTTTTGGTTTCAAAGAATCTCACCTTAGCAGTAAGAAATTCTGCCTTACAGCAATCAATGGTTTATTGCTTAACAAGTCAACCTCAAACCATGTGTAACAAAACTGTACTTAGTTAGATATACATTTTTAGTATATTGTATGTCTATTTTCAATGAATTTATGCTCTGATAACTGAAAAGAGAAAATGCAAGTTAAAAATGGTGGCTATATTTGAAATGACTGCTAAATGAAATATTGGTTAATGCCCTGCTGTTTCAAAACTGACAACTCTCTCATAACTTTAAAAAAATGCCATTCAGAGAGTCTGCCCTTGTATGTTCAGCATAATTATTTGGGAACTGCAAAACATTGACATTTTATAAATGGGATTGTCTAGATGGCTATATTTAGCACTCAAAGACATCCCTTGGGGAGATTGATTCGGGGATGTCCGAAAGCAGGCACTGCCAAGTGCTCCAGTAAGCAGTACTGGGTGAAAAAGAAAACAAAGCCCAATATGGGAAGAAGAAATCAATGTTTTGACATCTCAAGAACAGAGCTGTAAGAATCCTTTATATACCCAATCACTCTATTGGCATAAGTGTTTTTCTTCCCAGTGTCCAGGTAAGCGATCCTTAAATTTAGCATGAAAGCAACAAGGGTCTCACAAGTGGTAGGTGTTGCAAAAATTAACACGAAGAGCACCTTGCTAAAAACAGCTTTGGTGTAAACTGTAAAATAATAACACTACAGTGGTACCTCAGGTTAAGAACTTAATTCGTTCTGGAGGTCCGTTCTTAACCTGAAACTGTTCTTAACCTGAGGTGCCACTTTAGCTAATGGGGCTTCCCACTGCCGCTGCGCCACTGGAGCACAATTTCTGTTCTCATCCTGAAGAAAAGTTCTTAACCCGAGATACTATTTCTGGGTTAGCGGAGTCTGTAACCTGAAGCCTCTGCAACCCGAGGTACCATTGTAATAATATAAAAGGTGGAGAGGG
The DNA here is from genome assembly GCF_965112155.1 of Podarcis liolepis. Taxonomy (NCBI): domain Eukaryota; kingdom Metazoa; phylum Chordata; class Lepidosauria; order Squamata; family Lacertidae; genus Podarcis; species Podarcis liolepis. Next base: position 50,862,958 of record NC_139561.1, on the reverse strand, counting down.
AGTTGGAGGGTCACCTGTGAGGCTGATAGCAATAATCTAGAGACTTTGTGGATATGATTATCGTCCCTCTTTTTATTTCAATGCAACATACAAGAGCATAGTGTGATGCTTTATATCAGAGAAGACTTATTCACACATCTAAACCATTATTGTCTACTACTACGAGTGGATGTGTCTCTAGGGTCTCAAGCAGTTTATGTCATCTACATGCAGTTTCTTCCTGCTCCATGATCCATCTAAGTCAGAGGTTCTCAAATTTATCTGACCTACTGCACCCTTTTCAGGATAAAAAAATAAAAAATACTCAACACTCCCCTGAAAACATGTACGGGTGGTTTTTCAAAACAGGACGAGGAAGTGGACTAGGCTCCGGGATCAAAAATCCATGGGGCAGACCAAAGTGAAGCCTGCCAGCTCAGTCTGATCCACCCCTGGATCCAACACTGCAGCCAAATAGGCAGGCAAGCTGTGATTCACTTCCTGGGCCTGGGTAAAGCTAAAAAGCCAGGGAAAACCCCTCGCCTCCAGCATGACAACCGGATGCAGGGGAGGTGTTGTCGCCATCCCGCAACGGCGCCCAACCTGGTGGTAAGTGTCATAACAGATGAAACATGTATGAACGGTTTTTCAAAATGTTCTTCTCTTACTTATGCTTCCACCGCCCCCTGATTTTTATTCAACGCCTCCCAATTGCACCCAAGGCTACTCCCACCCCCCTGGATCATTCCAGCACCCCCCAGGGAGCAGTATCGCTCACTTTGTGAAACACTGACCTAGAGCCATCATTACCATCTTTTACTGTATTTTTCGCTCTATAAGACACACTTTTTCCCTCCTAAAAAGTAAGGGGAAGTGTGTGTGCGTCTTATGGACCGAATGCAGGCTGCGCGGCTAAGCCAGAAGCCAGAACAGCAAGAGGGAGTGCTGCTTTCTGGCTTAGCCGCACGAAGCGGGATGAAGGCTCCCCATGCCCTGCGGAGGCTTCGTGCTGCTATCCCTGGCTTTTGCGGGAGGTGGGGGAATCTCCCACCTCCCGCAAAAGCCCTCAAGAGCCGCGCGGAGCGTGTGTGTGGCTCTTGGGGGCTTTTCCCCGAGGAGGGAGAAAAGCCTGCAAGCCCCAACACACGCTCCACACAACTCGTGAAAGGGAGTGCTGAGCAGAGCCTGGGATGCATACAGGCTCTGCTCAGCGCTCCCTTTAAATAATATTTTTTCCCCCTCTTAAAACTGGGTGCGTCTTATGGAGCGAAAAATACGGTAATTTAGGTTGCCCAGTTAAAAGTCTGTTGAAGCCAGCCTTTTAATGATACAAGCCTTTTATTTTGCCTTTTATCTGCTGCTTCATTGTTTTGGCTGCTTTAATGGCATTTTAATTTGATGATGCTGCTGGTTTTCATTGCAGGCTTGCATTTAATAACTTGCCTGGTAGCCATTGGTGAATGTGAGTTTCATTGAGGTGAGCAGAGAGTGTGAAGGAGGAGGGATGGACTGCCCTTGCCCTTTGTCTGGCAGCCCACTTAATTTTGCCCACAACCAGCATGAACGCTAATACCACTTTAGGAGGCGGCATTTATGTATTTATTTATTTACAAGGCTGTTTTACTGTGTTTTCTGTTGTTTATATTTCCTTATAGAAGCCATTCCGAGGACTTTTAAAAGTTGAACTGTAAGGTAGAAATATCTGAACAAGTAAATTAAAAGCACTTCAAAAAGGTAAGGCAAATTTTAAGTGATGGTGCATTCCGGAACACCTTTCACTAGTTTCTCCCCTATTTTCTGACTCCCCCTCTTCAAAATAGAGGACAACGCATATGGTGGTCCTGTCACCGCACTTCAGCATTTTATCTCTAATACCTAAGTCTTCAAAATCAGCTCATAAAAATGCAAAGGATAAAACAGTACAGTTGTACCCTTAAGGAGATAACAGAAATTTTCTGACTCCCCTACGCCATGCCAGTCAGCAATCCCATTAATTTCAGAATATAGGTTCCTGCCGGAAATGGAAAATAAATAAATAAATAAATAAATAAATATAAACAGATAACGGAATGTTGTATGGAAGAATTAGCAGGCTGCAATTCCACTTCTCTGCATTTTTGGAACACTTGAATCACATTACAGACTGAGCGATATTAATTAGGAACAGAGTTGAAGTAAAAACATTTTAAATAAATCGAGGGACTGGATGTAAAATCTGTCACTTTTTACATGGTCTATGATTCAAGGATTAATGGACCTTAAAAGAGCCATAAAACACCAAGGCCTCTGTTCTAGTTTAGTGAAATAAGAATGGTTTGATTTTGACTTCAGTCTTCCAACCTTAAATTCACTGCATATAACCTGCTACTGTAAACACTTTAAAGTAATTTGACATTGTGAGTCTAAGACATTGTTAATCCATTTCTCAGATGACCTTCATCTGTTTGCTGCATGCTGTTACTAGTATTCATAGGAAAACATAAGAAAACCAATATATATTTTTCCTCCAGTGGCAGGGGGTGGCGGGGAAAAATTCTAAGCCATTCCTGGAAGGGAAGAATAAAATTTTGCTCCTAGAAGAAGCACCTTCAATATGCTGTATACTAATAGTGAGCTCAGTTTTCCTAGTGTGAGTCCTTATACAACTAGATTTGCACCATTTATTTATGCATTTAAGAGCATCTATAAATATTTTAAAAAATCCCTATCAGTGTACATTATAAAAGCAATATATATTAGAAATAAAACAAGAATAAAACACAAAGCCAATATAAATGCGAGTTTAGAAGAAAAAGATCAGGCAATTCAATCAAATGAATTCAGGGGTCGATCTTATGGGTCAGGGAAAGCCTGGGCAAAGAGATACGCCTTTATAAGATGTCTGAAGCATTCACATACAAAACGGTGGTATCAGCAGGCTTGGCAGGGATATTGGAGAGCAAAACCAAGAGGAGAAACCAAAACAACTGAACATGCTAAGTTGGTGGGGAGGGAGTTCCTACAATGGTGGGATAATTAACTTTTCAAAGATACTTTCAAAAAACTTGCAGTGAGTGTCATAGCTGACTGGGAATTTGAATCAGTGTTTCCACTGTCAAAGTTGCTACAATGCCACACAGTTCTTGACTTTGGAAAGCTTTCAAAGAAAGAGACAAAGAAACAAAGAGAAATTACCCACTGGTTAGATTACAGTCTAAAGATCAGTGCAATGGACAGTAAGCCTGGCACTGGAAGCCACTGTTTTCAAAGCTCTCTCTTTTCTTTCCCATCCTTTCTTTTCTTCTTCTTTTTTGCCATAGTTGATGCATTGTGGGGATTTTCCAATTGGTACAATTCCAGCAACTTTTGGACAAAGCCTCCTGCGACCTTGGGGAAGCAGCTTGACCACTACCGGCTCTCTGCCAACCTGGCTGCATAATTGGGTCACAAACTCAAGCTTATTTAAATCAAATGTAGCATATGAGAGGAGTTCCCCCTCCCTCTTCTCCTGGTACATTAAGTATATAGTTATCTCCTTGCCTATTTTCAGGTATATACGACTCCTGTCACACCGGCTGTAAACTTTAATGTAAGGTTCAATGTGCCAATCGAACTGAAAATTGATTCAAGAGTTCTTTTGGACTGAGCTTTCTTCCAAATGTTTCCCTGATCCTAATTATTTTCCAGCATTTGGGAGCATAAATTAATGCTGCATCACCTAGCAGAAGAGAGGGAGCAAAAGGGAACACTTGAGGAGGGAAAACACCACAAATTTTATAAGCAAAGTGGGCAGGATTTTAATTTTGCTGCCAGAATTTATTTTGCAAAGGATAGAAATATAGGAAAATTGATTTGCTTGCAACCATTAAAGCACCTGTAATTCACAATGCAACACAATTTAGTTCCCGATCACACTCACACAAAAAGGACATTAAAGGTTTGTTACAAGAAGCAGCAGTAGCACAGGAGACAGGCTTAAAAGTAATTTAGTACTGCAAAGACTCTTCCCCTGCCCTTATCAAGGTAACTTTTGCTATAAACACCACTTTAAAATTATCACATAAAAAACTATCAAGCACTAAATGAGAAAAAAAAACAGAATTTGAAAAGGATAGTTAAATTTATGAAGCAATTCTGCGCTGCTCAAAGCGTGTTGCTTGGCATGTAAGCAAATGTGAGGCTGTGTGTTTGACATGCAAGTGAGCTTGCCTTCATGGTAGTAAAAGTCAGAAGGAGGAGAGGGGATGAGGGTGTCATCAATAAGGGATGTCTAATTAAAGACATATGTAGAACACATGTATGCTGAGACTTCTGCTTGTTGCATGACTAAATCAAAAGTCTTTCTTTCTCTCTCCCTCTTTCATTCCTCCTCCTTTTGGCTCAGTGCCTCTATTTTTTTCCTCCTTTTTTGCCACCTCCAAGAGCTGTTAATTTTGTTCACTGCTGAGCAAAAGTCAAAGTCAGAGTCTAAACAGCTTGTAATGAGTTTTCAATGGCCCATCTCGCTGAAATTGAGGGCAAAGGAGCAGCAGACTTAGACACTGTCAGCCCTCTGAATTTATTATTGAGGGTACATAGGGTTCTATGGAGAATAGGAAGAGGAGGGCTGGGGATCTGTTAGGCTTTTTTATGCTAAGCACCTGCAACAAGATTGTTTTACTCCTTTAGGTACCTTGACACAACAGATAAACACACAGAAAATCAAATGTGGTGTACTTTAGTTAAGAGAGTACTTTGAAATTGGTGGCACAATGTAAGACAATGATTCAGTTATCAGAACTACGGGCATAAAGCAGGTGCTGCCTTCCCCAGATGTGTGTCAAACAAATCCAACCCTTTCATAAAAAAGGTGCAAGCTTGAACTTCCAGCTGAGGCAATCAAAAGTTTTAAATAAATACATAGAAGAAAATGCATGTTGTACAAGCAGGAGCTTTATTCCCTATGTACCAGGGATCATGCATATGCTGGAGAGAAGCTTCCCAGGTACACTCATCGACTCTTTTCATATCTGAAAAGAGTATATTTCAACTGAAAAACATTAAACTCTGTTTCTGCTAAAGATTTGGGCAGCCTTTAGCAATAAACCCATTCATCTGCATTCTATTGGACCGTCTTAAACTGAAATTTCTAACTAAGATTTGCCCTCCACTTTTCTTTTAGTGCAATCCAGAGTAAAAACTATTTAGAAAAAGAAAAAAAACCCACTACCAGTATTTAGAACAACTCTCCCAATTCTTAATATGTTTTAGATACTGTCTACCAGCACCTTGGTGACTGTGAGATGCATGTTTTTGGGTTTAATTAGCCCTGTTTTCAAAGGTCTAACATGGGATTCACAATCAGTGGTCTTTAAAGAAAAAAGAAAAGTGGTCAAGCCTTTACAGGGAAAGGGATGAAAGGCACCCTCAACAAAATAATTGTTGTACAATTATTATTAATTATTATTAAAATAATAATTATTCTGTAATTATGAAATAAACTGGGGAAGCAGTATTTTTGCAAGACCTCACGATGTGGTAATTTATGACTAGGTAATGTAGAAAAGACACATTTAGCTAACCGAGTATAGGCTTATAGGCTCTGTCCCAGCTTCTGCCAACCTAGTAGTTCGAAAGCACACCAGTGCAAGTAGATAAATAGGCACCGCTGCAGCGGGAAGGTAAATGGTGTTTCGCATCTTGCGGTCATTCAGTGTGAATTGAACAAAATACAGATTCTAAATATCTGGCAGCATTAAAGGACAGAAATGGCAGCATCAAAGGACAGAAATCACAATTTTTTGCCAATGAAACAGAACAGAGGAATGGGAGTGACTAAAGAAAGAAAAGAGGCAGGAAGCATGCTTTCTGTCTTTGCCTAAAGTGAATAAAGAATTGTATGTGGAACACAGGAATCTCCCTTATACCAAGTCAGCTCTCCTGGAAGTGGCTCTCCAGGGGTTCAAGCAGGGATTTTTCCAGCCCTGCCTGAACCTGAGACCTGTAGGCATATCTGTCATGAGACAAAGGTTCTTGAGAGCAGAAGCAGCAGAAAGGCCTACAAAATCATTCAAGCCTGCTAACTGTTAACAGCAAACTGCTAAGTCACTGTGACTTGTGATTCATCTTGAGTGATGACTCATTCTCCCTATATAAAGTAGCCAGCCTCTCTGTGGGCCCGTGTGTGTGTTTGTGTGTCTCTGTCTGTCTCTGTCTGAGTGTGTGTCTAAGCCGTGTGTGTTGTGTTGTTGCAGACAGAGTGACTCCAGGACTCTAGTAAATCTAGTAAATTATAGAAGGATCTGGCAACTTCTGTTTCAGTGTATCTGAAGAAGTGTGCATGCACACGAAAGCTCATACCAAGAACTAACTTAGTTGGTCTTTAAGGTGCTACTGGAAGGAATTTTTTTATTCTAGTAAATCAGTAACTAAGACTGCATAGCTGTCAACGTTTCCCTTTTTTAACGCTTCAGGTTACGTGTTTTCGGGTTGCGCACCACGCCGAACCCGGAAGTACTGGAACAGGTTACTTCCAGGTTTCGGTGCATGCACAGAAGTGCTATATCAGTATATGCACAGATGCGCTTTGAATCGCGACCCGCACATGCACAGAGGCAGCGCTGTGGGTTGCGAACTATGGTTGAGTTGAGCTGTAATAAGCCTCAGGCCTGCACACACCCTTCCCCTTCCTCCTATGGATGAAGCAAAGAGACCATAGCTTTGACTTTTGAAACAACATAGTTTCTTGTTAAGAATGAACTTGGGAAATGATGCCTTAAAATAACTCTTGTTAGCTAAAGCCAAGATCAAACCACATTTTGATCCTTGTTTGTTTTAAGCTTCAATAATTAGTTTAAACCATAGTTCCCCAACTTCATATATAACAGGGAACTGAGGTTTAGTCAAAAGCAGAAGTTTCTTGCTTGTTCAGAAAAGTGAAGTGGGGATGGGGAGCACATGAAGTTGTGACTTAGATTTCTTTGCGCTCTAACCCCAATTAGCCCTCGGAGCTGAGGTTAATAGCCAGGAATTATGGGAGTTGAAGTCCAACATATCCTCCAACCCTGGTTTAGATGATGCTCTGAACCAGGTTGTAGATTCAATCCCCTTTCAACCAAAACCATTGAGTGCCCTTTAAGAAATTATGATTTCTTAGCTTCATTCACTAGATGATAATTGTTTTTTGTCTCACTTTAATAGATTCGTGGAGGGAAGAAAACAAGGATTGCAAAATACATTGGATTTTAAAAGTATAAGAGAACTACAAAAGAGCAATGGATAACTCCTGGTTATCAGTGTTCTATTGTTCATTTTATGATAGAAGATTGATTGATTTGACTGTGTGCAATGTTCTGTGCTTTTAAGTTTTTACTTTGTTGTCACTAAATATTTCTTTTAAGAGATAAAAAGATCCTCCATTCTGGTAAATGATTGTGCTGTTGCTTTCTAATAAAGACAATGAAAGAAAGAAAAATTGCTGAGCTCCAAGAAGAACTGTAGTTAATCCACACAATTTTTATACAGTTATTGTGACAAAATGGATTGAACAGGTACTGTGGATACAGGAATACATAAATGAAATGCATCCCACTGGAAAAGCTTTTTACTCACATTGTCATTTACAGCTCCTGAATTAATAGACCAAGAAAGGCACCAGAGGCACCAACAAAATGCAGTAAAACCATTGGCAGCCAGTGGTGTCTCAAAGTTTAATTCCCCGGGGGAGAAAAGGACACTGCCTAATCTGTATTCAGTCCTGACATTGTCCACATCTGATATGGAACATTAGCTACTAACTCTCTCAATAGACTAGTGTCCTTCAGTTTATATTACTTTATGTTAATAGTAGAAAAATTACACACAACATCATTTATCATTGTTATACTGCACTATACATCCCATAGCTTATTTTAATATATCTATTTACTCCTAGGATATGGAGAATCTTTTTTTAAAAATTGTGTTTCAAGACAAACCTGTAAAGAGTCATTGCAAGTGCCTTTAAACATACACACACATTCCTACATCCATGTTAAAAGCAATCTGTAAGGAACTGTATGTTGAAATCTTAGTGACTTTCTTTGGTTAGAAAAGACTGTATTGTGCTATGTTATAAATCCTAGCAAAACATGGAATGTAACTAGGGCTCTTGGCAGAGCCCACTGATGGAATGGTAGCCCATGTTAGAGTAGACCCACTGAAATTAGAGGACATGAGTAACTTAATTTAGGCGGAATAATTTAATGTGGAGTGGGAATTGTTTTGTTACTGCAATTGTTAAGTAGTTGAGCAGTTAGAAATCCTTGGTGATTTACTGCAATTCTACCGGTTGATCTAGAACTACCTTCTGCCCACCACTCCCAGAAAGCTGCGTTACACAAGATCGTAGGCACCAGCTCCAGGGGGCTGAGGCTCTTTGGGCCCCCTCAAAATATTTTTGAGGGGGCTTCCCCCTCCCATTGTTGAGGCTGTATGCAGAGCTGGACGCTGAGCAATGTCAGGACATCAGCAACGACATACACACAATGTCAGGACATCATGCAACATCAGGATGGCGCAACATCACATTCAGAATAAGGCGCCTCTGCAGCAGATGAAACTATCCATCTAGCCAAGTATTATCCACTAATACTGGCAGCAGTTTTCCAGGGTGTTAGGCAAAGGTCTTTCCCATCATTTGCTAACTTAAACTTGTAATTAGAGATGCTGTGGATTGAACCTAGAACCTTCTGAAATAAAAGCACTTTCTCTACCACTGAGCTGTTATCCCTTTCTATATGAAAAAATAAATCGACCCTGTCCCACATCACAGCTCCCACCATTCTGCAACAGAAATGACCAGTCCTGGTGATAAGTGACATAGGCTCTAAAAGTAAAGAATAGGAGTTTACTTGAATGTAGGTTGTATTCCTTGAATTCCCTTGATTATATTCTCCTGGAATGAGGTCATGTAATTCTTTAACACTGCAAGATTTAAATGGCTTGTTTAGAGCTATGTTCAGTCTGTATCTAATAGGACCATTTTTTGTCCATTAAAAACCACATATGCAAGAATCTTAGGAACACATCTATGAGATTCGGCTTGGGCATTCCAAAGCACAGTCCATTCAGGCATGTTTAAGTTGGGGAAAGGCTTTGCCATAATTTTCATAGAATAGAATCATAGAGTTGGAATAGATCACAAGGGCCATTGAGTCCAACCCCCTGCCAAGCAAGAAACACCATCAGAGCATTCCTGACATATGGTTGTCAAGCCTCTGCTTAAAGACCTCCAAAGAAGGAGACTCCACCACACTCCTTGGCAGCAAATTCCACTGTAGAACAGCTCTTACTGTCAGGAAGTTCTTCCTAATGTTTAGGTGGAATCTTCTTTCTTGTAGTTTGGATCCACTGCTCCGTGTCCGCTTCTCTGGAGCAGCAGAAAACAACCTTTCTCCCTCCTCTATATGACATCCTTTTATATATTTGAACATGGCTATCATATCACCCCTTAACCTCCTCTTAAAGTAATTTTAGTTACTTTAACATCTCAGCAGCTGGAAAATGGCTTCATTTGGAAATGATTTTGCAGATCATTAGTCCACAATGATTAAATGAAGTGGCATACTAACATAAGAAAATAAGCCAGTGTGAATTTTACTCTTTAAACATTTTTACTCACTATTCTCCTCAAAGGCAAAATTCCAAATTTCTCCCTTTTTACATACTGTTCAATAACTAATAAAAGTAAAATTAAAAGCAGTATAAATATCCATCTCCTAGTCCTAAGTTGCTACTGAGTATGAACAAGCTGGCCCAGGCTTTCAACACTACAACATGGAAAAAAGTGGGAAAGGGTAGGCTTCTGGAGAAAAACACAAGCAAACTTTATTATTTGTGCATATGTGTGTGTGTGTGTGTGTGTGTGTGTTTTGGTTGCATAGACTTACTTGACCAAACCATTTATCTAGCACAGTATTGTCTACTTTGATTGGCAATGGCTATCCAGGTCTCTATCATCTACTATCTGACCCACTGAGTGGAGATGGTAGGGATTTAATTTGGATCTTCAGCATGCAAAGCAAGGACAATAATGATAAGCGATGGCCTTTCCATTTATCTAGTTGCCTTTCAACCAGGGGTGAACCTTGGTAATATTACACCCTGTGCAAAGCCAAAAACTGACACGCACAAGCCTTCCCTACGCTGGCAAAGCAAGGCATCAGTGGGGTGAAGGCATAAGGCTCTGGCAGAGAGCCCTCCCATCTCCTTCCCAAAGCCAAGCAAGTGCCAGCTGGATATTGAGGAGGAGGAAAGAAGGACTCTAGAACGGTGTCAGTGCCTCACGGGGACGGTGCTTGGAACCTGGTGTGATGGAATTGGTCATGCTATCCAATCTGTCTCTGTTTCTATCAACAATTTCAAGGCAATGTTATCCCTTATTTTTCCCTCTCTGAGCAAAGCTGTGAAGAGGGCAGCCTTACTTGTCCATAAACTTTTCACTGTAGGGACAAGAGTGTGGGTCACACAGGGATTCTGTTCTCTTGTTGGAAATCTTATACACGAGCAAGGCAGCCCCCTCAGACAACCAGTCACTTTAAACTGGACTTGTGGTAACATCGAGGAGACAGAGCTTGCCCAGCATGTTCTTCCTTGCCCTTTTGTATGCTCAACCTGAATGCCAGAGGACAGCTACGGAAGCTGGCCCATGGACTCAAAGAGCTGACTGCGGATTTGAACCTGGGGAGCCAGTGCTTTGCCTGCCATTGTTGGGTGTATGATGAGTGGAGATGGATTAAATTAACTTTTGCTTTTAACTATTTTAAATACACTCAAGTGGTTGTGAAAAATTCCCGTAAACCAAACAGAAATACCTCTTGGAATAATTCATGAGTAGTAAAATATTTACTAACTCAAACTCGGGATCACCTCCCTTCTCCTCTGGCAAACTATGTCTGATTGCAGAACAAATCCAAAGAGAAAGGTGGAAATCCAGCTCAAACATGAAACCTACATTTTCCCCTCCAGTCCAAATACTTCAGAGCAGCGGTGGACTTCTGTGTTGTGACAGCAAGTGGCAAAACTTGTAAATGCCACAGAGACACCTTTGGTTTAAGAAACAGTAAAGAAAAAGCCCTCAGAGAAGTTTGGAACTGGATTTTTTTTGGTAACAACTACAGACATTTAAGAGACAAAGAAGTGCCCTCAGCAGCACAGTGATAGCACACAGCCTATGACAGGTCCCAGAGTAGCGCCAGCTTTTTACTCTTTAGCCCAATGTACTCCTGTAAGATATTTACGGTGAACTTTGGGGCTGCCCAGCTGTTGCTTAGGCAGATGAGGTTTATACATGTCTGGAGAGGAACTTGAGCCCACCTGTGACATAAAGCCAGACATACTGCATTAAATGTGTGTGTGTGTGTGTGTGTGTGTGTGTGTGTGTAAAACAATTTTACACAGCACCACAATCTCCATCAGCAGTGTGAGATTCCAGGGGTTGTAGGCCTGCTTACCAGGATCCACGTTCCCTGTTAGAGCAAAGAGGCACTACAGAGCCTGTGGTGTCTTTATGATATACAGTGGTACCTCGGGTTAAGTACTTAATTCGTTCCAGAGGTCTGTTCTTAACCTGAAACTGTTCTTAACCTGAAGCACCACTTTAGCTAATGGGGCCTCCCGCTGCCGCTGCGCCGCCGGAGCAAGATTTCTGTTCTCATCCTGAAGCAGAGTTCTTAACCCGATGTACTATTTCCGGGTTAGCGGAGTCTGTAACCTGAAGCGTCTGTAAGCTGAAGCGTCTGTAACCCGAGGTACCACTGTATAGTTTTATTTACACATATATAGTGTGACCTTTGGTTGTGAACGGGATCTGTTCTGGAGGCCCATTCGCAACATGAAAAGTCCGCAACCTGAAGTACCATATCTGCGCAGGTGTGCGGTGCGATTTGGTGCTCGTGCACATGCACGATCTAGCGCAAATGCGCATGCGTGAGCGGCGAAACCCAGAAGTAACCCTTTCCGGTACTTCCGGGTTGCCATGGGGTGCAACCTGAAAAAACGTAACATGAAGCAAACGTAACATGAGGTATTACTGTATACAAGATGGGATCAGAGTTTTTCTTCTAGGAGAAGAAAAAACTCTGATCCTAGACCTCTGCTGCCTTGCAGGAGCAGGAAAGGCTAAGGAGTAAACTCTACACAAATCCGGAGTGGAGTACCTAAGACAGTTGGATAGCAACTCTTGCAGCCAAACTGGTAACAAACATATTGCTCTGCTTTCCTTTGGAACACATCACAGAGGCTGAGAGGAAGGTCTTGTCATCTGGGCAGCCCAGGACCTTTGTACCGTACACAGTGCTCAGGCTTGTGCCCCAGAGTGGTCACTTCAGTGCTGCTAATGCAGCAGTTTGACTTCACCCCTGGAGACGCGCTGTTTCCCAAGACAGATGGATTCCAACAACAACACAACCTGCACCTAGATGGAGGGATTGCAGAGCGTTCACATCTGGCTTCCCCTATAAGGGAAGCATTAGATTCAAAGGTCAGCAAAAAGCCATCCTCTGTGTCTTCTTTGTTCCAGCCTGTCATCCCCAGTTCACTTGGAGTTCTGCGCCTCTTTCTGTTTCTCGCTGCTAACTGACCCCTAGGACCTCCCCACAGCCTACAACATTCAAAGTTGAAACCCTAAACCTGGTCTTTGCCTAGCACCCAATGAAGAAGGAGCCCCACTCCCCCTTGCCTGGGAGCCTTGCTCTCTGATTGTTTCCTTGAAGGGCCATCACTGTCCTTTGTATCCCACTAATGACCCATTCAGCTAGCTCTGCGAAGTTGGCTTGGCTCGCTAGCATAACTAAATCCAGAGAGTTTCCATGCTTGGCAAAGTTCAATCAAACCTTGATTGATTCTAACTTTTACTAAATCCTTTTAGGGGGATCTAGGCCCCCCAGCATCACATAACATCACAAACTTTATTCCCATTGTTAGGAGTTCTAAGAACTCTCAATACCATTCATAAACTACAGTTTAAAGTGGCATACGAGTTCTTTAAATGAGGTCCCAGAATGTATTTTGGGTCATATTAGCAGGCCAGTATTCCCAGCCTGCATTTCCTGTCGTATGTTCTTAGCTGCTTCCTGGCAGGCTAGTAGACAAAAGCATTCCAGGGCACCGGGGGAGGGGGTACAGATGTGCTGTGGAGTGCTTTAGGGAAAGTGGAGGCAGAATGTGCTTCGCTCCATCATCACACCATTTAGAAACAGAAGGAAAAGCACACAGCTGCTCCACATCACAAGGAATCTGCTGTGCGCCGCAGCCTCTTACTCCTGGGCACGCTTCCGCCAGAGAATGGGAATTACCACTGCTGTCATTTTATTATTCTACTTAGCATTCCTACCAGCGCAGGGCATTTCATCATACTTTGCTTAACTCTGAAGAGCCAGTCATCCTCAGTTATTGTTTTCACTTTTATATACTATTAATGAATTAGCTTTTTTATGGCTGTTATTTCTCAATTAGTGCAATCCCTCAAGGTAGCTAAAAGGCTCTAATACTTGGTTTCTCTCCAGCTAGAGTCTAAGATTTGAGGGGGGGCAGTGAGTTGCAGGGGGAGACTCTTTCTTTCTTTCTCTCTCCCTCAATGATGAGAGGTCCTTGGCATTTGGGGGGTGGGGTTTTATATGTATTTTTAGGGGTGGAGGATCAGTGTCTTGCCACTGATGAATTTGGCTGCTCTGTGTTTTCAGTTTCTATCCATAACTGACAGCTGTGAAGTATTATGAGTCATGCATCGGTCCTAACAACAATAACAATTAAATATGTATTTAATCATTTAATTAAATTAATAAAACATGCATCCAATTGCATGTGACCAAAATAATAGTTTTGAAGAAAATAGGTTGGAAGGAAAGCGGGGAGAACTCCTATTTTAGTTATAATTTGCCCTTAATGATGGGCGAATTCTAAATTTGAAATAAAGAAATGATGACAGAACAAAATGACAAAACCATTTACAAGTCAATAAGCAACTACTGTTCCATTTTTGAAATTGTTTATGTAAACTGGGGGGGACTCCCGTAATAGAAAATATTATAGTTTACATCAAATCTAGAATTGCCAGTGTTCAAGAGCATAAATTTCATAAAACGGTTTACAGGGCAATGTGAAACTAAATTGCCATTTCAAGTGGCAAATTGGTGTGCCCATTGGCAAGTACACTTATCTTCTGAAGCCAGGGAACAATATCACTTGGAGTCCAGACAAACAAAGACATTATATTATTATAAATACCTACACTGTTGTAGACCTTTGAATGAGGTTAGTGTCTGATTGTACATAGTTGTAAAATAGCAAACAGGCCTAAGCAAATAGAAGAGAAACAATGACTATAATTCAGTATTTTAAAACTGAAGTTCTTCAGGAAATTTTCATCTCTGCCAGATCACTGTGAATTAATGTGCAAGCCTCACTGTTGAGACATACTCATGTAAACTCTAATACAGTGGTACCTCGGGTTAAGTACTTAATTTGTTCCAGAGATCCGTTCTTAACCTGAAACTGTTCTTAACCTGAAGCACCACTTTAGCTAATGGGGCCTCCCGCTGCTGCCGCGCTGCCAGAGCACAATTTCTGTTCTCATCCTGAAGCAAAATTCTTAACCCAAGGTACTATTTCTGGGTTAGCAGAGTCTGTAACCTGAAGCGTATGTAACCCCAGGTACCCCTGTACAGCAGTACTGTGGTATTTCTTTTTCTGATATCCCAATTTACTACTGCACCTCACTTGAACATACAGCACAAAGTGTTTAAAAATACTGGAAAGAACATACTTGGCTACCTGTGTGTAGTGATTGCAACCCAAAACCCATCATGTAGAGCCTAGTTTCACAAAATGAAACGACCACAGAGAACTACAGGAGTGAGTTATAGAAGGCTGTTCTTCCTAATTCAACAGTGTCAGGTACATAATGCACCCTTTATGGCTAAAAGTTTATTTTAAATGCATATCAAGAAGATGGAGAGCTAGAAAGCAAATGCAAAATGGTATGTGGGGTTCAGTTATAAATTAATACCGGCAGGCTAAGCTGCCTTCATGAAAAGAATATGAATCTTAAAACCCATTGCTGCTACAGAACAGATAAAAAGGTATGAAGGTATATAAGCATTTGCTGTGAAGCACATACTTCCTCAAAATATGACAATAACACTAGTAAAATACAAGTTGAAAACTAAAGAAAATGTTGTTGTAACATGCTAATCCATAATCAATATGAATCTGTCTCATACTAGGTCATACAGTTGGTCTGTTTAGTACTGTTTGTTCTGACTGGCAGCAGATTCTCCAGAGTCTGTAGCAGAGAGAAGTTTTTTCCCCCATCACCTGCTTTCTGATTCTTCTTAACTGGAGATATCAGGTACTGAATATAGTGGTCCCTTCTGTGTGCAAACAGTTGCTCTGCCATGGAGCAAGCCTGGCTCTTGGTCATACATGCATAAAGCAACAGAATTGACATCATGAGAACCTATGTGGTATAGTGCCTAGAAAGTTAGACAATGATTGGGCAGACCCAGATTCAAATACCCAGTCATTAAGTTCACCTGGTGTATTTGGGTTAGTCCATCACTGTCACCCTAACTGACCTCACACGTTTGTTGTGAGGGGGATATTAAAATGGGGAATATTAAGTGCCACCCTGAAAATCTCAATTAAAAGGCAAGAAAAAATGTAATATATAAACTAACGATGAAGAACAGGTGCTTGCTTGCACAAATGTATGTGATATCTGCCTGGTGGTGGGATTTGGGGCTTTACAAAGTGCACCCCAGATATATTTCCTGATCTGGACCATGACTAGCATCCACTACAGACATATTGAGGAGCAAGATTTTGCAGGTGAATGATGTCTACAGTAGTTGCATTTGCTTAGGAAGAGCCACCAAAGGTGAACATTCAGTCATATTCTCTTGAAAAACTAATGTTGCTTTTGTTTGCTATGATAAGTAATATCCTGCAGTTGCAGTTGATAAGGTATAGAAATGTGTAGCACATCAAGTGTATTTCATGTTGTCAGATTCCCCCCCTCTTTCCCTGAAAGAAACATGGTTATAACCACAGTTAATTCTGAATGGTAGTGTTCATTATCCAATTCTAGGAAAGATTAGTTAACAAGCTACAAAAATGAACACGTTACTAAATCGTTGGCATAAGGAGAAAAAACAGCTGGATCGTTAAAAAGCCTCACAATTAGAGTGATGAAATACATTCCAGCTGAGTTCATTTCATAAACTCACAAAATTCTAAAGAAAAAAGTATTGGTAACATGGAAAAAATAGTAGCATGCAGCTCTCATGACCTGAATGTTTTCAAGCAATTTCTGCATTCCTAAACATTCAAGTTGAGCTTCCACACTTTGGTGAAAAGTTCAAAGTTCACATTTGGTCCAATCAACAGGCAAATAATCTAGGGGCTCTTTATGCCCCCCAAGACTAAGGCAGTTATTGGATGAAGGGACATCATCATATATGAAATGCCCTGATGGGCAAATTCTACTACAATGCATTTTTTCCAGGAAGGAATGCCCATGAAAATTTTACACCAGAACTGTAGTATTTATCTGAAATTTCAGTAGGCAGTGGAACAGATTCTTACTCAATACTTTACTTCTTGTGAAGTCTGCAGTGATTTTTTGGCATTCTACTTCAATTTAACGTGCATTCCGCAAAAAGGGAAGTGTAATTTCCTAATCTGCCTAAAATTCAACACAGATATATCACCTCATCTCAGCCTTTTGTAATTTATCTGAACTAGTCCACACTAGTCCAGATAGTTCTGATAGTCTGCTATAAACAGATTAGAGGAAATACAAACACTTTAACCTCATAAACAAAGTGTTTGTATTTCCTCTAATCCAGGGGTCTGCAACCTTTAAGACAAAAAGAGCCACTTGGACCAGTTTCCGAAGGAAAAAAAACGTGGGAGCCGCAAAACCATTGCGACATTTAAAACAAATATATCTCCAGAGCCGCGATCTGACAGCGGGCGGGAAGGTGATGTCAGGACGGTGCGTGACTAACGCCCCCATGCGACGTCACAGCCAGTACAGCGCCCGCCACAGTGGGGAGTCTCGGGGCGCACAATGCACCTCCTCCCCTCGCTAGTATCCGCCCCGGAGCCGCGGCAAAGGTGTAAAAGAGCCACATGTGGCTCCGGAGCCACGGGTTGCAGACCCCTGCTCTAATCTGTTAATAGCAGACTATCAGGACTCTCCATCAGAGAAGATTAAGGACCATTTTACAAGAAAAAACTTAGCAATCTCCAGGAATTCTGAACAGCTTGTCATTACTAATACTGTACGTAAACATTTGTTTTTCACAAGAATTGTAATTTCTTTAGATTTAATTTCTTAGAAATTTGAATGGTTATTGTGTCCACACACAGCCCATATTTTAAGTTCTCAACTTCACATCATTATGCAGTCTAGGGCAGATTAAAATAAACAATTAAAAACTTGATAGAAGTAGGCACTGGCCTGGTTCACACATCACTTTAACCAGGGGTAAGGGAACTTTTAGCTCAGCAGACCATATTTTTATCTCTTCTACGTCCGTGGCCCAACTTTAAAAGGTGCTGGGACTACTCAGCTTCAGTCATCTGATGCCATAATGATTGACAATGGGTTCTGAGCTGCATTTCCCAAACAACTAATAATCAGCCAGCTGTTGGGCCCCTGGGAGGTGCTGCACAAGCAGCTTTGTAAGCACTGCCAATTGGCAATACCTGCAAAGCCTGTTTTTCCCCACCTCACCTTTACCTACCCCACACCTGATGTTATATATGCTATTAGTTGTAGGGCAGGTGGGTGTGGCTTGGTCAAAACAGCCTCCCAGTCTGAATGAGGAAGCCTGTGAGGTCAAATTAGTCCCACAGGCTGAAGGTGGTTCCCCACCCCTGATTTAAACCATAGTTAAACTACACTATTGTTTAAAAGTTAATGCACAGTGTGCTGGTGCATGTGGCTACAATCATTGGCACTTTTCTCTGTTGTGCTGCCAAGAGATAAGCCATGGTTTAGCTGACCCTGGCTCAAAGTTTGTTTCTTCTCTTTGCAGTGAGACAAATGACAGGGCTGGGTTGGGATGCAACTCTTACAAAATTCGCTCTAACACCAGTTACTACAGAAAATAAACCTGTGTTTTACACAGTTACATGTCTATCTTGTCAACACAACAGAAAGATTATTGTTTCATTGGCATACTTCTCCACATCACCATATATAATGTAGGGCATTTTCATATGGAAAAAAGTAAGTAAGAGAGGACATAATAGTAATATATATAATTTTGAATGGGTAGAAGAATAGGATAGAGTGTTTTTCTCCCTCTCTTCAGCCTGTTTTAAACCCAATGGTGAGCTACACATAGAATATTATAGGCTTTAGTCTCAAGCATTGTAGGCAACTACTATTTTGTATGATCACAAAAGGGGCAACAGAAAACGTCATGTCTCTTTCTCAGTCCCCTCTTATACCCTCTAGCTCAGGAGTAGCCAATATGATGCCCTCCAGATGTTGGACTACCATAATACTGACCATTGTCCATACTAGGAAAGGCTAAAGGGAGTTGGTCCAATAACATATGGAATATTGGCTTACTTCTGCTCCAGCTTTTCCAGATCACCAGCTGCAACTGGTACTTATCTTATCCCTTGATGTTCTCCCAATACAGTTACTGGTTTTAGATGACAACTGCTCTAGTGGATGTGGTCTGGTTCTGGCTAAAACACCTGTGCAATATTCAGTTGGGTTCACATCACACAGCTTCCCATTCAGCTTATACACCAAACGAGAAGCCTTTATCAGTATCAATTCTATATCTTCCTTCTAAAGCAGCTGAAGGAATCAATTTCAACTGAGCTTTACTAAAGGCAATCCTATGTCTCAGCTTCTGCAAGTCTTCTAAATAACAAGTGAGAACGAGGGTAATTCTTATACAATTGTGCTGCTTTGGGAACCAATGTAGTTGCTGCTATAGGGATACAGGTAACATTATGCTTGAAAAGCGTTTTATTGAGCTCCATTCCAAACTCTTTATTTATAGTTCAGAAAAGCCTGATTTCATCACTAAGGATGAAGTAAACCCCTTCTGAGAATGATTCTTCATTTCCTCAAATGCCATAAATATTTCCAGGTTGGCTTACAAATAACCATAAAAATACAAGAGATGTCCACAATAAAATCAACGTATCAGGTAGAAGCATGGAAGAAGGACCCAATTCATATTTGTATTAGGTAGAATTATTTAGCACAGGCACCCCCAAACTTGGCCCTCCAGATGTTTTGGGACTACAATTCCCATCATCCCTGACAATGGTCCCAACAGTTCCTAAGGACAGATTCATAAAATCATAAACAACCTATTGGCATTTTGACTGTCTTATCATTTGGGCGGTTTCTTCTGACTCAGAGCTAATATAGGTGTGTGAAGGACAGTGTCAAGAGAGAGAAGAACCAACACCATGTATTAACTTTCTGCCTGGTGTACTAGTTGTTGCTGTGGGAGGCTTTACAGTATTGGACAGTTTTCCTTAAATGACAGAATGATCCTGTATAGAAATAAAAAGAAAAAGGAAGAGCCAGTATGCCATAAAGGACTCAAACCTAGCCTTTCCATTACATGCTAGTTTTCTACGAGGAGGGAACAAATTCACATTGGAGCAGCAATCATGCTAGACCCCTCCTGCAATCTGATATAGTACAGCCAAGACACAAACATGCTACCTCAGGGACTCTCTTGAGCCTGCCCCCAATGCCACTCCATCATATTTAGTTGCCTTGAAGACACACTTATTAAGGCAGGCTTTGCCAGCCTGAACCTCTCCATGTTCTGGACTACAATTCCCATAATTCAGGACTTCTGGAGAGCAGCAGGTTGGCATAGGTTGAGTTAAGAATTCCCACTGTTTAGAGAGGGACGAGGAAGTCGCCTAAAAGGACTTTATAAAATATAGGATGGTGGGGCTAGAATAAATATCTAATCTAGATAAGTACTATACATCGTGTCACACAAACCTTCTATATAACCATGTCAGCACCATCCCAAATCATGTCCAGTAGTCTACCTGAAGTAGTTAAAATGCAGGTTTGGGGTCAGTTCTCCCTGTCTCTTTAATGTAACTGTAATACGTAAATCCACTGGTGTTAGTTCCTTCAAACATGCACAGACTGGCTTATTCAAAGCTATGAAGAGAGAAAGTTGTGGAAATATTTGTTTTCCTGAGCAGGACTCCTCTTTGTGTCCTTTTTTTCTGTGTAAAGATTACTCCATGAGCCACAAAGATCTAATCAAAACACTGGCAGACACCAACCTTGGGATCCTTAGTGGGGGTAAAATAATTACTATAAAAGGAAATATTAAAAGGGGGGGCACCAGCTTGGAGTGTCAATGAACATTTATGCATTAAGCAGCCGCTGTAAAATATTTAATGTTTAAATGAATGTTTTATGTTTACCATAAAAAACCCTCCAGCCATGAAGGGCTTTTAAATGTTACATATAAAATGTAAGCAAAACCAAACAGAAAGCAAAGGACACTTGAGGGGGCAAGGTTCGCAACATTACATAGTGTTTGGTTTCTTTAAAAAATCAAATGGGTGTGTTTGTTTTTAATTGTTTACTTCACATTTATGAATTAACCAGAAGCCTCTAATTCATCAGAAGCTGTCATGGCTAGAACTGGGGACAGAAAGATCTATATGTTGCTCTTGCTGCTGCTGCCCTATGTGGTGAACCACCAAGTGAGTTGGCTTCAGAATGTGGCACCCTCAGCTGGGCCCATCACACCAGGCACCGCTAAACTCCCACAATGTCAGCAGCATAGTGTCATACTGGAGCACTGTAATAAACTAAAATTAAAAACCTGCATTTTCCATAGTAGCAATGATAATGCAGGTGAATGTTTTTGTTGAAAAACATACAGCAAGACAGCCTCAGATAATATACGAGGCAAAGAGGTATGGAAAGGCATGCCTGTCTCAGTCCCATGCAGCATTTGAGAGAGAAAGAAAGGAACAGGAAACAAGCTTACTTCCACTTTGGAGAAGAGAGGATATGACATCACGGAGCCTACTCTAGTAATTTAGAACTCTGTGGTCCTTAACCCTTCACATGATAACTAGCATTTTGACAGCAAAATCTCCTACACTATTCAGAGCTGCCATTGGTTGCCAGGGAGGACTATAAAATTTTCTACATCAGCCTGGAAATTTACCTGGCTGCTGGCACTCTATTGTGTCTGGACCCTGATTTCTGAATTTTCGTCCTTAAGGCTCAAAATATCTACCCAATTAGTCTTGAGGCTTGAAGTGCATAGAGGTGGGTGCAACCCTGCCAGAAGCAAACCTTCCACAAATTGAGGGTTGCATTGGGTTTTAATCTACCTCAACAACTTCCTGACAGACCCATTTGCCTAGGGGTGGAGTTTCCTTCAATAGGGGATAAAAGTTGAGTCATTGGTGCAGGCCATGGCAACTGAGACATAAAACTACATTTTCATGTTATGAACCATGGAACTTTCAGGCCTCTGCTACCCCTTTCCCCTTGAGATGTTCCCCCACTCTTAGGAAAGGAAAGGAAAATGTAGTAGCACACTGGCAATTGAAGCACAGGGCATGATATGGAAAGTCCTCTACCACCTGCTGTCCCCTTTCTGGGGGAAAAAAAGCTGGAGTGGCAAATAGCTCATTTTCAGGTTGAAATATATGAACTGGCACTTTGAAACCAAGCTGTGTGGGGACAGGCTATATTAATGTTCCAAGTTGCATACTTCAGGCCTCTTGGAAAAGGGACAAGCCCATTGGTAGAGCATCTTCTTTGCATGCAGAAGATCCCAGCATCTCCTGGTAGCACTAGGAATGTCTCCAGTATGAAATCCTGGAGAGCCACTGCCAATCAACATAGAAAATACAGAGCTAGTTAGGTCTAACTTTGGTATAATGCAGCTTGCTAGGTTCCTGGACCAAATTAAGCCCCACAGAAGTCAGCCAATTCCAGAGAGGAGAAAGCAAATACAAAGTCATCTATGTGTTTTTTTTGAATGCATCCCATAGATCAAATGATTGTGTAAATGTCTGACAAAACAATTACTACCCCCAAACTACAAATATAACCTTTTTGGCCAAAACAAAGAGGATACGGAGAATACCAAAGGAAGTTGCTTTATCTATCACTCATTAAAATGCTTATCAGCCACTAGGGAATTTTGAAATCCACCCCCACTAATCTCAAAATGTACTCTTTTTATAAACCTTAAAGCAAACCAAATTAAAAACAGATAACTCAAAACCAAGAAACCAAGTTATCCTTGCTATTTTTTTACTTCACATACACACATACATATAAAGTGAACTTTCATGGGTCTGATTGCATGCAAATGTTTCAGAGTGATGTGGTTTCTCCAGAATTTGATGTTAAAAGCCTCACTTGATTCCAATACAGATGGGGAAGGAAAGCTAAATTTCACTGCAAAGCACTACACAATGAACTTACTGGCAGCAGAAAAAGTATCTGCAAACATTAACACCCTGCCTATCTTATACATTTAATCCCTGTTAATATAAATTGCAAAAGCACAATGCAGAAACAATGTGTTGCATGCATGCAGAGGTATTCACACAGATTTGGGGCTGTCGGCTACGTGAGGCACCAACCCATCTACGCTGCCACTTACGATCCCCTGATATTTGTTTCAGCAATGGTCTGGTAGCAGTGCTGCTAAACCATCACCCAACGGCCTAGTGAGGAGTGGTATGTAGTGTTGCTGCTGCTACCCAGGGAGGGTGGGGGAGGGAGAGCATTAAAGGGAAGAATGTGTGCTGGGCACCAGGCATCAGCAGCAAGGACTCCTTGAGTCTGGTGCTGGCTGTGGCTTCTCTCATAAAAGGGAAGCATTAGCTGGAACTGCCATACTCACCTTTCATGAAATAGGCATTAGCTTAGAAGTGTCCATAGGGACATGGGTGGCACTGTGGTCCAAACCACTGAGCCTAGGGCTTGCCGATCGGAAGGTCGGTGGTTCGAATCCCCGCGACGGAGTGAGCTCCTGTTGCTTGGTCCCAGCTCCTGCCAACCTAGCAGTTCGAAAGCACATCAAAGTGCAAGTAGATAAATAGATACCGCTCCAGCGGGAAAGTAAACGGCATTTCCATGCGCCGCTCTGATTTCACCAGAAGTGGCTTAGTCATGCTGGCCACATGACCCGGAAAAACTGTCTGCGGACAAACGTCGGCTCCTTTGGCCAGTAAAGCGAGATGAGTGCCGCAACCCCAGAGTCGTTCGCTACTGGACTTAACTGTCAGGGGTCCTTTACAGTTTTAGAAGTGCCCATAAGATTTGCACAACCATATTCAATGCAACAATGGCAATATTTGGTGTCAGCGGTGAAGGGCTGTGGGTCAGTTTTGGAACATGTGCTTTGCATGTAAAAGGTGCTCAATTAAATTCTTGGTGTATGGAGGTAGGGCTGGGAAAGATCCCTACCTGAAACCCCGGAGAGGGGCTGCCAGTCCTTGTCAATGATACTGTGCTAAATGGACCAATGCCCTAATTTGGTATACAGCACCTTCCTTTGTTCCAGCACCTGACACTCAGGGCCTAAGTGCTTTTCCAGGGCCCACGGCTGATGTGAGCACCCTGACAGCCCCTAGCCATTTTTTCCCTGGTCTGGCACTGCAAGCATTACCAGGAAGCTGGATCTAACCACCCTTTTGATTTCCTACAATGTCCCTGACCTAATGTCACTCTAGTACATTGTGGGAAATTAAAATGGGGGTTACCCCAACCCCACTTACTGCTTCAAGTGCTGCCACTACTGCCAGGGTCCATTTACAGAGTTGGGGAACGAGCAGAGAACTCTTTGCGCAAGGCCCCTCTCAGACCTCAAGCCAATCAGGATCCACATTGAAGGGGGCAGAAATCCAGCAGTGATGGGGCCAAATGAATATCCATACCTAATTTTAGCATTTGTATTAAGTGAAAACTACCACATGCATTGAAGGTACACTAACTGAAGTTCAAAGTATTATTTTTAAAACTTTATTCCTTATTTCGCCCTGCAAACAGGTATGTTTCAACTTGAACCTGCCTAATATATTTGATGCTGGGTTAGCTGTGGTTAATATGTTTCTGTTATCTAATAGATGTTGCACCCAAGAATGGGAAAAAGCTGTGCCAGTTACCATCCAAATCTCTCTAATTAGTGTTGACAGTAAAATATTAGCCAAGGTATTAACTACAAGATAAGAGGCAGCACTCCTGGGGTTTACAGAACCCGTTCAAGAAAGATTTGTTGTAAAAAAGAAAAAGAAAAAATCTCCACTTTAAAAATGCCAAGCAATTGCAACTTTTTATTTAAAACAAAACACAATACAAAACACCCAACACCCAATGGCACAAAGTAGGACCACCCATTCCATAACTGTTTTGGTGTTAGGCTTCACTGACATTTTTCATAGTAGAGTCTGGAGTGGAACTTATGTCCCGAACATTCAGGGACATGCACCTGTAAGCCACAATTCCCCGAAACTCCCCAACTGGTATTTATAACTACCAACTTAACTGGATTGTCGAGAGACCACACAAGATTGTAACTACTACTAACTAGGTTATTATTTTACTTAAAAATAAATTTTATACCTAAGAGGAATGTGTGAGAGAGTTTGCCAATCAGTCATCACTGTATTTCTTGCAAACTAATGAAATTATTAACAACTAAAACAAAACAAGGTTGCAGGCTAATGGTCACCGAATTGCCCCCTACATTGATGAAGCATGGCCGTGTGATGCATCACATGACATGTCATGTGATGCCCCCTGGTGTGTGTTGGGCAGGGCGTGCTGAGGGCAATCTCCATGCTTGCTCGTCCCAGCCACAGCCTGGCAGCCCAGGAGCTGGGCTGCGGCTGGGACGAGCAAGCATGGAGATCACCCTCCGTGTTTGTCCCAGCTGCCACATGGCTCCTGGGTTGCTGGGCGGAGGCTGGGGCATATAGAGGTCGCCTGACAGCAGCAGGGGGAGGCGGCCCCCTCAATATTGGGTTGGCGGTTGCTGCTGCCCCCTGCCAAAAAAAACTTGGAGAGCTGAAGCCCCCTCCACCTGGTCACCCTGTATTTCCATTAAATGGTAGTTCTAGGCAGCTTACAAAGCTAAAAACCAATTTATGATACACTATGAATGCATACATTCAAAAACATAGCCGTTTTAACCAGATTAAAAGCCAGCAGCTATCTTTTTTATTCATCCCCTTTTATTTGCCTAGTGGTTTTCTCTTAAGGAAGCTTTAGGACCTGGTACTTTCAACGGACCGTGAATAAGTAGCACTGTTGTTTGCACCAACTCTATTGTTAAGTTTTCCATAATCATAACTATGGGATATTTCTGACTCTTGGAGGGAGGGCTTGGTACAGAGGAGCAATAAAAAAATGATGTTCTTTTCTTTTCTTCTTACTTTCTTCTGCTGTAAGAATCTTAAAAATCAGAATAAAATATGAAGTAGGATAAAAGGTGGGCCTTAATGAGGCCCTCTGTTACTCTACCACAGTACCTCTTAAAAACAAATAGAAAAAGGTGCTGTGTCAGCAGGAGAACACAATAGAATTAGTGCCTGGAAAGTTGGTGAATCTTGAGGCACAGTTAACATCCAAGATGAAGAGATTCTAAGAGTGCTCGAGGGTGGTGTGTAAGGTGGAGAATACTAAGGATGTTATTTGTCCCCTCACTACAAAAATAATTTTCAGGATTTCAAAGAGACTTTAACATTGCTTGAACATAAATAAATGAATAAACTTAACTGAGCTTGCAAAACAGGCATTCTATTGTTGTGGCTTTTCTGCAACATGAGAGATTTATGTGTGTGAGAGAAAATATAATAGGCAAGAACCAGGAAAAAAGTATTGATGGGGAGAGATTGAAGCACACACTTAACACAAAGGACTAGTGGCCTGACAGTATGAGCTCCATCATATGTTTATGCAAACCAGCCCAACAGTCCATCTTTCCCAGTACTGTCTATGCCAATCCAAGGTTTTAGGGAGAGGTTGTTCCCAGCTCCACTACATGATATTATTTTAACGGAAATGCCAGAGTTTAAACCAGGGACTTCTGTATACATACAGAGCATCTCTTCATAGTGTTTTTTGTTTGTTTATTTGTAGCTGATTAAGATACTCTGTTTTTCAGCGGTGGTTTGGAGGAAGAAAGTGCAGATTAAACAAAAGGATTTGTTGTGCTGCTGCTGCTAGTAACTGTTATTCAATGATTTGTTATGAGGTGTGATCCTATTTTAAGGATTGCATTATTTTATGGATTTAATGTGTTATTTTTGTCATATTTGGCTCTGTCATAAACTATTTTGTGTCTTGTGCAAAGGGTGATATATAAATCATCTAATTAAATAGTAATTATAGTAATCATTATCTAAATATTTTTTTTAAAGCCCACAAAAACTACATATGCTCTGTATCTAATCTGTACCCTCTACCACAGATGGCTTTCCTCTGTACCTTTTTTCCAGGGCTAAACTGTAGAAGAGATATAGGGTGAAGAGCAGATAATAAATAACAACAAACAGCATTGTATGAGTTCCTTAGCTGGCAAATTGAAAAAGAAATGGCCAACAGCCAACTGTGGTTTAATAGGCAACGATGTTACAAAGACTTTACACATGCCATCTAGTCTAGTGAACCATTTGTAAAACATTTAGAGGAACGCTACCTCTTGTCATGCTCTGCAAGACAGAGGTGCTTCAACATAGCCAGGATACCTGTCACCCCCTCCCCAAATTACTTAGATACAGAAACACATTTTTAATCTTCATAGATTACACTCAAATCACTGTGGTCTTAGATGTATGTTAACACAGTTTGAAGAAAGCACATCAATTTCCAGTCACTTCTAAGTTAGAATTAGAAAGGTGGGGGTCTTCTCTGTGGGGGGTGGGGGCAGGGATAGAATGTTACTGAAAAGCCCAGAAGTGAAGAGGGAACGGAACTCAGCTGGTAGGGGAAAAAACAATACTGCTTAAAATGAAATGGTTGTTTTCTGTACACAGTCATTTTATAAAATGTACAGTAAAGCTTTTATATGTAAATTATCCAAACACAAAAACCTCTCCGTTCAAATTGAATTGAGAATAGCTTGTAGTAGAGTGCTTTAGAGAAAACGTGCTTAAAATGAACAAACTAGAGAACCACCAAGACTGAATTTCTGTTTCAAGGAAGAAGAGAAAACTCTACAAAAATGGGCTTGTGTGATCTGCTTTTATTTGAGAAATAAAAGACATTAATTTACTTCTAAATACATATCTCATTTTTTCTACTGGCAAAATGTCTGTCATTATGATCAGTGGCGGAGCTTCATGCTCCGGCACCGGGGGGCGGAGAGCAGGCGGGGGCGAGGCTGGCACATGTCCTGGGAGCGGGGGGGGGGCGCCCAGTGCTGATGGGGGGGCAGCCGCAATGGTACCCTGCTGGGATTGTGCTGTTGGAGGCGGTGTGCTCCCACCGCACTCCTCTTCCTCCGCCAGTGATTATGATGGGTGGTATAGATTCATAAGTGCCTATACATTCCTGAAACATGGGAATGGTTCCATATATACCAGATGGTAGAATGCAGGTGGGTTGCTGTTCAGCTCCATGGCACTTGATCAATGGGGTCCTTCAGGGTTCTGTTCTCCCTCCAATGCTATTCAATATCTATATGAAGTTGCTGGTTGAGGTCATTTGGGAAATGGTAGTAGGGTGCCACCAATATGTGAATCATACCCAACTCTATCATTGTCATCAGAGTCAGGTGATGCAATGTAGGTTCAGGATCATTGTCTTCCTGCTTTGATGGAATAGATGGGAGAGAATAAACTGAAACTATGACTTGGTAGGTTCCTGGAAATTAGGGAAATGGCCTGTTTTTGATGGGTAGCACTTCCCCAAAGGGAGCAGTTATGTAGCCTGGGGTCCTCAGTGGCACCTTTTCACAGCTATAGCTACTTCATCAGATATGGCTGTTCCTGAGCACTGATATGACATTTCTGCAAAGACTACTCTAAAATTGTAAATGACAGAAAAAGTAGTGGCTTTTTTTCTGCGTGGTGTCACCAGCTGGAAACATGCTACACCAGTTATTAAGGGTATGCACTCATTGCCAATCAAGCCATCCAATGTTAGAATGGTGAGATTGGAGGAGGCTGGAACACCACAACATTCTATCTTACTTACTTACTTACTTACTTACTTACTTACTTTTGTTAGAACAACTAAAATGCTGCACAAAAGTAGTAAGCAACCTTTGAGTTCCACATTATTTGTTTCAATCTAGACACCAATAAGAAAAAGCAGGAGAGTGAAAAGCTACACATGGAAAAGCCAGAAACATTCTTAAGATGCTGGATTATGTGTGTCAAAGGGTGAACAGCAATTGTTACTTGACCCATTAGAACATCATCCCTGACCACTGGTCCTGTTAGCTAGGGATGATGGGAATTGTAGTCCCAAGCATCTGGAGGGCCAGAATTTGCCTATGCCTGCATTAGAACATGGTATAGCCAACATGAAGCAGTAGTTAGAGTGCTAGACTAAGACCTGGAAGACCAGGATTTGAATCCTGACTCATTCATGAAACTCACACTGGATGACCTCGGGCAGTCACTGCCTCTCAGCCTATTCTACCTCACAGGGTTGTTGAGAGGATAAAACTGATAGGGATATAACCATGCATGCTATCCTTCTTGGAGGAAAGGTAGGTTATAATAAATATAAGAAACAACCTGAAATCTGCGTACAGCACTAATTAAGTCTGAATACAAAAGTTTCAGCTGGCTTGAATAAAGTTATTAACTTTGTTGTACTTTTTAATGTACTAACATGGGTACTTGTGATTTTTCTTGATTTAGGTGATGATTTTAAACTTCTGTGCACACTGCCTAACTTCATACCAGCTAAGAAAGCAGGTGGAAACAAATTTAAATTAACCAAATCAAGTAATGCATTGTGGGCTAGCTAAACAGCTTGTGGAAGCACACAAAACTCCATCAGCTTCAAATTAGAATTTGTCTCCTCCACCCTTCTTGAAGGACATAGCTGGAAGAACACAAAAATGACATCCCATATTACACAAACCTATATAACACTAGTGAGCATCTGCTTAATGAGCAAAGCAAATACTCCAGACAATAAAATATTAATAATATAGGCCAATACTAAAAAATAACTATAAACTGAATACTGTCTCTGTAAATAAACTGAAGACAAAGTAAAAAGCTAAGTTTAAAACAATTTTGCATGAAGTGGAAGAAAAACCATAATTACTGCAGCCTGGCAATGTTATAAACTAGTGCCATCATAAGCAAAAATGGTTTTCTGTTAATGCTGCTCATCCCTATAAAAATTAAAGCAACTGTTGTGAACTATAACTAAATTAACTGTATTTCCTTGTTAAAGCTGAGCTATACTAAACCAAGCAGGACATAATGTTGATTATAGAGACAGAAGGTATTTGAAGTACAACATCAGTAAATGTTACTAGCTGTAAATTTACTAAAATGCAAATTAACCATTTCCAGAGTGTACAAGAGGCCTTCTTTCAATGTTATGAGTATGGTGTCTTTGCCATGAAATACAGTAACTCAGTTTATATGTTTCTGACCCTTCACCACAAACATCTGTATGCAACAACTGCATGAATTGGATGGATTATGTGGCATGTTCTCATGCAAAGCATAATTTCTCCTAGTGAAGTTCAACAGTTGTGTAAGGTCCTATAACACAGTTGTGGTTACAAGTATCATGACTGTAACAGTCACCGTGTACAAGTTTTTCTTTTTCTTTTTCCCGGAAGTTCTCACACCAGACTCGCTACCAAACCTTGAAATAGGAGAATGCAACTGTAGAGAATACAAGGGTCATCCATACATCTTCTTCTCTCCCTCTAGGAAGTGGTCCAGAGAGAGGGAAGGAAGCAAGTGAGAAGTGCCGGGGGGGGCATGTTTGAATGTGCTCAGGAATGGGAGATCACTGACAGCATCTTCCTAAGGACTTCCCCAAGTCTGGGACTGATTGGCATATTATTGCAAGAAGGTATAGCAACACAGAAAGTTGCCTTATATCAGGTCTTTTGCCTATGTAGCCAAGTACTGTACACTCTGACCTGCAGCAGTTCTTCTCAGAGGTAAGTCTCACTCTGTTCAGTAGGCCTTGTTCCCAAGCAAATGTGCATACTGTGTGTGTAGCCTTAGGCTACAATCCTATACACACTAACCTGGGAGTAAGCCTCAATGAAAAAGTGACTTGAAATGTGCATGAGGAGGGAGAAACCTCGCTTCATTTCAATGCACTAATGTATACATAGCCTAGATGCATATTTCACAAATACAAATTGCTGAAGTTTCTTTAATGTACACTCAGCAGTGGGCATCAACAGGATAGATGACTTTTTGTTAAATAGTAAAGGATGTCACATACATTTCTACATAAGTGCTCTCTTTGTATCTGACACACTACACATGCCTTGTGTTTGCTTGCTTGCTTTTGCATTCGGTAGCTGCACCAGAAACCCCAGGATCCTAAGCTTCCCTTCATCTCTGCAAAATCTATTAACTCCATCAAGGTTCTGCTTGCACAAGTCCACAAAGGATCAATGCTGAAAATGTTTGTTCTTTCAATAGTTACATGTTATCTTATATCAGAGAAATAGTCACAGCTATATACAGTATCTTATCTAGAGAATGTAAGCTGGGATATAGATACAAAATTATGTGGTCCATAACCCCCTGGAGGGGAGAGAAAGAAAGAAAAAAACCAAATCCTTTAGTGTATTAAATTATACTTGTTCATTTTTACTTAATTTGTCTGTGTAAATATTTACTGCAATGTACTGGGAAAGGAGAATTCATGCTCATGGGTTTTGTAAAACAAAACAATTTAAATACACAACAAATCACTTCAACTAAGAGCAATCAAAATGAAATTGTATGTGCTCATACAATTTCCAAAGAGAAAATGTTAAAAAGGTGATGTAGTGATTTTCAGCTGGGATATAAACATACACGCTTAATGACACCTACCCACACACCTACACTTTGCAGTACATGTACAAAGATGGCTTGGAAGGTGTTGTGGTTGAAGAAAGGGGACATACAGCCTCTATCAGATGAGAGGGGATTTGTCAGAGATTAATAGAATTCCATTGTAATATCCATATCTCACAAAGACATGCTCTGACAGGACCCAATTACTTTCAACAAGCTGGGCCTACAACACAGACCCCCTGAACCGGAATGGCCCTCAAACCTGTATGCTTTCGTTCAAGCAGATAACACCAATGGGTTTCTCTCTGTGATCACTGCCTAACTTAAATGAGTTAATCTCATTTTCCAGATGAATTGTTATTTTGTCTCCTGCAGGCTGTGATTACTGGATAAAAGTATTGTGTTAACAGAAGGGCCGCGCTCTTTTCAGTAGAGAATTCCACAGCCAGATAACCAGTCAGCCAGTGAGGACTCCCCCCCTTTCTTCCAGTATGAAGTAAGAGAATGGCACAAACAGGGGGTGGGGGGAAACTATAAAATAGAACAGATACATATTTCAGATAATTACATAATTTCTCGGGAGTTCAAAGGGACCATTTAACGTCCTATCTAAGCGTATTAAAGTCTAGGAGTCATGCTCTAATGCCACCTCTGTGATACATATTGAAAGATGCGTACTGACTTCCCAGGGACATTTCCCTTTTTTCTCCCTCTGATGCTATTACCATTGTAAACTATTATGGAATGGGGTAAATACATCAGATGAACTATGTTTATGTGTTACATCTCTTTCTACAATTTCAGTGGATTTCTGATTTTGGTCCTAGAACTTGCTAGCCATCTCTTGTAAACATGCAGCAACGTCATATTTTTGCAAGGTGAAGAACTTTATTGCTGACATGCTCTAAAAGGAACAGTGTCCTGTTCTCCCCTTTAAAGTTGTTTGGCTGGTGGTGGGTAGGGAACATGATTATGATGGGGAGGATGGTATATGGGAAGAATTCATTCTACACACTGTCTGCAGAATGAATGTGATGGAGTGTGCAACCTTTTAGAAGTGCAATAAAGCATTTCCCCTACCCCAACAAGCATTGTCTGTTCTCATTGAAGTATTTTAATTGACTGCACAGCTTCAGCCTTATCCGTAACTATTATTTTATATATTAATGCATTGACATTATACTTTTAGGATTCAAAACACATCCATATTATCATGAAGGGGGGGGGGACACTATTGAAGGAAGGTTAATGGAAGAGGTTTCCTTGATATCTAAAGTACTCAAGACAACATCATATTGTTGAATCAGGCATTATATTCTACCAAAAATAATCGCAATAATAATGAGTCGCAGGTTCCTGTAGTTTGAATCATGATATCACCTAAGCTTCAGTGAGTGTGAGCTTTCTAATTACCAGTCATTTTACATGGAAACAGTAATTTGCATGACAATGTGTTTATATGTCACTTAACTTCCAATGCATATTCCCTTAATGTTAGCTACCTAACATAATGAGTTTAAAATCAATACTCTGATTGAATGGTGATGTTGTTTCAAGAAATGAAAACATTCTCCAAAAGAAACAAAATCTCTCTCACACACACACAATTTTCTTTTCACAATGCCTCAGAAACACATACAGATGAAATTGCAAATTGCTAAGTGCTTTTATTTCTTTAATGTATATTATTGACCTTAGAAATTGTTCCATTTTTTCTAAACAAACAAATGAAAGAAAACAAAGTGAAATAGATTTTTTTTTTAAATGACAGCTTTATTAAGATAGCCTGAATTACATTATTCCCTTTTCTTTTAAAGCTTTGTCAACATGCAAATACTCCATAAAAAAGTAACTGGTGCATTCAGGAGCAATTCACTTTGCAAATAAAGCAGTATAATGTCAGTGGTTTGAAATGGTTCTGTCTCTGTTGCTTTCCATGTCAACGCACTGGCAGTCTTGCCTGAATGCAGCTAGTCAATAGAAAGTAAATAGAGCATTTCCTGACTTCACCTGGCAGCACTAAAAATGCCCATCTTAGAACTACACAATTTAATAGTTTTTGCAGTAAAGATGGACTCTGTGTAGTTCAAGCCATTTTTTTTTAACAACCACGAATAACCATTTGTTCAAAGGTTTAACAGGAACATTCAGCAGTAGGAATATAGGAAACTGCCTTGTCTGTCTAGTCTACTACTGCATTGGTCCACTTGGGTTTCAGACACAAGACCTACCTAGAAAATCCAAGAACTGAACTTGGGATATTTCACATGCCCCAAGTGTTGATACATTAATAACTTTTTTTTGCTACTACAATTTCATAGTTTAGAAGTACACAGTTGTTAAGCACTTTAACATGGCACTTTCCACATGCAAAAGAATCTTTTTTCATCATATAACTTGGTCTCTGACACAAACAGTGCTGTTTATTTCTCTCCCTCTCCCAAAGTTATTAGCTGCAGTTTTAATGCATTGCTATTTCATTGTTATGTTACCTTAATCCTTAAACCTCAAGACTGGTGTACAGATGCTTTAAGTAAATGAATAAATTAAAAAAAAATGACTGTACTTGGGAAGAAGTATTTTGATGTGCCCACATTTGTTAACTGAAGAGCTATATGGAAAAGTATAAATAAATAGGGGAGATATCTTTTTCTAATAACTCCTGGATACAAGTATAGTGATTTTGCTCCATTTTCCTGGAGGGTGGAGAGTAGCAGCTGTTGCACAACTATTGTCATGTTTTGCCATCAAAAAAACACACAACAACAAAAAAGGAAACAATGATTTGCATTGTCCAAATCTAAAATTGCTTTATTAAAGCCAATGACACAAAATGAAAAGCCACTGCAATTGTTCTTATTTGATATACTAAGTAAGTAAAACAGAATTTACGTAAGGGCAGAAAATTTTTTAAAGGGTTACCATATTGGACTATGACATGGGCCTAGCGAAGGGGGGGGGCAGGGGGGCCAGCTGCTCCCCCTAGCTCCACAAATATTATTGAAAAGCATTGAAAGTACTCAATTATCTGAGGTTCTGCCCCCACTAGCAGACGCCTGCCCCCCACAATGTCCTATTGACAGGGTATTTTTACCCGTGGTTTCCCAAGAATGGGTCAACAACTTTCATTTCGTAAAAAGAGCTAAACAACTTTGAATTCCCAAAAAAGCTCATGTTTCAAATCCCCCAGAGCCCTGACTCTCAGTGTAATCTACCTCACCGGGTTGTTGTGAGAATACAGTGGAAGGGGAAGAACCAGGTATGTCACCTTGAGCTCATTAGAGGAAAGGTGGGATTAGGGTTGCCATATTTCAATAAGTGAAAATCCGGACACAAAAGTTGTTGAGCTTTTTCTTTTGGGCAAAGCTTTTTGTGCATGGGTTGCCATACGTCCAGATTTTGCCAAACGTTAAAGTGATTTCTGCCTGGGCGCTGTTACAGATGAATACAGTCTATGTTCAGGAAATTCTGGACATATGGCAACCCTATACAGTGGATATAATTTTAATAAAACCCCAAATGTGGCAACTTGCATTGCTGGGACCACAATGGAAATGACCATTTAAATGTGAATTTATTTCTGATTTTTAAAAATGTTATTTGATTGCAGATTTAGGCAATGTGGCATTTAAAATTGCTATTTTAGCCACCTTTTTGCGGGGGGTGGGGTGGGTGAGGAGCTTGTAAATTGTCAGATGGTAGGATATGTGTGCAAAAATAGGGTAACTAAACGAAATAAATTTGAGTCTCCTTTCCCGAAACTTAAGCTTCTGTCATCAGGAAACTAAAGCTGGGTTTGGATTATATATTGATAAAACTATATATTACAGTTATATATAAAAATAACAATGTTATTATATTGTTATTACTATATTAAAACTCTATAACATACTAAATAGATAAAAGACTTGTGTGAACCAGGGTAGTTGTTGTTATTGTTATTATTATTATTGCTATTGGTTTTATTATTTAAAGGAAAATAGCAAGACAAGATGCCACCTCTGGTTAAAATACCAGATTCATTAAACTTCTTTGGTAAAATTTCATGGCAGCAGTATTTCTTTGGACTACTCAAAGAAAGATAGCATAGCAATAAGATTTTATGGGAATTACAAGCTTGCTTGATTCCTTTGTTTTATTGTAATGACACCATTTATAAGAAATCTATTTAATCCATTCTTTCCATAAATAACTCAGAGTCAGGAACTCATTGTGCGCCTCAGTATTATTTTCATATTGTCCTAAAACAACCAAGATGCATTTATAAAGTGATGTCAGAAGCTTATTAAATCCCCTAACTTCACTAGTTCTGTGGAGTAAGATCCCAAACTGGTCATCAATATATAGATTGAACTTCCATGCATGACAAATTGGTAATGTTTAATGATTGTCAATTGGTTCACTTTTGGCTATGGGAAAAAAAATTAATCAGTGATACAGGATGGAACATAATATAGGTATGCTAATGTAGACTGTGAAGATAAACCTGAGGAGGCACATTTGTGCAACGGATACAAGAGGACCCTGATGCCTTGTCTGTAATTGCTTTTGCATTTTAACTTAAACTGCATGTTACTCAAATGCTTGGTTCAGCTAGAGGTTTGCACATGTCCTGAGACTATGTATAATTTAGCTTTGGTTTGAGTAACATTCTGGCGATGGTGCATGTAAATCAGGCAAAGCTTAAGCCTGGTGTCATTTACTGAGGGGAAGCCCCAGTACTCCTTGCCAATAAACCTCCCTAGAGTGAATGCTGAACAGGAAGTTTTACCTATGATGAATGAATCACCTTAATGCATGACTAATAAATTCTGGAATCAGTGCCATATCTAATGCAGATAAACATCTAAAATCAGCTATTAATTATCCTTTATGACTAATGGATTCTCCCAATAAGCATATTCTGCCCTGATTAAAGAACCTTTGGTGGCATTTCTGGAGAAATTCAAGCTCAATCCCTGTAGTGTACATAGTCATATTCTTGTTTGCCTGATCTGATTGGTGGAAGCCCTTGTGCCAACTATGCCAACTATGTGGTGGTAAATTTATTTACTATGAGCTACAACAGCTTTGTTAACCTATGACCTTATGCCCATCCTAGACATTAACAAGATAAGTTTGCAACTGGCCGCTGCTTTTTCTCTAAGACTAGACAGGTTTTGGATCTCTAAATTCTCCAGATTTGGGGATGCATCCAAAAGGCTACTCTATGCCTCCCCTTTTCAAGATACCCTGACCCAGTGTCCCAATGTGGGAGAGGGCTTCTCATGCTTCCTCAAGCTTTCATTAATATTCGTTCATCTCATGTCCCTGTTCCCTTGTCTCTGATCCATATGGGCTATTTTCTTCAAAACTAATCAGGACACCTTCCAGAAAGTGCATGCCACTATTAGAAAGTGTATTTCTAAAGAAATAATACTTTATTCTTTTACCTTATTTGAGGGTTCCATAGAACTCATCTTAGGGTCAGACATGGCAATTAAAGGCCTGAGTCTGGTAAAGAACAAATTGACAACCATTTGGCTTTCAGAATACAAGAATAGCACCTGATTTCCTCTTCGTCAGCCACTACTGGGCACCTTCATGCTGCGATGAAATAAGCAAGAACCATTTCTCCATGTTCATCTTTCGGCAGGGGAGGACAGCATTGTATGCCACCACTTCTTTTACTTCTTTCTAGCTTGCATATTTCACAGCTCTTGTGTGCTCTTGCAAGTCCCACACTCCAACTATTGGCATATAAACTTTCCGCCTTCTTGGTTTATCTGGCCCACTTATCATCACACCTGCCCATAGCTCCATATAAGGTATATATTGCCTGTCTTCCCTGCATCTCTGACAGCACTTAGGATTCCTGACTGGATTTTGGAGGGAGTAGGGGAGGGCTGCCCTGGAGGTGGTAAGGAAAAAACACTGGACATTACACACAGAAACACTTTATTCCCTGTATTTAAGGCACTTTGTGGAGGGAGCCAAAGATATCACTGAGCCAGCAAAAGCTCTTGGTGAGCTCTGTCTTCAATCCAGATTGTCATTTGGAAAACTCATTTTTTCTTAAAAATACTGCCTCCCCTTTCCATCACTCTATTCTCGTCCATATCCAAAGTGATATGTACTGGAATGGGATTCGGAACTTCCCAATCCAGCATTTTATTCTGTCTCTAAGACTGTGTCCCCCCCCCCACTTTTTCCTGAAATAATTCATCTAGTCACTTCAAATGAAATTATATAATAAATAATTCCTCCAGTCCAGACTCTCCAGTCTCAGCACTCCAGTCTCCCTTGGTCACCTTTTGTCCTCACCTCCACATACTTGCTCAAGAAGAATGAAGGCCATCAAGGAGTTGCTGCAACCCTGTTCTGGCACCTTCATTCTCCAGATCTCAAGGTATGCTTAATACACATATATTCATTTTGGCCTTCAACACTGTGTGTGTGTTTTGTAGTTACAGTTGTAATTTGTTTTAAATTATTTTTAATGTTGAAGGCAAGTAAATACATCTAATAATGATAATGATGATGGTAACAACCATATTCCAGAAAGATTTAATCACAACATATTCTCAACATGATCTCCATACCTGAAATCCCCTCCAACACAAAAGTGAGATGGTACAACTGATTTTGTTCCCTAATAATAGTTTTTAAACCACAGTTTGTCCTTGACCGTCACAACAACAAACCATGTCTAGTTTAAAAACAAAAGCACATGTGTCCAATCTCCTCCTAAAAGAGGACTGGAGGGTAAGAGAGAGGGAGTTTTAGGCACGCCCATATTCATCCCCATAGGGCAGCACTATATTTTAATAATATGTCTGAACCGGGCCATTATAGTCAGTAGTGGAATGGAAAAGTTGACCAATGGAAGTATTAATATTTAGAATTCTGAGCATGGCATAGTCTGGAAATTGCTGTTTTTAAATACAGGATACAAATTTCACTTTGCTTAATGTAAGCAAATCAAATACACTCATGGTCTGATTTTAAGATTTGTTTCACCACTACATAATAACATAACACTGACAAGAAATTGACAGCAGGACTGCACTCCCCCCCCCCCTTTCTCCTGTTCCCATTTAGACAAAGTTAAGTGTGGCATCAATACTGATGTTAACTGCAATTTAGATGACTAGCCAAGGTTGGCACTTAGTAAGACTTCAAACCAACTTCAAACTCTTTAAAGATATTTGATAATAGCTAATAATTTCTCTTGGTTAAACACCACAGGCACATTCAACTAAATCAAGAAACAGAAGGGGATTATTTACAGAAATGTCATTGGCACTGAACGCTCTTTTCCTAGAAATTAGTGAATTAATTATGTGTATTAATCAAATAATACACTGAATCCAATTCAATAAGTACATCCATGCTATGAAGCCAACTAAAAGCAGAGAGCACAAAGCAGAGCTGTAATTAAGTCTAATGAATCTAAGAAAACAATGCAAACCACTGATGGATAAAAGCACAATCCAAGAACTTCCTTTGCCTTTAATGACTCAGTACCTGGTACCCCATTGCTTCTTAATAGCTCTGCACTCAGCTAGCCTGCCGAGGCTGGTTTGCATAAGCTAACCCAAGAATTTCTTGCTGGCATATTTCTGCAGTTTATATTTTCCCTTCATATCCCAAATATTATCTAAATACTACCATTTATCAATTTTTACCATTTACTAAGAGACTCTGGTACCCCTTATCTATGACAATATGAAGCACATTTTGTATTCCAGTTCGTGGAGAATACCATTATTTTCATGTTATTAAATGCACATTTTCTGCAAAATGAAGAAACTTCTGTCACCAATGATTTATACTGTAACAATGCTAAAATGATTATGTCTTACGCACTGTTTTTCGTGATGGGGAGGTGAGGGAGGGAGATTAGAAAGCAAATAGCACTTCCCCTGAAAATAGAGAATATCTTTCCCCTCTGATGATTGTTTAGAATAGTTTTCTTTCTCTATCAGCTTTATAAACCCAGATAATAGGCTTTAGTTTACAACATTTAGTTTACAATGGACCTGTTGTTGTTCAACCTCTTTATAAATGACTTGGATGAAGGAATTAAGGGGATGCTTATTCAACAGAAGTATCAAGAGAAGTTATAGTACCACTCTATTCTGCCTTCATCAGACCACACCTTGAATACTGTGTCCAATTCTGGGCACCACAGTTTAAGATGGATGTTGACAAGCTGGAACGTGTGCAGAGAAGGACAACCAAGATGATCAAGGGTCTGCAAACTAAGCTTTACGCGGAGCGCTTTAAGGAGCTGAGTACGTTTAGCCTGGAAAAGACTGAGAGGAGATATGCTCAAATAACTTAAGGGCTATCACATGAAAGAGAGAGCATGCTTGTTTTCTCCTGCTCTGGATTTAAGGCAATGGCTTCAAGTTA
The DNA here is from genome assembly GCF_965112155.1 of Podarcis liolepis. Lineage (NCBI taxonomy): Eukaryota > Metazoa > Chordata > Lepidosauria > Squamata > Lacertidae > Podarcis > Podarcis liolepis. The sequence continues at coordinate 50,823,580 of NC_139561.1, read as the reverse complement.
CAGGAAAGGAGATTCCAACTAAACATTCGAAAAAAACTTTCTGACAGTAAGAGCTGTTTGGCACTGAAACAAACTCCCACGAGAGGTGGTTGACTCTCTGTCCTTGGAGGTTTTTAAGCAGAGGTTGGATGGCCATCTGTCATGGATGCTTTAGCTGAGATGCCTGCATTGCAGGGGTTCGAACTAGATTCCATCTCTTAAGAAACACAGAGTTGAGTCGGGTATCATTGTTTCCATGAGGATGCCAATGAAAAGAGAGCACCCTCTCCCCATTATAATATCAGCAAGATTTTACCAGGAGACTCAGCCCTAGTGAATAGTCTCCCACATTAATAGTCATCGATGGTGAGGACACTGACTACAAGGCCAGATGTGACTCAAGTGGAAAGAGCCTATACACTTTACAGTAAGAGACACTCTAGGAGGGGTACAATTTTAAGCAACATTCCTGTGGAGTAAAAATAACTGTTTCAGAATTCTGCTACCACAGTGGAAATCATATTCTCTACCAATTGGCAAAACATTTTACTCCATTTGATTTTGCCTCAGGTATCTCCTCCCACCCCACCCCACTGCCACCATATTCATATATTGTTCATTCTTAATTATGAATTCAATTCAAGTAATTATCTTAAAACATGGGGGAATCCAGGTGAGGCTGGATTCCTTTTAAACCCAATAAACAAAGAGCCCAATAAATACATTGGCAACTCTTATCCATCTTCCCCCTTTCTGGCTATTCTCCCAGTCCACTTAGGGACTTTTAAAAATCATGCTGCCACCATCAGACAAAATAAAAAATAGACAGTAGAAGCATTGTATTGATCCTGCAATTTGCAGGAATTAGCATGCTCAAACAGAAATGCCTTTTATTCAAATATAATGTTAAATAAGCACACTTATTAAGCAGTGAAACACAATGACTGAGAGCCCTATTTTCAGGTATCCAGTCATAAGATACCATATTTGCTATCTCTCTCTTTGTCCCTGACTTCTACTGGCATCCCTCAGTACTGAGGCAGGCCAAGCTGGTTTTGAACTGAAAACATAAGAGTCCTCAATGTGTAATCCAATTGGAATTCTAATATGTTTTTCTCCACGAAATAGCACATTTTGGTATGTGTTGTAGTAGTAGTCGTAGTAACAACAACAACAATAACAACAACAATTCTATTATTTATGTCCCACCCATCTGATTGTAGATATCCTTCAAAGGTCCCCTAGAAAAAAGGTGTAAGGGCTGAATGTTGGGGGGGGGGGAGAGAGACACACAGACAGACAGACAGACAGACAGACAGACAGCCTGAACCTGAAACATAAAATCGTGTCCTGAACATGGCACCAATTCTCATTCCAATATCGCCATTTTCCAAGTAGATATCAACTTATAATATACAGTTAGATTTGCCTTTCTCTTTTGAAAATACTGTATTGGCCCAAATATAAGCCGCACCCAAATATAAGCCACACCTTTAAAATTTTGGGGGGAGGGGGAGAAAAAAATACAATAGCTGAATATAAGCCGCTCCCTTAAAATTCTGCAGGCACTCACACCTATTCTGTTTTACTGTATGTCTGTTTTAGCAGCGATATTGTAAAAGCCAATTTTTGTAAGGTTGCAAATTGAAGCCGCACTTTAACTTTTCACGGTCAGAATTTGGAAAAAAAAGTGTGGCTCATATTCGGGCCTATACGGGATATAAGGGTGCTGAGCTGTCATTTCAACCTGTTATGTAGAGCTGGATATGTGCGCCAAATTTCATTCCAATACATCAGTATGTAACAAAGTTACACAAAGTTACGCCAGAGCGATGAGTTAAACTAAAGTCTTCATTTCCCACAGTCAAAAATACAAGTTATTTCCCACCTGAATGGTTCATTTAATGGTACAGTATTTGTGTGCGTGCAGTGGGGAGAGATAGCTCTTTCATTCCACCGATCTTGGAACCATCTTTAACTTCCTTAATGTTTACAAATTCTTTGGGAGATATTGAAATTCATACATACATAGCTGCACCTTTAAGAAAATACTGTGTTTTCCTAGGTCCCTATCAAGGTAAATTTCATCAGTATTCAAAGAATGAGCAAAGCACTTCAACAATTTATTTCAATAAAAGAAGATTTAGCAGAAAGGAGTATAAATGATGAGAACTTGCTTTAAACTGATTTATTCCCTGCAGCAATAAAAGGAATGTTTCTTCACTCAGCTGTTTAATATGCAAATATGCAGAGCATCCAGCTTCTGACAGCACATCATTAATAAAACCTTGCACTAAGCAGCGCTCTCGATATTTCATCCTGATGAAAATACATGATGATGATTTTAGACTGTATAATTTCAGAGTTGGAACAATGTACTTTTCAGTGAGGTGGCCACTTTATAAGAAGTTGAGCTATCTTAGTAAGCTGGAGGCTTTGGTTTGTGACAGCAAAAGGCTTAGAATCGAAAGGAAGATACTCCACATCTTAGGCTGGGGAAACAGAAGCCTAAAGCCCCACCTTATATACAAATGAGAATGTCTAATGGTAGTTTCCCTCTAAATTTCTGAGCTAGAATCTTGTTTCTGAATGAACTTATTTTAAAAACTTGTTTTAACTTTGAAAAAAAAATACAGATCTTTTACTGTCTAAATCTAAAAGACTATTTTTAAATGTAAACTAAACTCAGGTTTCTGTATCTATCAGTGTCAATCAGGGAAGAGCTTTGTGGCCAATAAAATCTGCATTTAAACATAATGAATATATTTAAACAAAGGTCTGTCAGGGACCTTGTAGTTGTTAATGCCTTGAGAATGAGGGATATATTATCATGAGTGGCACTCTGGGAGATATCTTCAGAGCAATGCACTGGCAGGTGACACTTGCAGGGTTAAAATTATTGGGCAGCAGTCTTAGCTAAAACGACCTAATAGCAGCTATAAAATGCTAGAATCATACATTATCAGAGCTGGCCCAGCCATTAGGCAGAACCCTGCAGGTGGTACTCCTATGCGCCCCCTGTCTGCCCTGCTGCCTCTGCCAGTGGTAGAGAAGAGGTGCCACCACCGGAGCCAATTTCAGGCAAGATCAGGTCCATTGGGGGCAAGATATTGCCTGAAATTGTCCGAGATCTGGTGGAGTGTACAAGAGCTCACACAATCTTGGGCAAGATTTCACCCCAAATCAGTGTGATCTTGTCTGAAATTGGTACTGCCTGGCAAGATGCACAACACCAGTAGAACAGGTGGCAGCGGCAGCAGTAGCAGGTATGATTAATATGAAAACACAGGATAGTGACAAATCCACCGTATAAAAGCCCTCTGTATGCAAATCGCAGCAATATATTTGAAGAGTGCCTGAATCATAGCCACAAGAGGGCTTGTCTCCACTCCCACATACCGGTACTTCTTCCCCCATCTCATAGCAATCAAGCACTAAAACACAGTTTCCCCCTCCCCCTCCCCCTTTCAGCCCCTTTCCCATTTCACTGTTTTGCAATTCGGATGGTGGTGGTGATTATTTCATGTTTTATTTCAAAATATTTCTACTATGAAACAATCATTTAGCACATTCCAAAGAAGTCTGAAGGTTTTAGAACATTTTTTAAGACATATTTTGAATCATTTCCCATTGGATATCTAGGAGACAAAACGTCTTTGGGGCTGAAATTCAGGGGACGTCTTGCAGGTTTTAGTAAACTTCTCCTAGCCTGTACTTTACATGTTTCTGATATTCTGTGAGTGGCAATACACCCTTCATAACTCAAATGGGATTAACCAATTAGACATTTCCCAGTAGTCTCTAAAATAGCTGCTGTTGGCATGTTTTTGCATGGAAGAAACCTCAGAGGGCGGATACGATAGAAATCTTGCACTATTTAAATATAGAATTGGGACATCAAAGAAAGGGTTGTATTGAAATAACATAGATAATTAAGGAAGTAGAGAACAGTAATAACTGATTTGCATAAAATGCTAATAAGCCCCTTAAATTGTTCGGCAATTCCTGCTTTAGGCATGGTAACTGTGGGTTCAAATTTATGTACTAATTTTTACTTAATTTTCTTTGAAAGCATCTAAGAGAGGGGCAGCACTTTGTCTAGCACCTTATACCTTTCTAAAGTAGATTATAAAGGAAACTGACTGGAAAATCAGGCGGGAATTCTACCCATGGCTGTACCAGTGCAAATCAATATGAAGTACAAAGCATGCAAGGGGACTTAAAAAGTACTGGATTCAACCACCCAAAATGTTTTGGAACACCTAATACAGAGTGCCAACCATAATTTCTTTAAACACCAATTGCATATAATATAAAGCAGAGGGTGGGCTCCAAAGCCTTGCTGCCCTGCATTATGCTTTCTAATAATCTCACCCCAAGTTTTATTTTGTTTTTTTCTATAGCTCAGCTCAGGAGAAAAATGCCCGGACACAAAAATGTGGGGAGATTAGCCACGAGCAGGAAGAACAGTTTAGTACCTTTATCTATAACTCCCTTTGTACCAAAAATGGAATACCATCTGCTGCTTCATATGTGATTGGGACAGATTCTGTCTAAACAAGTGGGTCTTCTTGTTTGACCTTAGGTTTAGTCCTTAGTCCTCCATCCTCAGCTGGAAAAAGCCCTGCTGGATTTGACCACAAGTTCATGCAATCCAGTATCCTGTTTCTCACAGTAGTCAACCAGATGGTAAGCGGTAACCTTCTCAGGGCAGGTATCTTTGTGTTTTGCTTTCCTCTGTTGATACTACTCTGTAAGGAGCCATGAACAGTAATGAAGCTATGTAAAGCAGAGGAACTACAACAGGAAGTTGTAGTGTTCTCTCTAATTTTCCTAATTTTAACGTCAAACAAATACCACTCACAAACAAACGTAAAAAGATGCATTATAAAAAGTATTACTGTTCCACAAAAATATCAGCACTGATTGCTGCATAACAAAAGCCAAACCTCCTCTCTGAAGACTACTCCTACTACTTGGGTAGAATGGTATGATGCACAATTTTGCCACAATAAGGTAATCAACTACTTTATACAGTACTCCTGTGCTATTTGATTCAGGGAAGAAATTATATGCTCCAGGATTCTTGTTTTATTTTACTCTCTGACTGATCTCTCCTCACAGCGCCACAGCAGCAACGGCTCTGAGATGTGAATGAGAATGAGTGTCTGAGCCGTTCCTTCAGGACATGTCTGCGTATTGACCTTCAGCACACCCTGTTTCCCTGTGAGCCCTCTAAGCATGATCCATCGTTTTCTCAGGCCATTCTCCCTTCACCCCATTGATGGGTTTCAGAGCTACTTAAATTTCAAAGTCCTGATGCATTTCAGCAGTGGCCGGGGCTCAGCTCTGCTCACTTATAGACTGTACAAGGTCACGGTAAAGGGAGGTGGGAGGGGGTGGGGGAAGCAGGAGCATTTATCAGGATGTATTGCTTTACTTTTTCTATCCATCACAAAGGCAATGATTCTATTTCAGTGAAAATCCATTGAACTCAGATCAAGTCAGATGGCTGTTATCATTGGAAACTCAAGAGCTGTCACACTATAATCGGTACAAATGATGAACACTGAAATGTGGGTCTTAGGCCTCTTAATGGTCTTTAGTGCAGCCTCTCTCTCTCTCTCTCTCTCTCTGTTGTTGTTATTTTTGTTGCTTTACAAATTCTACAAAACCATGGCCCTCTCCCCTGGTAACCTTCCTATGCAAGGCTTAGAGAATTTGGACTAGCAACTAAGCCCAAGGGAGGGAAAGTTTGTGATTGGATCCTTTAACACCACCTTTTCTAACCAATGGAGCTACAGGCATTTCACTTCTGGTCACCTTTCTGAAATAAAATTTCATCCTCATTCATACTCCATGACAAAGTGAAGTGTTAACTGACACAGCACAACCAGTGGTTTTCTGTGTTAAAAATATAAATGATTGTGCTTTGAGATGCCAAGAAAACTTAGAGAAATGTAACTTTTTTCTCTCACACACATCAAAACTTCTTAATTCTGAAGATGTCTCACCGTGGCACCTGATTTGACTTCATTACCACCACAACCAGCCACCAAACACTTGACAAAACCTTTGTCGCGGTTATTAGCAGGGCAGTGGCGTAGCGTGGGTTGTCAGCACCCGGGGCAAGGCAAGTAATTTGCGCCCCCTAACCCGTGGATTTGCGCCCCCTAACCCTAACCCCCAGATGTTGCACCCGGTGCGGCCAGCTCCCCCTGCACCCCCCACGCTACGCCACTGTAGCAGGGTGCTGCAAGGATTTGAGATGGGGTACTTGGATTATCTTCGCCTGCCCTCCTCCTGGGGAAATTATGCAGATGGAATTAAGTTACTTATTGAGAATTCTGGTGAAATTACACACCCTACCTGAGCATGGGGCACGCCTACCACTGTCTTCCCCTGCCCTGTCACATGGTACATTACTAGGGCTTGTAGCAGAGAATAAAAGAAATAGTAGCTGAGGGTGCCTGGTGAGCACCTTCTGAAAATTTATGAGCAGTCGCATTACTGTACAGGCGACAACCATTTTGTGTGAGAGTTCTGTTCCTGGCCCCCTCACACATCAGTGGAGCATGCATAAGCCCACTCCGCCATGTTCCACCCCACCCCGCCACTCTCTTCTGGGTCCAAAAGAACCCACACATCAACTGGACAGGTGTAAAATGGATGCCACATGTAATCACAAAAGGTTTGAGGCTTTGTGGGCATCTAATTGGAACACTTGCAAAAATGTAACCCTTTTGGGGGCAAGCAAACAGCAATATGATCATGTTTCCTCCATATAAGTTTTTTTAAAGACTCATCTATTTGTTGTGACCATTGAGCTGAGATATGTAGTTGATTTTTATGTTGGATGACTATTTGCGATTGCTGCTTGAGGGTTATTTTTACTTTGATTTCTAATTCTCTGATGGTTCTGAGAAAGCCTAGATTCTGAGAAAGGTGTTATTATTTTCACATGAATATTCTTAAACCAAAAATAAATCAGTTTCGAGCGTGGTCTATCTGATATTACATGGAACTGAGTGGGCTCCAAGACAGATGGAAGAACCATCTCTCGGTCAGTCACAATAGCCATACACAGCTGATTTTGGTCTATGGTTCCAAGTTCTGGGGTACTTACAGTTATAACTATAACAAATTGATGAATTATGGTTCTTTTCAGATTTTGTATACTTTAAGTTCATTCAATATCTAGGGAGACATGATCATATTGTTTAAGACTGTACATGTGCACCTGACACTAGGTGTAGGTTTGCGGAAGTGAGCAGAGTTATGACAAGCAGCAGTAGGAGGAACAGGAGCCAAGCTCTGCAGCCTCGCCAGAAACACCAACTCCTGGATAGCCTTTTGTACTTCTTGGATGAGTCCAAGGAAGGTGTTAAAACTACCATGCTCACATTTAAACCATAGTTTAGTCTAACTATAGTTTAGTCTAATGCAGTGTTTCCCAAACGTTTTTGGGCAACGGCACACCTGTTTACCGGGAAAAAATCTCGCGGCACACCACCATTAAAGCCCCGCCCCGTGACGTCAGCGCGCAGCGTCACGCCGGGAGGGACGCACAAAAGTTAAAGTTTTTTCCCTTCCCCTTGCCGGGGTGGGAGGAGGCAGCAGAGCGAGGGATTGAGGGACGGCGGCAGCGGCTGTTGTGGTGGTGGCGGCGATAGCGGGCGGAGGAGGAGCCGTCGCCGGGAGTTGCTGCTGCTGCTGCTGCTGCCCGGACATGCCGGCCTCCTCCTCCTCCGCTGTCTCGCGCGCCTCCCTTTTGCGCGCGCTGCCCTGCCGCTCGGCACCAGCACCGCGGAGCCGCCCCCGGCTCGACGCGGATCCTCGCCGCCGCCCCGCCTCTCGCCGCCCGACTCGCCCGCCTCCCTCCCACGGCACACCAGCCGGTGTCTCACGGCACACTAGTGTGCCGCGGAACACCGGTTGGGAAACACTGGTCTAATGGATCCTAGTTTAGTCTAACATAATAAAATATCAAACATTAAAAACTCCCCTACACAGGGCTTCCTTCAGATGTCTTCTAAAAGTCCTGTAGTTGTTTATCTGTTTGACATCTGATGGGAGGGCGTACCACAGGGCGGGTGCAACTACCCAAAAGGCCCTCTGCCTGTAACTTTACTTCTCGCAGTGAGGGAACCGCCTGAAGGCCCTCAGAGCTGGACCTCAGTGTATGGGCTGAATGTTGGTGGTGGAGATGCTACTTCAGGTATACAGGGGCCAAAGGGCTTTAAAGGTCAGCATCAACACTTTGAGTTGTGCTCAGAAATGCACTGGGAGCCAGTGTAGATCCTTTAGGACTGGTGTTATGTGGTCCCGGCAGCCTTTGCTAATTAGCACCACTAAACACGGTAGTTTTAACAGCCTAACAGACCTAGCTGAAAAGTGAACTGTGTTCCTTTCTCTATTGTCCAGTAATTAAAAAGAATCACAAATTATATACCATGGTCTTACATAATACACTATTAATATGTAGTATCATATGGTTAAGAGTTTATTAAAATTCTAGCAAAATTTAATGCCAGTCCAAGAGAAATGCCATTCTGCCATCCAGTTAGTGCCCAGAGCAAAGGTTGTAATGCACCGATGAAAGGTCATCAAAGCAACATACTTTTTGAATATGCTTGTTAAGAAGCCAAAGGGAATCATTCCTTCACTTATTTCCTGTCCCTATCAGGCTCACCTAACAGATGATCCCAACAATTCACATTGGCAGTCCTTTGTAGTGTAATGAACACTATTACAATCTGATGAATGCAGCAACTGCACAGAAAACGTCAGTTCTTTCATTAAGAAAACCTTCCCAGGTTCATTTTATTGAACCAGGGCTCTAGCTATTAGGCTGATACATGACACAGTCAATTCTAGTTACACTTTAAGTGACTATTCATGTTTAGTGAATTCCATTTTTTTTTAAAAAAAACCCCTAATTTATTTAGGTTCAGTTATTTACACAGTTGTGTATGTTTCCAATAACTTACTCAATGATCATTAAAAATATTTGTATTACTTCCAATGTTATTATTTAAGGAATTTACAAGTTCCCTTGAAAAAAATCCAGCAGAATGCTCTGCATAGAAGAAATAAGTGCATATCTGCATATTACCAAAATAATCTCTGCTTAACAATGCATTTTATTGAGCAAAGGGTATGTGAAAGGAATTTATAACGGAGATGGTTCACAGAATTAGGATTTCCTACACAATTCACAGTGAAAACCTTGGCTGGCATCCAAAGAAGTACTTTAAGCATGCTCCAGGGGCGTGTATGCTCCCAGTGAGAGATCTGACTTTCACTAAACAGCAGACCCCTCTGCCATATTACCGTTTCAAAGGCAATTTGCCAGGTGGCAAAGAGGACTGTGGCTGATGCCTGAGTCAAATGCGTCTTTAGCCCTGGAACCGGTTGTAATACTCTTTGGATCCTGGCCCCTAAGAACAAAATGAGAGTCTTAGGTCCTCATTGGGGCATCAGTTGTTGTTGTTTTTTATTTTAAAAAAAAAACTACAGACAAACCATTATTTTGGCTAAAATACCTTAAGCTATTCACAGAAAAGTAGGGGCAGAAAAAAAAGCTTCTAAAAATCCATAGGGGGGATTTTTGAGAATATTTTGGGGGAGGTGCTTAACTTTGATTTTAAGAAAACTGCATGGGCTGATCTGCCCCACTGTGCTCTTTACCCCTTTTTTCTCTTTTTAAAAAACCCTGAAACTTTTAAAAAATGAAATGCAACAACAGAACTATAGTCACTGCCACCATTGTTCCTTCCCAGAGGTAGGGAAGGAAGTATAAGGACAGCAGCCAGAGTGCCACTACTTCTTTCGGGTCCCAGAAGCGACTGGCAAACCCCGATGGCATGAAAAGTGAGTTTAAAAGGGGGAGAGAAAATTAAGAAGCCTCCCACTGCAATTGTAAGGCCCTCTCCTCATGAAACTATGGTGGGGTTCAAACTGTGACCGCTGCAATGGTATTCTGAAATGCCACCTGCAAATTTATCCCCAATCTCAGGTCATCCTACATTCAGTACCTCTGTTCAGACTCTTTATATATCCTTGGTTAACTCACACCTTCTAAGAAGATAAAAAAGGTTACTATCTATTTATTGTGAGGAAAACTTGACAGGTGAATTTTTCTCTGTTTGTCAACAGGGAGGATCTAGAAAGCAGTTGAGATCAAGAGATTTCCATCCTCCTTCCTCTTGTTTTCAAAAGGGATTATAAGATTTTTTTCAAGGGATGAAAGCTATCTTCACTCAGTCAGTTGCCCTAGGCTGCTCTTTAGCTCAGACTGATGGGTATAGTAAGATAATAAGTGAAGTTTTGCTATGTAGAGTCCTAAAGGAGAAATCATTAAGGTTGAAATTAGTAGCCCCTTGCAGAAATTCAAATGTTAAAAACTTTTGACATTCTGCTTAATTGGACAACTTTGTCTAGTAGAGATGTTGTTACATCCCATCCTAGCCAATTTTCAACACCGTTTTCAACTCTGCATCTGAGATCTAATTTAAGGAAATCAAAACTTTTTTGAATAAAAAAAAGATTTTACTTACACAAAAGAAAACAAAAATCTGCTTATGCAGAAAGACATCAGAGCAGGCATATAACTACATATAACACGTAGTTTTCAGAGTATTGTTTAAGGCTATATTTTTTCCTGCTGACAGCTGTATTTAAAAAAAATGCAATAAAAGCACCAAGGACGGAGGGAAATAATAAATAACAGCTCTGCCATTTACGAGTGCTCACAATAAAGTTACTTGATTCCAGGTTTTTATGTATACATATATAAGTACATGTGATGATGGAACACATCTATGATGAATGGAACTGTGTTGCTTTAAAAGTATGAAGCACTAATAGGTTTGTAGACTAACTTCAATTTTGCAGTCTATGTAAAAACAACAACAGCAACCTGCCACTAAATTCCCTGTGGTCCACCAATGTGTTTAACATTTGCAATACAATAAATGCATACTCACAGTAATCTGGATCTATAACATGCACTCCTGAATTACAAATTCTTATAAGACCAGTCACATTTTAGTCCAGTATTTTTTGTGAGAGTCCCAGTAACCAGTGGATGCCAGATGGTCCACTGGAAATTCACTAGTAGTCCATCAGTGGACCATAGTCCACCACTTGCACTAATATAATACTTGGTCAAATAGGCAGTTCTTACAATGTACTAAAAATATTAATACTTCTCTTGAATTGTACATGAGTTCAGTCTTTGAAATAGCACTGACTTCAACCTGTTCTTCAGTTAAGTTAAAGAAACTTCAAACTGAACAATGACTAAACACACATTTTCATAGAACCATTTCACCCCTGCAAAAGTGTGTGTGTAATGTATGTTTGGTAATTTTAAGGTGTAAATTCCAATATAGCTTTGAGAGTGTGTATGGTCTTTGCTTTGTATCAAGGGCTGGGAATCTATGGCCTACAAGGTATTATTGGAGTCCTCATCCTGGTCACCATGGACAATGGCGAGCGATTATGTTGTTGGCATATGTTTGCTTCGGGAGAAAAATGTAGTTCAACAGGGCCAGAGGTTCTCCATCCCTGCTTTAAAGACAAAGTGATCCATGGTCTGTCTTTCTTTCTTAAGAAGCTTTGTGGACACTTCAGAAAATGGCTTAATGCTGAACAGTGGCATTTCTGGAAGAAAAATGTTCCAAGAAGAATGATACATGGAAGTCCCACTTACTAAACACAATACAGTGGTACCTCGGTTTACAAACTTAATCCATTTCTGGAAGTCCGTTCTTAAACTGAAACCGTTCTTAAACCAAGGTGCACTTTCCCTAATGAGACCTCCCACCACCGGTGTCCTTCCACTGTTTGGATTCCGTTCTTAGACCAAGGTAAAGTTTGCAAACCGGGACACTATTTCCAGTTCTGCAGACTTCACAAACAGAATCGTTCTTAAACAGGACTGTTCTTAAACCAAAGTACCACTGTACATTCCCTGGAAATCATTCGCTAGGCAAGCGTTTACATGGTGAGCTGACAATTTCTATTGATTCCAATGGGGAAAGTTCTAATGTGTTCCCTACCACATAATTTTAACACCCCCCAAACAAACAACAACAACAAAGAAACCCAGAAAAAACCCTCTCTGGTTTGTCTGATTGCTCCCCATCCCTCCCTCCCTCCATCCATCCTTCTGTTCTTCAGACAACCAGAAAAAGGCAAACAATGAATTTAAAATTCTCTTTGGTTGGATATCTGAATCTGCAGAGCGTATAGTGAAGTTTGGATTCTAATTCCTCGTGTTCAGAAAAGTTATTTTTTGCATAGCAAATGTTCATAAAACGGGACCTGCATATACTACTACATCATGACATATGTCACCAGCAGGGTCATGGGGTGGGAGATTGCTCCTCCTGTTGGCCAATTTCACTCCACAATTATGTATTATGACACAGTGTTGTTAACATCCAGGCTTTCTGTACCAGGAATATGACTAGGCTGCTCAGTGCCATCAAGCTACTGGTATCAAGTAGCAGAGACACTGTTTTTGGGGTGGGGTGGGGTTAAGACCCCTCCCTTAAAGTTCTAAGAAACCATTCCTCCCCAGTCCTCAGCAATGTTGTGATCTGATCTCACTTCTACCCAAAAAGTATGAAAATTGTTGGGCCTAAAAACTTTGGTACAGCAGTATTTTGAGGTCTCCCAAGTATGGAATCATTCATTTTTTATATAGAAGGAACAACTGCACCAAAGTTGCAGATCTGGAGATGTTTCTTATAATATTATAATGCAGAATGCAATTGAGACTTCATAATGTTATTGGTTATTATAAAGGTGGGAGAAGATAAGAGGAAGGGAGCATGGAAAACAAATAGATAAGATTAAGTTTAAGGCTTATTATATGTCTCCCTTTTTGCTTGAGTAATGTCACAATTTTGAAGGGGTTTGATGAGGAAATTATACATTTTGAAAAAGGATTAGCAGATGCAATATATGGTGACAAGAACTTGAAAACAATCTGACTGCAATAGTGCTTCAAACATGCAAATGCAAATTGAGTCAACACTCTCTAAATAAAGTGCACATTTATAAATAAGGAGTCAGATCACCAGTTTGTTTACTCTCATCTGGTGATAATTGTTTGCAACAGAACATATCAGTAAATTCTATAATGGGAACCACAGCCAGGAAATGTTAAATAATTAATGTCACCCTTCCAGCCTCTTGCATTTCGGTGGATATAAATGACCGTGTAATTCCATACCCAATTATCACTACTTAGCCATTCCATTTTGTAGTTAAAATCCCACAAAATTAAAGGCCATCAATTGTTAATGGTAGTAGATCAGACAAGGGATTAAAGATTATTTTTAATGTTTACTTCCTGTCAGGAGGGAGGTGTTTGGGCAGGAAATGTTTCAGACAGGAGTCTCTCTCAGTGGAGATCCATCCAGCAAGCTTAAATGTCCAAACTTCATCAGAAAAACCTTGTGTAAATAATTACTTGTTCAATTTGTTTGTTCCCTAAAGATACCAAGAGGTCTTATCTTGTCAAATTTATTTGGTAGAAGACAATTCCCAGAAATAGAGAGGGGGCTTTGAATTTTCAGACACAGTGCATTTAAACTAAAGAGCAGACCTTAATTCATTAAAAGGCAATTCCATGCTCTATTACTAAAGGCCTAGCTAAAGCACAATAGAAGCTATTCTAGAACAGGGAACCAGCTTTAGGAAGGAGCAATTAAGACCAGAGAAATAGTGGGGGGAAAGGATTCTTAATGTTCCTCCACCAAACACTTTAGAGCTCCACATCTTCTAGGTAAGGTTTCAAATCTGTGTCTGTAAAAATGCAATTATAATCATGCACCATCTACCACGGTGCATAATAATTCCTGCAACAGACAGATAAATTATTGAGTCGTCCACTAAGACCCCTAGCAAATTTCAAGTCGTCTGTTGGAGGGGAGTTTAGGAACCAGTGTTCTAGGTCAAACACGTTTGAAACTTCAAAGGGAGAGAAACAATGCATGAGGGCAATTTGGAATGAAGTAGTAAAAAGCAAGGAAAAGATTAAGAATCCCTCTCTGCATGGCCTTTTGGCTCCAAATAGATCCCTCTCAAGTCCCATTCGTGTAGTTGTGTCCTGTTGCGTTAGGTGGGTCAAAATACTGTAAAGACTAAATTCAGTCACTGGAATTTTACCAAGCCTTTCACAATGCTGAAACAAATTTGAGTCAAGGTGTTGTTTAAAAGTTTGCTGACAGTTTCAAGATGTAGAGAGCAATTTGAAGACCTAGGCCTAGTTCGTGTAGCAGGATGAAACAAATGATCAGAAGCCTTCAGCTGACCATAGGAGTTATTGGTTCTAAAAGATGTGACAGTGAACTGGATTCCTCCATCCCAGCCTTGGCTCATTCTCTCAGACCCTAAGGAACCTTCTTGCTGAAATACACCTTTACATCTCTGCTCATACTTTCGATACTTAGAGGCTTTTGGGTAACATGAAACCTGTATGTCTGGTGTTCTACTTATTCCTCGATTTAGAAACCAGACGTCTGCAGATATGAAAACTGGATACACACATATTTATCTATACAGTGGTACCTCGGAATGCAAACGGCATCCGTTCCGGAGCCCTGTTCACATCCCGAACAGAACGTAAGACGCGACAGCGCATCTGCACATGCGCGGGTCACGTTTCGCCACTTCCACGTATGCACGTGACATCATTTTGACCATCTGCGCATGCACGAACGGTGAAACCTGGAAGTAACGCACTCCGCTACTTCTGAGCCGCCGCGGAGCGCAACCCGAAAGTGCTCAACCTGAAGCATACCTGAAGGTATGACTGTATGTACACATGACTGAATGACAGACTCAGTCCCTGACCCACATTCATTAACTGAATGCCTGAAAACAGCAGCCATGTGTAGTTTGTAACCCAGAGAGATCCATCCACCTGATCACAAACCTTGCTTTCTCAGAATTCCCAAATGCAGCATTCCATGAATACATGTAGAGTGAGGCTAGAGCCTGTCCCAACTAGCATGTGTTGTGAATGACCAAATAGAGCTTGATTAACTAACGTGTAATCAAGACAGCATAACCAATCAAGTGTCTCTGTCTGTCAGTTTTTGGCAGTTTTTTGTTTTAAGTCATCTTGCAAGACTCCCCTACTCTCCCCTATGTGCATCAGGAATACAAATCATGATGTTTGGTTTTCTAGACAGATAGGGATATTTGCAATGCTCAATATTTTGCATTTTGTTAGTGTGAGGAATTAATATAACTCTGGAAACTATATTTCATTCCAGGTCCCATAGATCTATGTCATTTATCCTTAAAACCTCACGGCACAAGTCAGATAATTCCCTAAATCGTATGGCCTGCTTATAGATTCCTGCTGTAACAATTGATTTGAAAAATGCTAGTGCTCAGCCATAAGAATTCTTCTCTTTGGTTATTCCACTCTGGGGCTGATACAAGCAAACAAGCAATAGAGTTCAATTCTAAGAAAGAAAAACTGTGCAACAACATAACCTACTTAACATAAGCTAGCACAAAAATGAAGAGGAGCAAGTTACAGCCAGGAGCCTTTTCAACTCCTAGTATAACAGTGCCATCCACTCCACCCCCCCCAAAAAAAAAAGTCTTTAGAAAGCACAGCCAAAATCTGAGAACAATTTAAAGCAGAAAAACTTAACGAGAGACTTAATTCTATGTTTCATAAAATCCACAGGCATTCTTTTGGGGTGGGCACGATTTAAAAGACAAAGAAAAACTGCAATTTATCCAAGTTGTAAATACAGGTAGCCTAAATTGTTTAAAGTAATTATAATAAACATTAACAAAATGTAATGAAAAGGAATTAAAATCAAGAGCTTGTCGTTTATTCTGGTACCTTTCTTTCACTGGAAGATAAAACTGGTTCAGGAACACAGGAAAATGTCTGATACTGAGCCAAGTGATGGGTCCATCTAGTTTAATATGATTTGCACTGGTTGGCAGCAGCTCTTCAGGGTTTGAGACAGGAGACTCCAATTTATCTGGATATTTAACTTTTTAGAAGCTGTAATGCACCAGGTACTATACTGTTAATTTGTTTCCATGCACACTCCCCAAAAATAATGAATATGGATGTGTTGCAGCTTTCCTCTAACAGTATGTACTGTGTTTTAATTTGTTGAAGCTTCCCGGAGTGTCTGCGACAACCCATTCAGATGGGTGAAATATAAATAACGAGCTGTTGTTGTTTTTGTTATAAGAGAAACTACATGCAATTAAATTTTGATCTAGCTGAGATTCCTGCATTGCAGGGGTTGGACTAGATGACCCCTGGGATCCCTTCCAACTTTAGAATTCTATAATTCTACTAGAAAGTGTTGTTGTTTTTTAAAGGCTAATGTGAAGGTCAACTAAATTACAAGCATTTCCTGCTTTGGAAGCTGGAGTGGGATAGGACTGTACAGTGGTACCTCGGGTTACATACGCTTTAGGTTACAGACGCTTTAGGTTACAGACTCCGCTAACCCAGAAATAATACCTCGGGTTAAGAACTTTACCTCAAGATGAGAAGAGAAATCATGCAGTGGCGGTGCGGCAGCAGCGGGAGGCCCCATTAGCTAAAGTGGTACCTCAGGTTAAGAACAGTTTCAGGTTAAAAACGGACCTCCGGAACGAATTAAGTACTTAACCCGAGGTACCACTGTACTGCAAATGACTGTTCTTGCCTTCAGCAGGGTGTAATTGTGGGCATGGGTGTGATGCAATTAGATAAGAGTTGTCTGTATTTTCATTTGTGAAATCTTGAAGGGTATGTGTTTTACATCCAGAGAGGCATATATAAAAGTAGGAGAAAGAAGTCTGGAAAAATATTATACTGTTCACTCCACAAAGCTGCTCAAATATTAAAAACAATATCCAGGAAATGAAAAAGTGGACAGTAAAAACAAACTTGGTCATATAATCCCTCCACTGCTAGGTCTGCAGGCACCTTTCACTAGCATACACCTGCTTTCACCAGTGTAATAGATTGTGCAGCCTTTGGGGGCTGGAAGCTGGACTGCATAGCTCTTAGGCATTACACCATGGCTCTGTAATAATAAATGGATATCATACTTGTGGAGGGCAGGTACCAAATGGAAATGTGATTATTTCACCATGTGTACCAAAACATTTGCAAAAGAAAGAAAATAAATGTATAAGGCTAATGTACCCTGGTTTGGGAAAGGAACATTTGGCTTTTCTCTGCACATTTGGTGGCATTGCCTTAGGCTTAAAGAAAGAAAATGTTGAGAGACTGATGAGTTGAGAGACTGATGAGTTGTAGGATGGGGAATGATCTCTTATTATTCTCAACATTGATTGTTCTCATCACTGCTTGCACCTCTATCCAAAATTTCATATAATACAATAACATTTTGGTAGGAGAAATAAATATTACTGACATTTTGAATTTGAACATTATATTCAAAAAGAATGCATACGGCCTTAGCACTATACCATCACATTTAATGTGTGACATTTTGATGTATTTTTAATCTTTGTTGGAAGCTGCCCAGAGTGGCTGGGGAAATCCAGCCAGATGGGTGGGGTACAAATAATAAATTATTATTATTGTTATTGTTGTTATTATTATTATTATTATTATTATTATTATTATTATTATTATTACAAAGCAAGTAATGATAAAAATGGCAGGTGGCATGCACTGTCTTAGAAGAGGCATTTCCTCTTTCATACAAAAGAAAGGGGAATACTTCTCCTTCCGCCTGCTTCAACAAATGTATGCATCTTCTAAAAACAGTTGAGAGTTGAAAACTGCTTTATACAGAGTTAGCCTCTGGAAGGTAAAGCGTGTGTGTGTACCTCTGCATACATAGGCTTTCCCCACATTTTGGAACCTTGGTCATGCGTAGTTCCAGAATGGAGGAAGCCTACACAAGGAGCCTTCCACTTGCAGCTGTCCCTACCAGCACCTGGATCTTAGAGGCAGGGCCAGATAGCACCACACACCCTTGAGGGCAGGCCAAATATGCAGTCCTTCAGCTCCATATGATTCTCCTTTGTGTGATGCATGCGTGAATGGAACTTGACAGGTACTGGCTTTCTAATGTTTACTCTGAGTAGATCCATTACAATCAATAGACCTTAGTTAACTATGGCCATTAA
The DNA here is from genome assembly GCF_965112155.1 of Podarcis liolepis. Lineage (NCBI taxonomy): Eukaryota > Metazoa > Chordata > Lepidosauria > Squamata > Lacertidae > Podarcis > Podarcis liolepis. Next base: position 50,805,448 of record NC_139561.1, on the reverse strand, counting down.
CTTCAATGTGTCTAAGCAAAAATTAGAAATTGAATCTCACATACAGGAAGTAGGTATTATACCACAGATATTTCTTAACCTAACAAATAAAAGATGCTCCCCTTCTACAATTTCTCACATATATGGATTTGGGCAGATTTAAACTTTTAATTGAATTAACATTCGTAACCACATTTAATAGGGAGTACGTCTGAGCAGACATGCATAGGATGACACTGTAAGACTCATATGATAAATTGACTTACAGCACAATCTTATGTATTTACAAAGAAGTCCCAAAGAATTCAATAAGACTTGATCCCAAGTAAGTGTGCACAGAACTACACCTTAAGTTTCTTTAATCAGGTAAAAAGTCAAATTGCCATTTACATAATGATTTAAAGGCACTGATCACTTAATTCCATCCAGATCTTAAGAGGGAGAAAAGTGCTTATGTATATTCACTGTTCATCTATCTAAGACAGAAATACAAATATAGTTAGGAAGGGTATCATCCAGGCAAAAGAAAACTAATTCCCACAAATTTTGATGTTACACATGCACTCTTTCCCAATGAAAATCCTATTTTCTGCATCTGTGCTTGGAAGACGTGATCAGTGCATTAAGTAAATACGGTAAATAGCAGAATTTCTTTTATCCTGACACACCTGAATTACAAAAATTTCCAGCTTTCCCCTTTTTTGCTCCTGAAGGAAATGTTCACCTGATGGAAATTAAGCAGTTGCAAACAACTTACTCTGGAAACTGCTTTCACTCCTAGATGTCAAGGGGCAAGGCTGCTTGATGTGGGGGGGAGAGGAATAGCCCTGGCCTCTACTGTATAAAAATCAAGATCAATTTGGTGAGCCGCTCCTTTAATACTGTGTCTGCAGAGAAATAATTTAGACTCCCAGTTAATTTGAGTATTGAACTGAAATTCCACAGCTGCTTTCTGCCAGTCCTGAAAACAGAAATTAATTTCAGTGACCAAGTTGAATGGAGTCCTACTCTGTCAGGCAATTAGTCATCTTCTTTTGCTACTCAGGGCCTATCAATGGGCTAATCCATACATAAACCCCTGCGTTTCCCTAGTCAGTCACAATCTGAAGGGTCATTTAACTACCCAATCTCTCCATATTCAGTCCTACCTCAAATATATGTGGATTTTCCTTTTAAAACAACAACATTATTTCATGTTTAGCTTTCTCCTTCCTGTTTATTGCCAGCAGAATTAATGAACCTGATTTGCATCCCCCCCTTTGATCAAGACTGTTGTTGATTAAGTAGAAGTAGAGCTCAGGGGAAAGGGGAGGGGGGATGTATTCCTGCCGTTTTATTCCTTGGTTTGGCCAGTTTATTAATGAAAGAAGCAGAGATATTGATGGACCAGAAACTACAAATGCAGCAGTTAAATGATATGTCCTTTCACACTATTAATTTAATAAAAAGTTATTTTATCTTTACAGACATACTTATTGTCATATGTACACAAAATCCCTATTGGTTATTATACTATTTCTTGTGCCTGTTATTTTTTTTTTACTCTTTAGCTTTCTTGAAGTTGCTAGCAGTTCATATTTTATTTAAAAATACATATCTGCATTTGGAAACTAAAACACTAGGAAATTTAGATTAGATTATAGATGATGTGTGTTGGTGTGTGTGCTTGATTTGAGTCCAGATCAGATTGGTTCTGAATTAAGTCAGTTGATCACGGGCCCATTCCAAACTAAAGGCCCAGTTGCTAGAGCCTCCTTGCCTTCACCATGTGGTGTATCTCATCCATCTGCTCTATCCCTGATTTGTCCTGTTCCATTTCCTTAAAAGGGTGGCTGTTCCTACTATACAGAGAACAGCCCTCTCCGTCCAGACCAAATCTCAGTTTATAGCTCACACAGCTGACACGGAAAAAATCCCGGATGCGTGGTTGCACTGCCACCCAGCTCGTCGGACTAAGTCCGCGGGTCCTAGCGGAGAAAATAAGTTCAGCCGGACACAGGAGCAAAATGCGGAGACCCAAAGTTTATTGCGCAACAGGTTCAAGATGGGATTGAACCCCGAGAATGGGGTGACATAGGCTTTTAAAAGTTCCCTCCATAACCCAGAATACAGTGCAGGAAACGTCATGAATACATTATGGGAAGGTCATGTTTCACGAGTTACATCATGAATATATTTTACACGTCATGAATAGATTAAGGAAAGGTGGGATTACATTCATTTACATTTCGGATGAGGGAGGGGGGATATGCAGAGCAAGAAATATACATAGATAAACATTTATTGAGTACCGGTGGTGGCAAGACAATGGGCCAGAGATATGCATCGTCTGCCACTTCGTATCGCCCGGAGGAAGGGGTTGGGGAAACGATCTGACAGGATTAAGAAGTTCCTGTATACGTGACCTGCCGCTTCGGGGATTATGGAAGTAGGGGTAGCATTATGGAGTCCAAGGGGAGCTGAGTTGAATGACACCGACAGTGAGAAAATCGGAGTTACGGTTGATTTTATACCAATTTTAAAGATTTCAATGCTCCCAAACCCATTCTGTACTATAGGGCAAAAGTAGAGACAGAATGGATACAATGTAACAAGATTTTGACAAGCGGTAGGAGAATGGTTACAATGTAACAGGTTTTTGACAGTTTTACGAGGTCTCTGGTTTCGGATCCATTGTTCTCGCAGTGGGGGGCCGTCAGCAGCTTGTCAGGAGTGAAATGAGGCGTGCAGTAGCTCTGTGAGCTAGCTCGTGCAGGACGAATGCATGGCTGTGATTGGCTAAAGCGCGGCCATAGGAATAAGCGGGAAAGCAGGGATACACGGTCTACTCGTTCTAAGTATGGAGCGCAGATAGGCATAGAAAGAGATAGAGATGTGCGAGCTTATTTCGCTCGTGGAAAGAAGGGGAAAGGAAAGTTTCACTGGGGTCTGGGAGAAGTGTGGTGCTTATGCAACGGTGAGGGGGGCTGAGGGTGAGCGTGTGTCGGGCACCCTCGAGGTCATCGCCTCGGATGTCGCTAGGGAGAAGGGGGAAAGGGGTCCCCCCCTCCTTCCGTTCCGTATCACAGCTCAACTCTCCACTCTGGCCTTTGTCTTTATAAGTAACAGATAGTTGAGAGAGGGAGGCCCACCCATTTGTCCTCTGGCACAGAGGCATTTCCTTTGTTACCTTAACAACCCATCCTTAGGCCAACTTCTCTGGTTATTCCGGCAATTGGATTCTTGTTGGATCCAGAAATTAGAAGGGATTGAAGCATACAGCCTACCTCACCCAAAAAATCACAATAATAACCATAAGAAGGGAGAACAGGGATCTTGGAGCTGCTCATTAACAGCACCTGGATAACAGATGGAACAGGATCACACAGTCACAGGTTTCCTCACCATGTTAAGATGTATTGAATTATTATTTAAATTATAAATAAAGGCACTGTCCAACTATGAATTTTGGAATATTTATAGCAATTATTTTAAAATGTGCATATATAGCCTGAAAATAGTGTACACATCTGTATCATCTTTTGTCCTCTTTTTTTTGGGGGGGGGGCAATGTTCAAATGGCAATCTTAGCTCTTAATTCCACAAGCTTCACTCATTGTTTTCAGTGGTGTGGTGGTGTAACCAAACACCATCACCGATGCCAGAGCCGCGGGGAGGAAAGCCGCACCCAGGCTGGGTCTTTGGAGCTGGGGCAGCACCTCCTTCTCCTTGCAGCTGGCGAAGGGATGCCCAGGTGTATCCTGCCCTTGGGCTGGTCAAGAGGGAGAGAGAAGGAAAGCACTGCCAGGGCCATGTGCGTTGCTCAGAGCGCCTCATTGAAAGAACAGGATGGTGAAGTGACACAGTGGTGTTCCTGGCTTCACGTTTTTCTGCCTTATTTCTGCTCCCAGGTTTGGGCTACTTTGCAAAGAGAAACTCTCTTGATTAGATGCTTGCTGGCAAAGGAACAGACCACTACCTAGTGCACCACTTGCCCCACCCGGGCACTTGGCAACCCACACTACGCCTCTGATTTCCCCCCTAATTTCTAGAAGCTAATCATGGGGGGGGGGGGTCCAAGCGCAAGCAGGAAGTTCTTTCCTTTGATGGACTGACCTACTGAGCGCCTCAGGGCCCTGCCCTGCCTCTTTCCACCTGGCTTGGGGCCAGGCCTGGAGGGCTCCATAAAGGACTGTTGCTGCTGCTGCTGCTGCTGCTTAACAGAGATGGATCCTTTTAAAAATTGTTTTTATTTTTTAACTATGCCATTTTAAATTGTATTGATATTACTGTTGTATTTTTTTAGTTTTAGATTTTATGATTTATGTGGAAATTGTTTTCCATTTGGTTATGTACCTTCTGATGTGCTTTATTTGTTGATGACCTTTGTTTATGACCTTTGTTACATTGGTAATTATGTAAATCTTGTCATGCTGTAAGCCACATTGAGCATTGTTTTAACTATGGAAAGGAGGCATACAAATAAAAAATGATGATGATGATGAAGTTCCAGTTTCATCCTAGCCTTTAAATAGCAGCACTTTAGTGGAGTTTACTCCCACGGCATTATGAACTGGATATTACTGATGCCACATGCTGATCAGAGATGTGAACCTAAGTCTTGACAGCCAGATTTCAGTATGATAATCTTTACATCAGGGGTGGCCAACTCTCGAGAGACTGCGATCTACTTTCAGAATTAAAGACTGGCAGTGATCTACCCTTGTTTTTTTTTGGGGGGGGGTTCAGCTCAAAGTTTTTTTTTAGGGGCTTCTGATTTTTTTTTTTTGGGGGGGGGTTAAAGGCAAGGGACAAAGGGGTAAAGTCACTCACAAAAGGATCCCTATGGATGAAAACAATGATTCCAGGTATCAAACAACAATGGAGGGCGGGGGCGGGGCAGGAGTCAGTTTTAGTGACCCTAAGGAAAGAGAGCCAGAAATCCACTGCAATCTACCAAAACCTCATGGGTATCTACCAGTAGATCATGATCGACCTGTTGGACACCCCTGCTTTACATCATCCTTGGTCAGCTCACTATACGATGCCTGTCAACTGATTTTAATAAATTGGATATTATGTTCACTGCTACTCTTCAGTGTGCACACATAATGGATCAACACAGGTATCACATTTTTGGGACTTTCCTTTGAGATGTGGCTATGGGAGGCTATGATGAGCTCTCACACTTCAAATCTACCACTACTGTATATCAGTTCATAGAAGTAGTGTGTTTCTCTTTCTTGCATAATACCGGTAGTAAGTAGAATGCGGGCTCAGCCCATGAAACTAATTGAAGGGAAGCTCAGGGCAGGCTTTTAAAAAAACTACTTTTTTATACAATACATAATTTATAATTTACCATCACCAGGCCATGCTATGATATTCACTAACTCTGATACCATTTAAAGGGGGTATTAGATTTGTCCTCCATCAATTTGTCTGCCAGTGGCTATTTGCTTCAATAAAGCAGAATGAAACCTCCATGTACAGATATAGTATACATTCCAGAGACAAACATGGAAAGGCTGTCTTATATCCTGCATATGGACCTATAACCCCAACTGAGCAACACTGAAGGCCCTCTTGAGAACTGGACTGTTTTCTCTTTCCCCTAAATGAAAATGTGGAGAAATGCTGCACACTTTATGTAGTAGAGTTGTAAAGATTGGTTCAGGGTCATGTGGCCCCTGGAGCAATTCATCAGGTCTGTGTGATTATCTCTTCTTCAAATCTCAAAGATGTGAGATAGCCAATTGTTGTTTCTTGTTCTGCAATTGACCTGAACAATATTAAGGGAATGTCATAGCAAAAGTGTTTTAATGGTGCTTCTGCAACTGCAAAACTTCCCAATCACTTTCCATTTTAACATGACTTCATACAAATGGCAAACCTCACAAGTGCCACTTCAAAGACTCAGAAGCTTTAATCTTTTTCAATAGAATCAGAAGGGCTCTTATCTATTCTCTGACCCTATTTCCCCTCTAGCCTTAACACTCCCAGCCACTGAAAAGTCAGAACCATTAAGTTGGTGTCAAGTGGCTGTGCTATTCATATTCTATTACAGTCAATGGCAATTAACACTGTCATTCAGGAGGAGTCAGGGCTTTCCACTTTCCAAACAGGGGGGAATCTTAGCCAGAGCTCAACATTTAGAAAAGGTTGAGACATCCACTCACAATGCATTGTTCAGAAGTCAGTTACTTTTTCAAGAGGGAAAACAAGGGGAGGAAGATAGTATGGCATTTGACTCTGAAAACAGATACTACATTTTTTTTCTCTCTTTCTAGTTCAGAAAAGATTAAAATATCTGTTTGTTGGATATTTTGGATATCTGCTTGTAAGCCTCCATATATTCTAGACTACAATTCCCATCATCATCCCTGGCCATTGGCTGTGCTGGCTGGGGCTGATGGGAGTTGTAGTCCAAAACATCTTACACAACACCAGGTTGAAAAAAGTTGGGGTGAACTGTAGTGTTTCTCCTATTTAGCATTTATGCCTAGGCTCATAGTCCTCTATGCAAATCCCCCCACTCACCTAGTTTGCTGTCCAGTGAACAGTCCTCCTCATAAAATGAAAAGTCCACAAGATAAGGTAACTGTATTAAGCACACAAGCTCCTTGTAATGACTCTAGATCCTGCTTTATTTGTAGACAGCATAATGGGTCTATTGATTCAGTAACTTAAAATAGTGTCTCCAGAGGACAAAAGGGGTGAATAGTACAAACCATGTCCTTTGGGATGCAGAAAATTTACTGCTAGACATAGTGGCTACTGTTTAGCAAAGGGTTATTTTTTTCAGCTCAAGAACCACATTCCCTTTCCAGGGATGCATGCTAGTCATGGACAGAGCCAGAGGCAAAATCAGGCACAGAAATGAATGCAGATGCTCCTTTTGTAGAGTAGGCTAGTTTCTATACATATTCACTCATCCCTCTATATCCTGCACCCAGCCAACCAAGACGAATGATCAGAGTTCATGGACACATTCCAACCAGGCAAAAATACTCCTGTGACACGCAGCCAGTGAGAGGTGTAGCCTGTGGAGATGTCTGAGACTGGGAGCGGGGGGGGGGCACATTAAACCCCTGTGCATTAAGTTTACCATCCTGAAGAGAGAGAAAAATCAGTGGGTTTTACTCAAAGTAGACTTACTAAAATTAATGAACATAACTAACCTATTCATTTCAATGAGACTACACTGAGTAAAACAACCTAATGCTCTTAACAAAACTGTAAAGTTGAACTCAGTTGCCTGATTCTATACATGCCTAATCAGAAGCAAGGCACACTTAATTATTATCCCAAGTAAGTAAATATGCATGGGACTGGAACATTTATTTGTCTTTTACATTTCTGAAAATACAGGGTGAAAGGATTGGATAAGTAAACTGGTCTGTAAAACAAAATTATGGTATGGTGTTAGGCAAAGCTGTACAGGGCTCACACCCCACCCTCTCCTCCAGCACAACTGAGAGGAGACAGGAATCTTTCATTTCCATTGTCAATTAACCAGACTTGCAAATGTGTTTAATCTTAACTATGGTTTAGGAAACAAGCCAGGACTATATACCACATTTGAAATTTGCTCGTTTCACTGAACCATAAAGACGATGGGACATAATGGTAACCCATGGGTAGTTTGTCCAGGATGTAGACCCACCAAACAAATGGAGAAGTGCACAAACCCAAAGCTTGTTCATGAAATGCTAAATGACATTTTAGTGTTACATCCAAATGAAGACACGATATATTGTTCTCAATGTCAATTATTAATAGGATGCAAGTTTAATGAAGGATTAAAGATCAACTGTTGGATTTCCGTATTTTAAGTAAGCAGGGTAAGGAAGCTGCATCTATATATCTGAGAAAATACAAAAAAACTGAATCTTTGCATCTGTTCTTCTTGGGATAGGCGAAATTTGTGATAATAAAAACGTTTGAATAAAAAGATATGAGATGCACACTGCCTGAACTTCTGGGGGGAAGTGGGGGGTTACTATTGGACATTGTTCTCTTTGGGCGTATGGCATTCCCTCAGGCCTTAGCCTTTCTTTGGTGAAAAACTCTACATATGTTGCAGTGCAATTTGAAAGTTCAGGGCTAGAATGTAACTCTAGTCTTCCTTTCTCATCACTTGAGCACCTACACATCTTCCTATATGGAAAGATTTACAGGCTCACCTTTAGGTATGGGAACAGAATACAGGATTCAACCTACTGCAAATCCTGAGCATCAGACCTAATAGATGCCAAGTCCGTGCACCAAGTGGTTTACAGGCAAACTCTTAATTATAGAAGATCAGAATAGGTCACATGATCCTGTCTGACCCATACAGGTGTGGTTAGCTCTGTTGTCCAAGAAGCAAGGCATTGTTACCCACTACCATCTGCAAAACTCATTTATACTTCTTGTTCCTGCCACTTTCCCCCTTAATTTTAAGGTGTGGGAAGGAATTTATTGCTCACCAGAAAAGTAGACACCCCCCTTATTGCTTCTTTTTATCTCCAGAGGATGGTGCTAGCATATCACAGTTAAGGGGTGGAGTTCATTTCTGATTGTTCAGGACAGTGGGAATCTACTTATGGATTCTCAGTTCAAAGGTATAATGTGATTTACTGGAGAGGAAAGATATCAGTGTTCCAGGAAAACTTGTCAAACTATGCATCTCAAAGTAGTACCTTGCATGTTCTGTACAATAAACACATCTGCACACATTAAATTCCATGCTCCCTTAATATTCAGCTGACCTACACAGCCCCAAGCACATTTGAAAAAGGTTGCTACATTTCTCCAGAACATCTCAGAATAGTAAGCAGGTAGCCAGGTGTGCAGACTGCAGAACCTGTTCTGGATTCACAATGGATTAATCAGCCAAATGAACAAACAAGTTTCCTACACCTATAGATATGTGGCCTGTATGTGCAACATCAAAAAATTGACTATGTACAAATATACCCCGACTGCTTCCCCAATTGAAGCAGCTTCAAGGAACTTGCACTTGGATGAGAAAACAAGCCGTTCACCCCAAAAGAAAATTAAATCCAACAAACTCACTGATTTCACAGTATGGTAGGAAAGGCAAGTGTCCTACTTCAGAATACCATTCTACTGAGTTTTAGAGAATAAGCACTCTTCTAGGGCCTGAGTCAAGCCATTAACAGAGGGTTTCTCTGGTCAACACAAATGCCATTTTCCCTTGAAGCCCCCTTACTTATAAGAGTTTTGTGGCAGATACTTCAGAATACACCCTTGAATATGTCCCTCAGGAAGCCTATGTTCAAATCCTATTGTGCTGTGGAAAGTAATAGCCCCAAATCTACATTTGATGCACTTGGAAAGGAACAGTATTTGCTAGTGTGCTCTCTCTCCTGTTCATCTCACTAGATGCCAAGTTTTCTTTGGGAATCACAAACATAAAGACCAAAGAAATAGTCTTTGCAAGATCATCTCTCTACCACCTTGTAGTTTTCTGAACATACACAAAAACTCTTCTCAGTGAAAAATGCAGGCTGCAAGCAAGCTCATTCACTCAGTGATGCCATACACAACATGGTCTATTCATCAGCATAAAAATCTTTCCAAACTGCACAAAAGATAAAAAATAATATACCGTATTTTCATTCTATATTTTATAAAATAGAGCCAGTAGTCATCCAAGTTTTATCCATGCCCACATATAAAACTCATCAAACTTTTACCCATGTCTATAAATAAAATGATCGCAGAGTTCTTTTTTGCACAAAATTCTGTTCTGTCACATATTCCCAATGCACTGTGGAGAGGTAATATTATGTAAATAAGATTAGATGTAGAAAATAATTTGTTTAACACAGCAGATAAAACTTGATCAGTAAAGAATAATTCTGATAATTATTTCTTCTATACTCACATATGTGTTCAGAAATGTGCATTTATAAGAAATCTATCTTAGTGTTTTCCTCACCATTAATAAAGACTGTTGAGTTTGGAGCCTGGATAAAATTGGGTCAAAAGCTTCTTCCACATAATTGCTCCCACAAGTATTTTACCGACCTACTCTTCTGTTACCCTCTTAGAGAACCTCTCCAACCCACAAATAAAGTTTATTCCACTGTAAAAATAGGTAATACCTTTTGAGATATGTCACCATCTCAAATCATTTTGGTACCTGAGGCAGACCCCAAAGTGGTGCTCTTCTCGCCACTGGGGAAGAAGGGATGAAGGAGGATCTACATCAGGAACAAAGGGGGGGGGGAGAGAGAGATTGACACCGGGATCTGTTGCCACAGTGGATCTTGCCACCTGAGACACTGTCAGGGACTGGGCAGAGGAAGAATGGTGGAGACAGCCTCCCCAGTCTGACCCTTCCAGACAAGAAAAAGACAGTTCAGAATTACAACAAGGGCTTGAGGGAGGTCACAGCTCAGAAGAAGATGAGGGGGAAAGTTGGGAAATAATGGGAGAGGAGGAGGCAGAGCCAGAGCAGCTGGGTGACGCTTTATCACTATAGAGCATTCCAAACTCACCGTCTCCCAGACCCTGGAGAGCATTAAAAGTAGGAGAGCAAATAACTTGAAGACAGAAGGTCCTAAGTGGCAACCATAGGGGTAGGGGTTGCTCTTGATGAATGAGGAAGTGGGAGAGAAGGGGGGGTGGGGTGGAGAATTATTCCATTATTCCAACAGGCTGCATTCCCAAGCCTCTCTCTGTAAATATTGAATAGAAAGCAGATGGTAAGGACTTTTCCTTGTCTTATCTGTTCCTGGCAACCTGCTGTGGGGTTGGTTCCTCTGCCGCCTGACAGACAGCTGGCTCACCTTCCCTTACAGGTGAGCCATCCCTGAGTGAACATTCAAGGGCTTGTCTCAACCATCAGTTGTACCATTTGAAAATTTGGAAACCCTCAGGGAAATTCTCTGAGTGTTTGACTGTAAGGAAAGAAGAATGCAATGGCTCACTAGCCTAGCCTAGCCCAGTCCCCCATCCCCTCTTCCCAAGGGTAATACATACATACATACATACATACATACATACATACATACATTTGACTGCGAGGAAGAGGCCAGCAAGTGGCAGAGAGCTTTGGATGGGGGAGAACAGGCCAAATAGGCATCAGTCGTGCTGGAGAAAATGGGACTGGACCACAAGGCTCAACGAAAAGATGTTGAAAGTATCATTACCCAGCAGTGGAGAGGCCTCCTGGACCTCTACCATCTTCACTGGAGCCCTTTGACAGTTCTGTGTGATGGCAATATTCAGTAATAAGAGCTTTACACTAACAGGCAACAAATAACTTAATTTTGGTGAAATAAATACAGAATGATAACTTCTACTTATTCCTGTATAAGAGGTATTTTAAGAACCAATTGTCACAAGAAATCCTGTTCTTAAGGAAAATAAGTAAAGACAGCATCCAATTGTACATTCCTATATAATAAAAGTGTAATGCTATCGTAACATTGCTGTTTGCATGGCCACCAAATTGGCGGTCACACCAAGTCCAGCATGATGCTAGGTGAGCGAGCAGTGCAGGTAGCAGGTGGCCTAGGCCAGTGTTTCCCAACAGGTGTTCCGCGGCACACTACTGTGCCGTGAGACATCGGCTGGTGTGCCGTGGGAGGGAGGCGGGCGAGAGGCGGCGGCGGCGAGGATCCGGCGGGGGTGGGGGGAGCGGGGGCCGTCGCGCGCAACCGAACTCACTTGGCGCGCTGCCGGCTTGTCCTCCTTCAACCCGGGTCGGGCCAGGCCTGCTCACGTCCCCGGATCCCCTAGCAGCAGCCGCACACTCTCCAAAAGCGCAACGCTGCGCGCAACCGCTCGGCCAGCTGGTGCTCTGCGACTCCGCCCTTTCCCCTCCCAGCGCCGGAGGGTTCGCGCGACCGCAGCTGTTCCCTTTCGCAGCGCGCGGGAAACAATTCCAGGCCGATTGCCTTGTGCCGAAAAGCACCGCCTCTCCTTCCAGCTCAGGCCCGGGCCGCCGGCTCCCCGAATGACGTCACGGGGGCGGGGCTTTAATGGTGGTGTGCCGCGAGATTTTTTTCCGGTAAACAGGTGTGCCGTTGCCCAAAAACGTTTGGGAAACACTGGCCTAGGCAAGCTATTTAATGTAGGGGGAGGCACTTCATAGAGCACTCTGTGAAACAGCTGCCCCTTCCATTAAATGCATTGCAGCAAGGTATTTAATAGGGGGGGGGGACTGCTCTGTGAAATGCCTGCTCCCTCTGTTAACTGTGGCTGCAGTTGGGTTTAACAAGGTGGGCAGGTGCTTCAGGAAACCACTCTCCGAAGCACTCCCCCCTTCTTCTTTTTTAAAAATGTGGTGTTTGGGGCAGGTTGTGAGGGGAGGGGATGGGGAACTGTGAGGCGAAGGGAGGTTTTGGAAAGCTGTGAGGGGATAGGTGAGAGGTGGGAAGTGGTTTAGCCAGGTGAAAAATAAAGAGGGGCTGAACAGCTGTGGAGAAGTGGGGTTGACAAAGGGGTTGCCAGGTAGGCAAGTACCTTACATGTACTTTAAGAAACTTAGCATTCCAGCTCAGTTGAGAGGCTGCAGTTCCGTGGCCTGGTTTACATGTCACTATTGATAAATGAGGGACGCGGGTAGCGCTGTGGGTAAAACCTCAGCGCCTAGGACTTGCCGATCGCATGGTCGGTGGTTCGAATCCCCGCAGCGGGGTGCGCTCCCATCGTTCGGTCCCAGCACCTGCCAACCTAGCCGTTCGAAAGCACCCCCGGGTGCAAGTAGATAAATAGGGACCGCTTACCAGCGGGAAGGTAAACAGCGTTCCGTGTGTTGCGCTGGCTCGCCAGATGCAGCTTGTCACGCTGGCCACGTGACCCAGAAGTGTCTGCGGACAGCGCTGGCTCCCGGCCTA